>NC_136363.1:21005941-21656883 GCF_037039965.1 Doryrhamphus excisus
CGTAAATATTCATGCTGACGCAGTATTAACCTAAGAGTTGGCATATAGCAACACGTAACGTTCAAATAATATTCACGGGGTGCTGGGGCCTATCCCAGCTGTCTTCAGGCCAGAGGCGGGGTACACCCTGGACTGGTGGCCAGCCAATCACAGGGCACATATAGACAAACAACCATTCACACTCACATTCATACTTATGGACAATTTGGAGTTGCTAATTAACAATTAAGTTTCTGGAAAATATCAGTTCCCAACTAAAAGATACATTATAAGCATAATTTCATTCACACCATTCACACCTATGGACAATTTGGAGTTGCTAATTAGCAATTAAGTTTCTGGAAAATATCAGTTCCCAACTAAAAGATACATTATAAGCATAATTTCATTCACACCATTCATACCTATGGACAATTTGGAGTTGCTAATTAACAATTAAGTTTCTGGAAAATATCAGTTCCCAACTAAAAGATACATTATAAGCATAATTTCATTCACACCATTCATACCTATGGACAATTTGGAGACGTCGATTAACAATTAAGTTTCTGGACAATATCAGTTCCCAACTAAAAGATACATACCTATGGACAATTTGGAGTCGCTAATTAACCTAGCATGTTTTTGGAATGTGGGAGGAAACCGGAGTACCCGGAAAAAACCCACGCATGCACGGGGAGAACATGCAAACTCCACACAGAGATGGCCGAAAGTGGAATCGAACTCGTGTCTCCTAACTCTGAGGCCTGCGTGCTAACCACTTGACCACCATGCAGCCCCAAAACACATTTTATAGAGAATGTACTGTTTTCCACGCATAACATGAACAAATGATGTCTCTGAGAAACTGTGGTGCTTTCAAGGGCCACCAAACAAAATACAAAATCTCATTGCTTGAGAGAAAAAATAAAAACATGACCAAATGTAAAAATGACGGGCTGCATTTGAACACTAGTAATATGTACGCTGCTTGCTTCCTGTTTCTACACTCTTAGCAACTGAGGGTTAAATCTGTGGGAAAAAAACAGCCTATTTTCAGATAGTAATTTCTTTAGAGCAAAAATCCTCAAAATTTGTGGGGGTGTGAATGCTGAAGGGCCGATGTGTGTGGGGATCCACTCTACATGAAAAACAGCAACACAACCCCCCCCCCCACCACCACCACTCTATCGTTGGAAGACGAGTGGCATAAATTCGGCAGACTAAATTACGCTGTCACTCCAAGACGGACCTTTTGAGCATTTTGCTGCTTTTCATTCAGAAAGAAAAAACACTATTTTCTTATCCTGCGTGGCCCCTATAAGGTGCCCACGTGTCAGCGGCTAAAAGATTGTCTCTGGGATGAAGAGGAAGGGGACGAGGGATCGCAGCCTCGGGCTTTCTCTCTCTCTCTCTCTCTCTCTTTCTTTCTTTCTTTCTTTCTTTCTCCTGAGCTGGGACCGCTGAGGGAGAATATAATTGTTTCTGGAGAGAATAAAACGGGACGAGCGAGCGAGGGAATGCTGCGCCAGGCCAACGGAGCAGAAGACATGAAGGAGGCGAGGAGGCTTCAAAGCAAACACTACTTTGCTTGGGCTTGAATGGCTCCCTTCCCGACGTGATGATTGCGTGAGCCGGGCCAGGCAGGCGACAATACCGCAGCTTAATTGAAGAGGAGCAACACGTTTATCTTCTATTAGATTAGAAAGCACTGCCCTCAGGTGGAGGCATCAATTACTACAAAGGATTGGATTGTCTTATTTGCAGCACACATAATTAGATCAATGACACACACACACACACACACATGCTATTCATACATCCATATTACGGCCCTCTGTGACTTGTAGTTTTTATTAAAAGCTGCTTGCTTGCTAGGAAGGAGAGATTGAAAAATGCAGCAGAGCAGAGTTTCATCAGATGTGACTCACTTGTTTCTATTGTAAGGTGACTGCTTAGCAAAACAAATCATCACAACGCGCCGTGTGCACCGGGGAGGAACGCACGGTGCTCCCGCCACCGGGAATAACGGGAATGAAATGATTTGACCGGCGATGTTCACACTTCTTTCCTGATTTAAAAAGAAAGGCAGCCCGGCAGAGTCGACACAGCGGATACTAGGGATACCACGCTGAAGTCCGACTCACTTATCGTTGTTTTTGTATTATTATTACCCCATATAATGTTCATATAATTAGTAAAATAAAAATAGTTTTACATCATCGATTGTGAAATAATTCTAAATAAGAAATGGATGGACATTATTGTTAACGCTGACCACTCGTACATCCTTAAGAAATGGAATTAAATAGTCTTTCTTACCTTATTTATCACTTGCAACTTTCCTTGGCCCCATGGTGGGTTATTTCGCAGTCACACTAAAAAATGAAAAAACACAAAAAAAAAAGCAACGTCAATGAGTCGGCACCTGATTTTGACTTAGGTGCAATTTCTTCTAAGGACCGAGACAGTGTCCTAAAACAGAGGCAACATTTACAATAAAAACCAAATTATCCAAAAACTGGAGTGTACCAAAAAAAGTGAGGATGGGGTGAACATTTTAAGTATTTTCATGCATAAAAATGGCTACCTGAACTAACATGCAAATCTCAGACATTCAGAGACACATTGTGTTATGTAGGATTCCACACCGGTCACTAGGTGTCAGTAATGTTACGTTAATGCAACAATAGCCAACGCAGGAAGAAACGTCACCTGGAGGTGAAACAGGAGCAAATAAAGACTTTCCCAATGCTAACGTGAGCGTCTTATGCTTACTATATTGGGTAATACGAGTGTAAAGGTAAACATAGGGGTGTTATGTCACAACTACAGGGCTCTAATGTTAAAAAAAAACATATTTTGACGGTTGTAAACAGGTTTTCTATGCTCTTCACAAATATTCCAGTCATGTACAAGTCATGATGTGAATAAATAAAAATAAAAATAAAAATAAAAATAAAAATAAAAATAAAAATAAAAATAAAAATAATAAAAATAAAAATAAACTAAATTCAAATATAAATAAATTATATTAGGAAAGCAGGAAGTGTACAAATGTAAGTTACTGATTGTAAAAGTACTGATTATGTGATGCATTCAATTGTAATCTGAAACCATTACCATTACCATTCCTAAATGGTGCAATTTCGCTTCTCATGGTCAGATCTGGAATCAATAAACAGTGATAAACGAGGGACTACTGTACAGTAATTCTGTCTGAAGGGGTCTCTTCTATTTCATGTGTGTCCCTCCTCCTCCCGCGGCGGGACAACTGGGCCCTGCTGATTGGCTGTCTGGCTACTTCAAACCAACTACTTCTTTCTGAGGAGTTGTTGCGCACCATTGCCGCTGGCTTGTGCGTCCTCGTCTTTTGCTGTTGTTGTACTTGGTGTGACTCTCATTAAAAGTGGCGATAACGGTCTTCCAGCCTCGAGCCTCGACATCGGGATCCAAACCCACACTGCATGGAACAAGTCATCTCACAATGCAGCATTAGTCGGATTATTATCGTTCTGGGTTACTTTATATTTATCACTATTCCACCAACTGGGCTCTAAAATACTCCAAAACTCAAATATCTGTGTATTCTGTCGAAAATATGCACATCTCAACAGTCTTGGGTGCAAAGCTGTGATTTCTCTCACACTTACGTCCACAAATATTATTTAGCGGGTTTGTGGAAACGCTATTGAAGAAAATCCCCACTCATCAAATAAGCTGTTAATTAACTTTGCCCGTTTTTATTTTTAGAACTCCATCTAATTTCTCCATAAATACTACAGTACATGTACATGTTTATCAACCAGTGCTAAAAATATTAGCATGATGCAGAACATATGATGCATATATTATAATACTGTTATTAGGTGTAAAGTATTCATAAAAACTGCATTTTTCAAACACAATCCTGTGTTGGCTTTGATCAGATTGCGTACCCCGCCACAAAGTGACTGTTGCGTCCGAATTCACCCCGTCCATTCTCCCGCAGGCCGACGCTGCCGGTGCTATCAGACGGCAACACAAAAGACGAGAGGTGGGCTCACTCGGTGACCTTTGCACTGTTTTACGCTCGTCTGATGCGGGTAATGAATTCACAGCAGCGGTGAGTCAGTGGCGGATCAAAGAGCAGCCTCCACTTCAAGACAGCCGGCGTGACGGCGCACAAACATCACATCGCATCACGGCCGCGTCAATTCCTGATGCCGAGCCGGTCAGGGGGAAATAAAAAAAAAATATTAATAAATAAAAGTAGCACCTTTGCAAATGCGCTAATGAGTGCAAGGGATGCTGGCGCTCTTTCAAAGGGTTGCCATGGCGACGGCGGCGGTGGTGGTGCAGTAGTGCTGGAGTCATGACCACACCGGCTCAAAATAAAACCCCGGCGAGGGAGCTGTGCGCGAGTCAAGCGCGGGTGCAGCAAAAAAAAAAAAAAAAAAAAAAACGCCAACAAAGCGCCATACCCGCCTCGCCGTGATGTCATTTGGATATCAGTCTAACTTTAGCACGTGACCTTGGGCATGTACCGTATCTCCACTTATCCACCACGCCGCTGGAGGCTTTAACTCTGCTATACAGACGAGGGTGATAGCATCTCACAACGGCGCTCTCTACATTCAGACCGGCTGCCAAGAATTGAACAAGTGCGTCATCGTCTTGGGCTGCACGAGTGCTGCCGGCACCGGGGAGGGGGAGCTGCAGAAGCAAATATTTAATAGCTCCAAGATCACACGTGCCTTACTGGAGTTCCTGAAACGAACCCAGCTGAGCACAAACGAGATGGTCCGCCCATTTAAAGCGAGCACGGGGGTCAGGTTGCCAGCGATTGCAAGACAAGGTGCAAAGAGTCATTCCCACGAGCTCTTCAAAACGATCACACGTTGACCAAAGTGATGATAAAGAGGCGTCCTGCAGGATTCCAGTAACAACCGGTTCAGGTCTGGTGAATCCCCGAGCCCGAGAGCGTCACGCGCGGTGCTAAACGGCGCGGAGAACAAGCGCTGCAGATGAACTCGGTGCATTAAACCACAACATGGATATTTCATTGGGATTCAGACGATTCAGACGGTTCTGTTCAGAAGCGCTCAATTTCACGTTCCATTGGTGAATCGGTCTTTGAATTGGAAAGTACATCAGTTCGTTTTATATTCTGCTCGTCTTCACTACGGTCACGGGTATGCTGGAGCCTATCCCAGTAAGCAAACTCCACACAGATGTGCTCCAAAAGACAAACCCACGATCACCCGACTCTTTTGGTTCGATTCAGTTGCTGCGTTTCATCATAGTATTGTGATTGGTTGGAAAACACGTCTACTTTACTTTACTTTGTAAAAACGTAGCATAGCTAGCATACACTCCAAAACATTGTGACCTCAACCCATAGCGTGGGCCAGAAAGGTCATTTGCAACCGTAAACAGTGATGCTACTCGTTTAAGAATCTACACAGAACCGGATTTTTTTTTTTTTTTTTTTTTTTTTTTTTAATCACGGAAGGACCAGGAATTTTTTTTATTTTTTTATTTATAAGACTTTTTTAGGGGCAGCTGCAGAAGAGCCGACCGAGCGCCAGCAGACAGAGGTTTCCAATTACCCGGCACTGGAAGGATGAAGGGAAGGAGAAACAGGTGGTGCCTTTAATTGCTTTCTGCTAGCCCACGAGCTAGCTAGCTTTAACGCGAGGAGGAACCGAGTCCGCCGGGAGCCGGCGAGAAACTCAAATGAAAAGATTGAAGGATTAGTGATGTTATATCATCAATGCTGGGTCTAAAATATTCACTATCGCATAACTAGTGTTTGATTGTACTGATGCATATGCTCATCTTGCTCCACATCCATTGTCTTTCATCTTCAAGGCTCGGCGGGACTTGTGGGATTCAGCCCGTTTTTGAATATGAAGGAGTTGCAATTTGCAGGGAAGTGCTGATGTCCAAGGCTGCCTGAGGATGCATAATCAAATGCTTCAAAGTTGACACCGACAGCAGTTTATGTAACCTCTCCCCACCAGCCGCAGCGCTGACGCATTTTGCATCACAATAACAACGCCGGATGCTGATTGTGTACGGTCTCTCGCTAAAAGGTGAGCACGAGTGCTGCCTCCACTCGGGAGATGCGGTTTATTTGCTGTCCGCCGTCAACACAGCCGTTTTTGTCATGCTGTCCTTCAAAGAAAAAAAAAACACAGTAGACGTTGGATTGTAGTGAACCATTGCTCCCCTGCGGCTACAGCACTCGTGCATCCCCAGACTGTGATGCTACCGCAGCCGTTGTAGTGAACCACTGTTCTCCTGCTGCTAAAGCACTCGTGCATCCCCAGACCGTGATGCTACTGCTCTCCTGCAGCTACAGCACTCGTGCATCCCCAGACCGTGATGCTACCGCAGTCGTTGTAGTGAACCACTGCTCTCCTGCTGCTAAAGCACTCGTGCATCCCCAGACCATGATGCTACTGCTCTCCTGCAGCTACAGCACTCGTGCATCCCCAGACCGTGATGCTACCGCAGCCGTTGTAGTGAACCACTGCTCTCCTGCTGCTAAAGCACTCGTGCATCCCCACACCGTGATGCTACCACAGCCATTCTAGTGAACCACTGCTCTCCTTCGACTACAGCACTCCTGCATCCCCAGACCCTGATGCTAACGCAGCCGTTCTAGTGAACCACTGCTCTCCTTTGACTACAGCACTCCTGCATCCCCAGACCCTGATGCTAACGCAGCCGTTCTAGTGAACCACTGCTCTCCTGCGGCTACAGCATTCGTGCATCCCCAGACCGTGATGCTACCGCAGCCGTTGTAGTGAACCACTGCTCTCCTGCGGCTACAGCACTCCTGCATCCCCACACCGTGATGCTACCTGCAGCCGTTGTAGTGAAGCATTGCTCCCCTGCGGTTACAGCACTCGTGCATCCCCACATCGTGATGCTACCGCAGCGGTACTCGACACTTATCTCGCTACTTCTTTTCAGAGGATACTAAATGTATACTGCTAACCAAAGCTGTACACCGACTACTCTAAAGTGTATCCACGTTTACCTCCTATAGTACCGCCCTTTGAGAAGATACTCGCTTTTGTGAGATACTGTCTGCGTGTGACGCGCGGCTGCTGGCAGTGATTGCCCTGTTTTCCCATTTCCCCTCTGGCTAATCACCAGAGTCCCCGTAAATCCTCGCTATCGCCACAGGATCAGGAGAAGGCCTCCAAGCCCCCGAGGGAGCCTATTTCCTCAGAGAGCTCCACAAACTGGAAACTTCGGGATATATTTGTCGTGGCCCGAGGATGGCCGGAATCGGCGGGGCTGAGTGAAACTCCGCGTTTGGTGTCGGCGGCAGGTTTGCAAACTCGATCAGGTGTAGAGGGTCCGGAGAAATGTTATTACTAGAAAGTCATAGGAGTCAAGAGAGGGAAGGTCATTGGACGGAGACACCCTAAGCAAGCCAGTGTGTGTGTGTGTGTGTGTGTGTGTGTGTGTGTGTGTTCCAGCTGGTGCAGCTACACAGAATAATTAGTTTGGTTGGAACAGAACCAAGGGGGGGGGGGGTTGCTGGATTAGCTCTTGGAGGGCAGCCTCTGTGATGCATGCTGAGATATAGACTGTCATCCAGCAGGCACCAGCAAGCTTCTGATGGTCTTAGCAGCCTTGAGGGGGGGGGGGGGACAATTATAGCCTGAATGGCAAACAGGGTCCTAGATGTTCCCAGAGGTGGCCTCGGGAACAACCCGAGCTTGACACCCTCATGTGAGTGATGGATGCTGGTCTTGAAGGACTTGCCATCATGACAAATTAAGATGGAAACGTGAACTTTAAAACCAATACGGAGAAAGAAAACGCCATGGTCTCCCTCACTTGAAGGGAACGCTCAAACGTTGAGGGTTTTCGTGACGCCATGAAGGGAAAATTCTCCATTTTGCCTTCGCTGCACATCCTAAAATGCAGCCTGGGAGCCGTAAGCTTTGATGGTTTTACTCCTCTAAGCTAACATGGCATGATGTTAGCATATTACTGTAATACTGTAAGGCTGCCTCATACATGACATGTAGTATTCTGCGCTAGTCACTAGGTGGCAGTGATGTTACATTCTCGAACTATGCTAAGTCTCTACTATTTAGCGTAATACGAGTGTAAAGGTGACTATAGGGGTGTTATTTCATGTCTAGAGGGCTCTAATCATGTTTGAATCTGTATTTAGAAGGTTGTAAACACGTTTTCTATGCTCTAAGTATTAATGTATCACTGTTGCGTCTGCCAACAATTAACCACACTGTCGGAGGCAAACACAGCTCATTAGCATTAAAGCTACAGACGCAGAAAACAATGTGTTCCCAGTAGGGTTTAATTAAAATAGTTTTTAAATTAAAATTACAGGATTAATGTAATTGTTTAAAATTGCTAAAAATGTAATAACGTGGGAACTTTCATTGTCATACATGTAAAAAAAAGCATAACTGCAAGCAGACATGCAAATTTCATTTGGTGGTCAACGCCACGTTGGCTAATTTACAAGCTAACGAGCTGTCCGTTCCAACATGATTGACTCCAGAGCCCACAGTGCCGAGCGATACAGCGTCTCAGCACGCCGAACCCAAGGCCTCGTCGTCAGTCAGCTGTGATAATCAGCTTCCAGAAGGGAACTTGATTAGCTTACAAGCGAGCACAAAATGCGCGTGCGATCAAACCGGGAGGCGCGCCGCCAGAAGAAGTTCATCATCTCGCAGACTGCCTCCCCAATAAGAGTGCCACTTGTAGCGCAGATGCCCCGCTGGGCCAGCTGCCTGCGCTACAGAGCTGACGCGTCTCATGCCAGCGGCGAGACCTTTAATGGCCGTCCAGCTCGTATATATTTAGATCCATGCTACTTCAGACCCAAGCGATAATCACAGTTCTTCACTTGAACATTGACTTTTTTCCCAAGTCTTTAAAAGTGATCCATAATAAATGGGAACTGATCATTTTGTCATCGGGAACGTCCAATTCTACACGGCAACATGACTTATTTTCCTTTTGGATGCACATCTGCTTTGGGAGGATTGTCGCCATCTTTTATTCATGCATCTTTTACATTTTTTATAACGTCTTCGTGGGCGGCAGGAAGAAAGCGCGGCGGTTGGTAGCGCAGTGACGCCTCTCTGGGTTCAAAGCTTTGGGCCTGGCGCAGCCATTGTGGCCCCGATCCTGGAGAGGACCCTTTGTGGACGACTGTGAGTGAGCCCTTTTTTTTTTGCCGTAACAATCGTCGGTTTATGATTTCAAAACAATATGTTGGTTATAGACGGATCTTCTCTACCCCTGCAGCAGCACTTTTAAAGAGGGCCCTCTGTTTGCTAACTTGACCTTTCTTTCCCCTCACCTAGATTATGCACCCCTTCAAGTCACTGGTGTGTGTGAGTGGCAGGAAGAAAAGCTTGGGGGGAAGGCTGTGTATGGCTCTGTAAACAATAAGTGTGCTAACAATAGTTGAGCCACACAAGATGGCTGCATCTTTCTCCTGGTGAGTGACAGGAAGAAAAGCTCTGTGTCACCTGAAGCTGTGTACTGATCTGTAAACAATAAGACGACAACCTCTGTGTGCTAACAATCTTTGAGCCACACAAGATGGCTGCATCTTTCCCCTGGTGAGTGACAGGAAGAAAAGCTCTGTGTCACCTGAAGCTGTGTACTGATCTGTAAACAATAAGACGACAACCTTTGTGTGCTAACAATCTTTGAGCCACACAAGACGGTTGCATCTTTCCCCTGTGAGTGACAGGAAGAAAAGCTCTGTATCACCTGGGGGGCTAAACTGTGTGTGGATCTGTAAACAATAAGAAGACGACCTCTGTGTGCTAACAATCTTTGAGCCAGACAAGATGGCTGCATCTTTCTCTTGGTGAGTGACAGGAAGAAAAGCTCTGAGTCACCTGGGGGGAAAAGCTGTATATGGATCTGTAAACAATAAGAAGACGACCTCTGTGGGCTAACAATCTTTGAGCCACACAAGATGGATGCATCTTTCTCCTGGTGAGTGACAGGAAGAAAAGCTCTGTGTCACCTGGGGGGAATAAACTGTATAATTCTGCAAACGATAAGATGATGGCCTCTGTGTGCTAACAATCTTTGAGCCACACAAGATGCCTGCAGCTTGCTCCTGGTGAGTGACAGGAAGAAAAGCTCTGTGTCACCTGGGAGGAGAAGCTGTGTATGGAACTTTAAACGATAAAAGGACGACCTCTGTGTGCTAACAATCTTTGAGCCACACAAGATGGTTGCATCTTGTGAGTGACAGGAAGAAAAGCTCCAACTTTGCTGTTGCTCACGACCCCCAAACATAAGACGACCTATCTTTTACAGACCGTTTTGTAGGAGAAAAAAAGTCATCTTTGGATCTATATTGTTCAATATTCTGTTTAACGTGTTATGTTTATCCAAGGCCTCGTACTACACAATGAAAATTTAGAATTTATTAATATCACACATCTTATGTTCCATCTGCAGCGTGTGGGATGCATTTGGGAACACACACACAATACGAGTCCTGAACCGAAGAGACTACGGTGAGAAATAGCGATATAGTCAACTGTTTCCTAACTGGACCGTACCAACTGTGACATTAAAGCTGCCACGTTCCAATCTAGCGTGACAAATATTAAAAAAAAAACGTTTCCCCCGCCAGTGACAGATACCTATGACAACGGTGCAGGCGGCGGTACTGCATCACCTGTTCCGCCAGGACTCCGCTCATGCAAACAATAGCTAAATGATCGACGACGCTGGCGGACGACTGTGATAATAAATAAAACTGGGAAAAGGCAAACGGATGCATGAAATAAACTCATAGAAGCGAATGTTATGGTGTTGGATTGTACTACAGTACTCACGGCTAGCATGACTTGGGGAAAAATTACAATGATTTTGACAATGAAATGTCAAAACTGGTTATTATTCATTCCAAAAAATGGGATGTTGAGCATGCACATAAAGTGTTTAGATTAGTCTGTGTGCGTTTTGTGGGTGAATATTTGTCAGGGAGCGTGCTGGCGTGTTTGCGTCCCCGCTGAATTCGCTTGGCTTCAATTAAATGAGGCAGGAAAAGCTTTTAAAATGACCCAGCACTTCGCTCACATTTTTTTTTGCACCTCGCCATAGCCACTTTATCCCGACGTCCACACACGAATAATAATAAAACATAACACATGATGCTAAATAAACATTTAAAGTGAATAAGAGAGGTTTTGCTATAAGAAACACTCAGTCATGTGACTCACGGCCGCTCATGTCGGCGTGACTGACTCATGACTCACAGCGGCTTCATCTCCCCGGCAGATACTGTACGTCTTTGAAAAAGGCAACACACACACTCGCCTATGTGACTAAACAGCTGAGCTTGAATAATGGCGCTGAAAGCTCGGCGTACTCATGGCTTATTCATGTCTTCCATACCTGCCATGCCGCTATCAACGCGGCATTCGTCTGGCAGAAATATCAGCTCCCCTTCCGGGTGCTGGAGTGGAGGCGATATCAGCGGCGTGACGCTCCCCCGCCGCGATCCCATCAACGGAGGCGGTGTAGAACGCGGCAGGAGGCGGCTAACGTGTTAGCATATGTTGACTTACTGTATGTGAGCGTAATGACATTCGCATGATATTGTTGTCTATATGTTGGCTTTCAGTCACGGCTAGCTTTGACTGACACTGTCGATGTCGAGCGATCGAGCAACGTAACAAGCGTATTATGGTTTACCTTGAAGTTGAGCTTCTTTCAAGGTATGTCCAGACACACCATGCAATTGTAGCCCTTTGCGCAGGGGCGTCAAACGCAGTTTTGGTTAACCTCTGAGGTTACCATATCCGACTCTCATATTTGCCTCATATGCATATTTGCAGACTATTTTTTATTCATTTGCAAGGACAAATTGCACATTTTGTGTCAAAATTGAGTGTCAAAGTGTCTTTTGTTTGATTCCCAGGCTTTTGCAAGCCACAAAAAAAAAAAAAAAAGGCTTGCTGAATCTGCCCCCCTAAAGGCCTTCAGTTTAGCAACCTTGCCCTTGCAGTATTTGGATGTTCTGTTTAAGAATAAATATATATATATATATACAGCCTCACAGCGAGGAGACCAGGGTTCAATTCCACCCTCGTCCATCTCTGTGTGGAGTTTGCATGTTCTCCCCGTGCATGCGTGGGTTTTCACTGGGTACTCCGGTTTCCTCCCACATTCTAAAAACATGCTAGGTTAATTAGCGACTCCAAATTGAAATTATGCTTTTTAATGTATC
This sequence comes from Doryrhamphus excisus, assembly GCF_037039965.1. Taxonomy (NCBI): domain Eukaryota; kingdom Metazoa; phylum Chordata; class Actinopteri; order Syngnathiformes; family Syngnathidae; genus Doryrhamphus; species Doryrhamphus excisus. The sequence continues at coordinate 21,018,168 of NC_136363.1, forward strand.
TTTTAGTTGGGAACTGATATTTTCCAGAAACTTAATTATTAATTGTCGTCTCCAAATTGTCCTTAAGTATGAATGGTGTGAATGAAATTATGCTCATAATGTATCTTTTAGTTGGGAACTGATATTTTCCAGAAACTTAATTGTTAATTAGCGACTCCAAATTGTCCATAGGTATGAATGTGAGTGTGAATGGTTGTTTGTCTATATGTGCCCTGTGATTGGCTGGCCACCAGTCCAGGGTGTATACCCCGCCTCTTGCCCAAATACAGCTGGGATAAGCTCCAGCACCCCCCCAGCGACCCTGGTGAGGAAAAGCGGTCGAAAATGAATAAATTAATATATATATATATATATATACAGTATATCGTTTTTGGCCTTCTGTCAACACGCTTTACAATACACAATAGTATCGTAGAGACGCCTTTTTTCGTCAAAAACTGCAGTGTGGAAGAAATCTTTTGTTCAATTTCGAAATGCTCAAAACAGTTTGGGGAAGTTGCAAAAATAAAAAAAATAAAAATGCCGTCACCTTACGGACATTCATTAGCAAACAGCATGCGTGTTGGCCTCGGCCTCAACTGCGACGGTCCCATGACCAGATGGTCGCAGGTTCAAACCTCCAACTCGCAATGTCGCCTCGTCCTTCAGGTAACGACCCACCTCCGTCCCCGCCCGCGCTCACGACTAACTCGATTTCGCGTTGTCCTGCGGCGCCCGTGCATGCCGTAGAGGTCGTGTTGTTTGCACTTTGCAATATTTGCATCTGAAAAAAAATACACAAGTTCGTTCAGGTTATTACGATAGTATTGCTGATGGTTACATTTTCGCCAGAGGTCCCGTAGCGCCGCATGTCCGCGTCAAGTATACGCTCGTCGGCTAACTCCGAGGATACCCAGGCTTTGTGTTGGGATTTGGCCGGGATTGAGCAGTAATGGCTGCACACCGTTTGCAATCCCGGAGGATTGGTCTGATGAGGGCCGAATTGAACTCATCCGCTACACTTCCCATCGATTTGTTTTGTGCCGCGCTTCACTTTTCTCATTTCTAACGACGTGTGAAGACCATAATTCTATCGAACGCCATCGGGTCGCATCTTAGCTCCGGCTTTGTTTTGATCACAGCTCTAAAAAGTCTTTAGGTCCAAAAGGAAGAAAACGCTGAAGGAATTCAATCTTTTTTTTTTTTTTTGAGGCGTCCGCGTGGATCGTTGAGGGGTGGACTAATTGATTTTGGACTTGTCATATTCTAGATGAAGCATACGGCGGTCACAGACATTTATTGGAAGAAATGTTGCCGTTGATTTAAGACTTTTTATCCAATACACGAGTTGTCTAGTGGCTACACATCCAAACGTTATGTAAGCCATTAAGCTAATTGCAGTTTTTACTAATGATTTGTGCAAGGTTACAGAATTGTGTCTTAATACCGTATTCTGTCTTGTTTACAAGCCAAAAAGTCAATAACTCTACTTTTTACGTCTAACCTTGCATGTAGCATCTCCCTGTTGATTAGGTTTGTTGCTTGGACATTGCACTTACCGTTTGTACCGCACTTAAACGCGTCACAATGATACTTGATTGCAAGGTCAAACACATAAGTAACTTTAAGTGGGTGCAGTTATTCCTACGATGCGTAAAAGTATGACTAAGCACCCAAAAAACCGTGTAACCGTGTACTTCAACTGCTTATCACAAGTGAATGAACCAGCACATGTGGTACATTCTGCAAAAGTACACGAAAAAGAATCAGAAATGAGGTGCAGGTTTGTGTCGACGGCGTCCATCTTTCCGGAAAATGACAGCAGAGAGGAAACAGGCCCGTTCTCCTCTGGACTTTGTGACACTTATGAGCGGAATTGTTCCGCCTCAAACTTCCTGACATGTTGGACAAGCGCTCATCAGTTTTATCGAACATCCATCTATCTGCCCGGTCGGCCGGTCGGTCGGCCAGACGGACGATGCCATCTCTCCGGGGAGGACGGGCAACACAGCAGCGGGGCCTGTCGGAACGTGCTCAACTAAGACAGATCTTCCTCATCCTGGGCCATAGGAGGGCAGTGCTAATGACAGCGGACTTAGAGATTCCCACTGAGGGAAGACAGGCCAAGAGGAGGTAAAAAACTGGATTGTCAAACCTAAAACAATCAATAGTATATGAAGAAGCGAGCAAGGAACATCTTAGGTGTTCTTCCACCATTAGTAGAAGACCTGCTATTAAAACTATGACCTATATGGCGAGAGATTCCTGATCCGATCTTAGGCGCAATCCCACTCAGTGTCACTTAAAAGTTCATGTACCTCAAAGTTTACTTCCAGTACCCGACCCCCCCCCCCCTCTCCAATCAGAATACTGACTTCTGTTCATTGAAGCAACATTAACTAATGGAGAAAAAGAAAAGCGCCACAGGGATTCATCGACATTCCCGGTGACAATAAATCCTTCACAGAGTGAATCAAAGTCGGCTCCACTAACGAGGTCCGATCGAGTCGTGGAATCCTTAGCGGGAGGTGATTGGTGGACTGCTTACTTAAGAGCATATGACTATTGATTGTAAAGTTAAAGCCCCCCCTCCCTCCACCCGGTTAGCGCCGGTAACCCCTCATATCTCCATCCCGTACAATGGATGACCGATATTTGATCAGGAATCTAACAAGGCCACCGGGACGGGACGTTCCCTGGAAAACATGACGTATTTTCCCAAGTATTGCGGGAAAGCGGAGACTAAAATGCTAATTACGCAGATACTGACTTGAAATAAGAAATTTGGGGCTTTTGAATTAATAACATAGCTTTTGCTTTAAGATGACTTTGGCACAAATTTGCATGCGTATCAGATTTGATTTGCATTCCTGTGATCCGGAGAATGTATTATCTGCGCCCGATTCAGCATCTCTTATCTGGAGCGCTCCCAATCAATGGAGAGCGCCGCTGAATATGGATTAAGGATGGATATCTGAGGAGTTCAACTTACATGAACTGGGGGCGCCGTACCCCCCCGTTCAACTCGTTTATTCATATTTGCCTTCATTAGAGTGCGCACCGTCGAGTCAATACGGTCTTATCAGCGTCGAGTGTGTTTAGACGGCTAAGACAATTAGCATGAAGCGTCCTGACCTCATGTGGCCCCCCAACATTAGGATTCCTCGGGGGGGGGGTGTTGACTTCTAAACGTACCTGAATAATTGCAAAAGGAAGCCACGTGGACTTTGGCACCTTTCCGACAAAAAGCAAGAGGGATATCGCGGCAACTGATAAATGATCCTAGAAGTCGGAAGGATCTCCAAAGAGATAGCTTCCATTCCCAGGCACTGACTGATTTGGAGTGCCAGCGCATGGAGGAGCGATGAGGGTCTCGCAGATTTATGATGCTTTTTCCTCACACGTTAAATATAGACTTTGAAACATGGCGCTCAGAAAGAGGCGCTTTGGAAGCCTTATCAGTAGAGAGGATTCATGGAGGAGGCGCACAAGATTCCCAAATGGGGTCGTTTTTTAAAAAAAAAAATATATATATGACACCCAAGGCTTTTTTGCTTTGGAAAAACCGGAGTTCTACGGACTTGGGAACCAAACGGTAAGAGAATCAAGAGCTTGGCCACTTGACTTTCCGAGAACTGTCCGTTTAACCTTCAGCAAGAACTGGTGTGACACCTTTTTGTGGAATGTGTAAATTGAAACGGAAACGGGAGAAATCTTTACTCGTGCCGGTGACCGTAACATTCCCATTAACTTTGATTAAAATCAACCGTGTCGGACTTTAATCTGATTTATCGTGGAGTTATGAAATAATGAGGTGACGTCTGCAGAAGTAGGACCACGGAGGTGAAGCTAAATAACGCTGCAATTATCTCACTGCCCTAATTGAAAAACTACTCACTTGGCTTGGAATCACGCAGGCAGGAATGACGACCTCGTGGGGATAAAGAGGTCGAAATACACTTTAAAAAAAAAAAAAAAAACGAACAGGAACAGTATTACATCTCGGAAAAGTTAACACCACAAGGTGATCGGCAGCACTCACTTTCTGCTGACTCGGGTCGCCAGTTAGCCGATGCTGGAACACTTAGGAACAACCCCGCAGGCCTGGAATATTTCTTGGATTCAGCGCACACTTTTTAATATGTGAAAGCGTCTGCATTATTTATCCAGACTGAGGCACTCAAAGTGGAATTTGCACATTCTTTCAACGATATTCTCTTGTCAAACCCGCGTTCATCCCAATTCCCGTTATTCCGCACATAAGCTTGGCTTCACTATGACTTCATTCCGAGTCCAGTAATCGCTTGTTTATCGCCGCTAATTGGTTCCAGTACTGATTGTGTTAAGTGAATTACTGCAAAATAGAATTCCTGTTGTATTTCCGTGGTGGAAAACCTGTGTACAACCTTGTAAATATTACATATAACCCTGACAAGAAACACATTAACGCTAGTATTACCCAGTAGACATACCAGGAAATGTGTGTTTCCTCAGGGAGCAAACAGGAAGTGATGTCGGGGGTATGGGTTACGGTCACAGTAGTAAACAGTGTTTTTATTCCGACTTGCAATAAAAGCGATCGAGTCTGGTGCTTGTGTGTCTCGCCAAACACAGTATTCTATCTATTACATCATTTATACGGATATATCGGATTGGCGTGCCGTTAAAGAAACTTTCCCCGTACGGTCCTCAACTCCCTCGCCCGATAATGGGAAGCTAATCTATTCCCACGTCCAGTTAACCTGAAGATTAGGAAACAAATGGGATAGTTGAAGGTGGAATGCAGCAGGTCGCGATTCCCCTTCCCATCCCTCTCAAAAGCCATCTAACGCGCACACCTCTCGCCGGGTGCTTGACTTTGATCTTCAAAGCTGACCTCCCCCCCCGCCCCCTCCCACCGCTGCCGCCGCCACCTGCCGCTGATTGATGGATGGGCGCCGCATTGACGCCTGCTTATCCGTCAGGCAAGGGGGCGGGCGGGATGAATGAAAATGTCCTTTATCACACGCGCATCACCTCGTGAGGAATCGTCCTCCCTCGGCCAACACATTCATCCCTCAGCCAAGCGCATTGATTAACCACCCGCCTGATTCCGTCAGCAATTATGACCTCATCGCTAATCAATCTTGAGACACACACACACACACACACACACACACACATCAGTTACCAACAGCCACTTTTTTTTCCGAGGCTAAGGGATCATGGGAAAGTTTGCAAGCGCCACTAATGGCGTCACCGGGGACCGCCGATATTGGCGTGTCGGCCCGTCTGGTACCGCTGACGTGTCACAGCCGTGATTGGACAGATTAATGTGGACAAAGACAAAAGTTTTGATGTGATCGCAATTAATGCTGCGTTCAAGTGCCAATAAATAAATATTTGATATAAAATAGAATTATATTTCATAAAAAAAAATGCTGTACTGTATGAGACTTATAACGGTATTAATATTTATATCAGTATAGCAAACGTCCACATGTAGTTCCCAACATGTAATATGGAGACAGTAAAGTATCCATGTACTGCATGGGGTCATATCAAAAACATAACATATCGTTTTAGAGCAGCAGTTGCGCCTTGAGTAGTCACATTCGCGCCGAGATTGATCGCCTCCTCTCCGTGACCTCTTTGGGTCATTGTCATAATGGGCTGGCTTCCCACTCAATGACCCCCCCGGGCGACCTCGGCCTTTGACCGACAACGCCTCCACGCATGCGGCGAGCCTCGTGAGCGAAGGAAGGAATACACTCACTGACACATTAACGCTACCCGCAGTATGAACCAGGAGGAGAAAACTACTGTTTGTACTTTGAATCCATCATCAAACGCACTAATTCAGTGTCGGAACATAAACCGCCATATAAGCAAGCAGGTGTCTCGCCGCTAAATGAACAACAAGAACAGCACGTATACATTATAGGAGGTAAAAGCCGGTGCATGCATGCATTCACGTACAGCAGCAGCGGGGCTACAGAGACGCCATTATGATTGTGTAATGATTAATAACCTATGCATGCGGTCAAGAAAATGGTGTGTTCTTTGTTAGACAGATGCCTGCTCAATCAGGTGGCCGAGAATTAATTAGCGATGTGGTTCTTCTGCTTTCAAATCATTTAATTAATTCCACAAAGCCCTATAATTAATGGGGGAGAGTAGCAGAATATTAATGGCACTTGATGGTTTTTTTTTTCCTTTTAACATTATGTAGCATGTTGCTCTGTCATGTTTCATTTTGGCCCTCAAGGGGCCACTACTGAGTCAGACTGTATGCTAACTAAAACTGCATTGGAAGGTTAAAACTTATAGTGTTAAGGATATATGTGTATATATAGTGATATATAGTATTCTTATAGCGCATACAAAACCTGTTGATGAACATTAGAGCCTTATAGACATGAAATAACACCCCTATAGTCACTTTTTAACTCCATTATCTAATATTGTAGACATAAGACATTTACGACAAAGATGACTCGAGGTCATATGTGCATAAATGTGCCCCCGAGGGGAGCCGAGTGGTGGGCGGACAAGCAGTGACGTCCGGGTTTCAGAGTTGATTGGTGCTTGTGTATCTCACCGGCCATTAAAGTTACATTACCGACGCCGAGCGACCTTTGCCAGCGCATACAAAACCTGTTGATGAACATTAGAGCCTTATAGACATGAAATAACACCCCTATAGTCACTTTTTAACTCCATTATCTAATATTGTAGACATAAGACATTTACGACAAAGATGACTCGAGGTCATATGTGCATAAATGTGCCCCCGAGTGGGGGGCGGACAAGCAGTGACGTCCGGGTTTCAGAGTTGTTTGGTGCTTGTGTATCTCACCGGCCATTAAAGTTACATTATTGACGCCGAGCGACGATTGCCTAGCGCATACAAAACCTGTTGATGAACATTAGAGCCTTATAGACATGAAATAACACCCCTATAGTCACATTTTAACTCCATTACCCAATATTGTAGACATAATACATGTGTTGCTGTAAATATTCCCCCCAAGGGGGGGGGGCGGACAGGCAGTGACATCCCGGTTTCAGAGTTGTTTGGTGCTTGTGTATCTCACCGGATTCTCACATTACGGACACCTAGCGACCAGTTTGGAATTCTAACATTTTTGAATGCCTTATATTTTTAAATTTAACTCATTTGTATGCTTGAAAAAATGAATAAAATTAGCTTAAATATGCATGTCTTTTGACGAATAAGCCATATTCAGTGAATAGACTTACCCAACACTATTTTTTTTAAACATGCAGATTATTTTGTAGCCATTTTTTTTTGTCACATTGCCTAAAAAAGTTGCACAAACACTAGATGTCGCTGTTTCCACTATACTAGCTGTATGTTTAAAAAGGATAAACCCCGTATAGACAGGTGTCTGTCTGTGTCCTTGCAGGATGCTAATCAGGTACCGTTGCTATCCGTGCAAGACACACACACACATAAAAAAAAACAAAAAAAAACATCATGCGTCTTATGCCATTAGCAACAAACAAACAAAAAATGAGGGCATTTTGAAAAGAGAGGGCAAAGCAAAGCTAGAAGATGAGCTTGAATAAATGCATTCATTAAGGGGAGAATGGCGTACTTTCAAGTGCCAGGGTCCTTATAAATATACATTTGAAAAAGGCATGTGGCGAGATCAAGAAGTAACCTCTTTAACAATGAACTTGTGTATCATCAGCACTTTGATAAACACCTTACACACACACACACACACACACACACAGCCTTGTTAGTAGAGCAACACTTAATATTAATACATGTAAATTCATGCTTTGTTTGTTTGACTTGGGAACTCTTCTAAGTGGTTGTAGTCACAACTCTCACCATCATCACACATTCCGGCATTCCAAAAGAGGGAAAAAAAGAGTCCCTAAACCTCAGCCTACCAGGATTCCCGCCGCCCCCGTAAAGAATCCATAGCAAGTCTGTGGAAGAGTTAATGAAGGCGCTGAGGTGTCCCGGATGCTGGTGTGTTTGAGTGTAAATGAGTCCAGTATTTAGACAGGCCCCCGTGATGTATCACCTCCCTCACTGAAAGTGACGCTCTCACCTCGTCTCGCTCCAGGTTTTGAGCACCTTTAATAAATTGGCCCCGTCCTGCAGCACCTTCTTGATGGATGGGCGCCGGGTCGGGATCTTTATCGGAGCGTGTTAACGTGGCAGGACGGACCTAAAAAACAAACATATGCGTATTTAAGTACTTCAAATATTTGTTAGTGAACATAGAGGTACATTATTATAATGTATAGTTATCATTATAGTTATCACAGTTATTATTGACATTTCTACTTAGCCGATTAACTCGGGAAGCTTGTTAGCCAAACTAAAACTTTTACTCCAACAAAAGACGGGTCAAGGTGGACCAGAACCGAGTCCTACGTGGTCCTGCGGCTTTCTGGGCCAACTGCAAATGACAACAAATGACAACCGTGCCAAGTTGTGACACGTTTTAGCGAGGCCGCCCGACTACAAGGTCTTATTTACTGGAGCGTGGTAGCACTACTCTTCCAGTCGAATATTTTACCTTATAAGGCGGATAAAAAAAAGACCATATTTGGATGAAAGGTTGACCTTGAAGTGCTGTGATTAATGTGTAAAATATGCATGAATAGAGCGTTTCTATTGCAGCGTTGTTGCGGCATCATCGGGCTCTCCGTGTGCGAACACCACCACTCCAATAATCCGCCATTCAAATGAACGATAATAAATTGCACAAAGGCCTCGCCGCCACTCGCAGCCGTGAATGATGATGGCAGCCCGAGCCCTCCGCTGATGTTTCACCTTCAAGGCTGACCTTGTGGCGTCTATTCTCTGCTGATGCTCGCCGCAGATAAAAGCTATGAGACCTTCTCATAAACCTCCCTCCACCCCGACGCTCCCCATCCGCCGCATCACCAAGGACGCGCGCATCATGGCTTTACTGGCCTATCTGCACAGGTGATGCATGGCTGCTATAACGCGCTCTGTTTTTCTAACTCTCGGAGGCAGCTAGCCGCTAGCGTAGCATTGGGATAGGTGTCATGGACAATAACAGTGAAGTGCATTGCTAATTCACCTTTTAACTGCAGTACATGAGCTAATAACCGTTCAAATGACACAAAATAATGAATTATTTTGTACTGGAGTAAAAGACTTGTGCAGAATAATAAGAAAATAAAAAGAAACGCTAAACTCAAAACACACTTCATAGTGAAAAAAAAAATTGTAACCTCACTGCCTTAAAATTTTCATTAAATCTAGCAAATTATTTCAGGTAATTTCAAATCACAACTAAGTTTCTCCAACTTAAAAGATCAAGTTCATGTGACTTTCTTTATTAATGTCAAATAACCAAATATTTTTGTTGTATATACATACGGTACCCATTATGTCATTGTATGGTCACATCACCTTGTACTTCGGTACATTATTAAAAATAAATAAAAAACAAACATAAAAAAAACCTTAAACTGTATTATGGAAAGCAGGAAGTGAACAAATCGGTATTAAATTAAATTAAATTCCAAAAAAAACTATATTAGGAAAGCAGGAAGTGAACAAATGTAACAGTTACTGATTGTAAAAATACCAGCTGGAGGGGTAGGATTTAATAAGCTTTGCTTCTTCCTACTCCTTTCGGACATGTGGAACTGTCAACTGATTATGGGATGCATTCAATTGTAATCTGATGCATGTTCAAATGAAATAAAACCATTACCATTACCATGTATCAACAATAGAACTCAAGTAATTTTGATTTAGTCTAACTAATCAGCTCAAGTAAATTCAACTCACAATTAAATTGAGATTAATTGAAATAATTTGTTAACCTGATTTGAGATTACATGCTTTGCATTGTTGATACAACCAAAATATTTGGTTATTTGATCTAAAAAAATGAAGTTCCCACAAAGAAAAACTTTGTTGTGAGTTGAAATTACCTGAAATAATTTGCTATATTGTATTTCTGTAGAAATGTAATTGTGGATAAACAGTCCAGCGCTCCATGGCGGACATACTCCAAGCGACTCATTTCCCAAAGACAATAAATAAGTGAGATGAGACTAAAGGAAGTACGCGTGGGCGCCGACCCGTCTGACATTTGACAACGAGCACGAGGCCAAGCAAACCTCCACGTCGGCGTGTGTCAGCGTGGGATGTTATGCGTGCGTGCGTGGATGCGTGCGTGCGTGTTGCAACAAAGAAAGAGCCAATGCTTGAAATTCATTAGATATCGGCGGGAGACAAAGCACTGACAGGTGTTTATGCAAATCACTCGCAGAATGGATTCATCTCCCTAATGGCGGGAAGTGGCGGCGACGGCGGCGGCAGCCTCGGAATAGCGCGGGAAGAGAAGACGGCGGTCCACTTGTGTAGTCGAGAGTGTATTGTGACGCTGAACACACACACATACACAGACAGTGTAATTGTTGAAGGCTTCTTGTTGTTGCCGTGAGAACATATGGCGGAGCCCTTCCAATTCAAGCGTATGCATATTTTCTCCCAGCTTGGACACTTTAATGCATTTTAATGGCAGGTGGCTACAATCTCATTTGCATGTTTTTGCCTTCCTGAAACCAACGTGACATTTGTACTTTGAATATAAAATAACCCTACATTATACATTAACCTCATGGAGGCTGGCATTATGGACGCCATATTGTATCAAAACAATTGAAAGGTCAACCTAAGTCTGCCAGATACTTTACTTTTGAACAGTGCGTAAGGGTATGGATGGAGATACGGGATAAATGACGGATATCGGATTGGGGGTTAGGGTTAGCCTTCGGAGTAATGGACGATAGGGGTTGGTTTTGGATTTGGAGTTATGTTTTACGGTTGGGTGGGGTTACCTTTGCGAGTCATGCCGGTTGATGCTGTCGACTAGCGGTTTGCTTGTCCGCACGAAAACGACAAACCAGTTTGTTTTCCGAAAATACCATCTCGGAGTGTCTCATAACGTCAAACGTTAGTGCAATACTTTGTTTTATATATTCAGTATAGTTACTCCAGACTCCATTCTCTGTGCAATATTAAGGCTCTAAATGCAATACATTATGTTCTATGTGAAGTATTTCTATAATGCTTCATATTATTGTACATAATACTGTTATATCGTGTTGCATTCATAGATCAGACTGTTTATAATTTATATAATCTGCAATAGCCATACTCACAGTATAGTCACTTATATCCCGGTGTATATATCCACACTGTATCATAGTCTTCAACTTCATTGCAATACTGTACATATATACAGTACATATACTGTACATATATATACTGTACTGTACATATGTAATATATACTGTTATTATATATTGTCACATCCATACTGTGCATACTGTTTATAATCTGTATAATATGCAAATTTCTACATGTACTTACTACTAAGGTACTTATAAAATTGCACTTCTGGTTGGATGTAAACTGCATTTTGTTGCCCTTTACAAGTGACATGAGCAATAACAATTTAATCTAATCTAATTAACTCACTAGCAGGATCACAGTGTATAGACTGGCCATATATCTCATCTCGTTTCATATTATCTGCATACTGTATTTGTATATAACTCTGGGTAAAACTGTTGATTTTGTTGTTTATCTATATTTTGTACTGCTCAACTGAGTGGACAGCTCCTTAAAGTCAAGGATCATTAGACTAGGATTGGATTGAGGGATTAGGTGGTACAGTGCGGTTATAGGTTAGGTTTATGGCACTGTCCGTCCTAGAAAACGTATGAACCAAAAAGTCTGTCGTCTTCCGGCATGTCTAGTATTGCAACAAAGCGGAATTTCACAACCGCTTATGTCCTGGTCACATGGCGGTGATGGAGCTGGAGCGGTGACCTCATCATTTAAAAAAAAAAAAAATAGTAGTAGTAAATGACAATATGGCACGATCAGATTTTGTTTTTAAAAACGCCACTGCCGGTAAATACTTTACTGTTTCAAACTGAAAATATTAAATTAATATTGTGGCAAATTCTTGCTTTGACATTTGAGCACTGAACTCTGATTGGTCATGAATGCTATCCGCTACATCGTGATGACAAGATAATCTGAGCTAATCTTTCACCCCGGCTAATTTTCATTCAATTATCTTGGGATTAAAGTGCCGGAAATCTAAATGTAATAGGTCTCTTTCGTTCTTTGACGGAGGACAATAGACCCTCCCGTGTGCCTGGATTTCAATAATGGACCAATCTTACTTTTAGTAGAGACATAAAAACACAAAGTGAGGTGCTCACCTTTTTTTTTTTTTTTTTTAAACTAAAAAGAAAGTAAGAGTTGGAGAGGTTCATCCGTCAGGGCAACATCAATTAACACCACACCCTGATGAATATTCAACAATGCTTTCATTCGCCGTCACTCGGGAGGAAGAGTGGAGACGGATCGGGCGTCTTCCGTGTTATTATGAATCACTCATGGACTTTGATCATCACACGTCGACATGATGAGTTTACTTTCTTTCCGCCGTGAAGCAGAAATAAACACGCAGACTCCAACTTCAAGCAAAGTGGCCAAAAAAGAACTGAATTAGAGTTTAGGACCATTTAAGGGGTCTTGTAGACGTTCCTTTTCTTTTCTTCCTGCACTAACAAGCTCCTCTTATTATTGAGCATGGAGGTCCTGAGCGCAGCCGATGGAGCAGGCGTAGACGTCGGCAGGGAGGCTGGATCCAAAGAGTTCAAGCAGGAATCAGTAAGTTAAGGAGGAGCACATGGCTGCCAGTTGACTTCACTCTGACCCGCCATCGATCCGCCCTCGGCCAGTTAGCCCGGCCGCTCCAGTCGAGGTGAGGCCATGCGGAAAGACGCTCTCGGAGAGAGTGCAGTGTCAGACCTGTTTCTGCTGCTATTTTTTTTTTTTTTTTTAGGAAGAGGGAGGGTTTGGTTTTGTTATTAAGTGCCCAGAGCGGAGTATTATTGGATGGATGGAGCCGCTGCACTGTTGTAAGAGGCAATTACCAGCAAGAAACACCTGCTTCTTTTTGCTTTAGAGATACTTCTACAATCCTTTTATGTTTGGAAGCTATGAACGTGGACACTTCTTTCAGCACACTAATAAGGCCTGCATCTATACCCATAAGTCCGGAATGTTCCAGAATTTTGATTGACACTTTCAGAGACATATGTACAACATATGTGCAATATTCACAGCGCAAGAATCCAAAAATGTTTGCGAGGATTCATTCCCAAGAGGGTTTTATAATCGCATCGGTTGGCTTGAAGTCTAAATGCTAAAAACACGACGGTATATTGTGAGCTAATGCCTTCACAAAACAAAGCCAGTCAAATGTGTTTTCAAACGACGCGGCCATCATAAATAAGCGATTAATGTGACAACAGCAAATAGCCACGATGCCATCAAAGGCAACAGCAACAACACAGCGCTGACACATGCCGCCTGATGAAAGCAGGAAGTGGATAGCATCACGCCGACGAATAAATAGACGTGCGCGTCAGAAGGCAGAGTCGCAGGGGGTCACTGCATTTGTCAGCGTCAAAAGACAACAATCCCCCCCCCCCACTGGAGACAGTCAACAAAGTTTGCTGATCATTTGGGAGTACGGAGCGAGACGAACACCCACACCGCTTCATGTGTTATACTGAATTACATTAATAACACCTCTGTCCCGTGGGTGGGTGGGTGGCACAGGTTTGGCAGCGCCGCTCCCAGGCTGACTCCCCACCAAGCTCCTACGGTGCCTCCATTGTGGGCTGCAGCATGAAGGCACAGCAGGAGCGTAAACCTTACAAATGATCGACTTTACCTCACAAATTTAACAGTTTACGAGTGTGTTCCGAGAAGCGTGACTTGAATCCAAACATCTACACTGTAATAGATGCTAACGTGCTAACATAGCACTCTCATTTCATCAGGATCAAGGATGAAGAGTCTTGAACCAGTCATGATGTGCTATATATATCACTATATTGACACTTACTATGGTTATGTTATTGTATGGTCATATCATGGATCATACAATGCTCGTACTTCGGTACGTAATTAAATTAAATTAAATTAAATTAAATTAAATTAAATTAAATTAAATTAAATTAAAAAAAACCTTAAAATATATTAGGAAAGCAGGAAGTGATGGAGGGGTAGGATTTAATAAGCTTTGCTTCTTCCTACTCCTTTTGGACATGTGGAACTGTGAACTGATTATGTGATGCATTCAATTGTAATCTGATGCATGAAATAAATATATTACCATTACCATCATCATGCTAGAATAAACAAAAAACAAAATGACTAGAATTACAGCTTTAAGACGTGTCGCAAAGCCTGATTGAAATAAAAGTTGTCCTTAAAGTGGTTGGCATATCCAACACTAAGAAAGAAGATCAAAATCTAAGAAACAACAACATGGAAACTGACAAAAAGCCAAAAAACAACAACAAGAAACCTTAAAATCAGACATATTGCATCATCGATCAGACCAAATAAGCACATCTTGGAACGGGACAACGGCAACATCGTCGGGAAGATGGACAAGGAGTCCACTGAAATGAATTAAACGGGCCGAGGACGCCATCAATCGGGATGAGGACTCACTCAGGTGACCCCGTGAACTATGAACTGCAGATGACCGTCTCGGGAAAATAACATCTAATATATACCCAAAAAATAAAATATTTACTATCCAGTCTTTGTTTTGATGATCCACCCTCCCCTTGCTGAGAGCAATGTGAAAGTTGAGCCTCAGCAACAGGAAGCAGACCCACGCTGCCAACGTCTTTCAAAGAAAACAGTCTCAAACTCACAGCTGGAAGAGCAGCACTCATGCTGCAATGGAGGCTGCTTGTTGAAGCATGGAAAATAATAATAATAAAAAAAAAGAATCCATGATCCTAATAGCCGGATAAGGATAGCTTTAATTGTGGATCACCTCTGCCATCAATTGTGCTACAAAAAAAAAAACAAACGGTGGTTCAAATCCAGCATCCCGCAGCCACAAAGCCTGCTGGCGACCAATTAGCATCATGAAACAATGGCCGCTATCTTTGCCGATGTTTTGGCCGCGGGCCCGCCGCTAATGAAGGCCGAGCTAAACAGCAGCTTATGTTTTGGCATGTCGGGGGAAACGCGCCACGAGTTCACTTCAGCGACAAAAGGAAGTGTCCTCAGGAAACGCGGTGATGCTAATCGTATTAAATCTTCTGTTCTTGTCAGCCAGGCTTTCGGGCGCCAGATCCGGCGCCGCTTGCTCGGTGATACTGTTGATTCGCGAGTCTTGGCGGCGCGGAAGAGGATATGCGGCTGCCAAGGTATGAGCCGTGGTCGTCGCTGCCTTTGGCTTAACTTTAGGGGTTTGGCTTGGGAACAGTGGCGGTAAGGGGGTGTGGTGACCTTTAAAGAGTCGGGTCAGGACTCCTCACACTCCGGGCGCACGGCCCATCCACATATACCAGAGCATAAGCGTTGTTTTGCTGCCAATGGACACTGACGGCGGGGACGGGACGGTCACAACAACTGTCTCAATATGTTAAAAGGGACGTTCACACATGCCAAATGCCTGGATGGCATCCAGCATCCAGATATGTACTAGTTATGCTCATCTAGATATTATCGTAGTACTATAATCTACTGCTGTATTTGGTAATGGTAACAGTTTAATTTCATTTGAACATGCATCAGATTACAATTGAATGCATCACATAATCAGTTCACAGTTCCACATGTCCAAAAGGAGTAGGAAGAAGCTAAGCTTATTAAATCCTACCCGTCCATCTGGTACTTTTACAATCAGTAACTGTTACATTTGTTCACTTCCTGCTTTCCATAATACAGTTTAAGATTTTTTTTTTATTTTTTTTTTTAATAATGCAGATATGAGCATCCAATGCCATAATGTGTACCATAGTAAGTGTCAATATATATAGCACATCATGACTGGTTCAAGACTCTTCATCCTTGTATTTAGCAAACATCAACTGCTTGTATTGTTTCTTGAATTGGCTCATCGTTGTGCATTGTTTGAGTTCCTTACTCAATCCATTCCATAGTTTGATTCCACACACTGAAATGCTATGGATTTTTAACGTAGTCCTAGCATAGAAGTGTTTCAGATTTAGTTCTCCCCTGAGATCATATTTCTCCTCTCTTGTAGGGAAGTACTGGATAACATTTTTAGGTAATTGGTTGTTTTTTAGTCTTATGCATTATTTTAGCTGTTTGACAATTAACTATATCAGCAAGTATTTGTGATTTTAGAAATAAGGAGTTGGTATGTTCCCTGTAGGCGGCATTATGAATTATCCTTACTGACCTTTTTTGCAGTACATTTAGCAAGTGAAGATTGCTTTTATATCATATGGTTGATATACTACGACATACCGGATGTATGATATTGTGTCTATGAACACGCGAGCCACTTCTGCCATTTATTAGCGCCAAGTCGCTGCTGCTTCTGTACATACAGAATGTTTGATTTAGTTGAATCAATGATGTAAAACAGCACGTGCGGAGTGCTAAGAGTACCTTATTTGGAGAGTAATACATCGTGTCCGCAAGGTAGATGATGCAGGCAAATGCAGGTTCCATGCTGTACATTTACATCGACTTTATCCGCTTGAAATGTGACAAAAATAACAGCGGCGTATATGAAAGCACGGTATAAAACAGACAATGTTCAATCGGACGCGTCGCCCAGAAATAAAACATCATAAACAATGTTAGTGTGTGGAGGTATTCGGTTAAAAAAATGACTAGTAAATATGTGTATGCTAAGAATGATCACGGCGGCACGGCAGTCGAGTGGTTAGCGCGCAGACCTCACAGCTAGGAGAACAGGGTTCAATTTCACACTCGAGTGTGCATGTTCTCCCCGTGCATGCGTGGGTTTTCTCCGGGTACTCCGGTTTCTTCCCACATTCCAACAACATGCTAGGTTAATTAGCGACTCCAAATTGTCCATAGGTATGAATGAGAGTGTGAATGGTTGTTTGTCGATATGTGCCCTGTGATTGGCTGGCCACCACCTCTTGCCTGAAGACAGCTGGGATAGGCTCCAGCACCCCCGCGACCCTCGTGAGGAAAAGCGGTAGAAAATGAATGAATGAATACGAATGATCACACTGCCTTGCTTATTGTTATGCTATGGTGTTATGGTTTATATAATACTGGTCTCACGTTATTCCTATGCTATCATTCATTCGTATCACAATGGCGTTCGCATGTGCACAAAGGACGTTGCCGGCTCGCTACGCCAAGAGAACCTCGTCTTGAACAAAACAAATAACTCCTCTACCCATCAACGGCACCTGAAATACTCGCCAGACGCCCGAGGTCGAAGGTCGGGTGGGCGCTACTCGCTTGTCAGCTTGTCAGTCTCTCCCCGTGTTTACGTGTGCGAGCCTCAGCTGGTCAGTCGGTGTTTTTGATTTTCAAGCAGCAAATTGATCGCACGCGCCTCACCTGTTCCCTTTGCGGACCTTGTTAGCGCTTAATGTGATTGGCTGCCTTGAATGATGGGGAGATGATGTATTATTTATTCTGTGCAGCTTAAACACGACCTAGTGAGCTCCTGGAACGGCTTTATCTGGAAAACATCCGGGAGAGACGAGGATTATGATTATTTTGGCAGGAATTCTAGGATCATTAAGTGTTTTGTCCGGAGACCAAAAGCATTGTTGTCAGACGTTAGTTAAAGTGCATTACAAGCTATACGATACACGGTCTGTGCTAACATGCTATTGACTGTAGCAGATGGTCATGAGCGACGTCAAATCAGGCATGAGCAATATCAGTCGTCAAAATAAGCTAATGTTAATCTTCTGCTATGATAATGTGTCATTTCCCATCTGCCACAGTTCTGCAGTGTTTGGCCTGGGAATGGGCTGTTGGTCCATCCGGGAAAAGGACCAACGTGGGACATCGGCATTTTTTTTATTCAGGAAAACCGAATTCTCAAACATTGTACAGGGTCTTTACGATAATGCGCATAAAACACTTTTTTACGACAGTCTACCAGATTTTGCAACGTTAAAGCTTGATGCTAGACTAATAGTCGCCCCTAGTTCAGCGTTTTATTGTCCTTGTTAGCTTTATGTTGACTAAATGTTTGAATCTAAAATTATCACCATGCTATTTCGAGACTGAATCGTGCGGCGTCCAAGTTTGCTCAATGTCTGTTTACGAAGGCAGAGCGAGCGAAAGGCTAATTAAATGAACTTGCTTGTGTCTGCTTTGCATCACACGTGTCTGGGAAAGGAACTGACAACTAATCAATGGCGGAATATGTTAAGAATTATGAAAAGCAAGGCGACTGACTGTACAGTACGTGATGCACAGCGGAATGTATCATAACTACATCCGTCAGGGTCACGATGCGGGTGAGCTTGACGGGCGGGCGGTAAATAAAGAGACGTGACGGAATGCCAGGTAGATCTACTCCATGATAGTCGAAATATGAGATCATTGACCAAACACCATTTTCTCACCGCTCATCAGCGGAGGGAGGCTTCTGTCCGAGGAGGTTCGGTTTGTGGATTTTTAATGTGAGGAAAGACTTAACGTAAAGGTTACCTTGACAGAAGAGAATAAAAAAAAAAAAGAGACAGAAAAGTCAGAAGGTGTTTCTTCCTCAAATGTCAATATGTTTGCACTACGGCTGCAAACGGGACATCAAGACCAGACCTTCGGACTCTTGTCTGGCATTTACATACTCTACATTTACTCATCTCTTATTCAGTCATTTTCTTTGTGTAGACAATGTGCTTTATCTCTTAAAGGAGTCCGCAGTGATGCCTGTGAGATCGTGTTGATAGTCGCAGGGACAGGAGGACCCGATGCTAGCAACACCGGCATCACTATGTGCTATGCTATGCTACCGTTTTAATAGGAATATTATGCTAGCTCAGCTGTCTTGTTGGATGAAGCTAGTGATCAGACAGCCCCCACATCTGTCACAAATTCACAATTTGAAGTGTAGTTGGCAGAGCTGTGGAGTGTCGTTTTAAGATGTGTAGCGAAGCCTTTTTTTGGCGGGGGTAGAGGAAATTTTGCAGAACTTTAGGTATATTTGAATTTAATTTGGTTCTTATGCAAAATTATTTTATTTTATTATTATTATTTTAATTTTTCTTAATAAAAACATGTATACAAATTTATAAATTTATATATATTTCATATTTTACTTTTTATACTTTTATTGCTTTGCTTCTTGTTTTTAATAATTTAATATCTATTTTACTATTTTATTTCTTATTTGATATTTTAGTTTTGGATTAAATTCAATTTGTACCTTTATTTATTGTATTTTTTTTTTCACTTTGGAAACTGTTTATAAAATGTGCGATACAAATAAAGTGGATTGGATTGGAAGATGTGTCGTTTTTGGCAATTAGCAGTTTTCACAATTCCTGTGAATGTTATCATTATTCCTAACGTGCAGGGGGGAAAAAATGATCCGATTTACAGCTCTCACGTCTGGAGCCGACACACGGATAGTTGCAGAGCTCCGGGCAGCATTTTAAGATATGCCTGTTGTTTTTTTTTTTTTTTTTTGACAAGAAACTTCAACAGTGATTGTTCTCTCAAAAGCGAACTAAGCCAGTGAAGGAGATAATAAACTTGACTCACCTTTGGTGGTTATAATCAGGCTCTAGGGACTGACTCGGTGCATTATTTCTAGTCTTTATGTCTACCGTGTGAAGCGGATCGTGTCCGGACGTGTGACCGGCCTGCAGAAACATATAACATCACTACTCCACGGAGTGTTTTCCGGATTTAAAGAAGAAACTAAATACCCTTGTGCAACCGTTTGTGAAGCGGAGACATCGCCGACTAGTGGCCGGAGTGAAAGAGTCGTGTTAAGAAAGTATTTCCTGTGGTAGAAATGTCAGGTTGTACTGTAAAATAATCCTAACGGGAGTAGCCTATGTCCTCAAATTCCCAGTGTCCAAATGACAGATGCTATCACACAGATTGATTCGGCACGGAGCCGCAATGACTTATTGGTATATTTGATTTGAGCGGTCATAGGTAGACGCTGACATTGATGGAAAGTGTGCCGAATCACATCCTGGCATCTGCTCATATTCATCAGCCGCTAACATTGCTTCCTTCATTAGACGCCTGACAACAACATCCCGGGCTATGCTAGCCATCCTCCACCTTTGCTAAATTGCATCGCAAATAAATGTCAGCTTGAGTCGATGTGGCCGACATGAAATATATAAGTTTGCCACCACAATTTAGCACTTTTACCGACGGACATGTCAAATTAGGTTTCTGCAGCTGGCAGGTGTGACAAATTGTTTTTTTTTTTTTTTTTTTTTTTTTTTCCAAAGCATCCTGTATGACTTCCTGAGCATGAACCTCCCTGACATTTCATGAAATAAAAAAAAAAAAAAAGGTCAAGATGCGGCATCAAGATTTTTAAAAAGGCTGCCAAAAGTGTACGGATGGTTTCTTAATGAGTAAACAGTGAGCACTATTCAACACTGACTAACCATTACGATGCGGGACATGCTAACGAGATATCTTCATGGATGGATTACCAAGTGCTGCTACCTAGATAGCACTTTCTCTCATTTTGATGACCATTAGTCGTGGAGTTTGTTGCATTATTTAGACTTTTTTCCACGCGGGTTGGCTTGAAAATGCAGCATATGGTATAAAACTTACTTTAGTCAATTAGTTCATCTAAGTTTCTTGTTTTCGAAAATGCAACAAAGTGTCATCATGATGCCAACGCTTATCATTCGTTACCTGAACACTGGACTTATTAATTATAATGAAACACATGCTGAGGTTTGCTGTTTTTCAACCACTTCCTACCTTGATTTGATTGTGTTTGTGCACATCGTTTTCTAATGAAGAGCAATTAAGGAGCAGAGGAGCACAAACACACGGTCCGTGCCTCCAAAGCTTGAGGATAATTAGATGCAGCCTTCGCATGTTGGAATCTGTTGCGACCTTTTAAACGAGAAAGTATCTACGAGAATTTAAGAGTTGGAAGAAAAAAAAGAAAAATGTCCCCCCCACAGGGCAAAATAGCTCGGGGGCATCAAAAGCCAGTGGCAAGATGCTTTTAAGAAGAAATGCTAATGCTCCACCTAAAGAAGTCCATTGGAACCCCTGCAAGAGTCTCTTGCGCTAAATGGGATCGCAGCTGGAGGTTACGCTGACATTTTTTTTTTTTTAATATTTGGAGAGCTTTAAAAATGTACTACTCACTTGGGGCTCACATTTAAAAATACAAAAAATCCAATCAAACCGGCTAGTTTGATAGCCTACCTAAGTTCAAATGCCAGCTAGCTTAATCCGCTACAGTGAAAACACTGTAAATACTAGCGCTAGCAACAAATTAGCAATGAAACAAACTGCCGTCACAAGCCAGCTAGCATTCGCTGCACTAGCAAACTAGCATCACAGGCTAACGTGCAAACTAGATCGATATAATAACCGCGTATAATTGGACCGCACGACGACGAGACGCATCCAAGACGGATGACCCTGGCTATTTTTCATCACGCCGCTAATGCGACCCTTCATTATTTTTCCCGCCACCTGACTCTCCCCGTTTCCATATTAACTTTCAAATTAGGTCCTGGTCATTTGAGGACATATGAAATGAAAGGATTGTGTTAGCGTGATGCATGAATGTACGTATGTTATGGTGAGAAATGGGACCAAGCGCCATACATTTAAAGGAGTAAACAAGCATTAAACAAGTCAAGTATCAAATGTAACAGCTGCTAAGCTAACAACAACAACGTTTCTGCTTGTGTTCCCCGCGTGGGGCAGGTCCGAGGGGGGTCCTGGCTGCAGTTAGATAAGCGAGAAAGTCGAACTGATGTCGGACCCGAGGGAGTCGCCGCCGCCTGCTGCATGCATGCAACATGGCGGCGATGTAAAACGCAGATTAAACACGGCAGTCGTTTACAGCACAATGTTAGCCAACATGGCCGACCGACGCGGGCATCGCATGGAGGCACCCGGGCTGGACGGAGCAGCTGGGGTTGGTGGGGGTGGAGCAAACACGGTGTTGGTAATCAAAGGCCTCAGCTTCTTGGCGTCGCCCCCCCCCCTCTCCCTGGCCGCCTTATCTCCTCCAGCCACTTGGACGCCTCGCCAGCCAGCAGTCGGAGGCAAAGCTGTGATGTGAAGACAAGGCGGTGGCGTGCCAAGGTGGGCAGCAGAAAAAAGTCAAACAACCCCCCCCTCTTCATCCTTCATCCTTACTCCCACTCATAAGGCGGGGAGGGGGTCCTCTCTCTGACTGTGTGAAGGAGAGCATCTTTGGCAGATTAGCCTCCTTGCTCCTTTTGCACGTCTCCATCATGCAGAGGCTGTTTACTGCTACCATGGCGACATGCTGCACCTCAAACCATATCATGCTAATTACCACCGCCGGAATCAAACAATACAATGTATACTGTACGCCTTTCTACATGCAAATGCTAACATAATCTGCATATGCTAACGAGCTAACCATTACATTGGAGAGATATGCTGAATAACCAATTAGATACATCACTGGGTAGCTAATTAGCGCACTGACTAACTAAATTGATGCTAACATATGCTAACAAGCTAACCATTACATTGGAGAATGCCGAATAACCAATTAGATACATCACTAGGTAGCTAACTAGCGGCACTGGCTAACTACATTGATAGTAGTACATATGCTAACAAGCTAACCATTACATTGGAGAGATATGCCAAATAACCAATTAGATACATCACTAGGTAGCTAACTAGCGGCACTGGCTAACTACATTGATAGTAGTACATATGCTAACAAGCTAACCATTACATTGGAGAGATATGCCAAATAACCAATTAGATACATCACTTGGTAGCTAAATAGCGCATTGGCTAACTACATTGATAGTAGTTCATATGCTAACAAGCTAACCATTACATTGGATATATATGCCAAATAAACAATTAGATACATCACTAGGTTGCTAATTAGCCGCACTGGCTAACTACATTGATAGTAGTTCATATGCTAACAAGCTAACCATTACATTGGTGAGATATGCCGAATACAAATTAGATACATCGCTGGGTAGCTAATTAGCCGCACTGGCTAACAACATTGATAGTAGTGCATATGCTAACAAGCTAACCATTACATTTGATAGATATGCCAAATAACCAATTAGATACATCACTTGGTAGCTAACTAGCCGCACTGGCTAACAACATTGATAGTAGTGCATATGCTAACAAGCTAATTATTATATCGAAGAGATATGCCAAATATAAATTAGATACATCGCTTGGTAGCTAATTAGCCGCACTGGCTAACTACATTGATAGTGATATATATGCTAACTAAATAGCCGCAATTTCCACACGCGATGGAACTTGCTAACAAAAGTATTTTTCCTAGACAGATAGGCAAACTAGCTGCACTTTTTTTTTCCCTTTCTTTAGGTGTCATAAACCCACTTTGAAACATCCGGTGTCAAGCCAAATTAATGAGCACGTGTGGATGCAAACTGGCTTCATGTCGCATCCCTGCAGCATGAAATAAGCTTTTTCATCACTTTGCACTTCACAGGCTTCAATATCGAAGCGAGGCTTCGCAGAGATTCACTTTGCAGGACGCCGAGAGGACGTCTCGCAAATAAAAACCCTCATTATGCCAGCTCACCCGGGCACAGAAACAATAAAGGTAAAAGTAAATAATGGTGTTCATTGTTGTTTTATTGCCACATAAACGAGGTGTTTGCTCGCTAAAAGAGGTGACCTTTGTGGGTATGACAGCATAACCTGGAGAAGACGGCCACCAGAGGGCAGAATTACACCTCGGGACTGGGTATCGTTATCTCTGCCAATTCCTGGCTGTCTTTGATGTCTTGGAAAATGAGAAGCAAACAAAAACGCTTTAGCCATTTGTAGCTGCACTGCAAGGACCCAAAGTCGCATCAGGCCCTTTGGCGATGTTATTACCAACGCTCTGATGCTCGTTCAAGTGATGGTTGTAATGGCCGGGTTGCTTTTTAAAGCGTCTTCCCACACAAAAGATGCCCAGCTGCAACTTCGGGGATGTTGAACAAAGATCACAAAAGGTACAGTAAGGCAAGAGCGCGCTGACAAAAACGCTTGATGATTGATCAGCGACACGAAAAGCGCCGAGTCAAATACAAGAGATGAAGATCGTTAGCTGGAAAGCTCCACGGCTGAAAGGCCTTTGAGACACGCCTGAAATGACTGGACTGGACAAGATCTACGATTAGGATCTGTTGTCGAGTTGCCATACGGACAGCTACGAACAACCTTCAATTGTCTTAAAGTCACGCTAGTAGCTGGTCTATGCTGTTTTTGTTCGGCATGGTCTACATCCAGCTGGTCATGCTAGTAGCTGGTCTATGCTGTTTTTGTTCGGCAGGGTCTACGTCCAGCTGGCCATGCTAGTAGCTGGTCTATGCTGTTTTTTGTTCGGCAGGGTCTAAGTCCAGCTGGTTATGCTGTTTTTGTTTGGCAGGATCTACGTCCAGCTGGTCATGCTGTTTTTGTTCGGCAGGGTCTACACATCCAGCTGGTCATGCTAGTAGCTGGTCTATGCTGTTTTTGTTCGGCAGGGTCTACATCCAGCTGGTCATGCTGTTTTTGTTCGGCAGGGTCTACACATCCAGCTGGTCATGCTAGTAGCTGGTCTATGCTGTTTTTGTTCGGCAGGGTCTATGTCCAGCTGGTCATGCTAGTAGCTGGTCTATGCTGTTTTTGTTCGGCAGGGTCTACGTCCAGCTGGTCATGCTAGTAGCGGGTTTATGCTGTTTTTGTTCGGCAGGGTCTACGTCCAGCTGGTCATGCTGTTTTTGTTCGGCAGGGTCTACACATCCAGCTGGTCATGCTAGTAACTGGTCTATGCTGTTTTTTTTCCCCAGTAGGGGAGACGTAGAGTCTTTAAAGTCAACTTTGTAGGGTTTGAATATTTTGACGAAAAATCTGTAAAATTGCGGGGCTGTGAATGCTGACTGGTGAATGTGTAGCTTTGTGCTATTGGTGAAAAGTGCATTATTATCCGCATTATTAATATTTAAACTTTTTGCCGTTAACCCCTCGTTTTTGTAGAGTTTTCTTGTTTCGTTGAATTTTTACAATTTGCCGTGGGGCTGCGCTACGTGGTAAATTGGTACATTTTGGTTGGACTTAAAGGCAAAGAAAAGTCCCGATTGTGATCTCCCCGGCCTTATGCGGCTGTAAATATTTCATCCGGTGACAGGGCGAGTCATGAATATATCAATAACACATCCGTCTGAATTTGAGCTGCTTGATGTAGCAGAAATCCCTCAAAGTCAGCAAACACAAGAGGACACACACTCTCTCAAAGCGCCAAGGATCTGCTCAATGAGCCGTGCGCCACGCTCATTTATTCGGCCATTTTTCAAGCATAAACGCGCAAATGATCCGCAGTCCAAAATTCACTTTGGGAAGGCAAAAAGAAAGAAGGGGCTCATTTATTATTTGACAATTAGTAAACCAAACTTCTGAGAAAAAGGCAACGGAATACGAGGCTGCACTAAGAAGCCAAACGGGTGACGGCGCCACAATAAACGAGCGGCCGTTAAGATTACAAAGCGGCCTTGAGTTGAAACATCTCCCCTGATGCTTGCCGCCTCTTTGTGAGTCTGTCGGAATTCAAATGAAGATGTCAACGCCGCACAATGCCGCGCAAACGCTGCTCTTTTAATCAGCGCGATGGATAGCTTTAACTTCCTGTCCCCGCCACGCTAAGAGGCTCTTTAACGGAGGAAATGGATTTGTTTTAATGAATCGCTGCAGTGGCACAGATAATTCAAGGAGTGTTTTTAGTTTGTTTTTTTGCTGATGCTAAATAGAAAAATAGATGAGGAATATTCAACACATGTGAGACTCCATTTTGGAAAAAGTACGGCGTGACTTTGGGATTTGGTGCCTAAACCGAAACATGATAACCGAGGCAATGTTGCGCAATAGAAACAGTGTTGGCTTGTGCTTTTTTGGGCACTCAAACAAAGCCTGAGACTGTAGCTGACTGACAGACAGTTGGCAGAACCTCATGCGTTATTTTAAGACATGTAGCGAAGCCTGGGGGCGGCTTTTTTCCATCTTGCGAGCCTCTTCTCACAAAAAGTGACATTTTGTACTCATAAACGAACCCCGGATACACATTTTACTAGGTAATACACACAAACGTTTTACCACAGCAGGTTAGCATCACATCGCCAAAGTTAATGAAAGTCAGTTCGCCGTCAAAATAACTTGAGGTCAATCGTGCGTCCCCCTTTCCCGAGTGACCCTGAGCCTTTGGGTGTGTGAGAGAAGATTTAGCGCTTTGCTAACCCAAGTCCAACACTTCCTTGGAGCAATACGAGCGGGGCCGTCAGGTTGCATCGCATGTGCGGATAAATCTCTTAAAACATCTCCAGGTGGCGTATATAAAAGCGGGATTTATGACAGTCTTGGAGATGTGAGGTGGGGAAGTGGGGGGAGGGGGGGGGCAGGTGCGGGCGTTGCTGTGTTTCTTCCAATAATCTAAACGGCTCCAGCGAAAAGGCTAATAGATGGCATCCCATTTGCATATAAATTATTGGCAAGCCTGCGGTGATCTATGGCTCTTTCCGATTTAGCCCCCATGGAGCAGCGGGGGGAGGAGACTGGGAATAAAGCGGGAGAGATCATCATCATCATCATCATCATCGTCGTCGTCATTTATCAGATCTGAATCAAGTGTCGGTATTAATGTTGTTTACATTGGACCAATATGAAGTCTGCATTCATGCCATGTAATAACTACTACAGCGCATTGACACAACATTGGTTGTGGGAGCGCTGCAGGGCCCTGTACCTGGACACACACACACACACACCTGTTTTATTTGGAAATAATTTTCTTTATGACAGGGGTCTCAAACATGCGGCCCGCGGGCCAAATGTGGCCCGCAGGACACTAGTTTGAGGCCCCCGCCTTGATATGAAAGTTTAATGTAAGTTTTAATGTAAGTTGTATGGTATCATGTACCCAGAAAAAATTATTACGTTTGATTAATGTTCATGTTAAAGGTTAAATAACTGTTAATAGTTATGCTCCCTATCCGTGTGGAAGTGGTAAGTTTTTGGCTATTTAAGTTTAAAGGAAATAACTTGAAAGCTACCATTTAGGTCGCTAGCTCTCTAGTTTGCGAGTTAGCATGTGTCTCAAGACCCTGCAGTTGCGCAATATGTTGTAAATAAAAAGAGTATAAATGTGACTATAGTTGTGTTTTGTCATGTCTACAGGGCTCTAATAATGCTTTAATTTTAATCTGAAAAAAATAATTTGTCTACCCACCAACTATATGTGGTTTATTTTATTATTTGTTTTTATTATTTGCCGTTTTATTATTATTATTATTATTATATTTATTGTTTTTTTTATTTTTCGTCTTATTTTGTGTAGAAAAATAAAAATGAAGATATTTGAGAACAGTGGAATGTTTTATCACAGCTTTTCTTGTAGAAAATTGGAACCAAAACAAAGTTTTTAAAATTTTTTAGTTTTTAATAAATGCATTGTTTGTTTTTTTTTTTGAAAACCTGATGCGTCCCAGTCTCACCCAGACCCGAGCTCCAGTGGCCCCCAAGTAAATTGAGTTTGAGATATGAGAAAATACATTTTTGGTCCCCAGGACTTTTATGGGGAAAACTTAGGCAACAAATATGTACTATTTGTAATCTGTTTATGCTTAGCACCATAGGCGCCATCTTGACTAGCACACCTGGTGTACTATTTAATCTAGTGGTTGGATTTATCTTCGCTATTAGATTTTGGACTCCAGTCTGTTCTCGTATGAGTGCCTAATGCATCCATGTTAGCCTTATTCCTTCTTCCTGTCATGATTATTCCGTTTGTTGCGTTCCCGTTCCCCGGCCTTTCATGGTTGGCTTACCAAAACCTAACATTTTCAGCGTTTTTTTTTTTTTTATTGCAAAAAAGAAAGCGAGCAAAGATGATAATGAACACAAGCGGCCATCCATCTGCCAAATGACACTCGTGTCGCCAGAAGTGCTGATGTGGTTAGGTTTGTCTTTAATAATGGCCTCCATCCGCCAACACACACTCTCTCTCGCTCTCTCTCTCTCTCTCCTCCAGGTTTAATGTCTCGTTACATTTTTTTAAACATGATGCCATCGCCGCTTCATCAGCACGATCCATATAGCTTGACTTGGAATGAAACATTTAATAACACATGGGAAAAAGCAGCGTCTTTCTATAAGATGCTCCATTTGTTGTCCTCTCGTTAACATAAATGAATCTCTTTGTTTAAAAGCCAATCCGTGGCTTGGCTTCTATCTCCACATCATTAGTTTACTCAATTAATGTCCTAATGAGTCAATTAGACTTGGATAACAGAGGTGTCCGTCGCTTTAATTCATCCATCAACGCAGCGTTTGGAACTTTTCCCCCGCCACTTGGAGGACGGAATCAAACATATTGAACGTAGACATCGTGTTGTAAACAAAGCTGGAAATGCGACTGGAGGGCTAATCTTACTTATTGTTATCCCAGTGTAAAAAGAAGCTAACAAGCTAATCATTTCAAAGTGTAAAAAGAAGTGAACCACAGTTTAGCTTCGGAAGTACGTGCCGGTAGGAGCACCGGCGTCGGCGTCCATGTTGTCTCGTCACATGTCCTCTCTCATTAAAAACGACCTGCAGTCCCGCTCGCTATTTGGCAGCTCGCTCATGCAAAGAGGCGGCTCCTGCTGACTGCACTACGTGCGGACAGATGCTCTTTGGATTATTCCATGTTGCTTTTCATGATATATGACAGGAAACGTGCAGGAGGGGGTAACGCCATCAGTCACGCCATAAGATATTTGACTAATTATTGCTTTGTTGGTTTTTTTTTTGCGTGTTTAGGGGGCATTTGTGCTCGCTGATGGGAGGGAGTAATGCCAGTAATGACAGGTGGGGTGACACTGTTGATTGGCAAGGTCAGAGAGGAGCTCCGTATGCTAAATGAGCGCTAATTAAATCACTGGAAAATCTCTCATACTGCAAACTGTGAGATGGCCTGCAGTACTTACAGAAAGACTTTCAAGGTTCAGGGAAATGCAATTAAATGTACAAAAATAAAAATACTTGTCGCAATCGATCCAGCATTGACTGTTTTTTTTTTTTGTGTGTGTTCAAGGCCCGTGTGGAGAAAAGGTCAGAACACGGAGGAATATTCCCTGAAGGCATCATTGCAACTTTCAGACAAGAAATACCATATGTCGTATTTTTCTACACCTGAAGTAGGTTAACAGAGAAATTGTGCGGCTTTAAATGCATCATTTCTCCCTTATCATGCTCTCTTAGCCCGGATGTGCACATACGTGTTTACTCACCGGCAAAGAGCATTTTTCTTATTTAATGTGTTGCATTGTGTCCCGTGTTTCTCATCTATTTCCTAGCCCTCACAGCCCAAATATGTATTTTTTTTTACAATTACTGCTGCTCTGACCCATTTTTTACCCATCCGCAATGAATAGAAGAGTGTCCTATATTTAACTGAAAAGCAATAGCAAAGAAATGCTGACATTAAGAGCGTGTTTATCCAGCTTTACGCCAAATAAATGCAGAATAAATAGATGGGGGTCGGTATTATTTATTATTTAGCAGCAAGCAGTGAATAATGACTTGTGTGACACCGGTGTCTTGGCTTACGTGAGTGATGAGCCCCCGTGCATGCAGGTCAGGCATTCATACAAAAAGCACAAACAAACAACACTTTAAAAGCAGTGCTGGACAAACATTCATGCCGCGTTAAAAAAAGGTCTTTTTAAAAAAAAATAAAATGAATGATTGAATGAGCATCATATCACTCACTTGATTGCGCCGCTTTTGTGAGTTCCATGTTTTCATAACTTTGTGTATTTAAAAAAAGGCTTCGCTACACATCTTAAAAACAATAAGTCAGATAGCAACAGATGTGAGAGCTCTAAACGGCTCTACTTATTTTTCATTTTTTCTTCAGTGAAGAGGCTAACGGAGCTCGAAAGACTGTTAAAATACAAGTGCAATGTTAGCATTTTAGCATCACATAGCTACGCTAGTCTTGCTAACATGTGTCCACCCTGTACTACTCCTTACTGTTATATTGTGGTATGAGGTATATTAGAATATTTTCCAGCTAGTTCAACTTTTTGTAATTGTTCTTTGTTCCCATGATTATAAATTTCCCCCAACCTATTTCTCATATTATTACATAAAAATGAATAAATAATAAATATATTTAATATAAAAATAAAAACAAACTTTAATATTTAACTATGCTCCAAAAATGACATTTGTACCTCCTAGTATTCTGGGTTTATTTTTGTAAAATTGCTACTTTTTCCTAATTTTTTTCTTCATATTTTGACTTTATCCATAGTCAAAAAAACTGAAAAAACAAACAAATTCTTGTAAAATTACAGATATTTTTCTTCATTTTTGTATGTTTTTTTTTATTTGTATTTTACAATCATGGTCCCATAATATTTGGACTTTTTCCCCCAAAACCTAATAAAAAAATAAAATCATTCAATATTTTAAATTTGCTACTAAAATGGTTATTTTGCCTTAAATTCCATTTTTATTCACATACAATTATGACTCTCGTTTGATTACATTTCATCTTATATTTTGACTTCAGACTTCCATTGCTGCCGTTGCTTCCTTCTAAGTAGGCTTTTTAGAATGTGACGCGGGCTCCAAACGGCTCCCGGGCCGCACTTTGGACACCCCAGCTCCAAGCAGCGGCGTCGAGACAGAGTATTCAAGTATGTTAAATTTGCATTATTTAATCTGCAAGAGGATACGGTTGGCACGGAATCCTGGCAGTCTGATAGCAGCCCCCCCGCCGGAGGAGGGAACAGAGACGTAGTTATTCAAACTTTATGGGGAGGGTAAAAAGAGAGAAGATATGCGAGTGCATGTGTAAGGCCTCCCGGTGTATGTAGACGCGGGAATGAGGTTTGTTTTGGAGGTGGAAGGCCTCTAGCCTTGAACGCTTAACCGTAATAAAAGAGTTATTTCTGAAAGCCGGCATGCCGATCATGTGTGCGAGCCGGGAACCGCGTGTTCCAATAGTCGCCGAGTCGCGGCCCACTTTTATTTGAGGAGTATAATATGGCTCCTTTAAGACAACGGGACAACACGGCCAAGCATGGATTAGCGTGTCCAAGGTCATGTGTGATGAACCTGCTATGATGGATTAGAAGAAGAAGCGGCGGCAGCAGCGCAGCTTAGGCGATTACAGTTTGGACTTCTGTGGCAGCTGGTCACAAAAAAAATAAATAAAAAATGATAAAAATAAAGAATGGAGTCTTAACGTGCCTCCCGCTGTACTCGTTAGAACATTATGACCAAAAGCAGCCCTTTGAAGTCAGAGGAAGAACTTTTATCAGAAGGATCAGTGGCTTAGCGTCGCAATGATGAGTGACAGGCTCCCTGCTGGGAAACTTCACGTCATGACACGCTATCGGCGCCGTCATGACATACAAATATGAATACAAATGACAAAGACCGTTTCTTTACCGTCAGAACCACGACATGAAAGACTTAAAGGTCCCAATTACGTTTGATGACGTTAAATCATAATAAATGATGAAGACATGATGAAAAACAGCTTTGGGTTATGCCACACGACGCCCCCTGTCTGTCTAAGCAAGTACCACACGTTTGTTGAAATAACGCCACACAAAGAACCTCTGTTTTTAATCAACCAACTGCAAAAAGTCTGGTCCAAGATCCTCTAAAAAAACAGGAAAGACGCTCTGCTCTTTTTAAGAACCAGCTACAAAAGTGCATATTAACCTCCATGCCACAGCAGTAACACTGCTGTTCTTAAGCACCAACTCCAAAAATGTTTGTTAAAGAAGCAATAGAAACACTAGTCCAAGAGCCTCTAATGCCAACACTATGCCATTTAAAGGCTCAACTCCAAAAATGCTTGTTAATTAACCTCCACACCACAGTAACACTGCTGTTTTTTAGGACCAACTACAAAAATGTTTGTTAAAGAAGCAATAGAAACGCTAGTCCAAGATCCTCTAATGCCAACACTTGTCCGTTTTAAGGCTCAACTCCAAAAATGCTTGTTAACTAAACTCCACACCACAGTAACACTGCTGTTTTTTTTAGGACAGACTACAAAAATGTTTGTTAAAGAAGCGATAGAAACGCTAGTCCAAGATCCTCTACTACCAACAGTCTGCCGTTTTAAGGATCAACTCCAAAACTGCCTGTTAATTAACCTCCTCACCACAGTAACACTGCAGTTTTTTCGAACCAACTTGAAAAACGTTTGTTCAAGAAGCAAGAGAAACACTAGTCCAAGATCCTCTACTACCAACAGTCTGCCGTTTTAAGGATCAACTCCAAAACTGCCTGTTAATTAACCTCCACACCACAGTAACACTGCAGTTTTTTAGAACCAACTTGAAAAATGTTTGTTCAAGAAGCAATAGAAATGCTAGTCCAAGATCCTCTAATACCAACACTTTGCCGTTTTAAGGATCAACTCCAAAAATGCTTGTTAATTGACCAACCACAAATCAACCACAAGGACCAACCACAAAAACGTTTGGACAAGAAGCGATAGAAATGCTAGTCCAAGATCCTCTAATACCAACTCTGCTGTTTTAAGGATCAACTGCAAAAGGGCTAATCAAAGTTCCATCATAAAACAGGAAAGCCCTGCTGTTTTTGAGGATCAACTGCAAAAATTCTAGTCAAAGATCCGCTATATGACAGGAGCGTTCTGTTTAAGGATCAACTGCACAAACAAGTCAAAGATCCTATATATGACAAGAGCGCCCTGTTGAAGGATCAACTGCACAAACAAGTCAAAGATCCTCTATATGACAGGAGCGCTCTGTTGAAGGATCAACTGCAAAAACAAGTCAAAGATCCTCTACATATATGATGGGGCGCTCTGCTGTTTTAACGAATCAACTGCAAAAACGCTAGCCAAAGATCCTCTATACAACAGCAGCATTCTGCCGTTTTTGAGAATCCACTAGAAAACCCCTCCAAGATCCTCCATTGAGTTCTGAGATGAATTGCAATATTTCTGGTGAAGAGACGGACAACAGTTCACCCGAACGGCAGCACAGACGATACATCTTCATTAAGGAGACTAAAAAGCCCCCCCGAGAGAGAACGTGTGCGTCTAGTATTGACAGATCTATGCTCGGCGGTGATTGGATTTTAATGCGGCATGGAGAAGTATTTATTTGCTTATTTACGAGTGAGCAGAGGGAAGGCGAGTACATAAAGATAAAAAACAAATAGCGCCGTGGTCTTTTACCTTAAATCTCAGCAGCCTGGCTGTGCACACAGTGGCGGGGCCGCCGCCGCCGCCGCCAGCGCACAAACACGCTAAATGAACACACAATGGAACAAATAGATGAAATGAAGCGAGCTGTGTTTAAGTGATGGATGACGACCACGACTGCGCCGCAGATTTCAGCGTGTCTGGGAGGAACAGCAGGGAAGCAAAACGTCCGCACGTGTTCGTCTTCTGTCGGCATACGGCGTGACGCTCTAACGCACACCAGCGAGCTTTAAAACGCCAAGAAAAAGACGCAGTGCACGTCGGGGTCGAGGAGTTGAGCTTTGTACCATTAACTGCGGTTCACTTCTTTTTACACTTGCATGTAAAAGTTAATGCTGACTGAATCCACAAATATTTTATATGTACTGGACTTATTCATTCCCTTCTATCTACAAATACTAATTAAATATACATGTCAGTTTTTTTTTACATCCCAGTGACTGATATTATGTATGAAGTATGATTATCTATTTATGAAAACATATTTCATTATATTTGTACAATTATTCATTTATTATTTTATTCTATCTACACTAAAGTTTTTATGTATCTGACTAACATTTATTTAAATATTTGACTATTATATTTAATGTATTTGCTATATTATATATAAACATAGTAAAAGTAAAGGTTGAAAAAAGTTAAAAAAAAAAAGTTAAAATGTCCTGTTGACCCTTGACCCATACCGTCCACATCAATTTTTTTTATTGTCATTTATACAGTAGTACCTTGCCAAACAAGGGTCCCAACTAACGAGTATTTTTTTTTTTTAGATACTCTAGAGGTTTTTGACTTTGAACTGCGAGCTAGAATTTGGGGTTTCAAGTGGCTAGTTACGGGCAGGCATAGTCCAGGACCGCTAACGGGGGCTAATTTGTTAGCGTTGTTTATATTTACTATTTATGAAAATATTTTGTTGTATTTGTACTCTATTTTATTTGATATTGTTCATATCTGTTTTATGATGCTGTGATTGGCTGGCGACCAGTCCAGGGTGTACCCCGCCTCTTGCCCGAAGACAGCTGGGATAGGCTCCAGCACCCGCCGCCACCCTCGTAAGGATAAGCTGTAGAAAATGATGAATGAATGTTTTATGATGTACACATGATAGACTCAATTAGACAGTAATATATATATATATATATATATATATATATATATATATATATATATATATATGAATTGAACGCCCTGGAGTTTGGTCACACTTTCCTGTTGAACAGCGACACACCGTGTATGTAATAAATGGAAAGCGGGAAAGGTAATAATTCTATTTTAAACCCGGTGGACGTCGGAAGCGACTGGTCCTTTTAAAAAATGAGCTTGCATGTTTTAAGGTCCTTAAAAGCAGCAGCTGTCTGTTACGTAATGCTCCTCTATTTTGCCGAGTTGAATTATTTATTGTCTTTGTCATTTATGAGCCGCCATTCTCGTAATTCAGTAGCTACATGAGCGCCACTTTATTTTATTTTATTTTTTTTTTTTTTTACATTTTCCACGCAGAGCAGCTATTTGGTGATTACATTGTGCCCCGGCT
This sequence comes from Doryrhamphus excisus, assembly GCF_037039965.1. Classification (NCBI taxonomy): domain Eukaryota; kingdom Metazoa; phylum Chordata; class Actinopteri; order Syngnathiformes; family Syngnathidae; genus Doryrhamphus; species Doryrhamphus excisus. The sequence goes on from NC_136363.1 coordinate 21,052,986, forward strand.
GCGGCGGCGTTGCTTCATCATAACTGTGTGGGGAAGTTATTTTTGAAAATGCATCCGCTTCATTATCATGCGGTATTGTGCAGGAACCCTTGAGAACCTGCTGATTTTAAAAGAGGAAAAAAAATAAAGCAAGAAAAAAAAAATTTGCATCTTTGGCCAAAGTGAAGGAAATACATTATAAAATGTCTTGAAGGTGTTTTGCGTTACAAGCCATGCATCCGTCCATGCTGGCTCATATTTCCAAGCTAATCATGCTTGGAGAGCCTAAGCTGCATGTAAGAAGCAGCTGGAATCTTATTATGATTACACTAATTACGGTTACAAGTACGCTGAGGCAGGACCTTTGATTTTAGCCTAATTAAACCAGCGCAGTAAATGTCCAAACTGCCACGTTGTTATCAGATTTTTGTTTCATCCATTAGCGTCGTCTTTAATAAGCCCCGGCGTGATATGTTAATAAAGTATATGGCCAATATCGGCCGTATACATCACTCCTTGTTAACCGCTTTGCAGGAATCATTTGACTTTAAAGGAGATTTGGTGCATCAGCATCACTTATGCGTGATTTATTATTTACTTGCACATTAAAGGAGGCGCTAGCCTACATTCGCGGACTTGCGTTCAATCAAGTGGTTTTCAAGTAATACCTGGTATTCATTTGTACGGTTTGGTGCGAGAATGGCTTGTGAACCCCCAATGGAGGGAACAAACAAGGAGCTAGAGACCTCCGCCATGTTTAGCGAACCCCATAAATCCCTTTTTAGCGTTTCCTGATAACCAAAAAAGGGTACCAAAAAATGGTTTCTACTAAAATCATGTGTACTAACAGGTTTTTACCAAAGCTCCTCTCCATCACGAGTCTTGTCTGGGCTCCTTGTTATCGAAACAACCGTCATTTTGCATTCCTGTCCAACGCCGGCCTCTCATATCAAGGCTATTACCCAGACAGCATTTTTCCATCTGCGGAACATCGGCGACCCATTCCATCAAAAAGATGAAGCTGAAATCCCCACGTTTGCGTAAACACACCCACATTCTCATTGTAATGTCCTTTTTCAATGCGGAGGTCGGAGAACATGTCACAATACATATCTGCAGCAGCAAATACTACAAATACTACAAATACTTGGGAGTCTTCTGGAAAACGAGGAAAAGACGAGAGTGTGGAAGAGCGGAGTGGCAATAAGATGAAGTACGTATGAACAGTGGAACCTCGGTTTTCGTTATCAACTCAGTCCAAAAAGTCAGATAATTCTTGAAAGGAAAGAAGTTTCTAAGTTGGACCTCATTCCCAAAAAGCTGACCATGATTGTCATCGTCAAGCTAGGCTGTGGATTGCGATTTTTGGAGGGGCGTGTCGTCGGTGTTTGGATGAACGGTTGTGATGGGTGAAATGTCTCCTGCTATTAATCCTTGGTCCTCTCAGGGATGATTGGTCTCGCTGCGAGTCCTTCAGGAAGACTAAAATGTACTCGCCTCTCTGCAGGGCTCTGTTTTAATGATTCATCTTTTATTTTACTGACGTGATGTGAATGCTACATAACAGTACCCCCTACTCGTATGTTAAGACTTCTTTCATCCCCCCCACGCCCCAACAACAAAATGCCGCAAAAAACAAGTCGAAACAGGGGTCCCCGGAATCCATAATCATTTGATTTCATGGCCTGTAACCTCTATAAATTCTGCCATGGCAACACGGCTTCCATGTAATGCTCTGGGGAGGGGGGGGGGAAGCACACGACTGCCAATGAATAAAAAACAGATGGAAAGACTGGCGAAGCTTTGAAGACAAATACATCAGACAGACGACGGCCTGCACTGGAAATCAAAACAAATTCAATTAATCTGAAGCAAAAGTCACATGATTGTGAGCAATAATAAAAGTAAAAAAAAAAAACACCTAGTATGTGTTTCAAATATCGTCGTTAATTGGTTCCAGATCTGAGTAAAATATCTTATTCATAAATCAAATATTTCCGTAGTTAAGAGCATAGAAAACCTGCTTACTGCCTTCTAAAGACGGTTTAACATTATTAGAGCCCTCTACACATGAAATAACACCCCTATAGGCACCATTACATTCATATTAGCCAATATAGTAGACATAAATGAACATAAAAATACAAATATTGGGCAAGTTACCTTAGAGGAATGTGTTTACAACAAAATATCAATATTTTTTTCCACCGAGCATACTGAAAAACAAACGGATGCAAGGGCGACTGATATTATGTAAGATACACATGTACATAAAAAAACTGACTTTTTTTTTTCTCTGAATATTTTGACTAAATTTCTGCCGTTTTAAGCCGCTTTCTTCTCATCATTACGACTATTTTCATAATATTATGACTTTATTCTCAATATTATTCATAACCTGTTTTATTTTGTTCTTGTACTTCAATGGCGTTATTTTGCTGTTAATCCCATAATAATTTATTGAATTACAACTTTTTTCTCTTAGTATATTCTATTTTCGATGTTGTTAAATTATAGTTTTGGAATGTGCCACGGTCCCTGGGGGCTCCGCCCCACTATTATAGTCCCCACCCCCCCCCATGCAAATAATATCATGTATAACTGTTGGCGTCGGCGTGCTCCTCCAAAGTGATTGCATTTTCTGGTATGTGATTATAATGATTAACGGAAATCCACCACGAGGACTGAAAATACTAATTAACATTGACGATCAGAGACGTGTTGTTTCCATTATTAGGTTAATCATCGTTGACAGTTGCTCTTTGCTAACAATAACGTAGTTCTATCTCTGGTGAGCAGAAAGCCAAGTACGTCATTAGGAAAGCGCTTCCTCCCATCCTCACTCCGACGCCAACAAAAGCGCCCCCCCCCCCCCGTAAGGAAGTGTTCACAGATGGGAGGGGAGTGTCATGGCTTCAGCGGGGACAGCGGTCCCCTCTGGGCCGTTGGAAGCCATCGTGTAGCGCTTTTCTTCTTCTCCTGCACATAAATGTCAGCGAGCGCTGGTGGGGATTAGCCAGCACCCGTCACGCAGGAGTGTCCTAAAAGCTACACGTTTCAATGCTGTCCAGAAGACAGGGAAAGGGGGGGGCATCAGTATTTGAGTGACCGATATGCAAATAACGCACAGACCCCTTCCATTAGCGGGAGCCTCCCTGATTACTCAGAAGTAAAGACAGTGAGAGGCCGGGCGTTTCAACAAATGTACGTAAGGTAGCAATTTTTGCAAATCAGAGCGAAGGGCTCGTTACATTTGCATTCTAACGACTCAGCACTCCGCTCGCCGTCCAAAACTCTGCAAATGATGGCGCTCCATCAAACGCCGGGCATCATCATTAATTCACAGAGAGCCGAGACTCGCACGGAATCCTGAAGAGACTGAATGGACGCCGACGACGGAGGTTATGTCAGTGGATGCACTCAAACAAATAAGGACAGAATATAGAAAATACAAATAAAATCAAAGAGACGCTTGGCTGGAAAACTGCTGATGCGGGTTTTTTTTTTTTGTTATTGTCTCTGGAGTTTGTGATGGGACACAAAAGACGGACCGATATTTATGAGTAACATCAGTCAGTGGCTCACACAGGACTGCAATCTAGATGTGGTGCTCATCTCATTTACATAATTGGCAGTGACGCGTGGGCCGCTACTGTCGCTTTGATGCTCGGGTGACAAAACAAACACGTTTAGAAACACAAACTAGCCTGTCACAAGCAAGACGGGAACGCCTGGGAGTGCGTTCAGATTGAAAAGGCCGATACATATAGCAAATAAGATCAGAAAAGATATCACTCGATTTGTCACTTTTTGGGGAAAAAAAATACAGGAAGTTCCCACTTATGGTCATTCATCGGCTCCACATCCGATAACTGGATTTCTGGAAAGTAGGATATCTCCACTTATAGAGCAAATAAAACCTGTTTACAACATCAATGTGTGTTTTTTTTCAACATTAGAGCCCTCTGGCCATGAAATAACACCCCTATAGGCACCTTTACCCTCCTATTACCCAATAGGACATAATATAGACTCACATGTTGGCATTGGGAAGAGTTCCCTCTTCCTCTTTCTCTCCACAAAACACCACATTTGGACCAACTGCCTTTTTTCCCCCCATTGAGGGCCGTCACCTATGGAACACATGACCAACTCCGCTCCAGTCACTCTGGTCACAACAAAAGGCTGAGTGGTGGTTAGAAGGACAACGGAATGGTACATGAACTCTGCATGCGCTACTTGCAGTTAGCTTGCGTGATGTATTTGAACTGTGTACTGTATTGTGTTGATGTATGCTAAACACAAGCTCAACTGCCGTGTACATACACTTGCTCACAGTGCAACAAAACTAAAACACCACATCCATAGCAAGTTAATGCATCACATCAAACACTAAGAGCTAAACATAACGCGTAAAACTGTTATTATCAAACGCCCGCAAAGCATGCTGGGTAGTATGTACTTTATGGCCTAATCCACATACATCCCAAACAAACACCAACATCAAAGTATGAGAGCATATGTTGGTGGCGTGTTTACACTCGTGTCATAATCCGGTTATTGCTCACTGGTCAAGATAACATGATCCCATCCCGGGTGCTCATATGGGAACGTGTCCGTAGGGAGTTGAACAATGCAAATACATGATCAGTGACATCCCAGCTGTCGTGGTGCAGCGTAATTCCTGACCGGATAATTCAAAGGTGGCCTCGTCATCGTCAGCCATCAATAAAAGCATCCACCCTCGCCCATGCAGCCCGTGTGCTAGCGCAGCAAACTGTGGGCAGCCATCCGCGTTGGAGAGGCCCTATGGGGGGGGCCGCAACGAGGTGGGTGGGTGGAGGAAATCAGCGAACTAATCAGCGGCCGCCGTGACTGTGGAAGGTGAGTGCCGGCGCAACAAGCGCCTGATGCTGATGGGAGCTGACACCGGGAATTGGGAGAGGATCAGGAGACGGACGCGCTTAAGGAAGCTGTTTCCTCAGCCTGGAAAACTTTGATTTAATTTAATGGAGGTCTCATCAGCGCTGGCACTGGAGGAGGAAGGGGGCTGTTGTTGGGAAAACTGCTCTTCTGGCTGTTTTTGTCTCATTAGTTGATTCTTTCCGCATATTTCGCACTTGTATTGACTGTTTAAGTAACGGGACGTGCACAGACTTAACCACGTACGCTTATATAGTTCTAGCGTGTTCTAGCGTGACTGCTCTACGCAAGTTCAGCTTTTTGTTAAATGCTACTCAGCTAGTGGTGTGAAACCCGTGTGTAGTTCCACTTGTTGCACTGACTATTCCAACACTGGTTCTGTTGCAACGGTATTGTGTAATTCACTTAAATGACCACGTGGTCCACAAGATGGTAGTCAGTAGCTGCATCTGAAGTGTCACCGTTAGCCAACATCCAGGATCTTAATTCAGATTTTTAGCTCTGCATGCGCTTTATTATGTTGCTACTTTGCTATTAGTGTTGAACTCATGAATAGTTACATTTGGCGTTCTGTTTACAAGGACTTCATCAGCACCTTACCACATTCATACCATATTCCAACACTGGTTCTGTTGCGGCGGTGTTGTGTAATTCACTTAAATGACCACATGGTCCACAAGATGGTAGTCAGTAGCTACATCTGAAGTGTTACCATTAGCCAACATCCAGGATCTTAATTGAGATTTTTAGCTCTGCATGCACTTTATTATGTTGCTACTTCGCTATTAGTGTGGAACTCATGAATGGTTACATTTGCCGTACTGTTTACAAGGACCTCATTAGCACCTTACCACTATTCCAACACTGGTTCTGTTGCGGTGGTGGTGTGTAATTTAACTAAATGACCACATGGTCCACAAGATGGTAGTCAGTAGCTGCATCTGAAGTATCACCATTAGGCAACATCCAGGAGCTTAATTGAGATTTTTAGCTCTGTATGCGCTTTATACATACGCTTTATAATATTGCTACTAGTGTGGAACACATGAATAGTTACATTTGCCGTACTGTTTACAAGGAATTCATCAGCACTTTACCACTATTCCAACACTGGTTCTATTGCTGCGGTGTTTTGTAATTCACTTAAATGACCACGTGGTCCACAAGATAGTCAGTAGCTGCATCTGAAGTATCACTGTTAGCAAACATCCAGGATCTTAATTCAGATATTTAGATCTGCATGCGCTTTATTATGTTGCTACTTTGCTATTAGTGTGGAACTCATGAATAGTTACATTTGCCGTACTGTTTACAAGTTCCTCATTAGCACCTTACCAATATTCCAACATTGGTTCTGTTTAAAATGTTGCAGTTTTTGGTGTAAAAGTCACATGTGCCACATTTGCCGGACTGTTGCTAACAATGAACTCACCGGCAATATTTATGGGGAGTCTGCAGGAACCTTGACTAAAGATTTTCCTGAAACACGAAGCTCGTTCATGTTTGAGCTGCACAACAATGTCTTAATTAACACCCCCCCCTCCCCCGGGCATAAATCGCAAGTAAATAGTAATTCCACAAAGAGATACACAAAATAGATTCACATGCGTACACGTGGATGGAGGTAAACAAAGCACCCCGTCTTCCCATAACGCCTCGCCTCACACGTGAGCGGATCCGGCTCCGCTTTGTTAATCTCGGCGCCAAGGAGCGAGTTATGAAGTGCGAGGACTTGGCTCGCTATCAGATGTCGGCTACCTCGACGCTTTCCTCACATGTTAATTACTTTGGCCTGTTTGCATTTTTGTATTTATCTGCCGGAGCTGATAATCTGCTCAGAAGAGCAGCGGAAACTGGAGCTTACGGACGAGCATCTGGGGGAATAAAAATGAAAAATAAAAAAAAAAGACGCCGTTCCATAATTACGCGCTGCCCCCCCGAGTGGCCATGACGTCTCATCCCAAGCGCTCAAAGGACATGCTGGAAGTCTTTTATCTGATGTCACTCACATGCGTTTATTTGGTAGCATGTACCAGGGGGGGAGGGTGGTCCACACCTTGGTCAGCCATGCAGGGCCACATGCTGATAAATAAAATGATGCAACTGTATAATTTGTTAATTAGTGCAGTGATTTTTTTTTTTTTATTGAGTCCACACTTTGGACACCCCTGATATAAGACGGCACAAGTATCAGGAGGACGGGGAGGAGGTCAACCACTACAACATTATCCACAGTCGTCTCTAAAGTCCATGACAAGGAGCCCTATGGACTTTGTTTCTGCAGCATATAAGACGTCCTAAGTCAAGGACACAAGACGGCGGCCGGGCTTGTAGTCTTTTAAAAACCGAAAGTGAACCACGACACACTACACTTAGCTGTGGGCCGCTGGAGGTACGCATCAAGTCGTCCACGGAAAATAAGTTGCAGAAATGCTGGGAGTGTGCCCGGCTTCCCAGCATGCTTTGCGGCACTTGTTGCTGACATTTATTATATAGCTTATTATTCCTCATGATGTGTTTACTTGCCTGTTAGAATTGCTGTGTTGGCAACGTGTTTGTTATTAGTGATGCTAGTTCACCACTGGCTAGCGCTAGCATAATAAAGGAAGCATTGCGAAAAGGAAGCAAAGGGATTCAAGGTTGCGGGCCGGGAGTTTGAGACCTCTTTTCATCATGTCAACTTGGTGTGACGCAATCTGCTGTCACGCTAATCACAACGTGTTTGCTTAGCCGCACATAAGACGCCACCCGTCTTTAAAATGCCGGATCAGCAGAACGGCAAGGGTTCTGGTAGCGCGGCAGCGATAAGCATCCGGCACGGAGCTGACAGGGAGATGAAGAGCGCCAAGCTGCTCTCGCCTCTCGTCGCTGGGCCCATTTGGACATGGTGGCCTTTTCCATCCTACGGCCTGGAAACAGATTAGATGCTGAACGGGGGCTGTGGAGGAAGTGATCGCATGACGCCTTTCATGTGGATGCAGGAGTTCATCCCGCTGGCATGTCGGGCGGCTGCCGCCCTCCTTCCCTTCCACTCTGCTTTCTTTACCGCCCTTTTTTTTTTTGCTTTTCTTTATCTCTAACTTGTGAATGGCAGCCAATCCGGAGCGGCAGCATCAGCCTGGGTGACATCCACAGAAAAGGAGGAGGGTGGGGGTGAGGTGAGGTGAGGGTGGGAAGATGAGAGAAAGAAAGTGTAGGGGGAGGAAAAAAAAAGGGGGAGAGGCCACAGTGAGAGATGGAGGGAGGGAGGACCAGCACAAGGAATCGACTCTCTCTCTCTTTTTCTGTGCGCACGCCGCAGCTGAGCCGTTGTCAGTCTTGGAATGTCGCCGCCGCCTGACGCCGGGAGTCAGACGCTCGGTCGCTAAGCACCGCTGAGGAGCATCAGCATCAGCATCAGCATCACAGCATCCCGGAGGCTGAGCGCAGAAAGTAAGATCTTCTTTTTCCTCGCCTCTCTCGCTCTCTTTTCATCCATCTCTCCATCCCGGCGTTGCGGAGATGCCGCACGGACTAACAGCGCCGCATTTGTCTCCTCAACTCTTGAAGAGGATGAGGAATTAATTTACGCTGGAGGAGAAGTTCCCTCGTTTCTAACTTTAGCTTCATTAACGCCTTAATGGCAACTTTGCGTACTTTTTAATTGGAAGTCAGAGATCCAAAAGAGCTCCCATCCCGGCTGTCAAAGTGACACATGGGAAGCTATAAGCCGCATCCAATCATCCGCCAACATGCGTGCCGACCTTTGCAGGTGGGCAAGTAAATAAAATGGTGACGCTACGGTCCGCGGAGGGCAGTAAAAGAACACCGTTTGACGTTTCTGACACGGTTTTTAATAAGTGGAGTGGATGAGATGGCCTTTCTTTTTGCTGTAGTTGTGCCGAGTAGCTTCTCAACAAGCGATCGTGCTCTGTGTCACAATATCGCTTTCCAGCACGGCTTACTGAGCTCTGGCAGAGGAGGCGGCAGCCCGCCAAAAGAAAAGGGAAAAAAAAATATATATAAATATATATAGGCAGCCAGCCTGCCTGCCAGGGAGAAGGCAACATTCCGGAAGGTCGAGGGCTCCACCAAGTGGAGAAGAGGCGTCGCAGCCATGATGCGTCACCCAATCATGTGGCTGTCTTTCAACTAGGTGGTCTTCACCGACAGCATTAATCATCACAATAGAACACAAGTGAGCTGCTCATTACGAAGTCCTTTATGGCCCAAAGAGCGTGGAGGACCACAGTGTTGCTTTGATGTGGGCGGCTTTTTTTTTTTTTTTTTTTTTTTTTTATTTCCCACTGTTGCACTGGAATTACGTGTCAATCATTGAGGACTAAAAGGTTTCCGCATGAGAGGCGAGCGTATGCGGGTCTTCTGTCATATGCAGCGTTTCTTTTCTTTGTGGATTAATCTCAAGCTTGTTGTTTCGATTAATCGAGCAATCTGTTAGGCCCGACACGGACCAAATCAATATGACAAACAAAAACAGGAAGTGGTCCAGTCCTGATTGATTGTTTTTCCTAAAGCACAAAGGTAATAAAATGTCTGCTACATGGATGACTCTGGGAATTTAATAATCATAATCATGTGATTAAACAAATCCCAAAATGGCTCATTAATCAGATTCATTGATTAATTCAGGGGTGTCCAAAGTGTGGCCCATGGGCCACTTCCGGCACACAGCTGTCTTTTATTGGTCCGCAGCGCATTTAAAAATAGAACAAATTTTGTCGAAATGAAATAAAATCAAATCTTTTCAGCGACGTCGTCCATAAAAAAAAAGGCTTCCCGATTATTACATGATTACACGCATTATTCTGCTCGCTGTGACTTGGGTTTGTGTGCAAGCCCCGCCTTCCTGTGCTGTCATTGGCTGGACATAGATGTCAATCATTGTAGTACACGCTATGTGTACAGTAGATATGTTAAATATGGATGGCATGTTTCTTTGAACACTTTGAGCAGGATGTTGGTTATTTTACGACTAAATCTAACAAGGTTTCCTCTTTGTGCCCCCCCCCACACACCACCCCAAACAAAAAAAAAAAACTCAGCATTCACAGGGTGAAAGGGACTAGCACTCTGGACAATTTATTAGCATTCATAAAACAAAGTGCACACTCACCTTTCACGGCATAATCAATTAAAGCGGCCTTTAAAGAGCATCCTTCTGCTGAGTTACTAGCCCAGTCGCATGTTATAGCCGCTTCTCGGACACCTGTCCATAAATTGGAATATTTAACAGGGGTGGGGGGGAGAGAAAACATCAAGGGGAAGAAGAAGAAGAAGAGGGTGCTTGATGAGGCTTTTCGGACTGTAATAGCTAATTATTCTGCATTGTTAATCGTTTATAAGCGTCTCCAGGGGAGTTGAAGCAGTTGTTAATGTGTCATGTTTCACTTACATGTGATATATTGATCGCCACACACAAATGAGGGGGGGGTGTTCTACTCATCATAGTAAAAATGACCACCGGAATAATGCCATACTATAATAATACTCAAATAACTGATTGACAGCATGAATCATCACAACATACATAAGACACGTGAGATGCTTATTAATAAAGTCAAGTACGGCCCAAAGAGACGTTTGGTTTGCTATGTTGGGATCAGTCATAGGAGTCGGAAAACACAATAGCCGCAATGATCATGCCCCCCCCCAGGGGGGGACTTTTCATGAGAAGCTGTAATATTTATCTGTCCAAACCACTGAATGAACTACAAGAACTAAAATACAAATAAAATGTTCAGGAGGTGCATTCAAAGACGTATTCTATAGTGGTGTGTCTGTCATGAACGAACGGGTCAAAAGAACTAGTTCTTTTTTGTGAACGGAATGAACGAAGTCACCGGCCCTAAAATACCTGTTCAGTCTGTTCAGTTGCAAATGCTTTTTTTTTTGATTGGCTGGAGAGTCAGTTGACCGTTCCTTTTGCAGGGCGGGACTACCTGTGTAGGTAGGTATCTGCCTGTCTTACCTCGCTCTGTGGGTGGGTGGGGTTAGCTGACTGAAAGACCGAGACCGAGACATTGACCGACACAGTCGGTGTCCTCGTTCATTCCGTTCACAAAAGAGAACTAGTTCTTTTGACCCGTTCGTTCATGACAGACACACCACTATAGAATACGTCTTTGAATGCACCTCCTGAACTAGTTCATTTGACCCGTTTGTTCTGTTGAGTCAGAACGAACGTGAACATGAGTCTATGGACTGACCGGGTCTACGCACAGGCTAACGACCAATTGACCGAAATGAAACGGATCTTTTTAACTGAAATGAACAGTTTTGCTCACCACTAGTGCAATGTTTACTGAGACACGGAAACACCAGACTTTGCCAGAACAGCAGGCCTTTATCGCAGGTTGGAAAGCTTAAACTCCTGATGTCACTTGAAGGGAACACGTGTACGGCAACACATGTACCTTAAATGGCTCTCATTATGTCTACTAGATTGGGTAATGGAAGTGGTACGTTGACTATATGGGTGTTATTTCATGTCTAGAGTCTACTAATATAAAAAAAATTCGTTTTTTTTTATGTGCTAACTAGGAAAATATGACTTTAAACATTTGTCACGATGCTGTGCCCACATGCTATGGTGTAGGCTAAAATAGTCGTAATGCATCATCGGCCATCTGTCGAGTGTCGGTTAGCTACATTTGGTCAAAGTCTCTCAGACTAGTTGGTCAAAACAACCCCTGGACTTCCTGTTTGTTTTGGAACGTTAGATTCTTTCGTGTGCCCAGTCACGATTGGCGTCTCTAGCCCCCACGTCCACATCCTAATATCCATCAAGTCAGTCAACACGTATTACTTCCAAAAACGGTGAAACTTAGTCACATGACCCCCAGAATAATGAACATGTTGATGAAAACTGAGCATAACTTGCGTTTTTGGTGTAGGATCTCATTAGATGGCGAGACATACGAGCCGGAAGAGCATTAAATCCCCGGCCGAGCGACGCTCCGCTCATGCCACACGTTCAATTAGGGTCCGCATAGAAATGTACAGCCGGGGCCTTTTCTCTCGCAGGCGGTGATGAGCAGCTCCGTTTACGTCTGATCAAAGACGCTCTTATTCAGCAAAACAAGAACGTATAATTCCGCAGATTACACAAATGGAGCGGAGCCGAGCGCCTGCCAGGACGCGTCTTAGCGCAAGATTAAGGATAACAACCCCGGGATGGCGCTTTAAAAGCACACTCGCTCTAATTTGGTCTGTTCGCCGCCAACTTTTTTAGAGCTGCCTTTGACTTAATCTGCTCATAAACAACTTTTTAACACTCCCGCTGATTTTAATAGGCTGGATGCCGCTCGAGTCTATAGGATCTGGCGAGGCGTCATCCTTTAATGGACTGTTTGGAAGAAGCCCGACGCCTGATAGGCTGCAGCCCATCAAGGATTCATATCCAGAATGCTATTAAAGCCCAAGGACAGGCGGGAATGTTAATTAGAAAATGCAATAACAAGCGTCATCCCAGATTAATTGCCAGGCGGCGTTTTCCCTGATCTGGAGAACGGCGGCGTGCGTCACACTCGCGCGGCATAATGGAGGAAATAAAATTAGAAATGGAGAAGGGCTCATCAAAGACCACAACAAGCAGATAATGTCATCTCTCCGTGGAGCCGGGGGGGAAACATGTTTACCTCGGGAACCTGCATCGCCATCCGTCTCATCATTCCCGAGTCTTTTCGGTGACCTCCACATGTGTCACAAAGTCCGAAACCCTTCCAGAAGCTTCATGGCTGGACTTAGTTGGGATTGGTCGGGATTTAAGAACTTTCATGAAATTTCAAAAGGTTGAAAAAGTCCTTTGGATGCGGATACGTTTAAACCACTTCCGTACTGCTTATCCTGTTCAGGGTCACTGACTGACCCCCATCTAGACTAGTCCTCATGGTCCCCATCAGTTCTAAGAGGCCCGTTGACCTTTCAGCCAGAATGGTGAGCCAACACCTCAAGTACTCTGGCTTTTAGTCAAGGGGAGCATAGCTAATAGCTCTTTAAAGAAAAGGCAGATTTATTACAATTAACTTCCTAAAGACCATCAATTATTCAGGTACGCCCCCCAAATTACCTATCAGGACGACGTCCCGGTGGGGACTCTGGGAGGAAGAAGACCGGCCGACACAGCCAAATGCGTTCCCTAAGTGCGACAGGGTGATCCGTCTGAAGAGTGCATCATGGCGTTCCAAGGAAAGGAAGGGAAGTAATGAACGTCAAAGCAAATTAACTCTTGAGAGATGCGATTAATCTCGGTGGAACCGGCAAGTGGAGCCACGTAGTGCTAAAACCTCAAAGCTGCTCAAGAGCCAGCGTGACCCAAAGCGGCACCCGGGGTGAGATTTAATATGGCCGCGCCCCATTCATCGACAATTTACATACGCTTACAAAAAAAAAAACAACGTCTTTCATTGAAAATATTACACAGACAAAGTATACCTGTCACACAGATACCCTGTAAATACCGGGAAACGGGATTCGAACTATGTCCCAGTCTTGAACCAGTCATGATATACTATATATGTCACTATATTGACAGTTACTATGGTACCCGGTATGTCATTGTACTCGTACCTTGTATTTCGGTATGTGACAAAAAATTCAAAAACACTTATATAACTATATTACGAAAGCAGGAAGTGAACAAATGTAAAAGTACCAGATAGAGGGGTGGGATTCACTAAGCTCTGTGATGCATTCAATTGTAATCTGATGCATGTTCAAAAGAAATAAAACCATTACCATTCCGATGAGAACGTTTGGTAGTCTAAGACCTTTCCCGTTTTCCCCCACAGAGACCTGGAGTTTGGCGTCACCGTGCGGAGTACAATGTGTGTTCTGCTCACGCTACCTTGCAGCGTTCATCCCGTCACGAGCTACTCACCGTAAAAATTCCCGGACGTGCGTCACCTCCCTCGCTGCTCGGATACCATGCTCATCATTCCGGTGGTCCTGACGCTCTGCACTCTGTGGCCCGCCGCCGCCACACTGCCTCTCAGGCCTGGGAATATCAGGAATGTGTTTGGGACGCCGGAGAGCGACGGCAGGATTCTGCAGCGGTCCAAGCGGGGATGGATGTGGAATCAATTCTTTCTGCTGGAGGAATACACAGGGAACGACCATCAGTATGTCGGCAAGGTAACGCGGCCGGATAGATTGGGTGTAGAGTAATTACTGGAGGCCCGGCTCTTCCGTTTGATTGGCTGTAAGAGGAATGGACTGACACAAAGCTGTCTGGTGCCAGAGGAGGGATGGGACGCCCCGGCGAGAGCTTTGCCTCCTGAAGTCTATTGAACATTGTCTTCCTCGGGCCGGCTATCAGTACAAGTCTTGTTGGGCTGATTGATCCACTGCTGGCGTTGTGGAGCCCACGGGAAGACGTGCTAATCATTCTATTGGTTGCTGTGTAGACCCGCATAATCAACTATTTAGTCCCACATCCCATAATAGTCCGACATTAGTCTGGATGCTGGAATTTAGACAGCACTTTTAGTACATCTGACAACGTTGTTTTGTGTCTGTAGCTTTAATGCTAATGAGCTATGTCTGCCCATGCCAAGAGTGTCTTGTATTGTGCTCTCACATTTTATCAGCCACATTATGCTAGGTTAGCCTGTTCACTCAACAAACTCAAATAATAGCTTGTTGTCCATTTAAGACGTGTAGCGAAGCCTGGGAATCAATAAAGTATTAGTACTTCCAACTGGATTGTGACAAAAAACTAAAATTCACATTAAAAGTCAGCATTTGACCATCGATCAACATTTTTACCGTCATCGAAAATGACAAGATCGCTTGTACAAGAGGCCAAAATTGGGGAAGACCCAGGACACGGAAAGACCATGTCTCTCAACTGGCCTGGGAACACCTCAGCTTGGGAGACCGGAATCTGGTCTGCCACCCGAGAGAAACTCCGTGGGGACGGGGGGGTTCAGGGCACGTCTGACCGGTAGGAAGCCTTGGGGAAGACCCAGGACACGGAAAGACCAGGTCTCTCAACTGGCCTGGGAACACCTCAGCTTGGGAGATCGGAATCTGGTCTGCCACCAGAGAGAAACTCCGTGGGGACGGGGGGGTTCAGGGCACGTCTGACCGGTAGGAAGCCTTGGGGAAGACCCAGGACACGGAAAGACCAGGTCTCTCAACTGGCCTGGGAACACCTCAGCTTGGGAGATCGGAATCTGGTCTGCCACCCGAGAGAAACTCCGTGGGGACGGGGGGGTTCAGGGCACGTCTGACCGGTAGGAAGCCTTGGGAAAGACCCAGGACACTGAAAGACCATGTCTCTCAACTGGCCTGGGAACACCTCAGCTTGGGAGATCGGAATCTGGGCTGCCACCCGGGAGAAACTCCCTGGGAAGGGGCGGTTCCGGGCACGTCCGACTGATAGGAAGCCGTGGGGAAGACCCAGGACACAGAGAGACCATGTCTCTCAACTGGCCTGGGAACACCCCAGCTTGGGAGATCGGAATCTGGGCTGCTGACCCCCACACAACCAAACCTCGGATAAGTGGAAGAAAATGGATGGATAAACTAGTTGAACCCAGACACCCCCCAAAATGGACTCTTGAGAGGAAATGAGGTGTCGCCAAACAAATTTGCACCAGGCTCGCTTTTCTTCCTGTCACACACACATACGAGTTTGAGACTTTTTTTCCACAGTTTTTTTTGTATATGTAGCTAAGAAAAGTGAGCTATTTTTGCATTTGCATTCCAGTTGGTCATTCCCAGTTTTCCGTACTGATCCCATTAAAAGCCAGAAGCCGAGATGATGGCACATCTCAGTAGACGGCCGTGTAGACAATGTTTTCGCCCACTCCTGAGGTGTTTCAGACTTTTTTGTTTGACATGAGAAAGTTTAGAAGAAGGTTGACGCTGCAGCCCAAAAAATAAAAAATAAAATAACTTGTGAACTATTGATTTTTTTTCAAAATAAGAGCTGCTGAGGCTCCTTGGGCTGCAGGAGACCTTATCAAGGCTGAAGACTTCTGGAGTTTGTTAGTAAGTGCGCCGAGACTATTTCTGCAGCCCTGTTATTGCGGTCTTAAGGATTCCAGACTGACTCCACGTGGAAACAGCAGCTGCTTCCTAAGCACATCACACCCCCCCACAAATATAAGAGCTAATCGATACAGTCACTCTGGAACACGGTTCCTCGCCGCTCCTCAAAAAAGTAAAAAGTTCCCGATTGTTGTGAATGAGTTTGATTAGATAGAATTCAGCCCACATTTCCCCAGGCTTGGCTACACGTCTTAAAATAACCCCGACTACCGAACGGGCAAAGCTAGCACAACATGGCTGCTCCAATGTTAGCGCCGCAGCTCACATCGCTAACGTCTGTGCGGTCCCGCTCCGTAATTGTTGTATCTGCTGCATGGCATCTATTACCTTGGACAAGAAATGATGAGCTGTGGGACATTTGAGCTCCTCCTGGATCAGAGGGGTTCCTGTCAGCCGAGCTCGGGGGCTGGCGCGGTAAAGACAGGTGTGATGAGAAAAGAAACGCCGCACTTATCAACTCTGGCGAGGCAAATGTGGCGATTGTCGACAGCCAATTTTCTCGGAGGAGGCTGCCTTTCATCACACACCTCACATCCTCGGCGGTAAACAAGTGTGCGGGGTTGCACTGCAGGGGGGTGGGGGGGACGGGGGGGGGGGGGGGGGGGGGGGGCTGACAACTTCGGTGAGGAAGCGCATCGCAAACGCAACAGCGGCAGTGAAGAAGAAAGCGTATCAATCAGGGCGGCCTGACGAAATGCGCCTTGTTGTGTTATGTGAAGCGGCGGCAAAGTAAATGCCAAGAGTGAGGCGGGTTATCGCTTGATGCCGCCTTGACGTTCCCCCTGCAGCTGCGTGACAGCCAGCGCGCCCGCTTCATTTCCCCTGTCCAACATCCTTCATTATTCCGCTGTCAGGAGAAACACCGGGCTCTAATGAATTAATACTGGGTGGCTGTTGTGGGGGGGGGGGGGCACGCATGCTTTTGAAGTTGACACCCAATAATTGCAAAACATGTCGTGATCGCCATCGAGCTAAAGTTAGCGATGGCTAGCATTGGTTGCAAAATATGTAATAAAGGTTGCAAAACAATCCTCAATGATTACGACCAAACTAGTAACAATTTGGTTGAAAAAACAAAATATAAAAAAACTAGCATGTAGTTACAAACGATCTAGCTATTCTAGCGACAAAGTGTAAAAAAAAAAAAAAAAAAACGATGATTCCGCGACATGCCAAATCCCGCCAACAAGTTGACACCCAATAATTGCAAAACATGTCATGATCGCCATCGAGCTAAAGTTAGCAATGGCTAGCATTGGTTGCAAAATATGTAATAAAGGTTGCAAAACAATCCTCAATGATTACGACCAAACTAGTAACAATTTGGTTGAAAAAACAAAATACAAAAAAACTAGCATCTAGTTCCAAACGATCTAGCTATTCTAGCGACAAAGTGTAAAAAAAAAAAAAAAAAACGATGATTCCGCGACATGCCAAATCCCGCCAACAAGTTTGCTATTCTGTTATTTTGGATTAAAGTTAAAGGCCGCTATCCAAATAACGAGTTATGTGTTTAGTATTTCCATTCGGTATTTTGCTTGAACGTCGTTAAAGTGACAACTGGAGTCCCCGCTCTCACTCGTTCTTTTAGTCCAGAAGCAAGCCGGCCTTGACGGTCGTACTCGTAAAAGACCATTTAACGGCGGTGGCGGCGCACGGCGGGAGGTCTCGTTTGTTTCGCATTCAATCAAACCTCGTGACTCAGCCCCCGGCGCGCTCGCTCTAAAGGTTGATTTATTGATTGCGGCAATCAAATGCCACACGACGACCGAAAAAAAAAAAAAAAAATAATAATAATAAAAGAAAAAAAAAAAATCAAGGCAGCACACATTCTGCAACCTCACCATAAACGAGGAGGAAGAGAAAAGCATGATGGGAGCATCCAGCCATCATTTGAAGTGACTTTCACAGTCGGCAGCTGCAAAGCAAGACGGGGGGCTGCGTGTCGCCAACACTTAGCAGTACATCCACAAACTTGATGCTAGCGAGGGAGGGGGGGCGAGAAGAGAGCAAAATCCCATTAAAAGGTGCTGGCACCTTCCATTGTGGCGCCTCATAAAAGCCTTCCCCCCTTCACAAGAATGATTACTATTTCATTTTTAGCTGTGTTCATATTTTTGTTGCCTGGCCTTGAGACGTGGCAAGCGGGCGGATAGGCGGGCGGCTAGGCGGGCGGGCAGGCAGGGTCCTTCACTCTGCACTTGAAAGAAATAGAAGACAAAGACAGCGGCCTACAGCTAGCATGGCAATACATGATGCCGCACCGTTTTAATAGTAAAGACACAACCGGAGAGTCATTATTCCGTCTCCGTGTGTTTGGCTATCTCCGGCGTGCAGCAACGTGGAGCTGGCGGGGAGGGCTTGACAAGAATTGCCAATGATTTCCTCGCTTTTTGCAGACAATTCCTCAGTGTTAGTGCGAGGCAATTTCCCTCATCAAGGCGCTCCTCTGTGCTTTTTTTTCTCCCCCTTCACCAGAGCCACTAAATCGCCGCAGATACGCTGGGCTAACATTTGATTTTCCTCAAAGTCGCACTTGCAAGCAACACTTTGTACAGAGTTGCTACTTGCCGACGCGCCACGGCTGTGCCAGGTTCCTCTAGTCGAGACACGGCTGCGAGCGAGGAGCTCTAATGTAGCATTAACACAATTATTTTTAGTCGCATTGTTTACTGCTGCAAAGACGCCTACCTTGTTTGTGCAGACAGCAGGGGAAAAAAAATAGGATAATTAGCACAGATGTTGAAGATTAAGGCCTGCCGCCGCCCGCGCTAAAGAGATTTAGCACAAGGGTGTGTGCAGGGTTTGCACAACTTTGCATAAATGCAAGTTTATGCAAGCACGGTCTAACGAAGCTAGCAGCAAAGTGTACTAACTAGAATTTGTTTGCAAAAAAACAAGGTTGTGATCAATATAAGCTATAAACAATGTACAGCGCAAAAAAACTTAATGAACTTAAACATTGATTGCAGAAAAGCTAAGCTAAGCTAACAACCAAGCAATATCTAGCATTTAGTTGCAGTAAAATAAAAACGTTCATTGCAGAAAAGCTAAGCTAGCAACCGAGTGATAGCTAGTATTTTGTTGCGTTAAAATAAAAATATTGATTGCAGAGAAGCTAAGCGAAGCTAGCAACCAAGTTGATAGCTCCTATTTTGTTGCGTTAAAATAAAAATATTGATTGCAGAAAAGCTAAGCTAAGCTAACAATTTAGTTGCAGTAAAATAAAAACGTTCATTGCAGAAAAGTTAGGTGAAGCTAGCAACCGAGTGATAGCTAGTATTTTGCTGCGTTAAAAAATATTGATTGCAGAAAAGCTAAGCTAAGCTAGCAACCAAGTGATACCTAGCATTTAGTTGCAGTAAAATAAAAACGTTAATTGCAGAAAAGTAAGGCAAAGCTAGCAACCAAGTTGATAGCTAGTAATTTTTTTGCGTTAAAATAAAAATATTGATTGCAGAAAAGCTAAGCTAAGCTAGCAACCAAGTGATACCTAGCATTTAGTTGCAGTAAAATAAAAACGTTAATTGCAGAAAAGTAAGGCAAAGCTAGCAACCAAGTTGATAGCTAGTAATTTTTTTGCGTTAAAATAAAAATATTGATTGCAGAAAAGCTAAGCTAAGCTAGCAACCAAGTGATACCTAGCATTTAGTTGCAGTAAAATAAAAACGTTAATTGCAGAAAAGTAAGGCAAAGCTAGCAACCAAGTTGATAGCTAGTAATTTTTTTGCGTTAAAATAAAAATATTGATTGCAGAAAAGCTAAGCTAAGCTAGCAACCAAGTGATACCTAGCATTTAGTTGCAGTAAAATAAAAACGTTAATTGCAGAAAAGTAAGGCGAAGCTAGCAACCAAGTTGATAGCTAGTAATTTTTTTGCGTTAAAATAAAAATATTGATTGCAGAAAAGCTAAGCTAAGCTAGCAACCAAGTGATACCTAGCATTTAGTTTAAATAAAAATTGTTTGCAACAAAACTAGCCAAACCAGTCAACCAATTGGGTGCAAAACAAACAAAACAAAAAAAGATCGCGATCAAAGTAGGCTAGCAACAAAGCATAGGGGTTATTCTTTATCTGACAAAGCCGATGCAGCTATCGCCATCAAAAGCCAACGCGCAGCCAAGACACACCAGCGTTTAGCCTTCTCAGCCTTTGGCTCTACGGAGACCTTCTTGATGTTTGACAAGACTCTTGATTTTTCTTCCCGGGCGAACAGTGGAGACACGGTAAAACGGCCCGCTAGTTCCTGTCACATATTTCACCCGTCCACATCATATCAGTCCGGGATTTGTCTTCCAAATTGGGCGCTTGAAGAAGGACTCAGAAGCCGACCCCCCCGGCTGCCGCTGCTAAAGTTAGTCACCTCTGACCTATCCATCACCTTGGAGAGAAGACGCTTGATTCAAGCTCATTACGCTGGTGGAGCTGTCAAGGCAGGTATTTTTAGAGCGGGCTGGCTGTGACAAGTAGCTGTACGTCGCTAACTTATTAATATTAATGTCCGCACGCTGTGAGGAAGCTAATTATTTTTTTTTCCCGCGGTGAGAGGAGCGACGTCAACAGCGCTAAAAGTTCGGTTTGGACCCGGGGAAAACGAGATTCTGTCACTTTGCCGTGAAAAACGGCTCGAAAAATATCTTTAAAAGCCGACGCCCGGCTGGAACTTCCACGCCGAAGGACGTCGGGTTTACGAGGCCTTGGGGACGCGAAGGCGGGGCTTGTGAGTGACAGCTTTACGGCGCCGAGCTGTTCCCGGGAATTTGTTTGCATCTAAATGGGCTCCACGGTGAGAACCGCGTGTTACGAGCGGCAACAGGATTGCATTAGCTAGTGGCATTTTCCATCCAGGTTTTATCTTCTTATTTGCATGATGGGAAGTTAGAAAACGACAACAACCTTTCCGCCATCTTGTTTTTTTTTTGTTTTTTTTTGCAACCAACGCGTTTTAAAATGGTAAGGTCAAAACTGAAAATAAACTTTAAAGATCGCCAAATTGAGAGCGAAGTTGGTATAAACCACAATGCGGCGGACAAGCACCTGCATGTAAAACCTGGGCGAGATTGGTTAAAAAAAAACATGGCGGCCATAGAGCAAAATGCATAAGTCACACTGACCATATGTATTCCAAAGCATATCCCACAACCCGCAGGTTTGCCTCTGCGCTACAAACAACCACCGAAGAAGACGACGTAAAGAAAAGCTAAGCTAAGCTAGCAACCAAGTTGATAGCTAGTATTTTGTTGCGTTAAAATAAAAATATTGACTGCAGAAAAGCTAAGCTAAGCTAACAACCAAGCGATATCTAGCATTTAGTTGCAGTAAAATAAAAAACATTAATTGCAGAAAAGTTAGGCGAAGCTAGCAACCAAGTGATAGCCAGTATTTTGTTGCGTTAAAATAAAAATATTGATTGCAAAAAAGCTAAGCTAAGCTAACAACCAAGCGATATCTAGCATTTAGTTGCAGTAAAATAAAAAACAATTGCAGAAAAGTTAGGCGAAGCTAGCAACCGAGTGATGCTAGTATTTTGTTGCGTTAAAATAAAAATATTGACTGCAGAAAAGCTAAGCTAAGCTAACAACCAAGCGATATCTAGCATTTAGTTGCAGTAAAATAAAAAACAATTTGAGAAAAGTTAGGCGAAGCTAGCAACAGAGTGATAGCTAGTATTTTGTTGCGTTAAAATAAAAATATTGATTGCAAAAAAGCTAAGCTAAGCTAACAACCAAGCGATATCTAGCATTTAGTTGCAGTAAAATAAAAACATGAATTGCAGAAAAGTTAGGCGAAGCGAGCAACAGAGTGATAGCTAGTATTTTGTTGCGTTAAAATAAAAATATTGATTGCAAAAAAGCTAAGCTAAGCTAACAACCAAGCGATATCTAGCATTTAGTTGCAGTAAAATAAAAAACAATTGCAGAAAAGTTAGGCGAAGCTAGCAACCGAGTGATGCTAGTATTTTGTTGCGTTAAAATAAAAATATTGACTGCAGAAAAGCTAAGCTAAGCTAACAACCAAGTGATATCTAGCATTTAGTTGCAGTAAAATAAAAGCACATGCATGTAAAACCTGGGCAAGATTGGTTAAAAAAAACATGGCGGCCATAGAGCAAAATACATAAGTCACATTGACCATATGTATTCCAAAGCATTTCCCACAACCCACAGGCTTGCCTCTGCGCTACAAACAACCACCGAAGAAGACAACATAGTGTCCCAAGCAAGATGTGCTAATGTGACAAAATAGGAAGAACCGTTCAAGTCCTGCTAAAGAAAAGAGAACCGTAGCATTAAAAAATGTTCTGTGGGATTTTATGGCATATAATGTGCACCGAAAGCGTCTGCCTGCTGCAAAATTGCTGTTGCATCGATTCTGGCGGACGTCGGGCCGATACAAAAGGGTGCATGACATGAATGGTGGAGTGGTGCAAATTGGTGAGAAGAATTCCTCTTAAAAATGGCGTTTTAGCACCGCTTAGACGGGAAAGTGATGCTCAGCGGCCTGATCCCTTGAAGGGCAGCCAATCTTTTAGCAACGCTTGGTAAAACATCTCCATCTCGTCCTCAGCTGCACTCCAACATGGACAAAGACGACGGTACGGTCAAGTACATCCTGACGGGGGACGGCGCCGGCACGCTGTTCCTGATTGACGAAAACTCAGGCGACATCCATGCCACCAAGAAGCTGGACCGCGAGGAGAAGGCCATGTACACGCTCCACGCCAAAGTGCTGGACCGCACCACCAACGAGGAGCTGGAACCCGACACGGAGTTCAACATCAAAATCCACGACATTAACGACAACGCGCCGAAATTCGAGCGGGATGTCTACTTCGCAAACGTTCCGGAGATGTCGGATGTCGGTGAGTGGTCATGCTAAAACCGAGCTAGCCTCAAAGAACCGAGCCACGCTGCACCAGTCACCATTCTCTTGCTTTGTTTACCAACATTGTGCCGATTCGGCTATTTTGGTGCTTCCACAGACAAAAAGCGTTTGATTCGTCCGTATTGAGTCATTAACCGGGAGTCATGTCCTGCTACACATGAACCGAAAGTCGCCCCCGTGGCGTGTTTGTTTGATGTTCTATTCGCTACCAAGTTATTTGGTCAGCCTCATTAAACATGCACAACAAGCAATGTCATTTTCCATTTTTAATCGGCGGTCCAAATGCTTTACATTCACAATGTCAGTCTTTTCCAATTAGGGATTTGCTTGATCGCTCTTATTCCATTCAAGTGTATAAATAAAGCAAACGGCCTGAATATAAACAGCAAAGATTCTCAATTATGCTGCCGCAAATTAATACAATTGAGCAATTGGGATGGAATTGGGGGGGGGGGGGGGGGGGGTCAATCACAAGCCAATTATGTATGTGACAAATAACAAAAAAGGTTGTTTAGGATTCATGATGCTCTTCGCCGTCTCACGGCTAAAGATGGGCCGGGGTCGCCATTAGTCATCGGCGTGCTAATAAACAGTTTGGACCGAACACTGGGCTTAATCAAGTCAGCCAGCCGTGGAAATGCAGCGGCCATCAGTCGTGGCGCTAAGTGGGACAGATGTTGGAGGCGTCATTAGTATGCACCAAGACGCCCGGACCCAAAACGGGACACGGTGGAGGGCCAAGGACGGCATTAGCGGCGTGGCCTTTTGGATGATATGGAGGTGGAAAGGACGCTTCTCTTTGTCCCTTTTATTATTATTTTTTTAAAGCAATAGGCGGCCTTCATTAATGTTCTGTCCGTGACATTTAGCTGCAATAAGCCCAATAAAATTGGGTTAATATTTCCGGGTTAGCATGATTATTAAATAGTCTGAGTTAAACAGGAGTTCTGTGTTCTAACTCATGTGGCTGGGTAATAGTAAACACAGCCCCCTCTGGTGGCTGAAAAGTGCACTGCAAAGTGGATGACCCAAAAAAAAAAAACAGCAAAACAGCAAAAAAAAAAACACTTAAAGTTGACACATCTTTGTGTGTGTCGTTCACAGGTACATCTGTCGTCACGGTGACGGCCACAGACGCAGACGATCAAACGTACGGCAACAGCGCCAAACTAGTCTACAGCATCCTGCAGGGACAGCCTTACTTCTCTGTGGACTCCGAAAACGGTATGCTCACCCCCCCCCCCTCACACCCACAGCAGGGTCTCCGGAGTGATGTTGAAGTGTGATGGAATATTAAAGGAAGCATCTCCGCTTTTCCTTCCAGGCACTATCAAGACCGCCCTGCCCGGCATGGACCGAGAGGTCAAGGAGAAGTACCAGGTGGTGATCCAGGCTAAGGACATGGCCGGACAGATGGGGGGCCTCTCGGGGACCACCACGGTTAGCATCACCCTCTCCGACGTCAACGACAGCCCCCCGCGTTTTGCAAACCGTAAGCAACAGAAAAGCGGCCGCCGCTAATGCTACCTAAATAACACGCCACCAATCACGTGACCGCTGTCGTGTACAGACTCCTTCCGCATCACCGCCGTGGAGTCCACGGACATCGGTGGCGCCATTGGCCGCATCAAAGCAGATGACCCGGACGTGGGTCGGAACGCTGAGATGGAGTACAGTGTGGTTGGCGGCCATGACATGTTCAGCATCGTGACGGACAAGACAACGCAGGAAGGGGTGATCATCATCAAAAGGGTGATTTGTTGTTTATTCATTTTCAGTAAGAATTGTTCTCACACATGACTCCAAAAAGGTGCTAACAACATGCTAACCACAAGGCCGCCTTGTTTTGCTTGATGAACGGCGCACCCTAAAAAGGTGCGCCATTGGCTAATTTATCATGCCTTAGTGGGATGTCCTTTTCCCACACGACTGTACCTTTAAAGGGTCGTCGTGCACCAAAATATCTCGCAGCACTCAGGATATTAACGCGCCGGAGACATTTTTAAGCACTTGGTTTTTATGTTGTCCACCCTGAAATATATCCAACTTTTTAAAAGGCTTAAATGGTTATCGTCCTTTAATATTACCTTGTCACTTTTTAAGTGTGGATGAGGTGAAATGCGGCATATTCCCGGCGGTATCCCTCCCTTTAACTTTTATCAGCCTTCCAGAAACTTCAATGTGGAGTCACAATCACAGCGTTTTGGATTTATAGAGAGAGCGCCGCCTGATAACGGATAAGAAAAGAGGAAATGACAGCAGTTGCTTTGGAATAAAAGCGGCTATCCCGAGCCTTTCAAAACGATTCTTCTTTTCCAGATCAGCATTCCTCACTCAGATTTGTACCTATGAAGGCCGACAAAATGTATATTCCAATTCTGCGGTGTGATTCCCCTCTTAAATCCAGGCGCTGGATTATGAAAGCAAAAGGGACTACGAATTCCGGGTGGAGGTGAGGAACACGTACTTGGACGCCAGGTACATCCAAGGCTTGCAGTTCAAGGACTACGCCACGGTCAAGGTGACGGTGGAGAATGTCGACGAGCCGCCCGTTTTCACACGCAACCCTTACATCATCGAGGTGCACGAGGACACGGCCGCCGGAAGCTTCGTGGGCGTGGTGTCAGCCAGGGACCCGGATTCGGAGAACAAGGCGGTCAAGTACGTAGCAATGATTACGTGCAATTTGCCAGGACATGCAGAACAGGTTTTTACATCTGATCAGGTACTCCATCGACCGCCACACCGACCTGGAGATGCTGTTCAACATCGATTCTTCAAATGGAACCATTACGACCCGCAAAGCGTTGGACAGAGAAATGTCCAAATGGCACAACATCTCAGTGATGGCTGCCGAAATAAGTACGACTTAAGTTTTGCTTAGTTTCCGTCCGACCGTCCCTTTAACTAATGACAATGGCTTTCGTTTTTTGGCAGATAACCCCCGCCAGATCGCACGTGTACCGGTATTCATCAAAGTCTTGGACGTTAACGACAACGCTCCCGAGTTCGCCATGTCCTACGACACGTTTGTTTGCGAGAACGTCAAAGCAGGACAGGTAGGTAGCATCAAATGCGAGTCATAACTCCAGCGGAATCCAATTTCCCAGATCCGGTTTCATTAAAAACCGCAAATTATCCACGGCCTGCCCAGTCAGGGACGCGGTCAAGTTGAGAGAACATTCCTAACTGTCATTGGGCAAAGTACCAGATCGGTTGGCAGTCAAGCCGGAGCAGGAAAAAAAATGGCTGCTCACTGACATTGAACAACAAGAAGGTTGTTGTTAGCTCGTTAGTGGAGCCGTTCAAGAGTTAATTCGCTTATTGCAGATCATACTGATTCTTCATTTTGGACTCTCCTCTCTATCTTCAGTTGATCCAGACCATAAGTGCCGTGGACACAGACGAGCCCCTTGTGGGACACAAGTTTGTCTTCAGTATAAGTCCCGAAAACCCAAACTTCACCATCAGCGACCGAGAAGGTAGGACCACAAAGGCGACCTCCGTCATACCACAAAGTCTACCACTACTTCTTCCCGTAGATAACACCGCCAATATCCTGACCCGGCGGGGAGGTTTCAGCCGACGGGAGATGAGCGTCTACTTCCTGCCTGTGGTGATCTCGGACAACGACTACCCGATTCAGAGCAGCACCAGCACGCTGCTGGTGCGCGTGTGCGCTTGCGACAGCCGCGGGAACATGCAGTCGTGCAGCCCGGAGGTGCTGCCCTTCTCAGACGGGCTGACCACCGGCGCCCTGGTGGCCATCTTGCTGTGCGTCATCATTCTGCTCAGTGAGTATAAGACGTTTGGAAGCATGTTTATCGTCCAGGAAGTACTTTGTTCTTTGGGAGCATTACATTGTTAGAATTCAAGGTCTAACCTCTTAAGTGGTGTCCCATTTACCCCCCCCAACATGACTACCGTGATACCTGATTGTTATCCGATGACTTTTGGACTTTTTGAGCCTCCCCAAACGTCCGCAATGACCACACGGTGTCTACAAACATCCACCTTGTGTCTGTGTGCGACGCCGCAATCACGCCGTTGTAATTAACACCCGGGCAGGAGGCAAGTAGACAACTCCATCGCCTGCTGAGAAGACGGAGAAAGTGAAGGATTTGTCAAAAAAAAAAAAAAAATCACAGCTTGCTTTCTAAATCTCAGTGAAAAAGGTTTTGTGGCAGAGAGCATGATAAGTATCCTCTAACTACGGTGCGTTTTTAGACCGTCCGTGTGGCATTCAGGGGGGAAAGAAAGAAAAAGCTTTCACACTGAATCTTTAATAAAAGGAGGTGAAAGCCGGGGATTTATCAATGGCGGCGAATGCGTTGCACTTTATCTCCATGGCGCCCGCTAAAGCGTTCCACATGTTAGCACGCACCACGGCTTCCATGCAGAAGCTTACGGCCTCGTTGTTTTTGTGCAGTGATCGTGGTTCTGTTCACCGCCTTGAGGAAGCAGAGGAAGAAAGAGCCGCTGATCATCTCCAAAGACGACGTGCGAGACAACGTGGTCAGCTACAACGACGAGGGCGGCGGCGAGGAGGACACGCAGGCTTTCGACATCGGGACGCTGCGAAACCCCGAAGTGATGGACGCTAACAAGCTACGCCGGGACATCATACCTGAAATGCTCTTTTCATTTCGGAGGACATCACCCATAAAGGATAACACGGATGTCAGAGACTTCATTAACGGGCGGCTTCAGGAGAATGATTCCGACCCCACGGCGCCCCCGTACGACTCCCTGGCCACGTACGCTTACGAGGGCAGCGGCTCGCTGGCGGAATCTCTCAGTTCCTTGGAGTCCGCCGCCACCGAGGGCGACCAGGAGTACGATTACCTCAGCAGCTGGGGGCCGCAGTTCAAGAAGCTGGCGGAGATGTACATCGGGAGAAGCCCGGATCGGGACACCTAGGAGTCGACCCAGCCAGACCGCCGTTTGTCCGACTAGCCTGCCAGCTAGCAAATACCTATGTATCAAACTGTCATGTCCATGTCTGGTTCACTAGCTAGCGCGCTAGTCAACTAGTTGTCTGACTCTGAAGGCCGCCATCACCCGCCTGAGATGGGGATAAAAACCGGATCTCCACTTCTGGTTCTTAGACTTTTACTGTTTTTCGGTCATAAGTAAAGATGCCTTTTGACTTTTAGGACTTTTTGTGAACAATGGCGTGGAAATGTGTTTTGTAATTGAGCAGAGAGCTAGCAGTATTGTATACTATCAATGTTTCATGGCATTGGATTGTGTTTTTTTTTTTTTTTTTTTTTTTAGAGGGGGGGGGCTGCCTTCCTCGCCCGTTCCGCTAAATACTGTACAAAAGTGTTTTTTGAACATCCTATATACTATTTGCTATTATTATTTGTCTGACAAGCAATGTTCATGTGAGGTCGGTGCCGTTACTTTGTCACACTGGTGTCATTTTCATCATGTAGGCGTAAACATGTAACCAGAACGTGTAACGTTGTAGGCAAACACTGGATTCATGCTGCTTGAATGCCGAGTCATATTGTTTTATATTTATATTTTTATACTTATTTTTATAATAAAATGTAAAAACAATACGGCCTGCTTTTAGGTTTTTGAGGAGTGTTTATTCCTGTTATGATTGCGGAAAAGAGGATTATTAATAACGTGGAATAAAGGAACTACTCGTATATTAAACTAATTGGATCTCCTTGGCCAGTAGTGAACTTTAAAAGGAGATGGGGGAGGGGGGGGGGGCTGCCTCTTTCCTCAGGGTTTCCATCTCCGCAGCGAGACCGCTCGCCGGACCCACCATGTGACGGCAAGATTAAGGAGAACATGTCTCGTTTGATGTAAGAAAGGCATTTGCATGTCACATGGAATAAAACATAACGCCTGACCCCCCGATGTTGGAGAAGCGGCGTAGCGGCGTAGCGGCGTAGCGGCGTAGCGGCGTAGCAACAGCCGAGCCGGTTGTGGACCGAGGCCAGGATCTCGGACTATCGGTTGACTGACTGCATCGTCCTTCGGTTGGTTCTTGACATTTAAATGTGACTGTTACGCTAGAGGTTTAGCAAACATCTGCGCCATCATCCCGGGTGGCTACTTAAAATTGGGAAAATATTTTCCAGACCCCCCCCCCAGTCTCAAATTGAACGTGCTTCTTGTTATCTGGCATCGGTGTGGTGCTTCTACAGTACAAAGAAAGATGAAACGTAAAACATAAAAGGTGAAATGACGTTTTCATTTGGTATTAAATTGGACCAGGAACTCCTAAACTCCTCCAGGAACTCCAAAACTCCAAAGCCCAAGACCGCCAAATCCATGATTCCTACCTTCCTACCAACCCGGTCCCAGATCATAAAGTGAATAAAGAAGCCAAACAAAACCAGAAATTCAGCAGATCCTTCCTATTTCTCCACGGACCATCTGCTCCATCTGCGAGTCCCCAAGTGTCCTGACACCTTTCTACCACAAGCAGGAGGTTCAAGCCCCGGCCTTCACACCTGCACACGCCTCACTGAACCTCGATGTGCTCACACCGCGGGCTTCCAGGCATCCAGATTGTGGCCTCGTTTATTTTGCCCAAACACAATGCAGTCTTTTAATTCAAGCTTGTCTGCTTTCTTGCTGTGCGCACCGCCGAAAGGATTTCGGGTCAGGTAACCATCTTGTGCACTGCGTGACCGACTGTTGCGCAGCGTGGTGCGGTGGGGGGCCCGCCGAGAAAACCCATTACTGTGAAGCTTAGCAGAATCTTAAAGTTGTTGAGGTGTAGTGACCTCCGACTGCGCCTCGTGCTCGTCCCTGCCTTCTCTTTTATCGCAATATAACATTCCGGAATGCTGTCTGGAGGCAAATGATCATCTTTATGTTGAAAACTGGAAAACTGGCTCCGCAGCAAAACATCATCAGTGAATTTCCACAAAGTAAGAGTCGACTTATAAATGGATTATTTTCATACAGCATAGAAAACCTGTCTTTAACATAATTAGAGCCCTCTCGACATAAAATAACAACCCTATAGTCACCTTTACACTCATATTACCCAATATAGTAGTATAGTAAAATAACAAACATAAAGACATTAGCACACATTAGCATTGGTAGAGTTCCGTGTTTTTTTTTGGAGATTGTACTTCCTGTGGTGGCTAATGTCTTATTATTTACTGACACAGGGTGACCAGTGTAGAATGCTATATTAATATTCATTCATTCATTCACTACCGCTTATCCTCATGAGGGTCGTGGGGGGTGCTGGAGCCTATCCCAGCTGTCTTTGGGCGAGAGGCGGGGTACATCCTGGACTGGTGGCCAACAACCATTCACACTCACATTCATACCTATGGACAATTTGAAGTCGCTAATTAACCTAGCATGTTTTTTGGAATGTGGGAGGAAACCGGAGTACCTGGAAAAAACCCACAAACTCCACACAGAAATTGCAGAGGGTGGGATTGAACTCGGGTGTCCTAGCTGTGAAGCCTGTGTGCTAACCACTCGATAACCGTGCAACCAAGTCTTTCTCATTCATTCATTCATTTTCAACCTCACGAGGGTCGCGAGGTTGATGCTGGAGCCTATCCCAGCTGTTTTCGGGCGAGAGGCGGGGTACACCCTGGACTGGTGGCCAGCCAATCACAGGGCACATATAGACAAACAACCATTCACACTCACATTCATACCTATGGACAATTTGGGAGGAAACCGGAGTACCCTAACCTGAGAAAACCCACGCATGCACGGGGAGAACATGGAAACTCCACACAGAGATGGCCGAGGGTGGAATTGAACTCGGGTCTCCTAGCTGTGAGGTCTGCGCGCTAACCACTCAACCACCTATATTAATATTTTTTGTTCTTTTATGCCCCGAACTGCTCTTAGGCCAATACTATGTAAAATTTGCTGAACTATTCCTGCTTTAAATGTTACTAAAAACAAGTGAAACCATTTTTAAGCCCAAATAGGTTATTTCCATTCACATCAGCCTTGTTGACAGCACAGGTGGACAACAGGACCCCTCACAGGGAAGCAGGACGCCGTGTGAGGAGACTAAATCCCGGCAAAGTCGAGCGGGTCCAGATGGCCTTGCAGGGTGTGACTTAAAAACCACATGAAGACCAACCTGTCCGCGACGGAGGTCACCACGCACAAGACCGACCCCTCATCTCGGTGCCAAAATGAAGACATTACGTTGCCATTTGTACTACTTCGCAAACACGCCGCCCTATTGTTGCATTGCGGGACCCATCTTGACGCCGTCTCTTGGCGCTCAGCCTATTCCCGGAGGCAAATGACTTTGCCGGCACACACGGAATGCATCAGCGCCCTGCTTGCTTTGTTATAATCACGAGCAAAAGCAATTGCAAATAGGGCGTCTTAATGACCAAACAAATTGTTGCACATTCCAAACCTGTCTGGGTAATTTTCTACAAGGAAAATGTAATTGGCGAGCTGAAATGGGCTTCCGTCAGGGGCCCCGGTTGTGCGTACAATAAAACAAAAACACATCAAATGCATATTTGCTGCTTCTTTCACCTTCAGTTGGGCTATTTTTCCACACAGATTGAATCAAATCCAAGTAACATGCGTCTATTTGCTCGTCCGTGTTTGTCAATTATAGTCTAATAGTGAATAAAAGCTACTATTACTCCTTATATATGTGCCTTTGAAATGCAGCTTGATGGTGGCTTTCTCTCATGGCTATCTGGCGCCATCTAGTGGACAAAACATGTCAATGAAACACTGTTCATGACATAAAACACAATAAAAACACTGCAAGATGATCTAATTCAGCTATAATTATGACCTGAGGTCAAGTAATTCATTAATGGTGCTTGTGGTAATGGCGTGTGTGACTAATGAACAGTACACAGGTTGCATAGATGACAGTATTACATCAGAACCCGACCCTGGGCTCCAGCAGAGGGTAGCAGAGCTCTTTGCAGAACTACATCTACACCCAGACTCATTATTTTTTGTCTTCATCAGTAATAAGACCATAGTAAATATCACACAAATTTAAAATGTCCTCCATTATGCAGCTTTGACTTTTTAACTATGATGGGCAGAGCTTCCGCTGCGACAGATTGATGGCCCGTGCGGCTCGAGATGAGCTCATAGCTTGAGGAAGGTTAATAGAAGTGAAAATATATTTCAGGAGTTAAAAACAATACGACCTTGCTCTATGGATTGCTTTAGCATCTTATAGAAACAGAAAAACCGATGGCGAGGAAGAAGTAGAATCTAACCGGCCTTAATGCTACCATTGAAGTGTGCAGTAGCATTTATGAAGATTTAGGTTTTCATTAAATAATGCTTAGAATATGAGCATCAAATGTACACGTGGG
The DNA here is from genome assembly GCF_037039965.1 of Doryrhamphus excisus. NCBI lineage: Eukaryota > Metazoa > Chordata > Actinopteri > Syngnathiformes > Syngnathidae > Doryrhamphus > Doryrhamphus excisus. Next base: position 21,085,148 of record NC_136363.1, read on the forward strand.
AGCTATAAATTACATTACAGTCACCCAGTGTTTACTTTAAATTGATATTTTTGTAGTTACAGCATTAATGTTTTAAATACATTTTTACACCATTATTAGAGCCCTGTTGTCATGAAGTAACACCCCTATAGTATACCTTTGCGCTTTAATAAAGTGAAAGGGGACCTATTATTATTATTATTATTATTATTAATAACTAATAAGTGAAAAAACACAATAGAGCAATTTTTGAATGTTGACTGTAATATGTTTTTCTTCAGCGAGTAAGCTAAGCTGGCATAATGTTGCTGCTAAAACATAACATAAAGTATATGTTAGCACTGTAAGCTATGCTAGTGTTGCTGCCTATGCTTTTCCATAAGCATTTCTTCACAGGGCTACCAGGCTCGGTACATTTCTGTGAATTGATCGTCAACAGGAGTCACACAGGGAAAGTAAGATAGCGGATTATCACAAAAATATGGTGGTAAAGATGCTGGTATGATGTCAGGCTATTTATCTAGCGGACAATGCCAACGCCATAGTGCACATAGACCGCAAGCTTAGTCCCAATCCATAACATACGCCGATAAGCCAGACTCAATAGGATATCGTACATACCCTGAAGTGTCTGAACAGGACTGCTTGGACTTCATATTTGCCACTCAGCATTACTGTATCGCCCACGCCTCGCCGTGGAAACAAGCTTGTTTCCAATCTGTACAGCGTACTGACACACAGCAGCGGAAATAAGCCTGATCGCGGTTCACGGCTTTGGAGCAAGCATTTATACCCCACGTCTTTCCAAACGTTGCTATCACGCAAGCGAGATAAGAGCGCCACGCCAACTGTGTCGAGTTCGGGCACGCGGGTGTCTTCCAGAGGTCAGCTGCCGGCTCATCCGCCATCCCGTGCCTTTGTTAAGCGCCGTTCGGCTAAGCATGTCCAAATAGGGTAATTCTGTGCTCAATTAGGCAGGGCAGACACAGGACATTCAACACAATGTCAATGAGACGCCACTTTGAGCGTGCCATCAATTTGACAGGCAGTCAAAGAGGTGGATGATAAGCTCTATGTCCCTCCGCCCCAAGGCCATCGCCGCCATTGAATTCTGTAAGTCACCGCTGATGGGCTCTGACGCACGGCCAAAAAGTGCCCTCGCCGTCACCGACTGACAACAGCGGCTTGTGTAATTGTGTGGCCGTATCGTCGCTAGCGTCCCCCGAGCGCCAGCGGTGGCCATGAAGCCCGGATAAAGAGACCCGGCGGGCCGCACAAAGAGCTGCAAGTTGTCCTCAGGCAGGAAGCCAGTCGGCGGCAAGAGATGAAAAGATTGTGGAAGGGGGAAAAAAAAAAAAAAAAAAGGATGGTGTGATTTGGCTCGGTTTGGTGAGCCCAATTTTTCCGCAGCCAGTCCGGGGAACGCCATGCAGCCATGTTGCATGGACAGATAAAAAGCTCAGATGCTCACCTGTGGCTGGACACGGGCGTCCGACAACATGCCTCACCCCGGCAGATTCATGTCTTTCTATATTGGTGCTGGGAGCAATTCTCCCAATAAGTTATATCCCAAGGTTGGCATGCAGGAAAAACGGGAAGAAGATTCAACACTTTGATTTGGTTTCGACACAAAGCCTGCAGAGGATTTGCTGATTTTTGTTTTGCTTGTAAGCCTTGGGAACAAACAGCCTGTCGCAGCAGGCTTCCATTGTGCAGGACATTCTTTGGGAACAAAACAGAACCTGGCGGTGGATGTTCAAGGTCTGTCGGCATGCTGGGGTGACCCGAGGAGACGGATTGATCCCGGGTGATGTGATGTTTAACAAAGCCGCCGATGTTGGACTTTCATTTGTCTGTTTTGTGCTGCTATGAATTAAATATCAGGTGTGATTTATCTTCTCTCTTGTTGGACAGAAATCCTTTGTTCAACCACCAATGGTGGCTCAGTCGTGTCTTTGGAAAAAATAGCTATGCAAAACAAAATCTTTCAATACTACACTCTTTGGGAAGAATTTATACAAGATTTTGGAATACGTCTGTGGGAATCTTTTGTACGATGTTGGATCTGCTGCCAGCTCCATTCTAGTTCATCTCAAAGATGTCTGACTGTCTAGGAATGCCTTTGAGGACTTTCCCTTAAGCACTGGGAACAGAAAAGGGCATTCCCTAAAGTCAATTATGGAAAAAATGTGGTGCTGACATAAATAATTAAAACGGAAGCCCTCTCGTCCAACGAGGTGTCGTGTCCAATGACATTTCAGCATTCCGCGTTGAGTATCGATGGCTATACATTCAAACGGTTGGCTTTAAGGTCAACACACCGGATTGACCCGGATGAAGACGACACCCCGTATAAGATGACCACGCCTTTAAGACACCTTTTTCAAGCAGTTTTTTTTTTTTTTTTACATCCCTCCAGGTGACTGTGTGAGTGACAGGTAGAAAAGCTCCGTTTTGAATTGCGTGCACGGATCTCTAAATGACGACGACAGGTGGATCTTAGGTTACATTCCTAGACTCCGATTAAGTCGAGTTTTGAACCTAAATTAGTTTCGAAGTCACTCACAACATCCCTCCAGGTGACTGTGTGTGAGTGACAGGTAGAAAAGCTCCGTTTTGAATTGCGTGCACGGATCTCTAAATGACGACGACAGGTGGATCTTAGGTTACATTCCTAGACTCCGATTAAGTCGAGTTTTGAACCTATATTAGTTCCGAAGTCACTCACAACATCCCTCCAGGTGACTGTGTGTGAGTGAGAAGTAGAAAAGCTCCGACACACTTGCGGAGAAGTCTTTTCGAATTGCGTGCATGGATCTCTAAATGACGACGACAGGTGGATCTTAGGTTACATTCCTAGACTCCGATTAAGTCGAGTTTTGAACCTAAATTAGTTCCGAAGTCACTCACAACATCCATCCAGGTGACTGTGTGTGAGTGACAGGTAGAAAAGCTCAGACTCACTTGCAGAGAAGTCGTTTCGATTTGCGTGCATGGATCTCTAAATGACGACGGCAGGTGGATCTTAGGTTACATTCCTAGACTCCGATTAAGTCGAGTTTTGAACCTAAATTAGTTCCGAAGTCACTCACAACATCCCTCCAGGTGACTGTGTGTGAGTGACAGGTAGACAAGCTCCGTTTTGAATTGCGTGCACGGATCTCTAAATGACGACGACAGGTGGATCTTAGGTTACATTCCTAGACTCCGATTAAGTCGAGTTTTGAACCTAAATTAGTTCCGAAGTCACAACATCCCTCCAGGTGACTGTGTGTGAGTGACAGGTAGAAAAGCTCCGACTCACTTGCGGAGAAGTCGTTTCGATTTGCGTGCATGGATCTCTAAATGACGACGACAGGTGGATCTTAAGTTACATTCCTAGACTCTGATGGAAGTCGAGTTTTGAACCTAAATTAGCTCCGAAGTCACTCACAACGTACAAAGAACATATCAAGGCCATACAATACAGTACTGAAACACTAAATACTATAGGATTCAGACTCAGACTCCACACTGATATATAAACCCAGATCTTCAAATCCCGACTGTGCGTCCAACATGCTAACCACAAGACCTTTATTGTACAGAGGAAAGGTGAGAGAAGAATCTGCAGAGGGTAGTCAACTAATGGTACTAGATCCCTTTCATAACGCTCACTGGGATTCATGGTTTCTATGATGACACACCACTACAGTATGCCTTACTGTTGGTACAGACAAAATGGAGTACAGGAAGTTAATTCATCAGCAACAATGTCCATCCGTCTGCATTTCTTTGGGTTCTAATCAAGTATAGTGTCCGTATGCGTCTATACGGAGTGTAGTGATTAAGTTTGCATCCGGTTTCACCTTGTGACCTCCAGGACATTGTATTCCGGGGATGTTTGTCTCCCGCTGACAGGTGCCAGCATGGCTGCACCTTGTCAATACAATTTCACATTTCATAACTGCCTCCTCCTTTTTAGCCTAAGAGTCTGTGATGCATTATTTATGTTGCCGAGACAGTCGGTCGGGTCTATTGGATTTTTCTGGGAGGCTTCAATGAGTGGAAAAAAAAAAAAAAAAAAAAAAGGATCGGACAACCTCAGCTGGATGCTGTGATTGACCTCCATCGAGTCCTTTCAGTAAACATGTCAACAGATTGAGCCAAACCGGTTTGGATCCCATTGTCCTTTGTTTAACATTAAAGCGCCATGAATGTTTAATGGCCGGCATAGTTGAGTACTATGTTTAGCCCAGCCGGAGAGGCAAGCCAAGTAATATGACCTTAACGTGTAAGACCCGAGACCTGGTCTGGGTCTGCGCCCGTCGATAGTACATCTGAGTCAGCACTACGGAGGGCGAGCAGGGCCCAGAACCCACCTGGCTGTTAACAAGAAGACTATCAGCGGCGGGACATGATAAGGACGTGTCAATACAAGATTTATTGAGGTGCCGCCGCCCGCCGCATGCTCTACATCATGTCGCACTTATCTGGGCCATTTTGGAGGGCCGGATATTTAAGGTGCGACCTTGGCGGGGTTTTAGGATGCGCGCCTTATCTCCTGGGCTGAATCAGAAGGCAAACGACGTTGTCACCTTTGTATTCATGAAGACGAGACGTCCCCCGAGCTGGACTCATTTTATGGTCAGGTGACACGCCAAGACAAAGCGGGAATGCTAATGATCTCCCGGTCTGCTTTCGGAGTGTGAGGTTTGTGAGGTCAGCGATGACTGATGTCGGACCTGCCGCCATCTGCATTCCGGTTCCTCCCACAGATGCTTCGACTGCTGTCCACTTGTGACTACGTGGGGTGCGTGAGCGAGCGGGAGAAAAGCTTACGTGCAAATATAAGACGACACGTCTTTTTCATAACCATGCGAGAGTGAGAGGACCGTATTTGCGACTTTGTATTCAAGGAGATAAGACGTCCCCCAAGCTAGACTCATTTTAAGGCCAGGTGACACGCCGAGAGAGAGCGGGAATGCTAATGGTCTCTCAGCTGCACACTCTGCTTTCTGGCAGCGTTTCAGATTAATAATATCTTCATTTGAACAGCCACAGTGTGCACACAAACACTACGGGCTAGTTTTGGCGCTTTCACAACCGGACTGGAAAGACAAATACGTGGAGGAAATACTTTGAGTTTGTTTCTTGGCCGCATTCACAGATGCTCCGGCTTGAATAATTAAAGACGAGAGTCAATAAATCACACAATGGGACAAATGGCTTCACAAAAAACAACAGCAAGAAACAAGCAAGCCAAAAAGCGCTGGCGGGGAACAGAAGCCATGCGATTCGGGGGGGAAGGTGCATGCAGTAAAAACAACATCTGCCCGGGCTAGCGCTACCTGCACGGCAGCTGCGTTGATTCCTCATAATCCCCGCAGAATATAAAGGCGCTAGCCGTTTCATTAACGCCGGAGGTGTTTGTGCGCGTCTCTTTTATTACAAATTACCTCGGTGGCAAATCATTATCGGCCAACATGGCGGCAAGGTTGGTCACCTTTTAAAGTTGGGCGGAAGGAGAAGTCGGTTGGAAACTTTGGCGGCACTTTGGAGAAGCATTAAGGAGACTCTCCATGGGGCAATTGGGCTGTCCTTTGAAATGTACCCGACAATCAAACCGAAGCGTTAACATCGGAAAGACGGAGGTGACTCCATGCTGAATGAGACGTGATGTCTTCCTATGGAACAATTTCACCGGCCGCAGCAGGAAGTCCACTTTTCCCTTGCCAAATGTGATCGGGTATCAGCACCCATCGCATCCGCCGCCTTAACTCTGCTGCCGAAAAGTGAAGTTTCTGCTGATTGCGCCCTCCCCCTGGAGGTCCAAGAGCACTCTTGTAAAAATTGGACAATCAGTGATGCTATTTTATGGCATTAAGGGAAGATGAAAGGAAGGACACTTGAGTTATCATCGGCATAATGGAGCCTGCTGTCTTGCACTTTGTGTCCAATGAAATGGGTTCATTATCCCTGCCATTAATTAGGCCACGCTATCAAGGAGAAAAGGGTTACTCGTCAATTACAGCATGCAGTCTTATATTGAATTACTGGCCTGCGCAAACAAAGTATCTTTTTTTTAGGGTTTGTCAGGTTAAACCCGAAGGAACCACATTTGTTTTATCATTAATACTATTTTTATTTCAATATCTTCATTGCAACTTGTACAGAAAAATATATATATATGCCCCCACTCTACCCTCAGCACCATTCTGGTCCCATTGACTTAAATTCTAACCACATATTTTTTCATTTTATTCAAAATAATGTTATCTTATTTTATGTTATGTACCCAATAATATATAAACATGTACCAATACATATTTAAAATGGAACAAAACAAAAAAAAAAAACATTTAAATGTTATCCCATAATACATAGCATTTCATTGGAGGACAAGCATGGATGGCACGGCAATGCTGCCTCTGTCCACTAGAGGGAGCCACAGCAGCTCAGAGCCCAACAGGAGGCTAACGTCATTGCAGCGCTCCAATGCTTAGACGCAATACCTTATGGGGAAAAATGTGTGCCTTTTTCTGCAAACTTGGATTGGTACATGTTTGTATATTACTCAGGTATAGCATTTTAGTGTTAAATTGCTGTGTGATGACTTTAGTGTTATAAGATGACACCGTAACGTTGCCGTTATACATACACAGTGGGTTGAGCAGCTCATGATCGGCTCCTGCTAAAGGAAGACGGACCACTTCCTCACTAACTCGCAAGCTGCAGAGTCGATAAAGTTCTGAAGTAAAGGAGATGTAATGAGATACCACCGCCCCCCCCCCTCGCCACCATCCACCAGAGATGGTCTTCCTTCCATCCTCCTCCCAACGATACGTGCTAAGCCTTTTGTACATGACAATCACCCAATCCCACATGAACACGAACACATCCATGTTAATGACATGTAATATTAGAGGGAGATAATGTTCCTCCGAGAACGTCCGTGTAACAACAGTGCTGATAATTAAAGGCTCTCCGAGGCAGCGACTCCACACGTGCACGTATGCATATGCACGTGAGTCAGAGGCTCCTGGGAGGACGCTATGTTTATTTGATGGCCGGCCTAAAGGGACGAATAAAGGTGCTGGGGTCCCTTTATGTGTTTGCTTTACGAGGCCGCCGGCAGACACTTTATGGTCAACACGTCAATGAGCGCCGACACTAAAGTGTGGACGACCGCACCAGCTTTCCACAAAGTTTCCAATTGGAAAGGCGCGAGGGATTAAACTCATTTTAAATGTGTAAGCCGTTAGACTTTGATCGCATTACGAGTCGATACCGGGACAGAATCACATTGCTGGCACTTCCATATGTAAATGCAGTCTATCCTTATTTACAGGCGTGCTAGGGGATGCAATTATACAGTAATAAATACCATAATGGCCGCCCTTGTGTTGTTTCGGGAAAGAGAAAAAAAAAAAAGAAAATGAGCTCATTAAGATCCTTAGAAAGTCAACGTTTGTTACTGCTCATTAAAACAGCAACGCAAGACATTAAAATATTCATCTTAAGTTCCACTGCTGGGTGCTTGAGCCCTGGTACCGCACGAGGAAGCCGCTTTTGGAATCCCACGCTTTGATATTTCAACATGTATGTTTCATGGTACATTTTGGCCGCACAATAGCTTCGGATTGGCTGAAATATGTAACTAAAAAGGTTATGGCAGCCTGTAAATCAGGGGTGTCAAACATGCGGCCCACGGGCCAAATGTGGCCCGCAGGACACTAGTTTGAGGCCCCCGCCTTGATATGAAAGTTTAATATAGATGCTGTATGGTATCATGTACCCAGAAAAAATTATTACGTTTGATTAATGTTCATGTTAAACGTTAAATAACTGTTAATAGTTATCCTCCCTATCCGTGTGGAAGTGGTAAGTTTTTGGCTATTTAAGTTTAAAGGAAATAACTTGAAGGCTACCGTTTAGGTCGCTAGCTCTCTAGTTTGCGAGTTAAAATGTGTCTCAAGACCCTGCAGTTGCGCAATATGTTGTAAATAAAAAGAGTATAAATGTGACTATAGTCGTGTTTTGTCATGTCTACAGGGCTCTAATAATGCTTTGTTCATTTAAATCTGAAAAAAATAATTTGTCTACCCACCAACTATATGTGGCTTCTTATTTTTTATTATTATTATTATATTTATGACTGATTGATTTTCTTTATTCTTGATTTGTTTATTTATTTTTCATCTTTTGTGCAGAAAAATAAAAATTAAGATATTTGAGAACAGTGGAATGTTTTATTGTTGAAAATCGGAACCAAAGTACTGAAAAAGTTTGTATATTTTTCTGTTTTTCATAAATGTGTTTTTTTTGGAAAACCTGATGCGGCCCAGCCCCTAGCTCCTGTGGCCCCCAGGTAAATTGAGTTTGAGACCCCTGCTGTAAATGCTTTGTCATGTGGCTTCACCAGCAGGGTCTACTACAAAGTGCAAAAGGAAATAAAAAAAAAAATAAGGATAACAGCCCAAACCAGCGCAAATGCAGCACAAATACAATTGTGAGTGTTGCATGAGTTGGGGGTTGGGGGCGTGGGGGGGGCAACGTCACTTGATGAGTATGCAGCGTGCACGGCGGCACACATTATCATCGCTCGTGATCACAATTAATTAGCTGTTTATTTGAAGGTGATCTCTGCGGCGGACGCATGTGATCGGCTACTTTCACTTGTTCTCGACGTGAGCGGTCAGTCAATGGCCCCAGAATTAGTGAGTTGAAATTACAACCACTCATTGCCGAATAGATGCATTATTTTCTTCTATTTTAGTCTTATTGCAGGAACTCTAGGGAAAAGCGCGCTTGTTGTGCAGACTGTGCAGCCTTACACCCACCCACACCCCCCCCCCCCTGCAAGTCTACCTGAGCCACACGACATACCCAGCAGGGAACGCGTCACATTTGACATCTATAGTGCACCTTCCCCGGCTCCACTTGTGCAAAAATAACTAACAAACAGCTTCAGATGACAGCATGACATCACTTAGCGGCTGGCGGAGCGCTGACCCCCCCCCCAGATATTGGCATGTGAAGACGTGGGACTTTTGGCGCCCCCTGTGGGCTGTGGATGAAATTCATTCATTTTCTACCGCTTTTCCTCACAAGGGTCGCAGGGGGGGGGTGCTGGAGCCTATCCCAGCCGTCTTCAGGCGAGAGGCGGGGTACACCCTGGACTGGTGGCCAGCCAATCACAGGGCACATATAGACAAACAACCATTCACACTCACATTCATACCGATGGACAATTTGGAGTCGCCAATGTACTACAAAAATCTGACGTTCTGATGGATGACGGCTGTTTGATGGTGTTTCATCAAACTTATGTTACACACGTGCCTTAAAAAGTGCCAAATTTAGTGTTAAAGTTCCAGCATGTGAGGGATGTCCCGTCAGTTGAAAAAATTGTCAGAAAAATAATCGCACAGGCAACATAACTGCATAACATAACAGTTACTATGGTACCCATTATGTCATTGTATGGTCATAGCACCTCGTACAATATTTAAAAAAAAAAAAAAAAAAAAAAAAAATACTATTATGGAAAGCAGGAAGTGAACAAATGTAACAGTTGCTGATTGTAAAAGTAGGATTTAATAAGCTTTGCTTCTTCCTACTCCTTTTGGACATGTGGAACTGTGAACTGATTACGTGATGCATTCAATTGTAATCTGATGCATGTTCAAATGAAATTAAACCATTACCGTTACATAGCAGGGGTGCACGTTTTCACCACTTTTTACCCTTCTGTGTGCTCCACTTCAGGAGTGGAAGACTTTGCTTACCTCAGCCACATCACACAAACTAGACCACGTCGAGCGAGGAGCTCATCTCCATCGACATAAAAGCCACCGAGATCTAATTCAAATCAACACCAGCACCATTTTAATAAGAAAACCCTCTTTTGTACTCACTTTTGCTACAAGCTATTCATGTACAAAAATAGCCGTTGAAAGCGGCGCGCAGCGTCACATGAAGAGGATATGATGATTCCATAAACAGGTTTTCAATGTGGCTTTTTTCCCCCTCTCCCTGAGAAATGTCTGCCGTTTGCACATTGAGACGCGCAAACACACCAAGCTTCCTCTTTGCTTTCATTCGTCTGAGTACCGAACACTGGAACATTTCCACTAAGAGCTTCCGGTAGACTTTCTACATGTGGGAGAATCTAAGGTCATGGAGTGCAACCAAACTTTCCCCCGTCCTTCCCAGTGCCCCCCCCTCCATGTAAATGTTACAAACTTCGGCTTGGTCGTCCTCATCTGCCATTGATTGAAGCAGAGAGACAAGGGCATCTTTAATTGTTCCCAAAAAAAAACTCCCCGGACTAGGTTTGTCCCTCAGCTCGTTGGCGGAGAGCAAAGGATTAATTAATTAAGTACATCTCCAAGCGGCGAGCAGTCAATGATTATCTGTGGCGCGGCCCTCGTGCACCCCGGGAGGGGCAAGGCAGCTCCTGGTATATAAAACTGGTTGTTATAACAGGACGATGCCTTCAGGGGCAAGGTTAGGGTAGTTTTTTCTATGTATTTGTAATTTGTTAAGTACATTAATTGTTATTTTATAAATACCAGACAGTGTTTAAATTGGGGCTGTCCTTTGATCGTGGGTGGGGGGACTTGTGATTGCGCAATCAAGCTCATGCATAAGAGCCGATGTCAACAATGTCCCAAAAGCGTCGTGTTGTTGATCCGCAGGCCGCTCCGCTAATCAGACAGTGTTTGATGATGAAGTTAGTTATCTCGCCGACATTCCAGGTAGTCAAACTGCACTTTCCCGCCCGATGCATCATCCCCGCGTTGGCGACGGGAGCAGAAGACACGGCCTTAAAACCGCACTAACTCAAATCTCCCAGTTAGCTAATGATGTTTGACAAGCTGTGCGATAAGATTCACTTTATTTCATTTCCCTGATTCCCCCCCCCCGTCCTCTTCTCGTTTTAATCTGGGAACATTATGCCTCCGGCGGTGGCGCCATATTTCACCTTGAGAGAGGCATCGTGAACCGCAGCAAAATGAAATTCCACAAGATGGACGATCGGGGCCTGCAAAGCCGTCACTGTGTCGCATACCTTAACGTGGAAAAAAATGAGAGGTTGGCTATCAGCGGCGGGTGACTGATGGCTGCGAGGCGGCCTATAGACAATCTGTCCCGGCGTATAATATCCGTGTAAATGATAATGTTAAAGGTTATTGTCATGCTTGGCTGCTGACTGCAAATACAATGTGGCTGGCTGATCATTAAGTCAAGGTGTCGGAAGATGCACTCTTGCTCAGTGGCATTCTCCCAAAGCTAAAAGCTTCGCCGGCGCGCCGGGAAAAAAAAAAAAAGGATGCCCCGGTTATCTCCTGAATATCAACCTCACTGCTGAATCCTAATATTTTCTTTTAACCTTGAGGAGACTTGTGTTTTTGCTTCTGGTTTCACTTTCACTCTCCAATGACGCGGCAGCATCACACGCATGTTACTCATGGTAGCGCCCATGCGAGGCGCGAACCACCGTTCAAATCCTAATGGGAACGCTCAACCTCCAAACACGGCAAAACAGACACAAATGTATTTGTCAAAATCCCAGGCGATGAGGGAACACGGCGGAGCGATTCTGGGGGACGTGTAATTACGAACCACAATGTAGCTTTGAGCTTGACCTTACGTTGAGGGTGATGAATGGCGTCGGTCGCGTCCGTGGCATACAAGCGCCGCGCCGTCAATGTTTGTGGACAACCGCGGGGCCGCCGGGTAATTAATCATGCAACACGCGGTCGGGCGCGTTTTTTAATTAAACTGCAAAAACACGTGTTCGCGCCTGTCCTGCAGGAGGAGAGCAAGGGCCGCGCCGCCTGGAATCCATCATCGGATTATTTGCCTCTGCCAGACTTTTACCGATGGACTTTATCACTACAAAAATGTGATTTATTTTTTTAAGATTTGAGCTTTAAGGCTTTGCCATTTCCAACGTATCATCAAAGCTGGGAAAATGTCAGCGAGAGACGCTTTCCAGCAACGCCATTGATTATCGCCAGGCTGCTTTTATTGCTAGCGGAACAAATGACGGGTCAATTCTAGTCAATAGGTAGCAAGTGTGGCTAGAACCTCCTAAACAAGGGTCACTGCTCATTCAACTGCATGTTTAATGTAGTTATGTAGGGTAGTAGTAAAAGGTAGTTTCAGAATACAGTATACATGGAAAAAAGTTTGGACACTTCCTTGTTGAAAGGCCTTAAAATCTCATATTATTGAGATGCTTTGCAGGTCGTCTAAAGAACTTTTTTTAGCGTCAATGACGGCTCCACATTCTTTCCACCCCGTCTTGCTCTCCACAACGTCAAACGTGAACGTGTCCAGATGCCCGGTCCGCCCGTTCTCCCAGGTAACGGCGTAGCAAGCGTGTAACTTGTGTATCTTGTCACAGTATTGCAGCATACGGTGTTGCTTTGGCAGGCCGACCCGACAAAGACGGCTCTGTTTGGCTCCCCTATGATTGCATTTCATTTCAAATCAACACTTTCACTTTGTTTTTGTACGTTGCCGAAACTGTCAGTTTATTTCGTCACAGTTCATTCATAGTCGATATGAATTATGGTCTTGTTTTTCACCGGTGGAAAAAAAAAAAAAAAAAAAAAAAAAGACTGTCAATTATTTGTCAGCAAAATGAAAAGCGATTACAGTGACCTTGGTGCCCGAAAGGCTTCTTCTTGGAAATAATGTGTTATCATCTTTCCTGATGCCAAGCTAGTACTGAATATGTTAGCGCTTTGGTCTGTGCTTCATTAAGCATCGCTTCACCTATCCTAATATTGGGGTTGAACCTCGTAATTCCTATAGAGTCAGCCATCAAAGATAGCTTCATACTGTGACGTTCATTTACTGTATTTTCTGGACTATAAATCGCACTTTTTTCATAGGTTGGCTGTTCCTGCGACTTATACTCCAGAGCGACTTATAAATGAAAAAACTGTTAATTTTACATAAACACTGGACATCTTTTCTGTTTGTTTATTTTTCGTGTAGCTGTTAGCATTGTGTTAGCATATCTTACACCTATTCCGCCTGTTCTCTATTCTTTTATTGTTAGAACTTGCCTAGAAGAGGACGTAATGTCTGTTTTGGTCAAGTAGTTTGGAAAATAAATTACACTAAAATAAATTATACTTATACAGTACACCAGTGCGACTTATGTATGTCTTTTTTCTACCTAATTATGCATTTTTGGCATTGTGCGACTTATAGTCCAAAAAATACGGTATTTACTGTTTGGGTTTCCCGTCTAGTGAATTTTACCAGTAGAGGAATCATACTTGGAGCAGCTCGGAGTTACCTTCCTAGTCTTATGGATTTTGGTCCATTTCCGCATTCCCTCCAAAGGGTTCCTCGCTGATGTTCGTGTTCCACAGACATACAGCATGTGTATCGTGACGAGCAATTATTTTTAATAGTAAAGCAAAACAGCCAAAGCGCAGTCGCCCTCGGTACGTGGCTACTTCAAGCACAAGAGGTTAGCTACAGCCGAGAAAGTTTTACCACTTGGAAGAGTCCGCCACAACTCATCGTCAACAATACTCCACCCCGGCACGGCGGAGGGTTAACTCATCTCATCTCGATGATGATTCATGTCAAAGTATTCCGACGAGGGCAGCCAACATTCCAGGAAGAAGCCGGCGAGCCTCCCAGCCGTGTTGTAGGTTAAGTTACCGATGCGGGGCAGGGGCGCCGTAATTGCATCAAGCGGGAAGGTGTTTGGTGTTGCGCAAAGCATGACACCTGTCTCAACGGCGGGCGGCCGCAGAGCAGATGGGCCTGATATGAGGAGAAAGTCGAAGCTCCTCGCTCGGGTGACCCCGGCAAACCTTGAGCCAAATTATTTACAATCAAAGCCCCGTGTCATATCTGTTTAACATTCCGCGTAGGAGTTAGACGCCAAAGCGTAGCTGAATGTCAGCTGGAAAGACATCCTGAAGGCAAGAGCAAGCGGCAAAGATGCTGGCGGGATGCTGGCTGAAATGTAGAGGTAGTAGACGGCGGCAGCAGATGCAATAGTCTCTCTGGGAATTACAAGATGCCAGAATTAAATGTCTTGACTTTTGTTGTCAGGGAGCAGCAAACATGCCTTTACGGACACACACACACACACACACACACACACACACAAAGAGTCAACCTTGAATAAGTTTTCTTATCAGACATGCATCCGAGTACACAATCACGCACATAAGCACAAGACCCCTCTGGCAAAGCATTATTTGCTTCATTCACTAAACCCTCACATCCCAGCTTCATGCATATATTAATATCTGCATGATATACGGCAGACAGAAGAGATAGCTTGTTCCTCGCAGCCAAACAAGCCAAGCAGCACAGAAAAAAAAAAAAAAAAAAAAGGATAACGCAAAGATTGATGAACCCGACGGGCTTCAAATCTGTTGGTCCGTGCCCCCTCGTGACTTCAATCACAGAAAAACAAAAAAATGTAGTGGCGAGTGAAATATGTCGCCATGATAGCGAACGCAAAGGCTTATTTGAACCTGTGGGCCACCCATTCAAAAACAGGGTTCTCCCAGACTTGAACAACCGTCACAAAAACGTGTCACTTCCTGCTCAGACATCAAATAAAGTCGAAAGTAAACTGGTTGAAATTTACAATCCGTACTGTTCCAAAAATACAGGGGACTTTAACCAGATCCCATTTAGATCAGGTGCTTAGCAGGAACAATAATGTGACAGAATGAATCAAAAAAACATGCTTGAGTTTTCTACATTTCAGTTGTGCAGAAGCCCATTTGGGTTTTTGTTTTCCAATGTTTCATAAAAAAAAAAAAAAAAGACTCATGGCCAAAGTTTGACTACAAGTACACAGAAAAGCTACGCGCTAGACTGCAATAAAGGTCGTAATTGGCCCGACATCAGCGCGGATTGAACAATTTGGACGTTCCAGTTTGCCTTTGTCAAATTCAGGCATTAGCGCCACTGCAAGACCCATACCAAAAAGGGTCTGTTGGACTTTATTAGCATGATATCAACAGCCATTGTGCATCAATCTGGGCTCATTAACCCCCCCCCCTTCCTCAAACACACACACACACACACACAGTCCTGGCTGGAACCACTTACCCCCTCTCCCACCTCTTCTCAATAAAGTGACCAATTGCGAGGACAAATAGGACTCGTCCAGCTTGAGTCGAGGATGTTACAGCAGATGGTGGAAAGAGGGGCTTGGAGCTGCGTGACCTAGCATACTGATGCCGATGACGCCGAGACCACCCATACCTCTCCTGTGCAGCAATTTGCCAAGCAGTATTGGTGATCCACGTTCCCTTACATGCTGTGCTGATGTACTTGTGAGATACTTCTGTTGCATTGTTTGTGTTTAGCTTTATTTCATGTTTGCCTATGCTTCGTATTTGGAGCGGCCACCACCCCCACAGACGGGCCCCACAGTCGGACAAGGGCAGGGCAAAAAACAGGACAAACACAATGGTGAGGCACGGAACTGCCAGAAATACAGAACTGCATCCCCGACCACCCGCACTACCACCCCCACCCAAGCGCAAACACGACCAAAAGGAACAAACCTGCAGCTGACCAAAGAGGAAATCGACCAAACCCCAGAAGGCAGTGGAGACCGCCAGAAAACCTGCACCACCCCTCCACCAAAGCCAAAACAAGCACTGCCAATCCTCCACATTACCCGATACCCAACATCCTTAACACAACTCCGTCCAAACCGCACATCCAAGAACCCCGACCCATCCAAACCAGTCACTCCACCCAGCAAAGACCAACGAAATCGACCGTCAGATGCGGAAAGTTGCAGCAACAGACACAGTCCTTACGTTTTCCGTGTTATCTGATTAACCAGATTGCTTTGGACTAATTTGCTCATATCACTTACAATCCTGATCACATCTGGCCTGACGCCGCAATCAAAAACGCACGGCACACATGAAATGACATAATAATAATAATAATAATGATCACTGCACGTTGAGTGGGATCTCATTTCATGCGCGGCCACTCATCAAATTGTTGCACAAGCAGTTGCAATCAGCAAAGTGCTTTTTCTCCCGTTGACAGCTGGCAAAGACAAGCATCCAGCCACAAAAAGTCTGCGTTGGACTCGATGCGACTGCTTTTCTTTCAAAACAGCATCCCGTGTTGTAAAAAGAACACTCAAAGCTCTCCGACAGGGCGGTGCAATGTCCCAATCCTTTGAGCCATGTCATTATTTTCCAATAACCACACAAAATCATTTCACACACCGCTTCCACATATAATTATGGGAGGGGGAGAAGGTATATGAAAGGTTCTATTACTTATCTGCACATAA
Organism: Doryrhamphus excisus; assembly: GCF_037039965.1. Lineage (NCBI taxonomy): Eukaryota > Metazoa > Chordata > Actinopteri > Syngnathiformes > Syngnathidae > Doryrhamphus > Doryrhamphus excisus. The sequence continues at coordinate 21,101,436 of NC_136363.1, forward strand.
AAAACTAAAATATCACTTGTCTTTTGTCTAAGAAGTTGACAATGTGCACAAATTCAATACGTCTTTAAACGACAAACTTGCATGCATTAAATTACCAAATTGATTAAAAAACAATGCATATGATTACAATTACAATAGTACTAATCAGTACAAGAAATGCTGGGTAAAATGGAAGAATGAACAGCCAAATACACTTCCTGTTTAAACTGTATTAAAAAGTGACTATGGGAGCAGGAGCTGCCAAATGATCTTAAAAAAAGGTTTGTGACCCTTTATGACGCCCCCCCATTTTTCCCTTGCTTAACAGTCTGAACAGCAGCTTTTATTTGTGGGCTAACCGCTCTCACCTAGTATTAAAACGACCTTGTCTTTGTTCAAAATGGAAGAAAAAAAAAAAAAAACAATCCAAATAAATGTGGATGGGGACAGGAAGTGGCACATATCACTGTGCCCTCTGGTTTTTTCGGGGTTATGAGCAGCGTGACAAGTCGGGGCAGGACAACACGGCCCCAGTGTCCCTGCTGCCACTTTCACTCTGTGACAGGAGGCCCCTAATCAAAGTGGAGCCACTGTTTAGTGACTGTACCGGGGACATTCAAATAAATCGTACCGGGGGGCCACATTTTCACAAAGCTAAAGACCTTGGGGGTTTGGGTTTAACGCACCAAAATAGCCGAGATAGTAAGAATTAAAAGAAGAAACATGACTATGCAGGTCAGAGATCTTCCGGAATAACGGATGAGTGCCGTTTTTAAGAATCCACTGGAAAAAAGCTTGTCAAAGATGTTCTGTATGACAACAGTAGTGCTACAAAAATGTTTCGCCTCTCACCCAAAGAGCATATAACCACAAACGTCTTCCCAGACAACCCGAACAGTCCAGTCGCTTGCTGATCGAGTATTCACAAAAGCCGACATCTGAAGGCTTTTGAAACTTTGCATGTTTCCCCCCCACCATCAATATGACTTAAAGGGCCCACCGGAATTGTCAACATGACTTACAGAGCCACCTGGATTGTTATTCCAGACATATTTCATGCATAAAAAAAAACTGCTAGCGTAAGCAGTTCTTTTCTTGGAGAGATCCCCAAGGGAAAAAGTCTGATCATTTGCACTCAACATTTCACAAACCTCAAAACCAAACACGCCTCCTTGTGTCCGGGTGAATTGCAAAAAGCAAACCAAAACAAACTTGTGTTTCAGAGGGCTATAATTATGCTCAAATAAAGCAACGGAGTGCTTGGTAGACATTGGGAAAACATCTCTTCACACTTTTAATTGACACTGTCGGATACAGACATGTCAGAATGTTAATGATTGTGGTTTGCTTAATAAGCCGATTCCGTAAAAATGACTTTTCTTGTTGTTGGACTGGAATAAAGCTGGGAACCATCGATAGACTGTCTGTTGGGACTGAGTACAAGGATATTCTCCGATGACAAACAGAACGGCCTAACACATACAATAAATATGAACTATGATAATATATAATGAAGGAAAACAAAACCGTTGAATCAGCTGACTAATGAGCGGGGGGGGGACGAGCCAACTCCGGAGATACGGAGCTCCGATCAGTCCTATCAACACATCGCGTCTCATGTGTGTGTGTGTGTGTGTGAGACAATCACCGCCACGGCCACAAAATGAAAAGCGCCGCCGGGGCAAACAAACTCCATTAATGCATCGAGCGGCACTCAATAAGACGGAGATGTCAGAAAACATCGATTGAGAGGTCCTTCGTTCTGTATATATTTTTTTATGATGCTTGGCTAGATTGAGAGAGGACAAAAATCATTTGAAATATAATTGAATGGATTCTTGACTTAGGGGCTGCTGATAAGAACATTTGTCTCGTCACGTCAGCTGAAAAAGATGTCTATGGTGTTAAACTAGCAACCTTTTATATCCATTTGGTCCATTTGCATCAAAGATGATGAAATTCAGCTCGGGCACCCCCCCCCCGTCAAGCGGTGGTCCCTTTTCTTGACCCGCCACATCCTTCCACGGGGCCGTGTTGTCGCCTGCGATTAGGCCTGAAGTGAGACGCGGTAATTACGAAGACAGGTGGCCGCTTCGTGTACAAGCGTGACAGGATTGCGTGCCGTCACAAGCGCCGAGTTTCCCTTTCCCCATCGCTCTCCCGGGAGGACAAACGACACTTCTGGAGACGACCGTTTGTTTATTCCCAAAACGGAGAACTCATTTCCTGCTAATTTTACGTGCTTGTCGAAAGTTTGGGCTCAGAAATCCGGGAGTCTCCTGGAGTTCAGCAAGTTAGGATGCAGACTTGATGATGACTCTTAGATTTTTGAACACCAGACACTCGCTGGAGCGCCATTTGAACATCGCTCCATCATGTTTTTTCATAGAATCACGAAGAAACCATTGACGCTACACAGTTGAATATGATCTATGAGTAAAAATGTGACAAAAAATATTACAATAAAACGAAAACAAGTGATGTGTGTGACATCTGGCTAGAGTTGTCTGTTAGCCGCAATTTAGTAAAGGTTCTAGTCAGCGTAGAGAGTAGCCGACAGCAGCTCCTGTGTCATAAATGACTGCTTATTTATGTCTACCATTTATTTATGTCTATTAAGTGTACTACATTACCTAATCAAAAGTGTAAAGGTGACTATAGGGGTGCTATTTCATATCCAGAGGGCTCCAATAATGGTAAACATGGCATTTATTAATACTTAAATTCACTTATGATTCTATAACCAATTATGTCTTTATATATTTTTTCCCTGCTCAATATTCTGAATCGTTCTGCTGTCTGCTGCTTGGTTGCAAAAATAGATATAGATATGACGCCACCTGCAAAGTATTTTCCAGATGTAGTTTTAAATTAGAGTAAGATACAATAAGCAAGGATGCAGTTTGAGGTAAAACTTCTTAAGTATCTCCCTTTGTCTACTTTCCGTCATTTCATGCAAGACGAGGCTGCGTTCATTGGACGTTTTTAAGTCAGTATAATCGTCTTTTTGACTACATCTTTTTTTTTTTTATGCCGAGTCTTCCTGGAAGGTAGCGCACGTGGGTCGATTCCTGCCTGACAACTTCCTGCTGCAGCTGTTAGGTGACAAACACACGAAGCAAAAGCCCCGCATGAGCCGACTGCAGATCTGATGCTAATTATCTCCTGCATGTAAGCAACCATTGAGTCAGTATTAATATCAGCGTTAAAGCGCATCAATGGCTATGGGTTTGTAAAATCCTTCAAAGCCACTGAAGCTGTGTTTTTTTTTTTTTTTTTTTTAAAGCCCCGGTTCGGAGATGGAATGCTGCATCAGGCTAATATGACAAGGTGGCGGCATCAGTCATCGTAACCTGCCATCAAATCCACATTGACAAGGTGGGAAAGCAGCGCCATGCTGACTGAATGAATGCACTGTCAAAGCCGACTGAATCAAAAAAAAAAAAAAAAAAAAAAAGCCTGGAAATGGTTGACAGAACTGCACTTGGGGGTGTGTCGGTTCCTAGGTTGATGCCTCGGCCATCATTAACCAACTTTTCTACTATGTATGCTTCAAACAAGGGTATTCCTGAAGGGGGTATCTCTGCCTTACAATCCACAGAGGAGAGATCTCTACAGACCAATTAGGAGGCTAATTCATGGACTTCTTCTTGCCGAGGGAAGCGGTTATGGCAGTGCACAGATTGCTTGACCCCTGAATCCGCTAAGCTCCATTGAATGCACTGAAATGAAAAGCTTGTTGGCAAACAATGGCGCGTGTTAGCAAGCCAACGCTCCTTTGGCCGTGCAGTAAATCGACTCCTCCGGTGGAGCGATCTGGAGCGAGCGCTGCCTCCATATGGCCCTCCCTGCATCCATCGCCTCGCCATCCAACAAAAAGCCTGCAGTCGACCTTATAAACAAATAGATTCTTCTTTCCCGGCGATGTTCACTGCTACTTATTTCTCCAAGGTCAAAGGTTACTGGAGTGAATGGCTGCGCTTTTTTGGGATGTGATGCAAATTTTTAATTTGGTATTGCACACATTGTGGTGTTGTGTTGGTTAAAAGGAAGTAGTGTCATTTGAGGGTTGAAGTCTGGTCAGTAGGTGTCAATGTTACTCTGATATTTGTTAAAGGAGACTTGATTGCCAGAACAGCAGGTTATTATTGCAGGTTTGATTTATCTCACAGCAGGCACAATAATCCTTAATAAAAACACAACCCTTTAGGTCTTAAATGACTTATGTCTACTACAGGGGTGGGCTAATATTTTGACATGTATTTAACACACACACTATTTTATGCTTATAATTTTTTTTTAATTATTTGTCTAATTTTATCTGCAAAAGTGTTCTACTATCATCTGTATGTTATGTCCCTTTTTTCAGAACCACATCAAACTATGTAATTTAATTTATTATTATTTATTAATTAGAGTTCATTTTATTTTATTTTTTTTTACTAAATAAGACATCCGACTTACAAGTTGCAATACTTAAAAAGCAACTGGCGGGCCGGATTCAAACACTTGGTGGGCAGCATGTGACCCCCTGGCCGTAGTTTACCCACCCCTGGCCTACTATAATAGGAGTATGAGTGTAAATGTGACTGTAGGGGTGTTATTTCACATCTAGAGGGCTCTAATGTTAATCATATTAAGAAGGTCATGAACCGGTTTTCTATGCTGTAACTACAAAAATATTCAATTCATAAATAAGGAATCCTACTTATCACTAGAACCAATTAACAGCGATAAACGAGGGATTACTGTACATATAAAAATAAGTGGAGACACTGTACTAAGCAGTACAGGTACTGACACTAATTTACTATCATGTAGAATTGGTGAAAAACAGCAACATATGGGACTTGAAGTCTCAACAACAACGCCGTGACATGGACATACATAGTATGCCGTGTGTGATCCGTCATCTAGTAACACAAAGTATACTTTTTAAGAAAAACACGCGCCGAGTCACGGGGTGAACTTGTGTCGCCATATTTTAATGAAATGTTTAATAAAAAAAAATGATCTGGTAAATGAAAGAACATTGCTTCATCATCGCGTGTGACCCCTTCCGTGATATTCAAATGAAATGGAGATCTTATCTAGTGCTGATTTCTACTTCTGCATTATTTATGAGCACACACACACACACACCGCCCTAAAAAAAATATAAAAACAAGAAGCCGCTCTCCTGTGATTCCATTTTTTATTAGCCTTGCAATTGCCATGTGACCGACATGTTTTTTTTTTTTTCGACTTCTATATTTAATTAGCATTTCAAACACAACAACCCGTTGTGTCAATCTACATCTCATTAATGGTCTTGTGTGGGGAAAAAAAAAAAAAAAAAACCCAAAACAAACAAACATAGGTGCGGTAAATTCATGGAGTTGTTGATGCTCACTGCTTTTTCCAAACTAAATGAGATGCTGATTTGACTGAGTTTTCCCAAAGGGACGATATAAAAACATCTTTCACCTGAAATCGATGCCTACAGTACAGCAGACGTATTTTTAACAGACGTAGCCATTCAAAGTACAAAACTAGCACCCCTTTTTCTTTGGTTTCCTTGCACAAATTGAGTCTAATATCATTTATTCTGATTTAATTTGCTGGAAAGAAACGATACAAACGCTTTCGTGAAATAATGTTCAATCAGTGGTTCTATCGGCCACAAAAAAAAGTCCTGATAGATAACCAGCGTGTCCCGAACAAGCCAAACATTTTGACGTTGGATTGGTTTTGACGTCTGGAAGTATTCGTCGATTTGCGAGCAAGATGACACAGGTTTTGTTTGGTTTCTGGGGAAGTCGCCCGCCAAATAAGACAGAACGCCGAGTGAAGAGTTCAGCAGAGCAGCTAAATGATGGATTAGAGGAAACATCTGTTTATAAAACCAGACAGATGCCCCCAGAAAGTTTAATACTCGTAATAGTCGCTCTCGTCATCTACTGATTCACTAGCAGATTAAATTGTTTTGTTTTCCCCCCCGACAGCCCCTTAGGGGAGAGGAAAGCATTTTTCTGCAATAAATAGTCTGTAAAAGACTTTCAGTGGAGTCGATTCCCCCTGAGCGGCCGTGTGGCGAGTTGCAGCCACTTCTCAAGGAAATTCAGAAGTGTTTTGAAAGCATGTGGCCTATTTTTAGCCATCCCGTTTGCGTTTGAAGGTAAGATACGCCCCGCCTTTAGGTCACCTTCCTTACAGTTCCTTCCCAAAAATATTAATGAGATGGAGTCCGCAGATCCCAGGAAGGGACCGAGACTAACAATGTGTGCATGTTAATGAAGGCATCATTACCCAGCACACAAGCAGACCGCCAAATGTGTGGCAGAAAATAGCAAATATTTACTCCTGCTGGAGCTTCCGTCACGTCGACGCTGCGGCATCTCAGCTCAGAAGTTGTGACCCACTTTCACATGACAATTCCTCATGACGAACGTGCCGCGGCTTTAAACAGATGATACAAAAGGCAAGGATGCATCATCTTGGGGAAGTGACCTCGCCGTGTGTCTGTGTGCATTGCAAGACCAACAGGATGGGCAGTCGTGTCAGTGATGGGGGGGGGGGGGGGGGTCGGTGGAAGCCATATACGTGACAGCTATGACAAAAGCCATGCACGCAATCCGTTGATTTGACCAAGTCGCTACCAGGTAACGCTTATACTGAGTCAGACAGGAACTCAGTTGAGGGATTACTGATGAATTATGGCCGACTGATCAAACATTATGCTGCCATGGCTTCCTTTTCACTGGGGAAAGACATTGCCAACATAGATATGATGTTTGTGGACACTGTGGACTTACTATCAAATGTTATACAACAGAGACGCTAAAAACCAAATAGGATATTTTAGGGTTATTTTCTCAGTCGGTTAATCTGAAGCTTCATTAACAGTCGGTTAGTCCCTAGATGGACCAAATCAATACGAAACAAACAGTAGTTTTGTCAAAAACATACACAAATATTGATGAGCTGATCTGTGTGGATATCTTGTTCCGCCTAAAGCACAAAGATATAAAGTCTGGATTTGTGAATGACTTAGGAAATATAAATATTCACATAAGAGAGGCGGACATCAAGACGATATTTAAATTTGTACATAAATGATGAATCACATAGCAAAATAAAGTCGGTATTGATTAATTGGATACTCAATGAATTTCTCAATTACCGTATTTTCTGGACTATACGTCGCCAAAAATTCATAATTAGGTAGAAAAATACATACATAAGTAGCACTGGAGTATAAGTCGCATTTTTTGCGGGTAATTTATTTTACAAACTACTTGACCAAAACAGGCATTACGTCATCTTGGAAGGCAAGTTCTAACAAAAGAATAGAGAACAGGCTGAATAGGTGTAAGATATGCTAACACAATGCTTATTCAGCTACACAAAAAATAAACAAAAAAGATGTCCATTGTTTATGTAAATAAACAGTTTTTTCATTTATAAGTCGCAGGAACAGCCAACCTATGAAAAAAAGTGCAACTTACGGTAATTGTTGCAACGCTAGAATATTACAAAAATTGGTCAGTTTTCATGAAAAATTTGTCATAAAAATGACATTAAAATTGAAAGATTGTCCAGCATGTTCAACCTGAGATGTTCCACACGGGATATGTTCTTTAGATCATACAAATAAAGCTGAAAGCCCCGAAGGCAGCGGTTCACCATTTTCTGCTGACTATTGAACAGTCGACCCTCACACAGAGCTTATGCTGCCCCCCCGCCTCACCCCACTACTTCAGGCACTGACCTAAGGTTACAAAATACGGAACAATTCCCTGAAATAGGCCTCAAACTTCTGTCAAGCATGAGCCTGGAAAAGCCACAGTTCTCAACGCATCAAAACATTAACTTGCTTAAAATAACTTTGCTTTTTCTTTGGATTATTAGGCATTTCGGGACATTTCCAAAAGCAACTCAAACAAATGAAAAGTTGACAAGACTCCCGTAAGATGTCGCCAAGGTTCCGCCGCGGTGAACTTCCGAGTATGTTTTTGAACATTGACTAAATTCTTGCAAAAAGTGCTCCACGTCACCAAGTTCTGAGCCGTTTAACTGACGAGATTTTGCCTTCCAACATCAGAACGCAAGCTAAAGTGTCTGAAGCGAAGTCATGAAACTATAATATCTATATCATTGTTTCAGCGTACTCAAGAGGAACTTTCTGCTCATATTGTTGCGTTGGATCCCAAAATAAGTACGGTGAAGACGTCCCCTTTGAGATCCGCTGTCACTTTCTATTTAAAACTGCAAGGCGTTCAACAGAGAAGTGTGATAAATTGCTTATGTTCCTTTAAAAAAAAAAAAAAAAAACGTCTGCGCCTCCATCCTTGTCTTGGAGCTTCAAGTGCGAGCAAAAAAAAAAAAGTTCTGACATAAAAGCGATGAGGATTTAAGACGTGGCATCCCTGGAGTTCTTCTCCGTTTCCTCCGGTCGTGCCCAGGCCTGGTGCTCTTAAAACCTAAGCTCATTATCCCAAAGACTTTTGAGTGAAGTCAGTAATATCACCGCTGGACCTCTTCATCCACGGGGAAGACATCTAATTCCAGGAACAAGCAGTGGCCATACAGGACTAGAATTACTTTACGCTAATTCAATCAAAGTCGACTTACGAGAAGATCCTCCCAGTCCGCCGACAAACAACTTTATAACTAACTGAAACCAAACTTTGCACAGGAGATTGGTGGGGTCGGATTTGGTGAACAACCGAGCAAAGGTACCCAACAAGTACAGCCAACTCTTGGCTTTCAACTCTTTTCAAAAATATTGAAATATTTCCTGGTTGAATACGGCCCACTACTAGTCAACAAATGTCTATATTTAAGCACATTTTACATATTTTTGGCTTAAAAGTAAGCATCTTCAAGCACAAACATTGATAAATTAACATTCTAATTGTCACTTAGTGACGAGACAATAGCCACGGCAGGAAGAACTGTCCAGAAACAAGGAACTCTGCCAATGCTAACATGCGAGAGACTTATTGTATAATGTTTTACACATATCTTAATACTTGGCAATGCGCGTGTAAATGTGGCTATAGGGGTGCTATTTCACTTCTAGAGGGCTTTAATGTTGAAAAACCTTCAAAGATCCACAGGTTTTCTATGGTTTATATACAAAAAAAAAAGTGCGGAAATTCACTGCAACTGGGTCTGGAACTGATTAACATATTGACTTATTTAACTTATTGATAACACAGCGCATAATTCTTATGCTGCAGAGACGATATGGCCGCTAGCGAGCAAAATAGCAAGCTAACCTGTTAGCCTCAAATGTATTTCTTCTAAACTTAAGCAAAAGTACCACTTCCACACAAGGTGGGAGGAGAGCTTGTTTTCACACTATCATGCCACACAAGCCATGACCGACTGCATGCTGTGTTAAGGTAAAGTAATGTATTGTAAGGTAATGTATTGATGTTTTGTGTCATTACTGCTGTCTGATGACCAAATACTACATAGTATTTGGATTTCAATACCTTTTTGACGAATAGACAGAGGCTAGTCTCTCCGAAGGCATTTCCATGTAAACATATTCACAATATGTCTTTTTATTGGTTATTTGGTTTTCAGCAGACCCCCAGGAAGGGATCAATAACAAAACCAGTGTATGGCTTTAAACACCACACTGACCATGTGTCTGGGACTTGATGGTTTGGAGATAACAGCCTGGCTAGATTGGGAGTCTAAAACATAGTATGCCCTCTTGGTGAACCTCAGGACAACGAGCTGCTAACCAATCAGAACGCATCGCGATGTGAGGGGAGCGAAGCGCGATGCCGAGGTCAATAGGGGGCGTCAGCGAGGACAAGGACGCAAGGAAGAGACTTGCCATGAAGCCTGCCATCCCTAACACAAGGGGAGGGACGGACTGACCATTGTAAAAGGAAGTGAATGATGGCCCCCCCGTCCCATGAAATATCAGCCTCCCGTTATATTTAAATGGCCTTTCTCAAATAACAAATAGACACAGCAGCCAGCAGCCAGCATCAGACATATCGGAGCCCGAGCCGGACTTGAGTGACAGAATAATTCTACATTAATAGGGCGGGTCACTCACGGATTCTTTTCTTCTCTGCTTCACATGACAATCAAAGATCAAAAAGAGCAACAGAAAGAAAGGGGAAAGCAACGGGGACATGTTTTATTTATTTATCCCTTGCTTGTTTTTCCTATTCTTTTATTGGAAAATAAATGCGTCTTTGCAGGATTCAATGCATGAAACCGCTTCGGTTTTAGGGGGCTGAGAGGAAAACATTGTTTTCTACTACAGCAATACCTGCATTTGATGTATTTCTATCTACACTGACAACTATTGTACTATAAACGCGTCTTATGTAAAGTATTGTGGCTCCTTTCTACTCAAATATACATCATGTTCAGCAACAGTAAACTTAGGAATCTTTTTGGTTATCATGACAAAAACCGCTGATCATTTCCTGCTCCTCGTTAAATTGACGAGGCATTAATGCTAGAGTGACATTGATTCAATTATCCAAAGAGGGGTCAAAGGTTGGAACCATTTTATAGCATGCACACTGTTGCTCAGACGATAAAGACGGCACATTTTTGGCTGAATTCTAATTGCGAAAGATTCCCGTTTGATGTCGAGATGCGAAAAGCCCTTTCCCCCCCTTCTATTCTTTTTCCAGCTAATTACAGAGTTGTGGAAGAGCTCTAATTAGAACCATGCTAATGAGCCTTGTTTACCCTTATCGCATATTCGGAGTGAGAGTGGCTGGGATCCAAAGGAAGGTGTAAGCGTCTCTTTAGCGTCTCGCCAAGTGGGACGATCAATGTCAGCGTTTGTATTGTTTTTTTACGTAGCCGTCGACGAACCCCAAGGACTTTTAATACATCCCGAGATGATGCGGCAAAGATAACGCCACAGGTCCTTCACAGCTTTGATTGAATTCCGCACAATAAATTACACTACTCCCTAGCAAGCGGTGAATCTCATTTGCATGTGTTTGCTTGGGTTCTCCTGCCTGCAAGACAAATTGGCAAAGTCAGCCTCCGTTCTCTATTTGTTGTTGAGACGACACAATCAATCTGAAAATGTGACTTCAAAAAAAGGGGGCTGAGGCGCGCAACGTTGCCAGGTTCAACTCAAGCCAAACTTTTGCCCTGATGTTGACGAGAGCATCCTTTGAGGCACGGCACACGGTTGGAAGAGGTAAGCCAGGGTAATGCTGCATCGGGGCTCCATGCTGTCTGCTACCACTCGTGGAAGGAGTGAGGAAACTACGAGGGGACACCAGTGTTTTCTGTTATTTGGTGACTTAACAGTGAAAGCACAAGTTGTTCTGAGGTTTCTGCTTACGCGGCATGCAGATAGAAAATCCACCGGCGTTTATACGTTTCTTGATCTTCACTAAATGACTTACACCAGGGGTCTCAAACTCAATTTACTTGGGGGCCACTGGAGCTCGGGTCTGGGTGAGACTGAAAACCGCATCAGGTTTTCCAAAAAAAAAAAAATAAAATAAAAAAATAATAAAAACTTAAGAAACCACATACGTATAGTTGGTGGGTAGACAATTTTTTTTCAGATTAAAATGAACAAAGCATTATTAGAGCCCTGTAGACATGACAAAACACGACTATAGTCACATTTATACTCTTTATTTACAACATATTGCGCAACTGCAGGGTTTTGAGACACATGCCAACTCGCACCCTTGAGAGCTAGCGACCTAAACGGTAGCCTTGAAGTTATTTCTTTTAAACTTAAATAGCCAAAAACCTACCACTTCCACACTGATAGGGAGGATAACTTAACAGTTATTTAACCTTTAACATGAACATTAATCAAAGGGTACATGATACCATACAGCCTCCATATCAAACTTGTGCGGGCCGCACTAACATTAAACTTTCCTATCAAGGCGGGGGCCTCACACTAGTGTCCTGCGGGCCACATTTGGCCCGCGGGCCATGTGTTTGAGACCCCTGACTTACACTCTGGCCTCATTCGGACCGTCACTTCCGTGTCAGCGTATCAGAGCGTTGAGTGATAAATGAATTAAGTAGTCCTAAGTGCAAGACAAAAGGATATCTAACCTCTGAGACTCTTGGTTTGAAATGAAAGCAAGAATCAAGTTCACGTGGAGTTGGAAACATGAGGTGTCACCGCACGCTTTTTTTTTTTGGTCTCTCCCGAGGTTACGCTTTTATCGTACACCATCTGTTACACCTTAGGCAAATAATATGCAAATGAGCTGCTACTTTTCTTACTGGCAGTAAGTACAGTCGGTAACTCCACATTTCCCAAAACTCCACAACACCTCAACTGCATCCTCCATAGCAGTTGGCGTTTAATAAATAGTATTGGAAGACAAAATGTGTTATCAGTTATAAAGCATATTAATTATTAATATATTACTCCAGCGTGCGTCAGGTCCAATAAAAATGGCCCCCGGGCTGCACTCATCCTTGATTACACTTGTGTAGGTAATAAGACGCATCATTAAGTAAGTCCACGTGATCAAAACAGCGTGATGAGTAGCAGGGATGTGCAAGTCCGACAAAGATGTGTGCGAAACCCTCACCCGACCGAGCCTCCAACACTCCACATTGCCAAGTCCTGGTAATAATAATAATAATAATAATCGGTCCTAGTGTGGGTTCAGTAGGATTTGGACCAATCTCAAACAAAGCTATGTTTATTTAAAAATAGCTGTTTCAGCACGCCGCCTCACTCCCCCCCCCCCCCCCCCAGAGAAAAAGAGTGTGATGAATACATCAGTCCGCCTCACCTGGTTAGACGGAGAATTAAAAATAATGGGAATCATCCCAAGCTGGCTCCGGATGGGCTGAGAAACGAGTCATGCTTCATGATGGCATTAAATGGATCAGATAATTGGACTGACCTTATTGTCTCCCGTCGGCTGACGGGGAGGAAGCCGGCTGTTGCGTCCCTTTATTTACTCATTTATTCTCCTATGCTTTATTATTTATGCAGCACGCTTACAAATGTTTCAGGCAGCATTTGCACGGCATAATGACAAACAATCGGCCTCATTAGCGGTTATGAAGATGATTACTTCTGCCAAGGAGAGGTTTTTGCTTCCTTTGCCGCTTCGTCACGCTGGATCATATTTAGAAATTTTACATTCTTTTTGGTTCCCTTGGGTGTTTTGTTTCATTGTAGTTCACTTAGGAGTCGCACCGAACAGCAGCTGGCTTCATTTAATTACCCGTACTGTTTTTGATCTGACACCTACATCGGGGGGGCCCCCAAGGTACGGCCCAGGGGCTATTTGCGGCCTGCAGCTGGGTTTGTTTATTCGCCTAAACTACAATTTAAAAAAAAACAGCAAAAATTGTATGAAAATAAACAAAATCAGAAAACTAAAGTTAGAATATTGAGGAAAAATAGCGTATTTTTTTTTTTTTTTTTAAATAAAACTGCAAACAAGTACCCCGATAACCGAGCACGCTACCGTCCCCTTTCCACTTTTTATGTATAGTGTAATGACTTTTCAGCAGCCTCTCTTCAATTATCAGCCGCTCTGGAAAAAATGGCCGCCCTCAACATACATCAAGTAAATGAAAAACTGTTGAGCGTTTCTTCTTCCTTATTTGTCTCAAAGGGATTAAAAACCGGCGAGGATGACCTAACAAGAGGAAATCGGCGTGACGAATGGCTGTCCAGCATCTGAGGACCGGAGCGTCGCAGCTATCTGGAAGTCGGGAGTAAGATGTGAAGTGCCGTGATTCATACGCGCCATCCTCTGCCGGGCGCCGATAAATCAGGCTCATCTCATTTGTGGCGGCGTCAAGCAGGTACAGCCCACTAAGCCATTTCCACTACAAGGAGGCGTGCGGGGACGACGGCAATAAAGAGATTACAATGACATCCCTTACGCACCTCTGACAGCTCACCCGGACACAGCCTTGATGTGCCTCTAAGATGGTGTCAATAACGCGGAAAATTCTTTATGGAGGTGAAAACATTCCCTGACACCTATTGGCCGGGGGAAGATTCATTTTTTAAAAAAGGGCAATTGAGCAGTGGTGTTTGCATGCTGGAGGGTTTTTTTTTTTTTTTTAAAGCTTTGGCGAAAAAACGGCGGTGCTCATACATCACAGTCAGGGATTAGCAGCAATAAGCATTCATCTTGCCACCTCCTTAAAGCGATATTTGAAAAGTCAACGGATTAGGGCAGAGCATGCTTGTAATCACTAGCAGGAGATAAAAAGGAGTCATCTTCAAATGCCTCCAATTAGCACAGATGTACTACCTGTCAGCCTTTCAGGGAAACTCTGCAAATCAGTTACACTCGGCAGGGAAACTTAAAGCAACATCGTCCACCAGTCTGTGTGTGTATTCTCGCCTCAACTGGTAATGGTTTAGTCCATTTTCAACACAATCCAAAACATGCCGAGCTACCCGGCCTCCTCCTTGTGTCACCTTTTCTAATCAAAATGCTGGCCGGCACTTCTAGCCTCCATTTTGGGTTATTTTGCAGGCGTGATCAAAAGAAAAGCAGAGCCATTAAATGAAAAACTTCGAATTAACTCTTGGCAAAACACGACTGTGGCATCTGTGTCCATTTCACACTTTGGCAACAATCAGGTGCATCTTTAATGGAGGTAAAAGAAACCATCCATCTTTGATGCTGCTTATACTCACTAGGGTTGCGGGGTATGCTGGAGCCTATCCATGGGTAGACCCTGGACTGGTAGCCAGCCAATGGCAGGGCACTTATAAACCATTCACACACAATATGAACTATAAAAACTTGGATTTACGTGATTACTTATGCAAAAAATGCATTTGGTTAGGAATAGGTTACAGTTCAAACATCTGGAACGGAACAAGGTTCCACTATTCCAGCTTGGCCTTTCCTGATAAGCAATAAACCGCTAAGTCAGTAACAGCATGACATGGCGTTACAACCGATACTGCAAGTTTTTAAAATCAAATGTAACGTCAACATGGCGCGCACCCTCCCGTGTGGTGACATTTACACTCAGACTCGTGTCATTGTCATTATTAAAATGCCGTTTCGGCAACACATCCCGTGGTCTGCGAGGGTGGAAAGTGCAAAAAGACAGCCTTCAATAATGCATGTCCACTTTCAGACATGCAAAGCCGGAAACGCCTGAATGCACCTTTGGCTTTCTCGTCATGCAATGTTGAAAGAGACGACCTCGGTGGCCAACAAATACTACGTACGCTACCGGTATATACTGTACTGCACGGTCTGACATCATGAGGTTTCCATTGAAAATAATACAAGTGTTTGGGCTTGGTAGACAAACTGCGGTTCCTCGTATTAGAGCTGCCACCTCACTAGAAATGTTTCAGTCCCGATTCAAGACTTATTTTTACACTTTAGTATTTAGTTAATAGTATTCCTGCCCCCCCTCAAAGTTAAGATTGTTAAAGGACACAGTGACTCCATCATCACTCTCCAAATATCCATTCATTACTCACGACTAGAGAAGACAAAGCCTGCGGCGCATCCCCCCCCCCATCCTAATGTGCTCTCTTATGAACAAATACATTAGCGGCTGTTCATATCTGATGTGCCGTCACCCGCTCTCTATTTACGCACACTTCTGTCTTAGTACCGTGGCCTCCCACCCGCCCTGGGGAGATGCTTCGCGGGCCCGTGACAGCGAGCCGGTCCACTGGGCCATTAGTGGAGCGGCGAGGGGTCCCGGGCGAGGCCAGCTGCTGTCTCGCCCACACGGTCTTTTTGCCATCCCGCAGCAGGGGGCGGGTTTGTGTGCAAGAAAGGACCATCTTTAGTTGAATTCTGTCTTTTAAAAAAAATATTTTTTCTGCTTAACCCCCACCAGAATTAAATAACAAGGCCTCATGGATGCCAGGTATCACTATTTACAAAATCCACTACTTTCCCAACTATTGATGTTTTCGTCGAAGAAAACAAACAAACGGCATTATAAACCGGATTAGCAAAATAGACGGCGCTCGTTACCGTAAGTGCTTTATGGTACAATTTGTTATATTGCAATGTAACTCCTTTGACGTTTTCTTCCGCCCGGTGTGTGGGCGAGACGCATTAACAGTATTAGGTGTGTGCATTTAATTCTCTACAGCCTTTTAAGAGGGGACGGAGGGGGCGGATTTAGTGTCTGTCTTGACGACATCTATTATTTATTGTTCTTTAAGAGCACAAAAGTGTCTTTGTGACAGTGGGGTAATATCGAAATGGCTTTTTTGAGTGCACAACCCCCGCCCCTCCCAGTTGTCCTTTTTTTTGCACACTTCAGGGCATCCTGTCACTGCAGATTTGTTTAAGAGAACCACGTCGGTCCCTCGGTGACATTTATTGCTGGCTTGTTTAGTCGATCTGAACGGCTGACCACCACGCCTGAACTAGTCTTTTTTTTTTTTTTTTTTTTTTTTACATAAGCATCATTTTATCATTCTTCACCCAGGAGTCAAAGCGTTTCTTATGCTAATTAAATGTTAGCATGTGTTAGCACCTGGCTCGTATAGTGCGCCGCCAGACTTTGTGTTTATTGTTTTCCTTTTTTACGATAACGCGGTGTCTGGAGGCCAGCTAACCACCGCATCCGTCGGCGTTCCGCTGACAAATTGCTGCAATTACCTCTGATGAAGTTCCAAAAATGACACCATTATGATGATGCAATAATGAGTCCGGCCCACCTGACACGTTCTAATAGGAACACGCCGCAAGGGCATCTCGTTGATGGATGGGCGCCTCCTCGGGCATTGGTTTTTTGTCACCGCGACGTAGATCGAAATAAATGCACCCCTCGGGTTGCCAAATAAGTTGAACTTTGCAACATGCATCTGTCGCATGCGATTTTAATTTTTAGGTTACAATGTTGCGTTATTATAACAAAGTTTTTTGTAAACATTAAATGTATCAATGCGAGTTAGCATTACGTTAAATTTTATACCAAGCTAGCCAAATCTAATTCCAAGATACAAAGATTACACACAACTTTCACGTCATGTATTGCAGTTCTTTGACGTTATGCTAATAATGCTAACAGCTTCTTGGGGGCGTGTACTGTTATTTCCCAAAACACACCTAACGCAGTTACAGCACACTTAATTAGAGCATGAACTAAAATATACTAACATAAACCCGATATGTATTGTGTGCAATAGTAGCTAGCATTATTATGGAAATACTATATTCAATAATATCAGTTATGTAAATATTTCAAGAGCATTTTTTTTTAATAGTTTGGCTGGACCTCCTGCAACTACAAACTAGTATGTGGTACCTTTAAGTTAAAATACAGATGCGTCTTGTTCTGGAATTCTTTAATATGCCATGTCTGTAAGTAATGTGCAACTATAGTAATATGATACATGTGTGGCTTGAGAAGTATATTTTAGAGAGAAGCGTTGATTAATTAGCACACTAATCATGTCTAGCTCGGAGACCAACTGCTGAGTCCGCCAACGACTAAATACACATTTATCATTTTCAGTCCAGTTTCTACACACGTTGCAGAAATTGCATTCAATTTAAAAATGTCCAGGATTATTTTTTTTGTTTTACGATATTCCAGCATTTGAGCAAAAATGCAATAAAAGCCAATGCAATGAATAAAGGGACCGTAGAAGTGTGACCATGCACGGACAGGTTGATGTAATGTAATGTGAAAAGCGGGACAAGCCAAACTGGAGGCGAGTGTTCTAAGTTTCCATTACAGCACTGAGGAGAGCATTTGAAGGGTGTTTTGTCCATTGGGTATTGCCGCAGCCCAAAGCTCTATCTGCTGCTCTCATTTACAACAGAGGCAGCCACATGCAGCCCGGCAATGGGAGGAAAAATAGGTTTTGGGAATGATGGATGTGCGATGGAAGCGGGCGCATTTACAAGTTGATTCTGGGAGCAGCTGCGAGACTGGCGCGCTGATTTGAGGAGTGGAGTTATACGCTGAGCTTTTTTAGCCCCTTGTTACGACCCACGGAGCCATTCCGGATCAAGTGGAGCTTTCTGAAGAGCCGGGATTGTTCTTTTGGAAAGCATTATGCAGGAGATATGCTGATTCAACCAACACCGGCATTGGGAAGCATGCCGCATACTTCCCGCTATTAGGGGTATCCTGACATGTTGATTGAATGGCGCGGCAACATAAAAGATGGGAAAAGGTCGGCTAATCAACTAGCATGCCGTGACAGGTTGGACGGGGGCCTTCTGGCCATTGTCAAAACCAAGAAAAATTGTCATTTTAGCCAAGAACCACCAGTAAGACCTAGCTTTAAGTGAAGTGTTAATGATGTTTTCACAGCCACGTTTGTCCCTGGTGTCTTTAAACTCATCTCCCTCACTTGTTTGCTCCACTTCTCACAGAAAACGCTTTTTGAAGTTGCGCTTTTTCATGAAGTCACGAGGGAAAAATCACTTCATCACTCGGCAGAAGACAGCTTTGGAAAAACAAAAAAAACGCAGGCTTTGCTACACATCTTAAAATAGAGGCAAGCGTTAATACTTTTAGGCGTTTCCTGGTTCTTTAACATTGGATAGATTCATATTTTACCCTATGAACTGCAATGTGCGTCCCTACAAGTCGTCTATGAGCACCAAAAGTAAAAAAACGCCACTTTTGAGAGAGGAGGCATGCAGACGCTCGCTTTGGTTGTGGCTTCCTTACGCGGGCTTTGCTACACATCTTAAAATAGAGGCAAGCGTTAATACTTTTAGGAGATTCAAATCAACAATGTGCTAACGGCAATGTGCGTCCCGACAATAGCATGCAGACGCTCGCTTTGGTTGTGGCGTCCTTCCTCGGGCTTCGCTACACATCTTAAAACCTGAAGCCCTACTAACTGACCTGGGAGATGTTCTTCAAATCAGCTTGCTAACCCAGTACAATGATGGAAGTGCATAGGTGGGATATTTGGCACAAAATGAGTGTAAAAGTTTGACTATTTTGGGGAATAAAGGCATAATATTACAAAAAACATTCATGGAGATTAAAGTTTCCATTCAGGTAGTTGGAATATGGAAAAACAAACAGCAAAAATTGAAAATTCCACCATCACAAAGCTGAGATGCAGTATACAGTATAACGCCTGAGCATATCTTGTGGCCCTTGCACCCCTTCAGCTTTTACTACGTGGCCCTTGCCGGCCAATGTTTGGACACCCCTGCATTAAAGCCACACAGACGCAAAACGCCGCGTCCCCAGTGGGTTTACTAAAAGCACTTTTAAACTGTCCAAATTCCAGCAGCAAGGCTACAACACTTCCATTACACCGTGACACCTCCGAGACTGAAAACTGTAGAAAAATAATAGAATATGGGACGTTTAATGACTACATGATGGCGGTTGCAAAGGTCCATTAAGGCGATGACGAGCACGCGGCATATTCTGAGCAAACTGCGTGTAAAGTGTCAGGTGTCACAGGACTCAATGACAGTGGTTAGGAACGCTTGAGTGACGAGTACGCTTCAGCCTTGATCGCTCTTTATATTCCGAGCCGCCGCTTTGTCCGGCCGTCATTTGGCTTCTATGGCGTTTGGGAGTGAAGATGAAAAAGCGAGTGAGACAAAGGCTAAATTGCTTCTCTCAATGAATCAGCCAGACAGCGGCGTGGAGAACACGGAGCCATAAAGGCGACCGCTCCGGCTCTTTTGGATTGTTCTCAGGCCGGCACATTTACAGCATTAGTCACATGACTGCGCCGGTCAGCGCCTGACGGAGAAGCCGCTGAGACGAGCCATTTCTCAGCCTCTCAGCCTCTCGCTAGGACTCTCACCCTTTATAATAAGGTCAGCGGGGATGCAATCATAGCAAACATGAATTCAGGACCAGAAAAAGTTCTGGGTTCCAGGTAAATGAAAATCCCACTGCAGATCCCTCAATACGTTGCGCCGTGAAGGTGGGGGGGTCGATAATGAGGAGGATCCTCGGAGGCAGCGGGTGGTTAGTAGGCGGAGGCTCTTATTTTGATGAAAGGGTAATGGCCAACCTCGTTTTTCCATCAGGAACTAATTTATGGGAATTTTATGCCTGCTTCTTCAAGATTACTTGCACAGCAAAAAACAGCTCCCGTCTAGTTTCTGTACTGCTTATTCTTTACGGATACAGAGACGTAGGAGCGCACCGTATACTGATCACCTGTCAATCATCCATATCCATACAGTACAACACCCCTCACATCTTAGCAGCCATTTTATATCTTCAAGAAACAATACATGTCGGAATTTCTAAATGAACCGCAGCTCCCCAGTGCCAGCAGCACTCATGCAGCCCCCAACGTTGAAGACATTCAAATAAATGGACCTCGCCATTTCAATACAATTAAAAAGGAAAACTACAACATTCAGAAAAATATAATTCAATGTAAGGGGTGCACTCATTTTTTGTGGAATAATGTACAATGAATATTTCATCTAACTCTGAAGTAAGTCCACTGTGGATATGTGCTATTTAATGGTTTAATATGTTGCTTCTGTACTCTATTTAGGAGACATTTCGCCTCCAAAAACCAACTAACACAGCCTTCAGTACAAAAAAAAAAATGAATGGAGGGATGGCATTTAATTATTGCTGACCAATCTGTGTCAAGACGTGCTGTCAACAGGCCAACAAAAGGAGCAGCACCCGTGCAGCACTCGACTCCTAAGTGAAGGCGAAAGAGCATGAACTTTTCCTGCCTTGGAGCCTTTGGTCCCCATGGTGATGTGCAAAGCACTTAACCTGCCAGCAGGGCGCTCAGCGGGGGTTTCCACCTCAACACGGCGCCCGTCACGAGAGGGACGTCCTCTTGGGGCCTGAAAAACAAAAGGCTGCGTGCACGCGAGGACCCGGGGCGCCCGGCCGTCCACCTCTGCACTCGCGCTACAAGACAAACTGCGACAGGCCGAGGCCGGTCTTTGCTGAGCTGGACAAAAGACGTGCCAGTGGGACGTCGAGGCAACGTGGACACACACGTGTGTGATCCCTGCCATCATTGTGTGGGAAGAAGAAAGGCTAAGTCGGTTGTTCTGCCATGGCTGGAGGAATACGTGGCCAGAACATCAGAGAAAATGGAGAAATACACGCCTGGAGCCACGATTGGCGCTGTGAAACCCACTAATCCACTGGTTCACAATTATTTTCTGCCATGCCCCCACTGGGGACAGAAATGTTTGTGCCTCCCGCAATTTGAAATACTACAGAGAAAGTGTCAATATCCATTTATTCATCGGTACTGTACAGACTGAAACAAAACAAACAAAATGACACCAGAGACAAATACAATCGTATTCAACCACCAACCTTCCATTGTAGCCTAACAATTGTCATTCGACACCGCTCAAGAGCCAACCATTCCTGTGGAACTTTCCCTTTAAAATTCCTGCCATCGACTCAAAGCCCTGAGAATACAATGACCTGACACATAATTGTCTTTTGCTCAACGGCAAAGAACCATTGTGGGACTGCAGAGAGGCAAGCGTCGACAGTAATGCTTGAAAAATGAGTCCGGACCGCGCTGTGCAAAAGTGGCTTTTTAATAATGTTTTAACAGCAACGCTTTGGTTGCTCCACCTTTGACACGAGCGGCTTGAAGGAACCACTTCCTTCCTGAATAAAGCCCTGCCAGCTATTCATCAGTCAGCGAAAGTCTGGTTTTCCCTCTACTTGCATCCATCTATTACGCTGGACATGCGCAGGGTTAAAGTGCCCTTTAACACACACGGTTCATTTATGTTAAAGTGAAGGACCCACAAAACATTAAAAAAAAAAAAAAAAAAAAATCGGGATCGATTCCAAGCAAACCGTAGATCGCAATCGACCAGTCGATCCTAGCATTATCAGACCCCCCCAAACATGCCCGTACGCCTCACTGCTGTCCAGCCGCGCACCCCCCGCCCTCCACGCTCGCCCCATAAGCAATAAAGGTGCTAGCTCTTGGGAACTTGGGCACAAAAATCATGCCGACCGCTGACCTTAGAAGCTTTAATAGACAATGGAGTTATTTAACAATAAAAAAAAAAGTTTATTTTTTGTGGGATGTGGCCTGAGAGAAGGCTGGCTTTTCAGAGATGATTGTTCAGTTTTTCTTTAAAAAAAAAAAAAAACAAAACACCCTTTGGTCGTTTACCACAGACCATCAGAGTGTCTCATAAACTCAATATAAATTATGAAAACACCTTCCAGGCTGACTTCATTTATTGACGGACGTGTGCGTGGGTGTGTGTGGGTGTGTGGGTGTAGGGGGGGGTGACAGCATCTGATTTTCTTTTTTTTTTAGTCCAAAAGCAAGGTCACTACAGAATGTACTGCTCATACAGATATGATTTCCGCACTGCTTGTCGAGTACTAAAGGAATTGTACCGTGAAGATGAGCCTACCCCTTCACCCCAGGCTTCGCTACACCCCCTAAAAGCATGAGTCAGATGCTGATCGGATGATGCAGCTGTAAGGTTGCTCATTTTGGTTGTCTTTAGCATGAACAGGCTAGCATGATGTCAGTGCTAAAAATGTGGCTAATACAAAACAGCACCGGTCGGTTTTACGTGACGCAATACATTGGAGACTGTAAGTAATGTGCAACCATCAAATGATACCTGTGTGGTACTTTAGACAGTAAAATATAGTATATAGTTTGTAAAATACGGTCTGTGCATGGATTTACTGACATGCCCTTTCACATAAGCTGATGTTGGTAAAGAAGAATCCCGTGAAAGCGTCTGTTAACTGCAACAGGACTGACGTTAAAAGAGCGAGCGCGGCATGAGCAGCCGTGCATAACGTATGCACATTTAAGTCAAGTCATTACCGACCACTGCTCGCTTTCTGTCCGCCGCTGATTAGTTGCCGGAATGCTCCGCTGTGTATTCTCCCCCCCCCCCCCTTCTCCAGCATGTGTCCTTGACTTTGAGAAACATCATCAGCACCACCACGCCAAAAAGGTTGATGAGGTTGTCACTATCTCAGTCGGGCCTGTCCCTAGCCTACCGCCGCCGGAGACCCCGCCAATAGCGACACTGATCACGCTGGGCGAGCATGCGGGACTCCGAGGATCGTGTCCAGAGGACAGGAATAAAAATTAGAACAAAAGGAAATGAAGGAAAGCCCAGCTGATAGCGAGGCGGCGTTGCGCTTGGCTATAAGCTATCAGACGTGATAGCCAACGTATGATTCGCTGTATGAATTTAATTAATCAGTTATGCTTTAACAAGACTAAAAATAAATCTAAATTACCAGACGCTATTAAAGCCGACATAAAACGTTTTTGTTTGTGTTTGTCATTTGTTTTGGAACATAATTGAAAGTCAATGACTTTTATGTAAAACACGAAACCCAGACAGTTTGGACCAACGGAGAGGAAAAACTGACCTTTGCATCCCGACCACAGCAGCCAGTCTTCAGTCGTCCAAAATCAACTGGGATCTTGCTTCTTTCACACAGTAGACCCGATCCTAAAAGTGGAAAGGGAACAAGACAGTGTCAACCTGACCTTTTTGGCACCATAATGAGTCAAGTAGTCCTGTAGAGATGGGGTTCCTGCTACAATACAACAATGGCTCCTCGAAGCTTGAAGAACACATCTCTACTCCTGGGCCACTGCAAAGAAAGTGCACAGAAAATGTTCCATAACGTGAGCTACTATTTTCCTGACAAACACGCCACATGGTGGCGCTGTTACTAAAGCACATACGACAAACTGAATAGTTGTTTTGCCATTTAGGAGATGCCTGCGTGTTTAATTATTGACGTGATTAGTACATATTTAAAACATGGCGACTGACCGTGTTGGAGGTTGAGAGGTCAATTGATTACACCGGCGGCAAAGCAGGCGCCCTCTGCCAGCGTCACACTGAGACCCCTCGGCGACAAACTGTAATTAAGACAAAAACAATGGTTCCTAATTAACAACAAGACCGTGCGGTGATGACACATGATGCAAAGCACTGCAATATTCATGTGATGCGGTTTTAGCGTGACGTTTGTCCAACAAAACACAAAAGTGGATATTTTTGGCCCCCCCTTTTGGCATTGTGGCTCTCGACAGCATTCATGATTGCTCTTCTTCCTTGCAGGGATGCTAAAGTGTCCCCGGCACGGCCAGCCTCCAGGAAAAGCCAAACTTTCTGCAAAAATGTTCCTTTTTGGAGCCATTTATTTGAACTGGAGGTGAAAATGGCCTAATATATCAAGTTTAAACACAGCCAGGTGACTCAGCACACAACACACACACACACACACACACACACACAGCTTGACCGGCTCTTAATGCGAGTGGTGATTCATCACTAGCAATACTGTGGGTAAACTTACCCCCCATGACTTTTGCCCTGCCACGGTGACGACTTCTAACCCGGCAGCGCAAACAGGAAGTCACATCTCTGATGCTTCCTGGGAGGCAGCCTGTTGATTCATAGAAAGAAAAAAATAACACAAAAAAGTTGAAGAAGTAAAGCGCAAGCAGCGACCATAAATACAGTGGTACCTTGGTTAGCGTACACCCTGGTTAGCACGGTTTTCGGGTATCTAAAATTATGCCCTGCCTTGCGTTCACCTGTTTAAGTGGTCAAAATACGTCATCTTGGATCAAGACAAAATCTTGCGATGCTCGCACGTGATTGCGCAATGCAGTGTGGGCCGTGGGTGCCATTTTTGAGTTGTAGAGAGATAAACGACACTACAAACAGTTGGACCACACAAGAGAGAAAGGCTGGGATATAGTGTTGCGTCTTGTGTCTAGGCAAGTGAGTCTGCCCTCATCGGCTCTGTCCTTTTCCACGTATGTGGTTTCCTATTTTAACTAACATCCATGCAATTTTTATTAAATTCTACCCCTCATTTTCTAAGAACTTGTCTATTGTGGAGTGAGCAGCAAGGTCAATTTTTTCTGCTTTCTCATGCACTCTGAATCATTATTGAAGTTGTCATTTGGGAAACACACCCCAGTTATTAGATCATTCATGGTAAGTTCATCAGAGCATGTCCTTTTGTATTAGAAACTCCTTTGGATTGTCCTTTTATTGTAGCCAGCCTGAGGCAATAATCATGTCTAATCAGCATTTTGATATTTGGATGGATTATCTGCTCAGGAACACACCAAGATCGGAGTGTGTGGTTCCCGTTTCCGTCGCAGTATTCCTGCTGGCTTGCCAGTTTGAATAAGAGGTGAAGCAGCTTCTCCCTGCCTTTGTCATTCAAATTGGTCAGCGCGCACACCTCTTGAAGGGGAGCATATTGGAGGGCACGGCGCCCTAATAGGAAAGATGAGCCACACAAATCTTGGCCTGGCAAGAAAAGTGGAAAGGGTTGGGGGGGGGGGGGGGGGCGACCAGCCGCGAGGGTCGTAAGTGCTCAGCCAAGTTTGATTCATCAACTTTTATAGTTGGAATAAAAGTGAGTGCAGCTTGCCAGCTTGATTATCAGATGGCTCCCCGCCGCTTTAAAAAGGAGATGACATGCCGCATTTTCCCCCAATGGTGCCTGCCCAAACGTGCCGGCCTCCTTTTTCTGGATTATAGAGTGGCTTGCCGTCACGGCAGCACACATATATACTTACAATCAAAGTGAGTGCCATGTCTTTTCTCCGGGAATCAAATGGCTTTTACCTTCATTTCAAGTGAGGACAACAATAATTCCATGCTCTTAAAAAAAAAAGTACTTGGACGTCATTAAATTAGCCTTATAATGAGCACATATGGCTAGAATGTGCAGAGCAGTCCTGCAATAATGCTAGGTTCTCAAGAAGGTCTAACTTTTAATATCGAA
Source organism: Doryrhamphus excisus (assembly GCF_037039965.1). Classification (NCBI taxonomy): domain Eukaryota; kingdom Metazoa; phylum Chordata; class Actinopteri; order Syngnathiformes; family Syngnathidae; genus Doryrhamphus; species Doryrhamphus excisus. Next base: position 21,127,107 of record NC_136363.1, read on the forward strand.
AGCGGAAACCTGAGCGCGTTCACGTAAAAGGTGGGCGGTGTTAGCGGCAAACTCACAAGAAAAGATTTGTTCAAAAAAGAGCTAATTGGCGTAAATGTGAAGTGGGTTCCAAAGATAAGATTTATAACGGTAGCGGAGAAAGAAGGTAAATGGCGTCATTACTCCAGCAGCCATCATGGCACTGACTCACCTCCGCTAAGGAGTAAAATGTTACATCCAATGGCTAAGCCATGATCACGTCCACTTAGTCTACAGACTCATGATGGGCTTTTTATTCACAATGGCGCCGCTTGAAAATTGCAAAGAAGGAAGAGTGTAATGAGTGTGAATTGAAGAACAAAGTGAATAATAAAATCATTAAAAAAAAACAAAAAACACGTAAAGTATGGACACTTGGCATTAGAGCATCGTCAAACAGGATCTTTTGTCAGGTGACGCTAGTCATAGATTCTAACGTAACGCCAACATGCTGAGTTAAATAAGCACGGAAAAGAATTAAAAATAGATCTCATTAACAACACTGATAGTCGGTTCACTTCCTGTGCATGTTATCATTTGTTACCTCATCTCCAGACAATTAAACTTTACGCCTGGATCTATTAATTTCAGTAATTGCTTTATTTTGAATTCAATTTCCATTGTTTTTATTGAAATGTATTATTTATAGGACAGTCCAAATTAACATACTGCATGCAGATGGATTAATTATTACATCAGGTTCGGAATGGAATATTTTCCCTCTACTTTGAACAAGACTTAGATAGTAGAGGTCACGCAATGTCGTAAATAAGAAGTGGTCAGCTCTCCCCGATCATGCCAACAAGTTACTTTCAAAAAAAGGAGAACCGAGGAGTCATTTTCATATAGTTTGGCTTTGTTTTGCTCTGCCGTCCCACCAAAGTGTCAGCTCGGAGGCTGAAGGTTGAATAGAAGAGGATTCTAAGCACCTGCTCCGGGTGCCATATTAATCTGTGAACTATGGGCTGCATTAGTCGTCTCCACGGGCACCCGGCGAGCACAGTGGGCAGCGGGGGAAAATCACAGGCCTGCCTGCTGCAAGTGCGTCCACTGAAGGTCACGGAGCAGAGAGTCCAAAAGGCTTGAATAGATGAATCTCAAGTGGATTTTCACCTTTGCTTACGTTGCTCACAGAAGGAGTGTCGCGAATTGATCTGGGGATGAGATTTATTTACAGCAACAGGAGCGGATTAAGAGTTCAAAAGGCTTTTTAGACGACTCCTGATTTGATTGTGCATGCTGTCGCTGCAGTTCAAAACACTTCCGGAATGTTGTGTGCGGATATTTTCTCTCCGGTGAACATTGAAGTACATCGACATGTCATGAAAAGTAGCAGGAAGTTGAGTCCGAATTCAGGATCAATGACACGGTGGTTATCGGCACGCTTTGTCCTCACGAAGGTAGCAGGTGGTTTGTTTTGTGCGTGACTTCAGCAGTTTGAAAACGAACCAGATGAGATCAGGGTTCCGTACTTTGGCGTCGAACAAGGTGAGCTTTTCTTCACGCCTTTTGTCCAGTGGAAGTATAAGAGCACTCATTTAACGGAGGAAAATCTCCTGGAAGCTGTTGAGTTTCAAGTTTGCACTTCACAAGTCTCTCCTAAGCTGCTTCAACCTAAATTCGTTTTTTCCCTGATAGCGAGTCTTAAGATGCGGTGCGCTCCAGCTCCCTTGTGAGCCACGGCATTGAGCAACAGCTTCAATTGTTACGGAGGAAAACAGTGGCACAGAGGCGAATATTCTCTATTCGGAGTTAAAAATCACTTCCGACTGTTCAAATTGGTCTAATGTGCCTGATAGGGGATGGTGTTCGATGTCCATGTACGCATCCGCTGCATCCAGCAGGAGGAGCCTAGCTTAAGCCTATAACCGCTACATCCGAAGTTCCCATTACCATTTATTTGTGTTGCATGGCTAATCCTATTAGAGTAGAATGAATGAACTCCCCATGAGGCAAAGTCGTTTGACAAGTGAGCAAATAAGTATTATGCCTCTGCCAAGTGAAGTCCAGGCGACTCCGTGGGAGGTGAGCCATTAAAACGAGGGTACAAAAACACCACGCGCAAACAGCGTGAGCCTTCCCCGTTCAGTCAACACGGGAGCCGCTATCTTGTCACCTTAATTATTGCCCGACAAACAACTGGAACCGGCAAAGACGCAGTCCCCAATCACGGCAGCTCGTTATTAGGGAGAAACCCAGCGGAGCTCGTTAGGGGGATGAAGGCCGACATGGTAAATAAGGTTAATTGGCCGATCTGTCAATCCCAGGAAAATGCTTACACTGACACGGAACAACTGGAACATGACTTCACACCCGCCCCCATCCTGTTTGGGATCATTAGCATTTGGAGAGGGTGTCACCGTTAGTGGAAGGGTGTGAGAAGATGGACTATGGAGCTACTACCTGGAGCACTCCAACACACTGCAAACACTTTGTGACAAGAGGAATAAAACAGACCCTGAACACACCCCACACTAGCCACCCGAAAGCCCACGTAGTCCCCCGCGCCCGCCAAAGCCAGTCCCAAAAAAAAGCACATCAGGGATCGTTGGGATGACCAATTGCTTGCGTCTACCCCGATATGAATATTCAACTGACTCAGCCATATTGAGAATATGGGCGGGCAGTGCCCAGTAAAAGGGGCCACCCTAACAACATAGGGCTTCCTGTTCGCATATGTTAGTAAGCTACCAGGCTGCTAACAAGAATGTTTGTTGACTAATAACATGGACACAAACTGGGAAATATACATTTTGGCATGGATTTCCGATGCTAACGGCGCACATGCTAGCCGGGATGCATGCTAACCGAGTGTCCACTGTGTAGCATCCAAAACTCGCTGTGAAAATCCACTGTCGGTGGAGTCCCACTGAGCTTTAATCCCAGAAAAAAGCTTTTTTTTTTTTTTATTTCTACTTTTGTGTTCAAGCACAAATGAGGCAAGCGCACGCCGCAGATTTGTGTGGCGAGGAAGTCCACGGGAGGCAGGACGCAACGGGTGGGCGTGTCAGCAAAAAAATAGCCAGCAGTGCCCACGGGACGCCCAATTACCATTTCCTGTCCAACGCTAACCTAATGATAGTGTTGTGCCGTCGCTGCGGCGGGGGGGACTGAGGGCGCGTGTCAAGGTGCGGAATAAATGATGCGTTTTAAAAGTCATCTTCAGGGAAAATACGTCTGGAAAGAAAGTTGGATTGTGCCGTGAGTGTTCATTATAGACAGAGCAATTATCCGCCACGCTTCATGGTCAGCTCTGAGTGAATAGTGAGACGTAACGGCGAGTATGAATACACGGATGTTATCAGCACATTCTTTCATTGCCTACTGCTTTCTTCTTACGTGCACGCCAACTCATCAAATGGAAAGTAGGATTCTGGCAAGTGGGGGGGGGGGGGGTAGGGGGGTGCCCTCATGGGCTCAAGACTTTCTGCTGCTCTGCCTAATGGCAAAAGACAGCTAATTAAAAGGTCTTGTCTTGTGGGAAATGTATCCCTCATTGTGCCTGATGAAGCTGCGGCGGCAGGGATTTCAAGAAGTGGGGGGGGGGGGGGTATCGCCATGACGTTGAGAAGCCAGGATGGTTTTAGGGAAACGCGCAACACATTTCAAACAGTAAGAATGTCTATTTATTCTATTTGAGGTCCTGATGAGCTGCTATTATTACAATATTTCATATCCAACTCAGGTCTGACTGCGGGTGGAATCTCTGATTTTGTGGTCTGTTTGATATTCCATATTTAATTTATGCGTTATTTGTATGCATGTGGTTATGTTGCTCATTTCCTTGACAAAATGCCCTAATAAATTCCTCTAAAATGCACTTTGGACATATAATTATATGCATTAATGTTTCAAAAAAGATGACAGGCCGGTTTAAAAAAATGAAAATATAATGAAAAAAATGCCTTTGCTTGGTTTGGTCCAAATAAAGTAGAAAAAAAAAAATAAAAATAAATTGAATTGACTTTAAATATAGTGGGTCGTGACTTAATGGCCACTGGAAAATGGGAGTCCCATGTTGGGACCCCTGCCCATGAGGACATCCCTCTAAGGGACTGAGCCCAGACCTTTGCATCTTGTAGTCCTGTTCCAACCAAACTACAAACTTGCTGGAAAACATGGCCGCCATCAAGCTAATCGCTTTGTCTAATGAAACTTGAAAACTTGCATGCATTTTAAAGCATTTGGACCACAACCAATAGGGGGCGCCAAAAATTCCTCTCCAATCTCCACCCTGTTGTAGCATAGCGTAGCCTAGCAACAAGAGCCCTCCACCGTGATGTCATTGTAAAGAATCAAACTGAAGTGCCGTCTTCAAATCCTTAAACGGGGCGGCTAATAAACATGGCCGGCTACGCGTTTGACCTTGAGCGCCAAGGTGTCCGCCAGCGCTCTTATTTATGCGCCCGTCCTGATCACATGCCAGTAAATCCCGGGTTAAACTACAGGAGCACTCATGTTAAAAAGACATGACGGGAAATGGGAAGACTTTATGAGCGTCAGGAACAAAAGCCCATAAAGCAGGCCCTCATTTAATCAGTGCTGGATGAAGGGGGACGCATCAGTGTGACTACCCCCAGGGCGGGAGAAGGCGCGGTGCCGATCATAAATCAATAGTTGGCCATAAAGCGGCGATGCTAAATAGGCGATTGACAGAAATGTGCACTTTTAAATGTTGGGCCCGGAGCGTGAGAGCGGAGAGGAAAAACAAGATGTGCGGTGATTATTCCTGCTAATGTCGGCGGTTTAATGAATTGCAGCCGATGTCAGGGCACATTTCTCCGGGGCGCAGACTTCAGCAGTTTGATGACTCACTTTGAGTTGAAATGGAATTTTCACATTAGAGAAAATAGTTGAAATGGCAAACAAAAAAAGTTTTTGTTTCCCCGACTTTGGGGGTGTCAACTTTCTACCGAGGCTGTGCTTGGTACATGCTCGGTGTCGAGGAAATCGACCGCTTTGGTCCATGAAAATGGGCCTGTTTGACAACAACCGTTCTCGTATTAGCAAGGAGAATTTTACGTATTGTTGCCCCCATACAGGACATACATGTTAGGTAACTATTAGATCAGGGGTCTCAAACTCAATTTACTTGGGGGCCACTGGAGCTAAGGTCTGGGCGAGGCTGGGCCGAATCAGGTTTTCCAAAAAAAAAAAAAAAAACGCATTTATTAAAAAAAGAAAAATGAATAAACTTTGCTTTTGTTCCGATTTTCTACAAGAAAAGCTCTGATAAAACATTCCACTGTTCTCAAATATCTTACTTTTTATTTTTCTACACAAAATAAGATGAAAAATAAACAAATCAAATCAATAATAAATAAATATAATAATAAAACACCAAATAATAAAAACTTAAGAAACCACATATAGTTGGTGGGTAGACAAATTATTTTCAGATTTAAATGAACAAAGCATTATTAGAGCCCTGTAGACATGACAAAACACGACTATAGTCACATTTATACTCTTTATTTACAACATATTGCGCAACTGCAGGGTCTTCAGACACATGCTAACTCGCAAACTAGAGAGCTAGCGACCTAAACGGTAGCCTTCAAGTTATTTCCTTTAAACTTAAATAGCCAAAAACTTACCACTTCCACACGGATAGGGAGGATAACTATTAACAGTTATTTAACCTTTAACATGAACATTAATCAAACGTAATATTTTTTTCTGGGTACATGATACCATACGGCATCCATATCAAACAATAAACTTTCATATCAAGGAGAGGGCCTCAAACTAGTGTCCTGCGGGCCACATTTGGCACGTGTTTGAGACCCCTGTATTAGATGAAAAAAGCGAAGAATCCAAATTGGAATATGCACATTAGTGCCAAACTACCGCGGGTATTTCAAGCAAACCCTATCATCACCATTCAATTACGCTTGTGTCAAACATACAGTCGGCTTGTGTTCTCACCCGCCAATGGATGGAACTCTTTCAAGCGACCAGCAAATTATCCGCCGCACTTAAACGCTGATGCATTACACCGCTTTGTTCTCTTCTCGGTGGCCCTACATACGGATAAATAATCAGGCCAGATTCATCGCACAGACCATTGTCCTCCCCCTCTCAGAGCCGGCTAACGCAAGCCAATCAGTGGACGCCAGCGTGGCTTCCAGACTTAATTACCCACCATGCCTTTGTCCCGGGAAGCTCGATTGGGGGATCTAAAGCGGCCTTTAGTCGTGTGGGCTCTGATGAGATTCCACTTCCTTTATGGTTGTAATTACTGCTAATGCAGGCACGGCGAGTGTACGGATGTATGGCCGCAACATTGTGGACGCGGTTTCTCACACAGCTTTACAAAACAAGTCTACTGTAACGTCAGGGTGTGCGGCCGAATCACCACCGAATTTGGTACACACCTTTAGAAGTGACAATCATGTCTGGAAAGCAGGAGTGGTTGAAAAACATGTCTGCCATTAAACATTGATTTTTTTTTTTTTGTGTTCTATTTTTTAGGATGTTCTTCCACCCGTCCACGGCTGCTGCCCACATCTGTACTGGCATCCGGTGTGAATACTAATAAGCCTGGACGGGTCCTGGTAGTCCTTGACCCGAGGTGGTCGTGAGCTCAATCACAGTTTCTCGTTAGTTATCGCATAAATAATGAAAAATGTCCAATTCCTGCTAAAGGAACACAGCCCAGCGCGTCCTTGAGGTATCATACTGGAATAGGATGACGTCCGACGTGGAGCCCTGCTGACTTATTCACCACTAAAATTCTTTGTCTTTTTTTAATTTGCAGAAAGGTAATTGCTTTACATTATCTGCCTCTAATATGTACTTTGATTAAACTGTGATTTCATTGTGAGCTGAACCTTTTACCTTTTCTCATTTGCATGAGGGAGGTATTATTAAAGCTCTTTATGCCATTCTTGTCCACTCAACTGGAGTGGACTCAAAACTGGTAAATATAAAAGGGAGACCAGAGGAGCATTTAAATCAACATTTTTAGATCTGACCCTCCGAGATTTCTAATTATTTCTTTTGTCATTGTTGACGCGCCGACTCCAGGACTCATTAATTAGATTTTTTTTTAAAGCCTAATAATGGCGACACAAGCATGTGCCACGAGCGTTGTTCGTATAAATCTTGGCTAAGCTGGTAGAGGAGTTTGTTGTTTTCTTCCAAAGTACTCACTAATTACATTTTTTTAAAGCCCCCCCGGCTAACAAAGCTGCACACTTGAGTACATGCTGGAGCATTTCAGCTCGTGTAGTTTCAACTTAAATGGCGATTAAAACATGGCCTCCGAGGTTCCCTGAATGCTCTGAAGGGCGCTCGTTAAAACACCTTTCCACCTTTACCCTTAATGGCCGGAATACATTACCAGATCCTGGTCACCTTCGCAGAACTATTGCATTGATGGCAAAATGAACTTCAGTGGGAGAAAAAGCTTATCCTCTCATTCCATGTGGAAGTGGTACACTCCTTTGTACTTATTTCTCACTCTGCTTGAAACACAAAGGGAAACTACACGTTTTTGGAATGCAAAGCATTCCGTTCTATGTTACTGTGTGAAATCAATATCAATACTCCCGGGAAGGAGGTTACATAATACTTAAAATTACAGCAAAATACGTAATTACTGCGTTATCATGAATGATACATAAAACATTGGTATTTTAATAGTCAGCTTTCGAGGCAGAGTAGGTGTTAATTAGGTGTATTAATTAGCATTAGTTAGCTACGTTTACATCTTTGGAACTACCAGAAAAGAAAGACACAGAAGGGCAAAAATAAACATTAAAAAGTACAGTTTTCCTTTAAGTTGAATTAAACTGGAGAGGTGAACTAGTTAGCTCGGTAGCTGGCTATGTCACTGCATTCATCCTGTAGCTTGCGCAATGTGATGTAAACAAATGATAGAAGTGCAAGCGTGACTTTAGGGGTGTTATTTTACTTTTATAGGGCTCCAATCATATTTGGAAAGTTAAACAGGTTTTCTATGCGCCAAATACGAAAATACTCATTGAATCCGACTTGGCATGAATTCACTTAACACGGCCGGGTCTGGAACCATTGGACCTTGATAAATGTATGTTTATTGTATTTAATATTTGGATTACTTACATGTTATTAACATGTTATTAAAGAGTTTTAATTCAATGATTTTTTTTTTTTATTTAAACCTTTGTATTTAAATGGCCTGCAGCATTATTAAATAAATCCATTAGAATTACTTAGCTTTTCTCATGGGTGAACCCATCATAATTACCAGATATGGGTCCATGCCACTGATAGGACTACAAAACTAAGAGTAAGCTCAATATTTTTTGTAAATTTTATTCATTTCAAACTATATCATTTTTATATAACTATAAAAATATAGATTTCATGCAGAAGAAACTGTGGCAAAACTCCAATCATGCAGGTTGTGATAATGTCCATTATGATGTAATTAACACACGCCACATAATTAAAGGAGACTACATGTGCAGCTGTGTCCCTCCCCCAATTCATGACCAAGTTTAGGTAGTTTGATGATGTGTTTGACGCTGTGGAATGAGCATGTTGTCGGGCTGAGATTACGTCCATCAATCACCACCTCCTGCAGCCTAGTGGGAACAATGTGCTGCTTCTCTTATTTATTTATGCATGTTGTGGCAGTAAAGCACACCTGGCAATAAAAAGGATGTCATTGATGAATATGCACGGCGGTCCGCTCGCTGTATGTCACATGCGGGGTAAATTCATGGCAGCAATACAAGTGGAGCTCACCGCTCTTCCGTGTCTCAACGATACCACGATTTGCCGGGGACTGCTGGACAAACAACAACTAAGATGTAGAGGGGCGGCAAGGCTCAGGTGGTGGAGTGGTCTTCTCCCAATCTGAAGGTTGTGGGTTCAATCCTCATCACCAGTGGGATATGTGCTAACATTGTGGAAAAGCACTATGCAAGTGAAAGACCATTTACCATAAACATATCTGACTTGCTTATGAGCAGCAAATTATAGGAAAAAAAACATCATCTAGTAACCACTTTTCTAAAAACGGTCCCTTGTTCCCCAGGCTTCGCTACACATCTTAAAACAAAGCACATACTCACACATGAGACAAATTTGACGATCGTTTTAGTCCCGCCTGCTAATGTAAATACAATGAATTTTGCCCAAAAATTTATTGTAAAAAAATGTTACTACAATATAGCACAAGATTACCATCATTTTGTGGTATTAAGATGTGGACGGACGACTCCAGATATTGCATGTTTATTCAGCCATTTTGGATCACACCAAATGTTAGCTAGTAACACCATTCTTTCATTCATTCATCCTACAAAACCGTAATTCTATTAAATGTATTTTTTTGTTTAATATTTCCAAGTGTCTGGAACAAATGTCTTCAGTTTTCATCTGCTCTTTCGGAATTAGAGGAAATTCCAGACTATAAAGGCTGCTACTGCTGAAATATCTAATATTATTAAAAAAAGTAGTCCGTGTACATTAATAAAAACCAAGGTACCACTTTCCAAAACCACTTTCACGTACAACAACATTTATTGCAACATTGGGCTGGTTTTATAGAGACTGCTGCACCTTGTTAGAGAAAAAGGCTTCACTACACATCTTAAAATCAATGTTCATTTTGTTCTTTAGTGACTCAGTTGAGCGAGCATCTTGCTGCGAAAATGTAACCAATGTTAGCACTTGCTAGTGTTTGGCCGACTAAATATAAACATAATATATGATATTTACTATGTAGGACAAAAGTTAGTGTAAAATGGATGGCGGTCTGGACCTTTGTGTATTTCCTACACGCGGCAGGGAGACATTAGGGACTAACGGAAGGAGGCGGGGCAGAGGATGGCGCTAATGTGGTCGTCTCTTAGCACCTCTTCCCAATATAAGTTCTCTTTCAAGTCCGGTGGAGGGATCAAGCAGAACATTTTAAGCACTTAATCCCTCTTTTTTTTTTTTTTTTTTTTTTTTTTTTTAAGTCCGACGCGCCGTATCTGCTTAATTTCCACCAGCGAGACTTTCCTAATTGTCCTGCTCACTGGCTCAGGCGCTTCATTTGAAGACCCCACTTGAGACAAATGAAGACAGGGATGGAAAAATATGTCCAATTAAGTCGTTAGCATACCTTTGAGCCAGGAAAGGAAACAGCAGCACGGCTTTTTCCTTTTCTTTTTATTTCTTTAAATAGCAACTTGGAGGTCACGGTGTGCGAGAATGGTTTAATTAAATTTGCTGTAAATGAAGTTTTGTGCAAATAAAACTTTAATTATTGACCATTTGGAGTGGCATCAGAGTACTTTGTGTCCTACGGAGCCGAAAGCATCGTCTTTATAGGAAAGCTTAACAAATTAAGTTGTCTTTTTCCTGGCGATGCTTTAGCAGGATCATCAGTCGAGGGCTTAAAAACGTCACTTCTGCAAACTGATTTCAACTAAAAAAAATGCACTGATTATAATTGTAAGCTCTCCGCCTGCGCTGCTGTAGATTGTATTGGTTTTACGCGACACTAAAAACATGTTTAGAGAGTAAACTAGTCAGTAAGGTGCCCGGAGTGGCCGTCCACTAACCTGAAGGTGGATGGTTCAATCCTCCATGTCCAAGCTGACGTCGAGTCGTCGACAGGGAAAGGCAGTAGTCAAAGTGCTTCTGGAACCTTGAAGATAGAAACAGAACTACACAAGTGAAAGACTAGCCATGTTTTTTTTTTTTTTAAGTTTATTTTGAACATGAAAAACATCCAAATCACAACAAACCAACCAAAATCAATACAAATAAAAATACCTATGTATATATAAACTTACACATGTTCAAAAGGGAGTGGGAAGAAGTCAAGAGTTATCTAGTCCCACCTCCCTAACCACCCAGATTCCAACCTCATCCCCAACAAACACATAAATGGTTTCAATTCTGCTTTCTCATGCAATCTACATCATTAACATTTAAAAAGGAACTTGCAAAGTAATGGCTTTAAAACAGTTTAGTAGGTTAGCAAGCGAAGCTAGCTGTATCACCACGGCTACACTATGTCCATCTTAAAATCCGCTATGTAACCAATTCGGAGACGTGTCACCATTTATTGAGAACACGGATTAAAAAAGTTGTAAAAAGAGCACTCCCCGATAACCCCATCTATAAGCGAGATAGATTTTCAGCTGAGGGAATACGCTAGATATACTTACTAAAAGGCAATATGAAATATGAAATTCCACCTATGTTTATATTATTTACAATATTTGCCGAAGGAATAAGCACTGATTACCTGGGAGAAAACGCACAAGAGAAAAACACTGCCACCTAGTGGTCATAACGAAATATTGAATTTGAAAAAGTCAAAATGGAAAAACGTTACTTTCAAATCAGGTTTTAATATGTCAACTTGTGTAATGATGAGTGTCAATTATCGAAGCAGGGTATAGTTCGTGGAATAATTTGTGTTAATCAATCAATATACTGCACTGCGGCGAGCCTTCATAATCCTTTAGGAACTCATAACACTTCATAATAATGGCTGGGATAGCTTCACTTTTCAGCAAAAGTGGAATAATATGACGTCAAAGGTTCCTTTTTATGTGAAGGAGCACTTAGCACTAAGCCGAAAACCGGACTAATCACCGTCTGGGGACTAATTAAGCCTGATTGCGGAGTTTAGCTTCTGTTGATGACATCTTGAGCAAAAAGCCAGAGTTGGTGGAGCCACCTCGGCAGGACTCCCCCCCCCCAGACAGTGACACCGGTTTTGTCTATTAGTAAAATTATTATATTTGATTATACTTACATTTATTCTCCACGGTGATGCAGCCTGCTGCTCATCTGCGACGTACGAGGAGGCCGCAAGTGTGCATGATTGGCAGCGCTTCCATATTAGCACACCTGTGCAGCAAGCAAAGCGAATTCATCCGTTTTTTAATAAAACAAAATACAAAAAACATACATTAGCGGTCTCGCATTTTTGTTTGAATATGAACCGCATCATTCATTCAGTATAAAACGCACGTTGAACGTTCTTACCTTGTCGCAAAGAGTTCGTGCTTCTCAATCAAGGTTTATTTAAGAACGCTGGCGTTTCTTCTCTCTACGGAAGTGCAGCAACCAGCACCTGCCAGCTCACGCGCGCCCCCCACTTCTTCAGGCCAGTTGGAGTACTGCAATACTTTCACGTCTGGCATTTCTTTGTACATTCTAACTGTACATTTATATGGAATATAATATTAAATTTTATATTACAAATATATTTCATTTATATTCTGTAATATGTACTTAATTTATTTAACATTTATTTTTCATTACATTCTAACACTTTTTGCTTCACCTGGTCATAACACATAGCACATTTCAACCAAAAAGCAGCACAATGTGTTTAAAAGAAACAACTTTAAGTGTGCCAATTGCTGCTTTCCTGAGGCCATTTGCAAGGAAATGATACCAGGAACCATAGAGGTCAGAGGTCACTGATTGTAGCAGGAGATCAAATATTGGTGAGAGCTGCTGCCTCAGTTTAAGGACGTTTGTGGTGAGAATTCAAAGTTGCAAAGGGAGGAAGGAAAGGTGTGGGGCGGGGGGAGGCGGGGGGGGGGATTGGACTCTAATGGCTGAGACCTTGATCAAATATTGATTGTGCTGTGGAGAAGTCCTGAATCCATCCATGCAACCCGCCTTTATTGAATTATCATTCCAGCTTCGCTCCTGCAAGCCTCCTGCAGAGCAACCCAGCCGTGACTTTCATGTGCAACTTTTTCTACATTTAGACTGCTCATTTTTGCATAAATTGCAACAAAAGGCATATGGCGGGAAAGTCCCGCGGAGGTGTTTAGAAAAGGTAGCATTGAAATAAGTGCATTTTATTGTTACACACAGCTGACACACTTTTACATATGGTACTATATAAACTCTGCCTTGCAGTCTACCCAAATACACAAAACTATAAAAAAAAATAACGGCTGCCGTGTGCACACAGTTCTGCAGGGAGGACATGACAGATGGACAGCAAACGCTACACATGCCTCCGCCAGCGCCCGGGAATACGCACACAAGCCCCACCAATTAGTTAGAGATATGCGGCAGCCGCGGTGCCACACTAATCTTACAGTGCACTTAGCGTTTGAATGACGATGCCGGCGGTAATTAGCCTTGTCATTTTACATGCAACTCCCGTTTCCACATTTGCATCGCCCAAATAAAGTGTCCGAAAAACTTTTTAAAGAGGTCAGCCATGGCACTGTGTAATGCGGGGGGTGTCCATGTGCGTCACGGGGGCCCGTTTGCAGCCCGCGGCTGTTTTCCACACCTGCAAAAATGGAGAAAACAAGAGTCATTGTCGAAGAATAAAGTCAAAATATCACTTTATTTATATTCATTCATTCAGTTTCTTCCGCTTATCCTCACAAGGGGGGTGCTGGAGCCTATCCCAGCTGTCGTCAGGCAAGAGGCGGGGTACACCCTGGACTGGTGGCCAGCCAATCACAGGGCACATGTAGACAAACAACCATTCACACTCACATTCATACCTATGGACAATTTGGAGTCGCCAATTAACCTAGCATGTTTTTGGAATGTGGGAGGAAACATGTAAACTCCACACAGAGATGTCCGAGGGTGGGATTGAACGTGGGTCTCTTGGCTGTGAGGTCTGCGTGCTAACCACTCAAGCACCATGCAGCTTTTATTCATATTATTTTTCTAATAATACATCTTTATTGGTTGTTTTCTTTGCTTTTTATGACAATTTTCTTGAAGTTTCCACGTCCATATAAGGAAGTCCACCCTGTGTGACATCACAAAGGGGCATATTTACCACGCCTCTTTAAACGTAGCGTTTTCAGCCATCCCAAACTTCTTTTAGGGTTCACCCCCAAATGTGCAAACATCATTATCTGAAACTTTGGCATCGAGAATACAACATTCTAACTCCATTTATAGGTCAAAAAAGTGGTCCCCTTAAACATTAGACTGATGTCTTGTTAAACCGTTTTGTCTCGCAGGCTTTAGTGTAGTCAGATGTCAGAAGAAACGTGGCGGAAATCAAACAAAGAGCCCCGTGGTGTCCTTTGAGTGACCACTTAATGTATGTACTCAGGAAGAATTAATGCTTTTGTGCAGTTCATGCATGCTAGGCAAATCCATGGACAGATGCGCCAGTCCAAATCCGTCATATGGCGGCTAACGTGGCTATAGCGTTAGTCGCCTATAGCGGTAGGATGCATAGTGGAATCAAAGTAATAAAACAAAAAAAAAAAATAACATGAGCAGGTGTGGCTGTAGGCAACCACTTTGTGTTGTATTTCTGGTTGAAGCATTCTACCGTTATTCTATAGTCTGTGACATTTCAACCCACAATGCATTGTGCGGAGCTGCACTTCCTGTGACCTGAACACGCCCACATTGGCCTAACGCACGAATGAGATAAATAAGTCAACAAGGCTTTATATTCTCGCTGTTTGGGGCCCGCCTCCTCTCAAACAAGGTGGAAAGATTCTTCCTATACTGACATTTAAAGTGCATTTGATACGCCCACCCCCCTGCACCCCCCCCCGCACCCTGACATTTGGCCCATAAATAAAATATAGTGTGAATTTCAAAAGGAAAGATATCCTGCCCATCAAGAAGAAAAAGTGACACAAAGTGGCTTTTACTTGAAGGAAGGAGGCTGCACACGCAACATGCTGGGGGATACGCTATACTGGATACTTCATTAGGTACGCTTTGTAGCGGTATTACACGCTGAAATACTGCATTCCCGGAGCTGAGAGAGTCAACATATTATCCGCGTAACGTGAATATCGACAAGAAATAATCATAACAGAGTGGCGGGCAAGGCCGCGCGGTGTAATAATCAGCGTGTGGACTTTACGACTTCATATTCCAGTTAATGAGCCCTGGAGGTAAGTGTGATATTATTTAGGACACGGAGTCCGCTTCATTCTGAGCCCATTTGCAAACAATAGCTTGGCACACGCCGGCCGCCTCTCCGTGCGGCCCGATTGGTCGGGGAGAGCAAATCCGTTTGTGTTTAAGCACATCTGTTGGTTGGCCACACCGTGGGAATTCAGAGTATAATCACCCTGTGAAGGCAGCACGGAGGGAGGGAGGGAGGGAGGGAGGGAGGGAGGGAGGAAGCGAGCTAAAGCCGAGTCCCTGGCACGTCCGTGTCTCCTCTCATCGTGTCGTCCAAGTTGGCTCGCCACCGCCGACGGGACGGACCCGGGCGCTTATCCCGCCGCATCGGAGCGGGCCGGAACGGCAGGAAAAGCGACTGTGTCACACTTGCCATGGGGAAACACAAACATAAACAATGCGTTCCTACGTGGATTTCAGCTCCAAACATTTCACTGAAGCAGCTGTTGTCAAACAATAGCTAGCCATGGGGTCAAAGTTCACAGGTATTTCATGTTACCTGCTTCAATTTTACTGTAGGCCTTTTTTTCGGGGGGAACCTTATATGGTATCTTATAAGGTGAATTTAATTTATATAAAAATAAAAATAAAAATAAAAATAAAAATAAAAATACAAATAAAAATAAAAATAAAAATAAAAATAAAAATAAAAATAAAAATAAAAATAAAAATAAAAATATTGTCAAACAATAGCTAGCCATGGGGTCAAAGTTCACAGGTATTTCATGTTACCTGCTTCAATTTTACTGTAGGCCTTTTTTTTCGGGGGGAACCTTATATGGTATCTTATAAGGTGAATTTAATTTATATAAAAATAAAAATAAAAATAAAAATAAAAATAAAAATAAAAATAAAAATAAAAATAAAAATAAAAATAAAAATAAAAATAAAAATATTGTCAAACAATAGCTAGCCATGGGGTCAAAGTTCACAGGTATTTCATGTTAGCCTGCTTCAATTTTACTGTAGGCCTTCTTTTTTTTTTGGAACCTTATATGGTATCTTATAGGGTGACTTAATTTCTCTAAAAATAAAAATAAAAATAAAAATAAAAATAAAAATAAAAATAAAAATAAAAATAAAAATAAAAATAAAAATAAAAATAAAAATAAAAATAAAAATAAAAATATTGTCAAACAATAGCTAGCCATGGGGTCAAAGTTCACAGGTATTTCATGTTACCTGCTTCAATTTTACTGTAGGCCTTTTTTTTCGGGGGGAACCTTATATGGTATCTTATAAGGTGAATTTAATTTATATAAAAATAAAAATAAAAATAAAAATAAAAATAAAAATAAAAATAAAAATAAAAATAAAAATAAAAATAAAAATAAAAATAAAAATAAAAATAAAAATAAAAATAAAAATATTGTCAAACAATAGCTAGCCATGGGGTCAAAGTTCACAGGTATTTCATGTTAGCCTGCTTCAATTTTACTGTAGGCCTTCTTTTTTTTTTGGAACCTTATATGGTATCTTATAGGGTGACTTAATTTCTCTAAAAATAAAAATAAAAATAAAAATAAAAATAAAAATAAAAATAAAAATAAAAATAAAAATAAAAATAAAAATAAAAATAAAAATTATTTAAATTAAAATTAAAATATTAAAAAAACATCAGCATCTACTAAAACATCAGCATCTACTAAATAAAAATAAAAATAAAAAGTTACAATTTAAATTAAAATTAAAATATAAAAAAAACATCAGCATCTACTACTAACCACATGGACAATCATTGTCTTTATTATAATATTCTAAATGATGTTACTGTAATATGGCATTCCATGATTAATAACCACTTCAATATTTTGACATCATAATACAGTATGCTTTTTATTTTCTTCCCTCCAGTTCATGCATTGAATTCGTTCCACGCTTTCACTTCAATGAAGGCGTAGCAGCGGGGCACACCTGCCCGCTAGCGGTAATTATGTTCCTATTTAGCTCGGCTGGAAGCCACAGCGAGTCGCCAATTTGTGTCCGTGCTCGTAAATGTTCTGTTTTTGCAACTTTCTTAAGACGTGACGATTTCTGAGTTGTCGATGCATTGCTAGTGTGAAATGCGTTCCCTTTTGCCTGAAAACTGCAAAAGCAAAAGGCGCCCGGTGTTAGCCGGCGACGCTAATCTGTCCACGCAAGCCCTTGACGTCACTGCACTGCAACAACACATGACACAACCAGAATGGAAGATTTTAATGCCGCATTTCAAAATCTGATGGTGTCTTCTATCATACAAGGCAAACAGAGTCTTCCCTTTAATGGACTGCGGCCCCCCCAGGCCATCCTCGCTCAATATCCCGACATCCCTTCAGGCTAAGCACTTCATCTCTCCACTGTACTTAATGTGTTTCTCTCTCCAAACTTTGCACCAGCCGCCTGTACGGGCGCCACACAAGTAATATGCTCTCATTTCTTCTTCGTTTTCGCTATACCGCCGCCATCACCGCAGCCTGTGGCGCTGACGGCGTCTGCGAGGAGCGATTACCAGCAAAGATGGCTGATCAAATTGTCAAATCATCCAAACTTTAAGACACTTGTTGGCCTCTACCTGCAGCAAATGTGACCTCATTTTGTGTGCCAGGACAATTTATCCACTTTTTGCAGACGGGGGGGGGGGGCTGATGGGAGTTGAAATCAAATTGCTGTTTTTTTTCGACTTCTTCCTCCCCCTCCTCCCGTCGCAATGCAATTTTTCATGCGTGAAATTAAATTTGACGTCTTAAACAGTGGTCAGGAGTATCTGCAGGCTCACCTTCATTAGGTGGCTTGCAGAGTCGTCATCGTCGTTCGTGACAACCTGCATTGTTTCGCCTTTAATTAGCGCTCCATTAAGCGCAAAATACCCCACCCCTTAACGGCGGTCTTCTTACTTGCTGTACTGATTGAGCGATCCGAGAGACTGAGCTCAGTCTGCATGGAAATGACAGACTTATTTAACGGCGACATGTTGCAGAACATTTGGTCCCCTGACACGTCTGGTCCTCGAAAAAAAACCAAAAAAAACCCAAACAAACAAACAATAAAATGCTGGTGCAGCAGGAGAGCGTGTTTATTTTGGGCGTGCAGCTGTAGTGACGAGCATAACGTATGGCGTGTGCCTTTTAAAAATACATACGCCATGACTTCTTAATGAGATGGAACCCAATGAGATGATGTTGTGGACAAAATGTCTGCTTATGTTGCTGGAAAGTAGAACGCAACCCAGACATATTCGGCCTCCAAGCCATCTGCGTCAACATAAACCCACCAAAATGGCCGCAGTGTGGACATTTTATCCATTAACTTCGCACGGCGAAATGTGAAAACGCTTCTCCTAAAATCTGTCAGCACATGCACCCCAATCGTGTTGTTATTTTTCTCATAAATACACCACATTGTACCAAATTTGGTAAAATTTTACGGATTTGGATGCAAAACATGGCTGCCATCAAGCAAAATTGTCCATAATTCCGTGACCATTTGTCTCATGATTATAAAACATTGAGTATATCCATACAGTAACCCCTTATTTATCATTTACAAGGATTCCTTATTTAAAAATGGAATATTTTCACAGTTACAGCATAGTTAAATATTAGAGCCCTCTAAACATGAAATAACACCCCTAGAGTCATCTTTAAACTCTTATATCACCGTATATAGAAGACAAATAGCAGTCTAGTTGAGTTTTAGAGATAATTCAAAGGCGCAGTAAGGTCAGTTGTTCCGGCGATCAAGTCTGGTGCTTGTGTATCTAACTGAACATTACAGTAACATAGCTGACACCAAGTGACCAGCGTAGAATGCTTCACTTCTATTTCACTTCTTTTAGCCATTTCTCCATTGAAAATACTAAAAATAAATACATAATAATAAAATAAAAATAAAAATAAAATAAATACAATTAAAATTAAATAAAATAAATACAATTAAAATTAAATAAAATTAAATAAAATTAAATAAAATTAAATAAATAAAAAATAATAAAAATATGCAGCATACAGTATGCACATGTTTGCACTAATACCAGGCTGTATTCCACCATACAGCAGCATGATTTATGAATATATTTATGAAAAACCGTGATAGAGTGAATTCTTGAAATTCAAAGTGCACAGTTGTGAGGGATTACACGTTAGCATTTTGACCAAAACCCATAAGGGGGTGCTCCAGGGGGCAACCACTCACATCAGTCATCTCAATGTTGAAAAATACGTTCTATTTACTCCAAAACATCAACTAAAAAGCCATAGCAACTTCCATCCGCCTTAATGGGAAGTGGCAAATTTTGTGAGGGGTGGGGTTGCCCAAAGTGTCCCCTTCTGGTCCGAAAAAAATATATATAAATAAATAAATAGACCTCCCCCGGGAGGATGAATCAGTCAGTCTTGCCTGGAGCTCCATGATGCAGAGAAGAGAGCCCCCCCCCTGCTGATTGCATTAGCACAGCCCCTAATAGGAGATGCACCTGAGCCCCCCCACCACTTACATCCTTAACACTGCAAGGCACTCTTGGATGCTGCGGACAATAAAACTGAAGCATCAAGAAGCAACAGAGAAATGAGATAAAGATCAATTATGCGTGTCAATATTAATATAATATTCAGTGGCCCAAAAGGGTCGCATGCAACCTGGACATATTTACATATAATCAATACAAACATAAACATTTTCATCTTCAACAATACATAGCATAACATTTCATGGACATGACCTGTGTATGTTTACATGTCACTAATTATGGCCACCATAACTTAATTTTGGTCAGAATCTATTAATATATGATGAAAAGTAATAGTGATAATTTTATGAAAATAAAATACATTTTCTAATTATTTAAACCTGCATATATTTCATACATTTTCTGCCATATTTTTATAACTATTTTCCAACCCTAATTTTCCCCCAAAATGCTGTTTTTTCATAATATTACATTTTTATTCAATGTTTCAACTGCAGGCTACTAAAATTAGATTATTTTTCCTCACAAAATTTTTAATTTATTCTTGTAATTTTTTTTTCTTTTCATACTTTGACTTTTATTCCAAATGAATATTTATTTTCCGTTTCCTTGACATCGCACAAGGTTTGTGGTGTCCTCTTTTTAACACCTACTGTACTAGCTTCTCGATGTTTTGTTTTTTGACACCTTGCGTTCTTTTCACACCAGGAAGTGAAGAAAACGTAAAGGATAAAATGGCAGCAAGTGAAATATCAAAAGTGTTAACATGTAAAATATTATATAATGACATTTAAATAACAGTAGAGTCCATTCGTAGTCCTGCGTGGGTTTTTATGGGTGTGCCCAACATTGTGGCCGGTGAGTGTAAAGTTAAAATCTCATCAAGGCCGCTTCCTGAACCTTTTTCGTCTGCCTTCCCCTCTGATGGATGAAGCAAGGGAGGAAAAAAGGCGGCCACAGAGGAAGCCAGATGAGCCATGGCACTCCTCTGGTGGTCAATTAACAGATAAAGCCGACACAATTAGCACAGAAATGTAAGCGTGCATGAGTTTTACAGTGTAAACACTCCCTGGGTGGATTAGCCATTCAGCATCATTATTCACCGCCGCGTCCGCCTCTCATATTCATAAGCGATGTTCCGATATTTGGACTCTCCGGAGTCTTGTGGTACATTTGATCATGCTGCCAGCACGCCGGGTCAAAAACGGGAACATCATCATCATCATCATCCCCTGATAACGGGTTGGTGATGCGTTGAAGACAACTTTGACTTTTTTCTTGTTAAGCTAAGAATTGAAGCTCATAATTGAACAGAGCAAGGGTGTCCAAAGTGCGGCCCATGACTTATTTAGATTTTTTTTTTTTTAAGTTTGAGGACCTCGTCGTGTTCTACTTGGACATGATACTGGTTTCGGCACAGAGGATAACTTTGTTATAAAAAGGCTTCACTACACATCTTAAAACAACAATTTGTACAAATGTGGAGGTGTTAGAGTACTTCCTAGTTTCATAAAAATTGACAGTGTGCCCCCCAAAAAACCCAAAACAACCTCAACCAGGCTTCGCTACACATCTTAAAACAACAATTTGTATAAATGAGGCTAAGCTAGCACAATGTTGCTATTAAAATATACAAACATGTTAGGCTTGTCATGATGTCACAAAAAAAGGCTAGGGCTAAAAAAAAAAAAAGATGCTAACCTAGTACAATGTTGCCGTTAAAATAGATAGTTAGCACTTTAGCTCACATAGCTTTAATGTTGCGGCATTTCATGATGTCACAAAAAAGAAAGGCTAAAAAAAGAGGCTAAGCTAGCACAATGTTGCTGTTAAATTAGACGAGTATGTTAGCACTTTAGCTCAAATAGCTTTAATGTTGCGGCTTTTCATGATATCACAAAAAAAGAAAGGCTAAGGCTTAAAAACAGAGGCTAAGCTAGCACAATATTGCTATTAAAATATACAAACATGTTAGGCTTGTCATGATGTCACAAAAAAAGGCTAGGGCTAAAAAAAAAAGATGCTAACCTAGTACAATGTTGCTGTTAAAATAGATAGTTAGCACTTTAGCTCACATAGCTTTAATGTTGCGGCATTTCATGATGTCACAAAAAAGAAAGGCTAAAAAAAGAGGCTAAGCTAGCACAATGTTGCTGTTAAATTAGACGAGTATGTTAGCACTTTAGCTCAAATAGCTTTAATGTTGCGGCTTTTCATGATATCACAAAAAAAGAAAGGCTAAGGCTTAAAAAAAGAGGCTAAGCTAGCACAATGTTGCTATTAAAATATACAAACATGTTAGGCTTGTCATGATGTCACAAAAAAAGGCTAGGGCTAAAAAAAAAAAAAGATGCTAACCTAGTACAATGTTGCTGTTAAAATAGATAGTTAGCACTTTAGCTCACATAGCTTTAATGTTGCGGCATTTCATGATGTCACAAAAAAGAAAGGCTAAAAAAAGAGGCTAAGCTAGCACAATGTTGCTGTTAAATTAGACGAGTGTGTTAGCACTTTAGCTCAAATAGCTTTAATGTTGCGGCTTTTCATGATATCACAAAAAAAGAAAGGCTAAGGCTTAAAAAAAGAGGCTAAGCTAGCACAATGTTGCTATTAAAATATACAAACATGTTAGGCTTGTCATGATGTCACAAAAAAAGGCTAGGGCTAAAAAAAAAAAAGATGCTAACCTAGTACAATGTTGCTGTTAAAATAGATAGTTAGCACTTTAGCTCACATAGCTTTAATGTTGCGGCATTTCATGATGTCACAAAAAAGAAAGGCTAAAAAAAGAGGCTAAGCTAGCACAATGTTGCTGTTAAATTAGACGAGTATGTTAGCACTTTAGCTCAAATAGCTTTAATGTTGCGGCTTTTCATGATATCACAAAAAAAGAAAGGCTAAGGCTTAAAAAAAGAGGCTAAGCTAGCACAATGTTGCTGTTAAAACATACAAGTATGTTAGCACTTTAGTTCAAATAGCTTTAATGTTGCGGCTTTTCATGATATCGCAAAAAAGAAAGGCTAAAGCTGAAAAAATAGATGCTAACCTAGCACAATGTTGCTGTTATGTGCAATGTTAGCGCTTTAGCAGCACATAGCTATGCTAGTGTTGCTAACATCTGTGCCACATCATTGTATGTCATACATGAGAGTAAGAGTAAGAGTAAAACGAGGATAAAGTACACAAAAACGCTTCCTGGGGATAGACGCTGTCACAGCTCATTAGCATTAAAGCTACAGGCACACACACAATGTGTTGATCCCAGTTGGTTTTACTAAAAGCACTTCCAAGGTGTCCATACTCCACCATCCATAAACTAGGGTGGCACGTCTGAGACTTAAAAACACCATTTGGTCGTATGATGACGTTTCTCGTAGATTTTGCTCGATTTGCATCCAGGCTGCGAGCCAGCGGCAACGTTTCATGACCTTCAATGAAATGTCAGTCAAGCCTCATCACCGACCCGTTGCCAAAATGTTATTTTTTGCGCACGTCCGTGCGTCCATTGCAGCAGCGGGCCAGCGCGTCCTGACTGACGCCTGACTACAAGCATCCGTTCCACCTCTGGCTTAGCTCGGCCGGTGCCAAGAGGATTAAATAAAAAAAAAAAACGGAGTTCTCTCGGGCCGCACCGTGCCATCTGGACAGGCTTGATCTGGGAGCAGCCTTGTCAGCCAGCACTGCTCAGCATATAAAAGCTGCAGCGCTACATTTAAATACAGCTTTCAGCTTTTTTTTTGGGATGCATTTAGTTTTTCCGCTTCTCTTTTATTGCCGCTTGATGCGAGATGTGGGGATGTTTGTATTTATTTTGTTTATAATTGTGTTGGCTCTCTGCTGTTTAAAAAAAAACCAGGAAATAGCATAATAGGGAAGAGCAATAATAAAAAGGCAGTTGTCAGTGTTGTTTATTTCCCATCTGAAAGGATCGGAATGCAATTTGAAGGAGAATGGCACTCGGTAGAACGCAGATAAAGCGAGGTAGCGCCTTCTCTCTTGTTATTTTTTTTATGGCTGTGCTTGTTAATTCCATAATTGCAAGTGCTACGTACGCGTCAATGTGTGCTGTTGTCAAAAAAACGGCCATTAAATCAAACAGCGGTGAGTTACAGCCTGGACTGTTCCACTCCGGTCCTCTAGGGGGCTGTAATGTTGACTCCATACTCGCCACCAAATGCCTAATCTGATATAATAAGTGAAAAATTTAATATTTCACACCCTTTTACAGTCAGAATGCTAACAGGAAATGCTAAAATAACAACTTCCACCTGCCAAACAGGATTTCCAGAAGCGTTTTTATGTCATAAAGTGCAAAAAAGCCCGAAATATAAGACAGAAAATGCTAATGTCCCGCTAACCTTTTCCCACTGAGTGATGTCTGCCAGCGCGTTATGTCAAGGTCTCGTTTTAAAAGGTTAAAGCTGCCGTTCGCCCCGCCCCCGAGGACACCAGACATGGGTCGCGATGCCGACCCGGCAGAGGCGCTAAATCACACGAAACAAGAAAATAATAAAATTGAGGTCACGCATACGCGGAGCACCCGACTTCAGAGAAACGTGTTAAGTTCTGATGTTTTCATGATGTAATTCTTTCTCCCCGCTGATCCTCCTGGTCATGGAGGGGAGAGGCGGGGTGCGAGAGATGCATCAAACGGGAGCGCCGGCTCCCCACCAGACCCGTCTAGTAACCGCCTTTCAAGCCATGCAGTAAAGACGTGGGTGGTTTGCTCTGAAACCAAAAGAGCAACATACATTTGAGGTTGCAATGAGTAAGAATGATAGAAATGAAATATAATATTAATAACTTCTTCGGGAAAGCAGAATCATGTGACATAAGACGCCATCTTTACAGAGATAATTATGTTCTGTGAAATAATATTAGGTCTGGTGATAAACCATATTTAGTTATGGTTTAAATTCCAGTATCATTTTGTCATAATTATTTATTGTAATTAATTAAATTTTTAGAAATAATACATGTCACATTAAGGATAATAATGCTCGCAGTATGACATTTTAAAAATATTTTTAATCCGATTTTTTCAATTAATTAATTAAAACATTTACTACAAAAATACTCTACATAATGATAATATATATATATTTATTTATTTATTTTTAAAAAAATATGTTTATAATTTCTAAAAATGTTAATAATTAAAATTTTAATGAATTAAAATTCTAAAAAAATAATAAAATAATAATATAAGCTAGTAGCATTACATTTTTTACATTTTTAATTTTTTCATGATTGTTAAATACAAAAATACAAATGCTAATAAAAGAAGCTAGTAGCACAACATACAAAAATCTATCATTTAATTTGTAATGAATTCCTGAAAAAAATATATAATAAAAAATTGTAATAATAGAAGAAAGCAGCACTACATTTTTAACATTTTTTTAAAATTCTACACATTTTTAATAATTAGATTTGTACAATTTCTATAAAAAAAAATACCCAAAAATGATAATGCTACATCTTCAGATGTAAGCTAGAGCACATCGTCGGTGACGTTACCCGAGGTCATCGGGTGTTTCGGGTGTCGCTCAGGCGACCCAGCTGAGGTTCTAATAATCAATAGTCAATTGTTACTATGAATTATGTTGACTACTAATCCTATTAGTAAAATGTGAAACCCAGTCCAATAATGGTGGTCTAATACATATTCATAATATACTGGAATTCTATGAATGACGGACGAAGGTGGACGTCTGCACGAGAGGGCCACTACCGTCATATTCCATCATAGCCACAATAACAGAACCTACTCAAACAATGTACACACCCGTCTGTGCCGGGCTTCTAATTAGCCCCAGAAGGAAGCTGCTGCATTCTGGTGTCAATCTGGATCAAGGTGTTTCCTCACATTGCTTACACGGTTGTACCTAATGAAGTGACCGATGAGACGTAATTGTCTCACTGTGTGTGTGTGTGTAGAAACACAACCGGGGGAGGAGAATGTGAGGGGGTGTGGGGGCTTTCTAGTTGCCTCTAATCCTCCATCCCTCCCTCTCTCTCTTGCAGGGAGATGGTGTGTGTGTCTCTCTCTCTCTCTCTCACACACACATACACACACACACACACACACACACACACACGCAAGAGCATCTCTCTCCCACTTGCTTTCGCGCTCAGTCGGCAGTCTGCAGAGCGCACATGCAGCACGCCACTTTCCGCACTCCCGTTCTGCATGCATGCATGCATACACGCTGAGTGACAGTCCTGGTCCACTGAGGTCCAAGTGTTCCCAGCGGGGGGAGCGTGGAAGCATGCGAGGACGACAGGACGAGGGTGGGAATTAAAGACACCAGAAGGGAGCTCGGAGGTGGTGGACCGCCAGGCCGGAGAGTTTGGATTTAAAAAAAACGGGCTTCGAAGCGTCCCGCTGAGGGTGAGTACAGTGAATGTCTCTTCATGTCCCGTCTGCAGGTATACACACACCTTGCAGACAGCAATGAGGGCGGAATGCTGGGTGATTGAGCTTTAGAGTGTCACAGCCTTGATTGGCTTGACCCATTTGTGGCTGACAGAAGAGCTTTTGCCACTTTGACGCCGGCGTGTACCGGTGTGGAAGTTGGGGACGTGGACCCTTGGTGGCTGAGTGGACGTGTTTGCTGCTCAATGTCAGGCTCGGGATTAAAGCATTTGTTTGCCCACAGTGTATCCCGGCGATATTACCATCGGTTCTGAGCATTCCCGCCGTGTGGACCCGGGATTAGAGGCAACAATCCGAGAGGCTTGACGGAATCTGATTTGCAGAGAAACAAGGGATCACACATGCAACCCTGCCTCCTACCCCCACCCCCCACCCCCACCCGCCCCACCTCCTCTATCAGCCTGCTGCAGATGCTTATTTAGATGAGCCCAGCATCAGACGCGGGTCAGAATTACCCGGCCGAGGAGCCACATTGACTTCCATTGAAACGTTCCATCACTATGTGCACTTTGCTTTCCATCCGCTCACTCCTTCCCACTCGGGTCCTAATGCATGCAAACACTCGCCTGTCTGTAATTCCAGCCAGACAAACAACCTTCTAACCTTCTATGGAAGTCACTTTAAAGTCCGAACAGTGGTCTTATCGGAGTTCCGCCGCAAAACACCTGCTTGGGAATAATCAAATTAAACCCCCGAGGAGCTGGACCCGTCAGAGCGCACAGTGGGGCCACTGTGCACAAAGCAGAACCGCAAATTGTGGTCTTAACCTCTTATTATCCCAATGATATCGCTTTGTGGTACGTGTGTGTGTGTGCAGTCCCAGCTAAGACCCGGGTGACTCCGACCTAGTACTACTTAGTACTACAACATGATCTGTGCTGCTTTTGTACTGCATTGTTGGTCACCAAAGGTACCACGTCTTTATTGTACGGAACAGTTCTTAGTCTTTATTGACGATAAACCCATTATAGGTTAGCTAAACTTCTTACTTGTACGGAAGTATAACACAAAAGTTTACAATTTTACGATTGGAAAAGGTTCCTATTGTCTTTATTGACGGTTTGTACTGCTTTTGTTCTGCATTGTTTGTCACCAAAGGTACCACGTCTTCATTGTACGGAACAGTTCTTAGTCTTTATTGACGATAACCCCAAGATAGGTTAGCTAAACCTGTTATTTGTACGAAGGTATAGCACAAAAGTTTACAATTTTATTTTGGAAAAGGTTCCTATTGTCTTTATTGACGGTTTGTACTGCTTTTGTCCTGCATTGTTTGTCACCAAGGGTACCACGTCTTCATTGTACAGAACAGTTCTTAGTCTTTATTGACGATAAACTCAAGATAGGTTGTCTAAACTTCTTACTTGTACAGAAGTATAACACAAAAGTTTACGATTTTACGATTGGAAAAGGTTCCTATTGTCTTTATTGACGATTTGTACTGCTTTTGTCCTGCATTGTTTGTCACCAAGGGTACCACGTCTTCATTGTACGGAACAGTTCTTAGTCTTTATTGACGATAAACCCAAGATAGGTTAGCTTAGTCTAGTTAGTTTAGTCTGTAAAATCTGGTAAATGTAGACTTTACAGAATGAAGGGCGACAGTACAGCGCAATAATGTGATGGATTATGGTTTACGTTTGGGTGAGCTATTCTATAGCATGTGGAATGATGAAGTCCTGTAGCGTTTACTGTGTGAACGGAACTGCAGGAGTCTGTTCGAGATTGAGTATAAAGTTCCTCATGTTTTTACAAAGAAGAAGTCGAATACATTATTTGGAAAAAAAAGTTTGAGACTTTGTCCTTTCCGTGATCTCTGCTGGACTGTCAGCACGCTAAGCTAAGCCCCAGACTGTTTGATTCCCTGAGAGTTCTTTGGTCTTTTGTCCAAAAAGAAAAGTTGCCACATTCTCCAAGCGTCCATTAAAGAGACGAGGGGTTTAAATGGAATCAATAACTGTGTGTGTGGGGGGGGGGGGGGTCTCCTTGGCCTCCTCAGCGACTCATCTTGACACGGTTTTCCTTTAAATGAAGCGAGCAAATGTGGCGTTGACGCTCCAAGATTACATGTACTGCTTGGAAATTGGTTCAAGTTCAGAAGGAATGAATGACATTGTGCTTTGCAATGGAGCTGTAATGTGTTTTACCACCAGCAGAGGGCGCCGTTTGCTGCTTGCATGAATGGAGTGAGGTTCCCATAGCTAGTGAAGTTAGCATGCAGGTAGTGTTTTTAATTTTTTTTAACGGTGACGTGCTTGCCTTTCTCGAAAAGTAATGTCTTAGCTTATGCTGGTTGAATTTGATGAAATTTAGCTCTGAGCCTCACGCTTCAGCATAACTATATTGGTATGGTTTGTTTGTTTTTTTTTAAGCAAACCCTGCCTAAAAATACTTTCTAACGTCTACTAGAGAATAAATTTGCCCCACTTAAGTTCCAAATTGACACAGAACAGCCGGTGAAACAGACCTCCGCGTCCCCGCACCCTCTGACGGGGAGGCGGGTTGCGAGAAGCCTCCCTGCTGGTGTGAGCGTCGCGCTCTGTGTCGGAAATAGACGTGTGAAGGTTGCTGTTACCTGGAGACGTGCGTTTTTTTTTTTTTTTTTTTTTCCTAGCCTATGAAATCTTTAACTGGAAGATGCAGTGCCGGTTGAAGCTCCTTTTTGTTGACATCCCATATTTGAACATTCTACTCACCTAAAGTGAGGTCACGCTGCTATTTATATAGAAACTCACTTTTACACACAGTCCAAATACAGCTGAACAAAAGTCTGTAAAATAGCCCAAAGAGCCCCCTGGGGGGGGCTTTTGGTTGGCGTTCCTTGGAGAATTCCTGCACATTCTCCACCTGAGGCGAGCAGGAGCGAGCATCTTTGCAGAGCTCAGGATTGTGGAGTCCCGAGGATCCATCCTCTCCATAAAGAGGCTGAGCAGCCTCCAACGCCGGCTTAAACGCGAATGGCAGTCGGCAAAGATTTGCTGTCACGCAGGTGAATGACTTTTAGTGTACTGGGCCCAAAGGTACGCTGTAACGATTTCTTCACGGGAGGGGGTTCATTATATTTCATTAAAGAAGAATAAGTGGTGGATATACACTATACACTGCTTATGTGTGGACTGTATAAACAATATTATTATTGTCATAGTGAATGCTGGTCGAGCTTGATGTCGTCTTATTTATACTATCTTTGTTTTAATCAGAGCTCCTCGGACTGTTTTTGCTGACATCTTGCTGTTTAGTTTCTCATTTTGGGGCTTTTTGGCAATTAAACGCGCCTCCCTCGCGTCCAATCAAATACAGAGGCTCCACGGTAGCCATGTTGTTTTCTATGTCCAACAGTGCAATTATTCCCTTTTTCCCAGCGTTGACGGCGGTTAACACATGGATTCGTTGTACTGGGTGCTGTAATTATGTAACACTTCAGCATATGGGCTGTGTTTCATTCCAAGTGTCATCTTTGGGAATGCACGCCAGTGGATTAATGCCACTTCTGAAATAATGTCTTCATTTCTTATGCATCATATACAGCTTCCGGAACGTCTTAGTTGTTCAATAGTTCTTGTTTTTCTGGCCGCTGTCATTAATGTTGCAATGTTTCATTTTAATGGATAGACTATGTCATGCAGGGGTGTCCAAAGTCCGGCCCAGGGGCCATATGTTGGACCTGCATGTCTCTTTATTGGCCTGTGGCAAATATAATTGAATATATAATTTAAAAAAAACAGGGAAGAGGAAAAGGTAATTATTTTAGGATAATAACATTGGAATACAATGATGAAAAATAACATTTTGTTAGCATAAAGTTGAAATATAACAAAAAAAAATTATTTAGTAAAAGTCATAATATCAGGCTGCATGGCGGTCGAGTGGTTAGCGTGCAGACCTCACAGCTATGAGACCCGGGTTCAATTGCATATTCTCCCCGTGCATGCGTGGCTTTTCTCCAACATTCCAAAAACACGCTAGGTTGCTAACATGCTAATTGGCGACTCCAAATTGAGTGTGAATGGTTGTTTGTCTATATGTGTCCTGTGATTGGCTGGCCACCAGTCCAAAGTGTACCCCGCCTCTCGCCTGAAGACAGCTGGGATAGGCTCCAGCACCCCCGCCACCCTCGTGAGGATAAGCGGTAAAAAATGAAAGTCATAATATCAGAAAAAACTAAATAAAGTTGCAATTTCCGGAAAACGTTATATTATTCCAGGCAAATAACGAGCCGTGGGCTACAAAGGGCCCCTGGGCTGCACTTTGGGGACCCCTGTACTGCATGACTCTCCTACAAAAGCCATAGGATCTGTCCAGTGGTGGTCCCCGGGATGCAGAGTCGCTTTCATCATGCTTACTCTGAGCGAATCACCACACGCGCCACACAATAACTGGGAGCCAAAGGAGGCACAGCGGTCGCTAACGTAAACAAAGCTCACCACGGGAGGCGGTAGCGCACGATGCAGAGATGTCAAAGCGGGAAAACGGGAACAAAGCAATGGCAGATGCAGTGGTGCCAATTGGGTGTACATCTCATTTGCATAATTGGTGCATTAAAAAGTGAGCATAGGAACATACCAAGCAAATATTGTTAGAGTTTTTTTTTTCAATCGGTTTTGCTTCTCCCAGAACTCCAGAGGGTTTTGCATCCTGCTTATGTTTGGCTCTAAAAGGTAGCGTTGCACCACCACGGTGGTATTTGTGCTTTTGTTTGGCTGACGAATCCTATTTGTTTAAAGTAGAAGTGTAGCAGGAGACATGATGCCCATCGATTGCCTCCCATTTTCCGGCTTTGCTCCCGCGTTTCCAAAATGGGGAACAACTCTGAAGTGAAGGAGGGTTGCAGGGATGCATACCTTAGTAACGGCGCTGCTTCTGAAGCTTTGAACCTTCGATGCAAACATGGTGCCCGTGCGTCGGCTCTCTCACGTGTTACCTCATTAGCATTATTCTCCATTCCTCCTATCAGAGATAGCATTATTCCAGCAGTGGTTTTTCCTCGCCCACATCGTGTCATGTTGACGGAGGTCCACATGTCAGAAGATAGCAATCTTAGCTGACTTGAAGTACACCATGGCCTTCACAGCCTAAAGGGAAGAATATATACAGGGATAAATGGGAGACAGTGAACATACACTGTGCACCTGAATGCAACATTTCCAA
Source organism: Doryrhamphus excisus (assembly GCF_037039965.1). Classification (NCBI taxonomy): domain Eukaryota; kingdom Metazoa; phylum Chordata; class Actinopteri; order Syngnathiformes; family Syngnathidae; genus Doryrhamphus; species Doryrhamphus excisus. The sequence goes on from NC_136363.1 coordinate 21,158,024, forward strand.
CTTTTTCTGAACTTTTTCTTCCTATTAGAGTATGTATGTATTTATTCCCATAATATTATACATTTGCCCCAACTTAATTTCCCTTTTTTTCATCATTACAACTTTTTTCTTTATTATTATTTATTTTTTTGCTTTTTTTTCGAAACAAAAATTTTTTCTTGGGACATATTTTTCACCAAATTATGACTTTATTCAGATAATATTTGTCTGTATTCTCATAACATTCTGACTTTTCACCTACGTAGTTTCCCAAAAATGACTACAGTGTTTTTGTTTTTCATAATATTATGACTTTAAAAAATATATTTCAACTTCCTGCTATTAAAATGGATTTTTTTTTGTTTTAATCACACCACTATTCTTGTAAAAGAAAAATTTCTCTACAGTGTTTTGGTTTTTCATAATATTATGACTTAAAAAAATATATTTCAACTTCATGCTATTAAAATTGCCTTTTAAAAAAAAAATCACACCATTATTCTAGTAAATGAATGTATTTTCTCTATTTTTTGTAGATGGACATATTTTTCATATTTTTTATGACTTTATTCAGATATTTGTCTGTATTCTCATAACATCATGACTTTTCACCAACTTAGTTTTCTAAAAATGACTACAGTGTTTTTGTTTTTCATAATATTATGACTTAAAAAAAATATATTTCAACTTCCTGCTATTAAAATGGCTTTTTTTTTTATTTTAATCACACATTATTCTTGTAAAAAAATGTATTTTCTAAATTTTTTTTGTAAAGTTACTGCTGATTCTTCCACATTCACTGTTCACATGTGCCAAAAACAGGCCCTGGGACCCACTTTGGACACCCTTGGTGTCAGAGCTTGTTTTTAGGTGATTGTCAGAGAATAAATCCGTCAATGTCGTCATTCACGCAGTAAACAAAAGCCTGCGAGGAAATATTGTTATTGCGAGTGCGGCGTAATATTGTAATGACTTACCTTGGCTGGGTGACGCTCCCATTTCCTTCTTATTCTCATGCACGGCACGCTAATCCCGTAGCATGGCTGAGGTGTTGTTATTGTACCCACCCTCTTGGAACACAATAAACACCTCAGCTTTGAGCACTTCTTGATAAGCCAACCTCATCCGCAGCGTCGGAAATAATGCGAAAATGGCTTATCAAACTCCATCAACTGGATCTTTCCATAAACTCCTCAAACTACATCAACCTTATCCAAACTCTCGACTGACTGCTGCTCTCCCTCAAACACCCACATTGGCTTTGTGGAAGGAAAAAAAAATTTTGCCCATAATAAACATAATTACTTGTCTCTCTCTTCCTTTTGAAAGATATACAAACAGATAAAAAGAGACCGCTCATTACAGCACATATTGGGACACAGCTACACCGCTTACCATTATGTGCATTCTTTATTTTTACCTCTTTTTATATCTTTAGAATGCACAGAAAAGATAAAGAATCCACTATGTGTTCATGTCTCACGCAAAATTCCAGAAAAATGCACTTTTACCTTTAACAGTCAAGGGTTAGAATCCATACCGCCACCTTCTGTACGGACTTGCAACGACCCAAACTACATCAATCTCATCCAAACTCTCAACTGACTCCTACTCTCCCTCAAACACCCACATTGGCTTTGTGGAAGGAAAATTATTATGACCATAATAAACATAAACACTTGTCTCTCTCTTCTCTGTGCATTCTAAAGATATACAAACAGATAAAAGGAGACCGCTTTATTTTTAGCTGTTTTTATATCTTTAGAATGCACAGAAAAGCTAAAGAATCCACTATGTGTTCATGTCTCGTGCAAAATTCCAGAAAAATCCACTTTCCCTTTAACAATCGAGGGTTCCAATCCATACCGCCACCTTCTGTACGGAGTTGCAACGACAAGCTAATGCTCAGACGGTCCTGTTTGAACGTTTTATGAGCGAAGGCAAACAATTAGACAAATAAAACATGTTTTCCGAACATGCCTACGATATGAGAATACGTAAATAAAAGAAGTGAGGATCGCAAATGACCCCGGGGCCGCACTTTGGTCACCCATATTGCATGACTAAAAGGAAAAGCGTGTCGTGGCTGATTAATGCCGCTCGTGAAAAACTTTATAGCGCAATAACGGTAGAAAAATGCATCAAGTGTTTCCCGGAGATGAGTCCGATGTGGGTTGTGTTGTTTTCATTGTGAAATGAGCGCAGAAGGACAAAGAGACACTTTCTCCGTGTTCACTCAAGCTTATCTGGCAACAAATGCCTTCCAGTAAAATGTCAGTGAGGAGGAGGAGGAGGAGTCAGGGGGGGCTGGAAGAAGAAGAAGAAGAAGAGAAGGTGATCGCATGGCTTGTTTCTTAGTTAAGCGTTCGCATTTAAAGAAGGTCCGACCTCCGGAAGAAGCACAGGAAGTGATAAAGCATCCCATTGCTCCCATTAAATAGAATAAGCAATCATCTTGACGCGGGCGAGATCTTCCAGTCTTCCAGGGCGCCACTTCTTCAAGGTCAACGCGTTGCTCTTCGTCCCTTCCCGCCGTGATGAATGGAGGAGGACTGCCGAGTGCGGCCAGGTGGATGAACGCGTGATTTGGGACGCGTGCGAATGTATTGTGTTTACCGCCTTCTGCTTCCTGGCGGAGATGAAAGGAGGTGCGAGCTAAGGCGCTCGTTCCTCGTGAGGGCGGATTGGAGGGGGAGGGAAATAAACGAAAACAAATGCAACAGGTGGCAGGAAGTCGTGACTTTAACACAAGATGAGCTAAATCGAGGAAAGGTGGAGAAAACCACAACAAAGGAACGTTCACTTACTTACTACTTACTGATCTCTTGTCTTATAGAGGATCTTTGGACAGCATTTTAGATGTAGATCCTTAAAAACAGCAAAGCGATCCTGCCATAGAGGATCTTTGAGCAGTGCTCTTGTCACATACGGAAGATCTGTAGAACAGCATTTGAGTATGAGGTTCTTAAAAACAGCTGTGTTTCTGTTTTATAGAGGATCTTTGACCACTGCTTTACTGGTAAATCCTTAAAAACATAAAAAATATCCTGTCATAGAGGATCTTTGACCACTGCCTTCATGGTAAATCCTTAAAAACAGCAAAGCGATCCTGTTATAGAGGATCTTTGAGCAGTGCTCTTGTCACATACAGCGGATCTGTAAAAGAGCATTTTAGTATGAGGTCCTTGAAAACAGCCGTGTTTCTATTTTATAGAGGATCTTTGACCACTGTTTTAGTGGTAAATCCTTAAAAACTGCAAAGTGATGCTGTCGTAGAGGATCTTTGACAAGCGTTTATGGAGTCGGTCCTACAACAACACAGTGCCCTTGTCATATAGAGGATCTTTGACCACTATTTTAGTGGTAAATCCTTAAAAAACTGCAAAGTGATGCTGTCGTAAAGGATCTTTGACAAGCGTTTATGGAGTCGGTCCTACAACAACACAGTGCCCTTGTCATATAGAGAATCTTTGACCACTATCTTAGTGGTAAATCCTTAAAAACTGCAAAGTGATGCTGTCGTAGAGGATCTTTGACAAGCGTTTATGGAGTCGGTCCTACAACAACACAGTGCCCTTGTCATATAGAGGATCTTTGACCACTATTTTAGTGGTAAATCCTTAAAAACAGCAAAGTGATGCTGTCGTAGAGGATCTTTGACAAGCGTTTATGGAGTCGGTCCTACAACAACACAGTGCCCTTGTCATATAGAGGATCTTTGACCACTATTTTAGTGGTAAATCCTTAAAAAACTGCAAAGTGATGCTGTCGTAAAGGATCTTTGACAAGCGTTTATGGAGTCGGTCCTACAACAACACAGTGCCCTTGTCATATAGAGGATCTTTGACCACTGTTTTAGTGGTAAATCCTGAAAAACAGCAAAGTGATGCTGTTGTAGAGGATCTTTGACAAGCGTTTATGGAGTCGGCCCTACAACAAAACAGTGCCCTTGTCATATAGAGGATCTTTGACCACTATTTTAGTGGTAAATCCTGAAAAAACAACAAAGTGATGCTGTCGTAAAGGATCTTTGACAAGCGTTTATGGAGTCGGTCCTACAACAACACAGTGCCCTTGTCATATAGAGGATCTTTGACCACTGTTTTAGTGGTAAATCCTGAAAAACAGCAAAGTGATGCTGTCGTAGAGGATCTTTGACAAGCGTTTATGGAGTCGGTCCTACAACAACACAGTGCCCTTGTCATATAGAGGATCTTTGACCACTGTTTTAGTGGTAAATCCTGAAAAACAGCAAAGTGATGCTGTCGTAGAGGATCTTTGACAAGCGTTTATGGAGTCGGTCCTACAACAACACAGTGCCCTTGTCATATAGAGGATCTTTGATCACTGTTTTAGTGGTAAATCCTGAAAAACAGCAAAGTGATGCTGTCGTAGAGGATCTTTGACAAGCGTTTATGGAGTCGGTCCTACAACAACACAGTGTCCTTGTCATATAGAGGATCTTTGACCACTATTTTAGTGGTAAATCCTTAAAAACAGCAAAGTGATGCTGTCGTAGAGGATCTTTGACAAGCGTTTATGGAGTCGGCCCTACAACAAAACAGTGCCCTTGTCATATAAAGGATCTTTGACCACTATTTTAGTGGTAAATCCTTAAAAAACTGCAAAGTGATGCTGTCGTAAAGGATCTTTGACAAGCGTTTATGGAGTAGGTCCTACAACAAAACAGTGCCCTTGTCATATAGAGGATCTTTGACCACTATTTTAGTGGTAAATCCTTAAAAACTGCAAAGTGATGCTGTCATAGAGGATCTTTGACAAGCGTTTATGGAGTCGGTCCTACAACAAAACAGTGCCCTTGTCATATAGAGGATCTTTGACCACTATTTTAGTGGTAAATCCTGAAAAACAGCAAAGTGATGCTGTCGTAGAGGATCTTTGACAAGCGTTTATGGAGTCGGTCCTACAACAAAACAGTGCCCTTGTCATATAGAGGATCTTTGACCACTATTTTAGTGGTAAATCCTGAAAAACAGCAAAGTGATGCTGTCGTAGAGGATCTTTGACAAGCGTTTATGGAGTCGGTCCTACAACAACACAGTGTCCTTGTCATATAGAGGATCTTTGACCACTGTTTTAGTGGTAAATCCTGAAAAACAGCAAAGTGATGCTGTTGTAGAGGATCTTTGACAAGCGTTTATGGAGTCGGCCCTACAACAAAACAGTGCCCTTGTCATATAGAGGATCTTTGACCACTATTTTAGTGGTAAATCCTTAAAAAACTGCAAAGTGATGCTGTCGTAAAGGATCTTTGACAAGCGTTTATGGAGTAGGTCCTACAACAAAACAGTGCCCTTGTCATATAGAGGATCTTTGACCACTATTTTAGTGGTAAATCCTTAAAAACTGCAAAGTGATGCTGTCATAGAGGATCTTTGACAAGCGTTTATGGAGTCGGTCCTACAACAAAACAGTGCCCTTGTCATATAGAGGATCTTTGACCACTATTTTAGTGGTAAATCCTGAAAAAACAACAAAGTGATGCTGTCGTAAAGGATCTTTGACAAGCGTTTATGGAGTCGGTCCTACAACAACACAGTGCCCTTGTCATATAGAGGATCTTTGACTAGTATTTTAGTGGTAAATCCTTAAAAACTGCAAAGTGATGCTGTCATAGATGATCTTTGACAAGCGTTAAGGGAGTAGATCCAACAAAAAACTTTTTTTACTTGACAGTTAGCACGTCAACGTCCTGAAATATCAGCCACATTTGCAAGCGCGGCTAGTGTTAGCTCACACGCGTTGTTGTGAAGCACATTGTCTGTGCTAATTGGCTGTTCAAGCGCAAAAAAAAAAAAAAAAAAAGTTCAGCGTTCGGCCAACATGACGATGTTTGACACCGTTTACGATACGCCGATTCTCATTCCTGCGGTTTTTATTTGTCACCATATTGGGACACGGTACACAAACTCCGTGGAGAAGAAAAGACTGAAATAAGTGACATGCGGCGAACACACACGCTTGCTGTTATCTGGATACGAGCATGAATTACATAATTAACACTCGCTCGGGGGAAATCAGCATCGGAGTCTGGAGGCGGCCGGGGGAAACATGGAGAGGCGGTCACAAGACGCGGCTGCTCATCAAGCCTTAATCATTTTTTTTCCACCCCCTCCCCCACACACACTTATACTTAGGAAAAATAGATGCATATTATCCGCACCACCTTTTAGGCCTTCATTTTCAAACGTTACGCTTTATTTACATAAATCAGCGCCATTCATTCAGGCGCCATTCGAGCTCCTTTCCCTGCCTTTTACTCCTACTTCATGATGTTTGGGGGTTATTTTTCGGCAGATAGTCAGTATAGGAACAATATTGTTTTTGTAATTTGGATGTATATTTGTTATATTTGTATTTATTGTATTTTTTGTTTTTATATTTTTAAATATATTTTTTGACCATTATTTTATTTTTTGGGGGGGAGGGGGTGGTTGGGGAGGTAAATTAATTTAAAATACAATGGAAAAAATATATATATTTTTATACACGCACACAAAATTTATTTTACAGTTTTTCATTTAAAACATAAAAAAATATATATTATTGAAGAAAATGTCAAATTTCTTATCGTGAAATATTTTATTTTATTTGTTCCATTTTTAAAAAATATAATAATAATAATAATAATAATAATAATGTTACATTCCACACATTATTTTAAATTCTTAAAAAATTCTTTAAAGTTGGAAAAACACCCCATTTTTATTTATATAAACAGACTAATAAATAAGTCATAAATAATTGCCCCTTTTCCGTCAATGTCTTGTTGTGCTAATTAAAAAATAAATTAAAATTCTGATGGAAAAAACCCATTTAATTCATTTAAATATAAAAATAATTGAAATGTAAATCATTTGTTGAATAATCTAGTATTTCAGCCTTTTCCTGAAATGTTCTTCTTCTTGCTTCTGATTGGCCAAAAGGGCCCATGTGTTGCTTTGGCAGCCATTGTGGTTCTTCCATCATGGGAATGATGTGGTTTTACGAAATAATAGCATGTGTGTGCTAAAAGTGTCAAGTGTTTAAAAGTGTTTAATTCTCTGAAGTGTGCGTCTGGATGTCGGAACGTCGGAACGTCGGAAGACCTCGACCAGATAACAAATACAATTTGGGTAGCCCGGCTTTGATCACCAAATGGGAATTTCCTGCTCAAAGTCCACAGCAGACATGTTTAATTTCCACCTGTCACAGAATTAACAGCGATTAGCGGCAAGCTGAGTGACGGCGCTGACAGCGACGCTCGAGAGGCGTCTGGCGGAGCTCGTTGAACTCTCTTTTTTTGGCTAATTAGACAGGAAGAGGAGTCGGACGTGGTTACGTGGCGCGTCTGTTAGCGTCATTTAGACGCTCAAGTCCTTCCCCGTCTGCTCGCTATGACGTCAATCACGATAAAGTCACATGAGGCTGCCTACGGAAACACGATGGAGAGTAGAATGACCGAGACAACAAGGCTAACATGTTTTTTTGGCTATGCTTTTACACAACAAAAGGTTAGCAAAACAGCTAGCTTAAAATGCAGATTGTTATAAAACATTTACCACTCGTACAAAGAACACAAACAATGTTGTTATGTAAATCGGCTAAATTTAAGTTTTTATGTTTGAATACATCCAAGTTTGTCGGCTGCTAAAATAAACTAAAATATGCTAGCCAAGGTTTGAAAGCTACGCATTAATACGGAAAAAAGTCGTCCAACTCAAACCAACTCTCCGGTCAATATCGGAGTTTTTCGGCGGTTTCCTTTCTGAAATTGGCTAGCATAGGGTTTGAAGGCTAGGTATGAACATGGCTCGCATATAAAACAAACAAAAATTTCTGCCAAATTAAAGCTTCATTGCTCAACTCAATCCGAGCTTGTTAGCGGATGTCCTACTAAAGGACGCTAGCGGCATTTCGGAAACCTACGCCTCAATGCGGATTGTACGAAAAACGTAAACAAACAGCAACTCCTGAGAATTTGTTTGTTTAATCCAAAATCCGACATTCCCAACCCGAGTTAGTCCCACTGAAACGCGCTAGCGTAGGTTTTGAAACCTATGCATGAATACGGAAAAAAGTTTATCGTCCAAACCGACTCTAATATATCTTTAGTTAGCTCACCTCAATCCGGGCTTGTTAGCGGATGTCCTACTAAAGGACGCTAGCGGCATTTCGGAACCTACGCCTCAATGCGGATCGTACAAAAAACGTAAACAAACAGCAACTCCTGAGAATTTGTTTGTCTAATCCAAAATCCGACATTCCCAACCCGAGTTAGTCCCACTGAAACGCGCTAGCGTAGGTTTTGAAACCTATGCATGAATACGGAAAAAAGTTTATCGTCCAAACTGACTCTAATATATCTTTAGTTAGCTCAACTCAATTCGGGCTTGTTAGCGGATGTCCTACTAAAGGACGCTAGCGGCATTTCGGAACCTACGCCTCAAAATGTGGATCGTACGAAAAACGTAAACAAACAGCAACTCCTGAGAATTTGTTTAATCCAAAATTCGACATTCACAATCTGAGTTAGTCCTACTTAAATGCGCTAGCGTAGGTTTTGAAACCTATGCATGAATACGGAAAAAAGTTTATCGTCCAAACCGACTCTAATATATCTTTAGTTAGCTTAATTCAATCTGGGCTTGTTAGCGGATGTCCTACTAAAAGACGCTCGCGGCATTTCGGAACCTACGCCTCAATGCGGATCGTACGAAAAACGTAAACAAACAGCAACTCCTGAGAATTTGTTTGTTTAATCCAAAATCCGACATTCCCAACCCGAGTTAGTCCCACTGAAACGCGCTAGCGTCGGTTTTGAAACCTATGCATGAATACGGAAAAAAGTTTATCGTCCAAACCGACTCTAATATATCTTTAGTTAGCTCAACTCAATCCGGGCTTGTTAGCGGATGTCCTACTAAAGGACGCTAGCGGCATTTCGGAACCTACGCCTCAATGCGGATTGTACGAAAAACGTAAACAAACAGCAACTCCTGAGAATTTGTTTGTTTAATCCAAAATCTGACGCGCTAGCGTAGGTTTTGAAACCTATGCATGAATGCAAATTGTCGGAAAAGCGCAAAAATAACACAAAATTCATAATATATTGTTAACAGTTCAGTGAAATTAAACTTGTTCAACTCAAAACACGACATTTGCTATCCGAGTTTGTGGGCGGTTGTCCTACTAAATCATGCTAGCGGATGTTTGAAACCTAAACGTGAATGCTATTTTACAACCTTTTTTTTTTGCCCCCGTAGTGCATAGTGGACATTGTCATAAAAGTGGACGTATGTGTTTTTTAAAAAACGATTCTATCAGTTTGTGAAAAGCTCCTCCACCTGCCTCTTGTGCATGCGGCGCCACGGCAGGCTATCGACCCAGCGAGACAGAGCCATTACAGAAAAGACTAATTCTTAATCTTGGATATTGCTTTCTCATTACTCTCCCTCCCTCTGGCCTCTGGCGTGATAACTGCTTGATTAGGGCAGTTATGTCGCCAGGGAGCCTCGCAAAGAGCGCACCTTTTAATATTAGCCGGCTGACTGATGGGAGCGCCGCCGCCGCCGCCGCTGCTCGCTGCCGGCTAACAACGTTTGAGGGTCGGAGTCGCCTTTGGCATGACGTGATATTAATCAATAAATGGCGCTAATTAATTTGCTTTTATTGGCAAAAACACACGTCTCGGTGATGCACTGATGATAAAAACTGTGTGAAGAATTCACATCTTGAAGCCAAAATGGCGTGCATGACTTGGCTGCAGCCAGTAGAGGCGCTATTGGTTCCATGCGTACATTTTCTAGGATTCAAATCCAACACGAGTACTTTGTGTGTACTCAGGAATACATTTGAGAGAAAAACCTGATGAATCATGGCGTGGGCGTATTGCCGCCTTGGATTCCACAACCATCACTCGGTCCGGGCTCTCAGTGGGAGAATCCAAAGATAGTAAAAAAAAAAATAAAAATAATAACGTGACAGCAAAATACAACTCCTAAAATGTGTTGTTAAAACGCGGCGTCACTTGAGAGTGCACGGAATGCAACATGACCGCCGCCCGCTTTCACGCCAGCTTTGTGCCACACGTTGTCAGTCAGCAGGCGTGCCACTGTTGCACAGCCAAGACGAGCGCGTCTGCGCTCCGATGCCTCTCGGAGTGGATCCAATCCTATTTGCGACAAGGATGTGGCGCTCGGTGTCCACTATGATGGCGGCCGGAGGCAAAACACATCTATTATCACACCGCGATGCTCTGTTGTGTTACATTAGCGTGGACATGCACACACGTGGCCAAGCATTAGCATAAGCAATGTGATCATCATCGCCATCATAGCGGAACCTTAATGCCTCCACGCCGCTAATGAGGTTCGGCCTAGCGTCCACCCCCCCACCTCTCCGCCTGCAGGGGGAAAAAAAACATCAGGCGACCGCGTGGATGACCACGTTGTACGCTTTAAAAGAGGAGACGTTTAAAGAAGTTGAGTTCCCAGGTGGATTCACCCGATGTGAACCCCCACTTTTCATGCACACACACACACACACACACACACACACACAAAGAGAGTCCGACTGCATCCCTTTTGGCTCACTGACTCTGCAAAAGCTGCTTAATGAAACAAAGTCCAAAGCGCTTGGTCAGGAACTTGGATTTCTTGATGTATTTGACCCCCCTAAAACACTCAAATAAGGTTCAAATCAGCTTCTGTGACTGATTACCTCCACCAAGGAGCGTAGGCAAAAACGCACGGACACCCCGACTTTAACCCCCCCCCCCTCCTTCCTGGACGTTTGGGCAGATGGCACATACTCTACTTTATGTTGAAGTTATGTTAGCTTTCACTACTGTGCTTGCATCTACTTCCACACAGAAAAAGTATATCAAATATTTTATATTATAAATATTATATACTATATATATATACATTGTATTTTTTTTTATTTTTTTTAAATAAAATATTCTTTATACAAATAAACTAACAAGTAGATTATTAATATACATTAATTACATGTAAAAAAAATAGAAAATAATAATATATAATAATTGTACATTACATTTTAAAATAATGTTTTTAATTGTGAAAAAGTGATTTTCAAAAATCTTACACAGTACAATAGAAAAAAAAATTGAAATTGAATGTATGTTGAATTACCTAAATTTACAGTAGATTATTTTTATTTAATTAATGATAATTTATTTATTTATAATTATACACCAATTTAAAAAAATGACATTAAATTTGGAAAATGTATGATTCATAGAAAATTGTGTTTACATGAATTTACATGAATATATTAATAGAAAGTTTTCAAATATCACTTTAATATATATTTATTTTTTTGCTGATTTCTATTGCTATTCATGTGTTGTCAGATTAATCATCATTGCTCAACATATGTTACATAACAGTTTGTAAAGGGGTGTGGTCATGTGATCACGGGAGAGCCCATATATTTTGGTACATTTACGGCAACTTGGGCAACTTTTAGATACTTAAATTATGCCAGCGCGTGTATTATTGCCAAAATGAGGGGTCCACCCGCCCCTCAAAATGATCTCAATAGCGCCCCCTGAAGGACTAAAGAGTATAAGTGCACTACCAGTGTGTCTGATTGAGGCAACCCCCCCCCATTGATCATGATGGGACAGATGGAGTTATCATAGAAGCTACAGTATGCTGTAAGATGAGCAGGTTTTTAACATACTGGAAAAACACCAAATTTAGCAGCCCGTCTATCGGGGTGGGGGGGTTATTTTGTGACTCCATCTCATGCCTCGCAGGCTGGACTTTGTTGCGCTGGCAGCCCGCCTTTTTAAGCCAGATGGGAGGGGGGTATTGACTTTATGGCTCACAGGGGGGGGTGCTGCTTGAAATATTCACAGTGCAGCCTGCACACATAATGGGAAATCCATCCCATTTTAAGAGCATACAACATTCCTCAATCACGTGGCGGGAGGCTCGCACCGACCTTTTACGACCCGCCGGCCGCGATTCCCGGGGTGCACTTATAGAGATGTAATCCGAGCGACAATAACCATATAGAAGATACGGCCGCTTCTGACCCCCCCTTGTCAATAGCAGACGTCTTAGACATTCATTGACAGAGAAGCATCCATTAAAAAAAAAAAAAAAAGCGATTCCGGACGTGTCGATGGTGGCGGTACGCATTCGTCTTGGCTGACAGTAATCCGTCTTTACCGCCTCTGTTGTGACGCTGATACCGACCAACACCGACGACCTGTCACCTTTAAAGCATGAGCGTTCGCCTCGACAACAAGCACCAAGTCGGGTGACTTGGTTCCGTACACAATGTAACCAACCCCCCCCATGTCCCCCCCCCTATTTTATTATTCAAAAAGATTGTTTAAGTGTATTTCTCATTGAGAAGTCTGTGCAATAATTGTCTCCCTCTTCTCCCTTTCATGAAGCCATTTGAGGATGTAAATAATTAAGTGGACCTTCCGGCGACGTAGTGATTCACATTATTTATTCGAAATGCGTGTGGACCACATCAGACGCTCTCTAACATACATCAACATGGAGCATCAGGACGTCAACACAGCTGAGATGATGTACTGTGGAGTCCGAGCTAGATTAAGGAACATGAGAGTAACAATAAGGCCAGGGAGGCTGGAAAACATGAATCAGCACCACGGACAGCGGCCTCCTTATATTACACGCTCTCAAACATCAGCATGGAGCATCAAGACGTCAACACAGCTGAGATGATGTACTGTGGAGTCCTAGCTAGAGTAAGGAACATGAGAGGAACAATAAGGCTAGGGAGGCTGAACATGAATCAGCACCACGGACAGCGGATTCCTCATTGTATGCGCTGCAAACACAATATACACTTTGGGATCATTGAAGTACTCATTAATCTTTCATTTTTACATTATTTAAGCTAATAAAACGGATTTAGTTTACTCAAAAAATTAAAGTTTGGCAAAGTTAAATTATTAATTATTATTCTAGTTATATTTAATTCCTATTTAAATCTTATTTTCTTATGTATTTTTTATTATTTAATTATGATATAAATACATTTAAATATTTCTATATGTAATTGTGTAATGATTTTAGTTTTAATATTTTTACATGTTTTATTATTTTATATACAATGTTAAATATATAAATGGTGTATATAATTATATAAAAATGTACATTTTATATTGACATTATGATTTATATATAATATATTGTACCCTATTTAAATAATGCATCCATCCAAAGATATACAAGATATATTCATTTTTAGTTTTTAGGAAACACTTTTGTTTATCACAATTGTTGATTTGCTCTGAACAAAACAACCCAAAAATGATTTTAAGCAAAGAAAAAAAAGGAATATATAATTATATTGGATTAAACCAACAATGAAGTAAAACTGGCATGAAAATCTACCAAAACATTTAAAAAGTTGACATAACAAAAAAAAGTACTATGACGTAACTCAACTATGAAAGTAAACGGTGCCTGACTATATATAATAGTACTAAAAACACAGTACAGGTAGGATGTTACGTATTACTGCTTGGTTGCATTTGGACTATAAAGCAAGTAAATGTACGGTATCCATCCCTGATGAGCTTGTGTAGAAAGTCCAAGCATTCCGCCTCTGCATCATCCCACACGTCTTCCTTCCTGTATAAAGAAGGCTTGATGTATTTGTTTGTTCTTATTACACACACCTGACGCGTGCTTGAGATCTCTGCACGCCTCCGCGGCCCATGCCAAAATGTTAATTGCAACACTAAATCTCTCTTTATGTTGCGGCAAGCGCGGCAGACAGCACCGGGCTCTCTGCTGAGACGGGAAATATATTTAATTAGCCTCCGGTGGAAGAAAAAAAAAGAAATAAAAAAAAAAACTTCACGCAGTCGTCAGTCTCTTATCAGCTACTTGAAGCTGTGCTGATGCATGGGGGAGATTAAAACCTTAAAACCCTAAAGAACGCACGGCAGATAAAATACAAACTCCTGACATTTACAGTAGGTAACGTGGAGGACATCACTTCGGTACACAAATCAAGTTTGCAGATGGGAAAACTCTTGGAGCCTTATACTGACATGTTACTATGCGGCAGTGTCTAAAATATGCGCTCTTGGCCACAAATCCCTGGGACGCATTTTTGACACCGTTACTTTTCAGACATAAAATACGTTACTGTTTTTTTTAATAAATAAATTAAAATAAAATACAACAAAATTCATCAGTATTTGAAAAATATAGAGGAGGTAAATTATAAGTGATTATACGGTCCACAAAAGGACCCTGGTCCACATTTTGGACATACTTAAGTTCTACAAATGAGACTCATAATTAAATAAAAATAAAATAAAATAAAATTCATACTTATTTTCAAAATTTGCCAGGGGCCAAAAAAAACACATTCTATGGGCCACAAAAGGACCCTGGCCCACATTTTGGACATACTTAAGTTCTACAAATGAGACTCATTACTATTTTTCATAATTAAATAAAAATAAAATAAAATAAAATTCATACTTATTTTCAAAATTTGCCAGGGGCCAAAAAAAACACATTCTATGGGCCACAAAAGGACTCTGGCCCACATTTTGGACATACTTAAGTTCTACAAATGAGACTCATTACTATTTTTCATAATTAAATAAAAATAAAATAAAATAAAATTCATACTTATTTTCAAAATATACCAGGGGCCAATAAAAACACATTCTACGGTTCACAAAAGGACCCTGGCTTACATTTTTCCCACCATTAGTTTCCACAAATGAGACATGTTAAAACTTTTCATAATAAAATAAAATTCATACTTATTTTAAAAATATGCCGGGGGCCAATAAGAAGACATCCGGTGAACCGTAAACAAGCCCCCAGCCTCATTTTGTACACCCTTAGATCCAAGAACTTGGATGCTTAACATGTTTAGTTTAATTATTTTTAAAATATCATTTTAATATTTTAAAAAAGGACGTAGTTACGTTCCTCAAAGGAACATGTTGTTGACGTTCTTCTGCTGTGCTGCATTCCCCAAACATGATAAGCAGCTTATGGTTTCCAGGAAATGATAATTAATTCAGCTAATTAATTATCAACATGTTGTTCAATTACAAAAGGACGATTGTTGCGCCGTCAGTCAATTCCGCGACTACGGTAAATAGATTTTCTTTCCAGGAATTTTCTTTTCCGCATCATTTGTTTGATTCTTTGTCGTGCTGTCAAAGAAGCGGAGAAGTTGTGTTGTCAGCGTTTATATCAACATTTTAATTTTTTTTTAAAAAAGCAGCTCAGGTGTTTTTCTTCCGCTTCACCTACGTAGAAGAAGCATGTCGCCCCGCGCTGGCGTTCAATCAGCGACATCTTTTCCAGCCCAACTAAGTCAACACGATAAGCAGTCGGCGGCGGAGATCACATTTCCTCGAGTCGGCGGCGAGGAAGGCGTCTCTATTCCGGCTGGCGCGCACGCTGTGCCAGGAGCGTCCTCCTCGCTGGAGAAAAGGGACACTTCCCCATTTGCATTTAGATGACTGCGGTAATAGAAAAAAGCAGAGTGATGAATCTGGGCGCGGAGGGGAGGCTAATGTGCTTGTATTTGGAATAAAAGTGCAAAATTAAACACTTTGGAGTGAATCTCAACGCAAAGATGCGAGCGCAGGCAGCAGCTGGAAAGCATTTGATGATGATGATGATGCACAATCTTGTCTTCCGGTTCCAGCTCTTTTTCAAACAGGAAGACAACAATAAGCGTCGGGCGCGTGCCTAAGCAACAGGTGGCGCTATGTACATCCAAACGCCGCTCATTATGACAATAAAGCCTTTCCTCCTGTACAAAAACATAACATTAAAAAGCAGCACGGACGTTAGCCTCACTAAATTGCTAACTTTAACTCATTGCTACGTCGCAAAGAGGTGATGATGAAACTCCACAATAGAAGAGATCACGTTTGCTGCAGTTTTAAGCCGGAAAATCGGGCACATGGTGGCACATGTAGATTTTATAAGAGCTCGGCCTGCAGATTTTTAGCGTGTGCACAGACTAAAATGGGAAAATTCCTGTGTTGTGCATCGTTGTTTAGACATTACCAGTCATGCTGTGCTATATAAATATATATTACTATATTCAGAGTTACTGTGGTACCCATTATGTCATTTTATGGTCATATCACCTCGTACTTCGATACTTGAAAAAATAAAAATAGATAAAAATTTATTAAAATTTATACAAAATTATAAAAATTAATTTATAATTAAATTAATAATCAAAAATTATAATAAATTAATAAAAAAATAATACAAATGAATAAAAAAAAACTTAAATTATATTAGGAAAGCAGGAAGTGAACAAATAACAGTTACTCCTCCAGATGGAGGAGTAGGATTTAATAAGCTTTGCTTCTTCCTACTCCTTTTGGACATGTGGAACTGTGAACTGATTACGTGATGCGTTCAATTGTAATCTGATGCATGTTCAAATGAAATAAAAACCATTATCGTTACATTATAGCTAAATATATACGACTCGGTTAGCCTACTACTTGAAAAAAAAAAAAAAACACGGTCCTGCACATAACTTGGTAGCAATCCATGCTTTATTTTAAGATGTGTAGCAAAGCCTACTGTATTTCTCAACAACTAAATCCGCAAGTGAAGTGAATTAATTAGCATAGCAAAGCATCCCTTTATGGGGCGTTTTTGTGCGTCGGGCTTTCCAGTTGGAAGCTGGAAGCGCCCTGAGTGTCCGTACCGTGCGGTTCTCTCTCTCTAAATAAAGCTGCTCAGTGGGACGACGGCAGAAGTTTAAGGAGCTGGAATGTTGTCATCTTTCCATCAGGTTCATTACAAGCCAACACCAACACGTTCGTGGCTGCCAAGATCGTGCGTGTGTGTGTGTGTGTGTGTGTGTGTTGTGTGTGTGTGTGTGTGTGTGTGAGAGATGAGAACATTGCCATCCATCACCAAGCCAGCTTTTTAAATCTGCTTGTCAGGATGGCACGATGAGGCTGCGATAGCAGAAATTACCCAGGTCAGAGTCTGGGGGGAGAGAGGGAAGGCATGTTGGGCCTTCGCCATGGCAACGAGGTAAACGCACAGAGAGATGTCAGCTGCCAAGCCGCCAATTAGCATGCGAGGATGGAAATAACCATCGGACAGAAGACATGTTATCTATGATAACATGGTATCTATGAGTAAAGACGTCATGTGGTACATGCCTAACTAGACCTTAAGGGGTGCATCGTTTGCCGTGTGACCCCGAGAAGCTGCCAGCAGGTGGCTGTGACCCGCACGGAGGCGTCATGTAATGGACTGATAATAGGTACAGGTGATGGTCGCCTCCTGTGGCGTCCTCCACTGATCCCGGCCGAGTGGGTGCGTGTTCAAATAAAAGGCGTGTTTGGAAGCCAGCTTGACTACCGACCCCACAGGCCAATCTGAAAGGCGGGGTGGGGAGTCAGTGTGTTCACCTGCTTCCATTCGAAAAAAAAACCCCGCTGTTACGGTTTGAACTGCGAAAAGAAAGAACGAAAAAAAAAAAAAAAAACGCCTCTCGGCTTGAATTTTCTGCAGTTGCTGCCGAGCGTCATTAAAGTGTGCAGAAGGAGCACGCTGAGATTCTAACGAGGCAAGATAGCACACCTTGCATTGGCGGCGGGGAAAATGGGATGTGGAGTTTAGTCACACGTAAAATAGTCTGAAAGTCAAATGGGAGCGCACACAAAACCCGGCAGCAGCGACGGAGGCTCCTTTTATGCTGCTTTGTAACGGAAGTACAGCCATGCCTCTTATGCACTATTCATTCTACTCGCAACAAACGGGACGAGTTAAGCTGATGATGAAGGAATCCTAGATAGAGCATCTTTCCTTGGTCATATCGCTCTATGCATGCAAAACGGGGATTCGAACTAAGGGCTTCCTGATCTCATGACTGTGTAGCCCAGATTAAAACGCCTTGATTCAGTCCTCCAAGATGCACTTTGGGCTTGGGATCATGTCTTTTAGTGGTTTAGGGTTTCAAGATGTGACGTAGGCCAATGAAAAAAAATGAAATTATAAAAATTTTAACAAAAATTTTACTAAAAATGACTTCTAAATTTAAATTAATCAGCATTTTGGCATTAGTATTAAATTATTATTATTAATATTATTATTATTAATGTAATATATGTATATATGTAATATATAAAAAATACAACTAAAATGTAACTAAAAATGACTTCAAAATTTTAATTAATCATGCATTTTAGAATTAGTATTAAACTGTTATTATTATTTTATTATTATGTATATATGTAATATATAAAAATACAACTAAAATGTAACTAAAATGACTTCAAAATTTAAATTAATCATGCATTTTAGCATTAGTATTAAATGATTGTTATTATTATTATGTAATATATGTATATATGTATATATGTAATATATAAAAATTACAACAAAATTGAACTAAAAATGATTTCAAAATTGTCATTAATCATGCATTTTAGCATTAGTATTGAACTGTTATTATTTTATTATGTATATATAAAAAATACAACTAAAATGTAACTAAAAATGACCCCAAAATTTAAATTAATCATGCATTTTAGCATTAGTATTAAATGATTATTGTTATTATTATGTAATATATGTATATATGTAATATATAAAAATTACAACTAAAATTGAACTAAAAATGATTTCAAAATTTTTATTAATCATGCATTTTAGCATTAGTATTAAATTTATATTAAAATATATATTAAAAATATTATTTTATTATGTATATATAAAAATACAAAATGTAACAAAAAATTACCTCAAAATTTAATTTAATCGTGCATTTTAGCATTTGTATTAAATTATTGTTATATTTTTTTATTATATATTTTTTATTTTAAATAATTTAAATTAATCATATATTGTTGATTATTCATAATGTAATTTATAAAACTTACATAATAAATACAAATAAATCCCTATATAAATAGATTACTATAAAAAATACATCTTCAAGCGTTCTGAGTGTCTGTACAAACAAAAGAAATGTCCCAAGAAACCCCCAAATTGCGAACCCCCAGCTGAAACAAGCGATGCTGCGAACGATCCCTGCCCAGATTCTTCCTCCATCAGAGAACTTCCCACAGCCGTTGACCTTGAAAGCCAAACTGTTGGTGTTGCATCGCCTCTTTAAGCACGGCGCACCTTTACAGCTGTGGTCTTCCTGTCTAATAAAACGCACACACGGCACAGCACCCCGACTATTACGGCCGCCATTACTGCGCTGCGTGGCTGCTTCCGTGTTTTCACTTAATTAGACGCTGCTAAATGTTAACACATAAAAACTGCGGCGGCGAGTCGGCCGGCGTGTCGATTTACAGCCCAGATGACGGCGATGAATGAGATATGATGGAGGAGGAGGGGGGTAGGATATGAGAAGGGAGAAACATGAGTGGGACAACCCTCCATTGGCCTTTCCGGGATCGGGATGGGAGCTCATCAAAGCTGCTCAAAAAATATTTCTGAGAAAAACCTCCATGCTAGTTAGCCTTATCAGGCTTCACTACACATCTTAAAGTACCTCAGTGACGGTGTAATGTTAGCACTTTAGCATCACAGAACTGTGCTACTTAGTGTTTTATGTTGGTAGGTGTCCCAAAATATACTACATTGTACTAATGTTGTATATTAAAAGTCACCCCCCCCCTTAAAACCGCACACCGTCAACACTCTGCGTGCACAGGAGGCAGCATAAAGCGCAGACGATGACTAATGTGATGTTATTAAAGTCCCTTTTGTTTTGTGCCGCCGGAGGCCTGGCGGGCAACATGCATGAGAACACGGCTAACAAGTCCACTTCCAACATGTCGGCCGTCAGCGCAACACTTGTCGCTCCGCGTGAGGAGCGAGGCGTTGTGCTGCGTTGCTACTTTTCATTAGGTTACTTCCACCCACTCTTATTCCGTCCCTCCCCCCGAAGGCTTTACTGATATTAAAGTGCTCTCTGGCCTCGGCGGTGCACCATCTTCACAGCCGTTCTCATCATCCTGGAGCGGAGGGCAATTGCGTTTGAATCGTTTTCAGACACGGCAACTTTGAAACACGAGCGGCAGCCGCTACTTTCACACTGTGGGAACACACCACCCGATGCTAATCAGCTTTATATTGCTTTTTTTCTAGTAGTGTCGTCCTGTTTGGATTGATTTAACTCAATGAAACCATTCGCCTGTTTAACAATACTTTTCAATGCATGCATCCATATTCATAGAACGTCTGCATGCTAATATCAACAGCATTAAAATAACATTGCATTGAAGGCTACAGTTTTTAAATATACAAATATTCATTAAATGATCGCTATTTCGAGTTGTGAAAGTGACTATAGGGTTGTTATGTCATGTCAACGGACTCTAATAACGGTTTAAAACAAACACTTAGAAAATCATAACAGGTTTTCTAAACTCTAACTACAAAAGTATGCCAGTTATTAATACCGAATCGTACGCAAAAATTCACATACCGCAATCTGGAACCAATTAACTTCGATAAACGAGGGAAAACCATGCTAGAATCTCAATATCAGTGTATTTTGATATAATCATTAATATACTAAGAATTTATTTTAAAGAGGACCTAAGTTTTCAACCCTTTGTATTGAGTTGTGGTCTCCTATAGAGCAACTACACACAATAACTTTTTTAGATTTTCCAGAATCTGCACCTATTCCAGCTGTATTCCCTTTGATTTGTACTTGTACCAAAACGGTCTGTTTTTATTTATTCCAACCAGGACCCGCCTCAAGGCATGCCCACGCAAAGTGCTTCCTAACTATGAACCATATAAGGAAACCCGCCCCTGTGTGACATCACAAGTGAACAGTTTTACCCCGCCTTTAGAAACAGAGCATTTTGAGCCATCCCAAACCTCATTATCTGAAACGTTTAACACGAGAATCCAACATTCTAACTACATTTATGGGTCAGAAAAGTGGAAAAAGCACAACAGGTCCACACCCATGTCCTTATATGGTCAACAGGAAGAGGTTTTTATGATGCTAAAGTTGCTGCAGATAGGTAATACATTTAAAAGTGTAGCGGTTCTGCACTTTTTAGGAATTTGATGCAGACTTTGAGGAACCTGCTGAATTTGGTAAAAATCCAGAAGCAGATGACTCACTGGTCTTATTCATCAATATTTGTTTGTCATGTTGCTGGCAGCCGCTACGAGGTTTAATGTTGCGTGGAAGCCTCCCCGCAGGGTGCGGGGTCTACAGCGTGAAGTGAAGGTGACGCGTGAGGAGACGGCGATGATGATGATGAGGCGTCGTCAGCGACGGGTCAGAGCGCGTGACCGCCAGCCCGACACATGCTAATGAAGTTAGCCCATCAAATATGCATGCGGGCCCTCCCTGGGCGCCGTGATTTTGCAGGGATTGCAGGAACAGTCGTTTTCTATTATGCCGCCACTAAATGAGGAGCGACCTGCGGGGAGAACCGCGTGTGACCCGTGTCAAAGAAGTCGCCGGGGAGGGAACTTTGTAGATCGGTTTTGACTTTAAAGATAATGCAGCGGTGGCGGAGAAGAAAAGGTGGTTCGTGCCGCAATCGGCTGCGTCAGACGACGTTGCGAGTCGGTCTGATGAATGGAAGGAAGTCACGGAGGTCTCTGATTATGAAATTTGTGACGATTTCATTAGGTGAGATGAACAACAAACATGGTTGCGGAAAGGGGGGGTCATCACACCCCCCTTTATTTTGAAGTTAAAGGCTTAGACTCATTAGGTATTCATAGGAAAAGCATTATAATATGTCAGGATTACAGTATATGACAAAAATGCGATTATAATGGAAGTCAATGGGACCAAATCAGTCACAAGGGTAATGAGTGTCGGCATATATCTCCGATATTCCTTGCAATAGAGCGATGTGAGAATTTAAAAACAATAATAATGAAAAAACTAAACAAATCCCATCCAAGTTTTATACAATGAACCTTGAAATGGACTGAAATATTAAGAATCAAAAACAGCCAAATAAGCAGAATATCCATGTTTGGTCCCCTTAGGCGCCTCCAACCGCCATAATTCCATTGTGTCGCTGCAGAGTTTAAGCTGTCCCTTCAGAGGGTTTTACTCCAGACGTCCACTTTATCTGCCGCAACTCAATAAGGCAGCGGCGGCGTGACGGGGATGTGACAGGCGGCGCTTTAAAAAAAAGCCTCGCTGTAACGTCCAATGAGCGACACAAAGACACAAACGGAGAGCAAGAGAGTGGCAGAAAGAGCAGATTATGTAATAAATTGCATGTCTGCAAGTCGGATTATACGTTCTCTATCTTGTTTTGGGGCGAGCCATGAGTCTGTCGCCATGGCGGCGGCAATCTCAGCACGGCAGTAACCACGCTGACCAAAGCGGTGAAGGGATGGTAAAACGATTCCTCGCTTGGTATTACAGATGAAATGCTACGAACATTTCGAGGGAAGTTTTTGTGGAAATTTGATTTGATTTCGCTGTTTTGTTGTCGTCTGCAAACGAGGCTCGCATACGAATTATCATAAACAAATTAAAGTTTTGTTTTTGGGTACGTGTCATTCATGCAGAACCAGTTAAATAAAACTAAAATAAATAAAAATCGTAAACATTCTGTTTCAGGTGATGACGTCCTGAAGCCAGCTCCTTCCTGATCGACGCAGATCCTACCTACCCTCTCGCCAACAAGCGCCGTCACCGTGGCTCATCCCTCGCCGTCGTCGCCCGACTTCCCCTCTTGAGACCTGACCCGCACAGACCAGCACGCCAATGCTAGCAAGGAACTGCCTGCTGCTGTTCCTTTGGTTTCACCTCGAGGAGGGCTCGGCCTCGTCTCTTCTACGACCGCCGTCGTCGCCACTGGCGGGACCCGGCAGGACGGCAGGGAGGGCGCACGCCAGGAACTCAGTAGGCCCCGCAAGAAATGGGCCGGCTGGGTTCCAGAGAGTCAAGAGAGGATGGGTGTGGAACCAGTTCTTTGTGCTGGAGGAGTACATGGGGTCTGACCCGCAGTATGTTGGCAAGGTAAAACCTCTTGGTTCTTATTCGTGATGCGGATGTTGGAATAAGCCATCATTTATCAAAACGTCTAAATAGTAAATATTGATATAGTCTCCCTTCCTGGACTAAATGGGGAAATTGAACTTGCGTCTATAAACCACCGATCCAGTTGGCTCTGTATTCCACTGGGGTTTGAACCAGTGGAACACAGAATGAGAGCCGGGAGCGCTAGCCATCAAGCTAAAAGGTCAGACTGTCAACACAGTGTTGAACATAACTCTTAAGGTACCATTAGAGTAGTTCAGGGATTCGTGTACTCCTCATCTCGTCATGGCAGCTTCTGTGTTGCACTACGATTACGTGTCACAGTATCAGCTGACACACCCTGCACTAGAAACCTGATCCCGATTTTATCGATCCCAGCTGTACCACACGGAAGCAAAGTGAACTGGATGTGCGTTGGGGGAAACAAGTCCTTAGTTAGCCACAGTATCTTACTTTTAGATAAAAGTGTGCTTGACCTGGGAGCCCACCAAACACCTTTGGGACGAGAAAAACCAGGCCCTCCCGTGGACCTTCCACCGAGATGATAATGGCTGAGCAGTTTCTGAAGATGAAAGTGGGAACCTTTCTTAAAGACACCGATTGAGGCGCCAGCGGGATAAAAGCCGGAGTGAATCCGAGGGCAGGGTGACAGTGACATGGTCCTGAACGGAGTTATCAAGTTCACTACCAAGAGCGGGAAAAGATGACAGGACCGGCTTTGAAAAAGGCACTTAAATGAAGCCAAGTGGACCACCAGCCGTGTTCAGCGCTTCAGACGCCGCCGTTAGCAGGTGTGCAGAGTCCAAATAAAAAGAGTGTGAGCCGGGGGGGGCGTTCAAATGAAGAAACAATTAGCGGACTAATTACCAGCATGGTTTTTGTTAGCTTGTCTGGAGTTCGTTTCTTTGATTGAGACAAAGCGGGGCATTTCATCTCCGCAGGTGATACCAAAACCGTTCCGTGCTTAAATAGGACGGAAAGGACGCTGGTGGTTGAGCTTCAGTTGAGTGTTTTTTATACAAAAATCAGGCCATGGGCTTGGTTGTGTTGCTTTTGGTTTTTAACGAAAATCGGAATTTTACACCCTGGACTGGTTGCCCACCAATCACAGGGCACGTATAGACAAACAACCATTCACACTCACATTCATACCTATGGACAATTTGGAGTTGCTAATTAACAGTTAAGTTTCTGGAAAATATCAGTTCCCAACTAAAAGATACATTATAAGCATAATTTCATTCACACCATTCATACCTAAGGACAATTTGGAGACGTCAATTAACAATTAAGTTTCTGGAAAATATCAGTTCCCAACTAAAAGATACATTTTAAGCATAATTTAATTCGCACCATTCATACCTATGGACAATTTGGAGACGCCAATTAACAATTAAGTTTCTGGAAAATATCAGTTCCCAACTAAAAGATACATTTTAAGCATAATTTAATTCGCACCATTCATACCTATGGACAATTTGGAGACGCCAATTAACAATTAAGTTTCTGGAAAATATCTGTTCCCAACTAAAAGATACATTTTAAGCATAATTTAATTCACACCATTCATACCTAAGGACAATTTGGAGACGCCAATTAACAATTAAGTTTCTGGAAAATATCAGTTCCAAACTAAAAGATACATTTTAAGCATCATTTAATTCACACCATTCATACCGATAATTTGGAGTCGCTAATTAACCTAGCATGTTTTTGGAACGTGGGAGGAAACAGGAGTACCCAAACAAAACCCACGCACGCACAGGGGAGAACATGCAAACTCCACACTCCAGAGATGGCCGAGGGTGGAATTGAACCCTGGTCCCCTAGCTGTGAGGTCTGTGCGCTAACCACTCGAGCACCGTGCCGCCCCTCGTTAGATATTCTTATCGGATATTATTTTGATCCTGATAAGCCACCCCGCATGTTTAATGTCCTCCCTCTGTTTTTGTTAATAACTCCTACAGCATTCCCAGCTGCATGCCTGCTTTGATTCCGCGGAAAACATTTGCTATCTCATCCCGCCCAGGTTGTACCTGCCATGTGCGCGTCGCCAGCCGCAGCGTTTCAAGTCTCCTCAGTCTTTCCTTGTATTAATTTACAATTTACTTACCCTTTGGGCTGCTCCATAAAAGTCAATGATTCGAGTCATCGAGCGATGAGCTCCCCGAGTCAAATCCCATTTTGTCTGCCGTATCGCTCCCATTATTTTTTGCTTGGTCAGTGCACGCAGAGAGAGAGATGCACGCTAGCGCTGGAAAAGTCACATTGCTGTGTTGTCAGCACATTTAAACAACACGCCGAGTCTTCCTCGACATCCGTCTAATGATCATGTGTTGCATTTTCTGGTGTCAGGTCACATGATTGCACAGTTAATTGCCACTTACGTCCACGCAACTAACAAGATGGGATGTCGGCCATGACAGAGTGCATGGGAATGGCGCCCGGCGTTACGGATCAGCTAGTTCGTCTAATAGCTTGTGACTTTGTCTCTTTGCTTATCGTCGGGATGCGGCGGTTAACATTTAGTTGCCCTTCAGTGCCTTTTTTATTTCATTTTACATTTGAGGTGCAAGCATTCCAGGATGGATCATCCCCCCTGCTAGTTCGACACCGTTTTTCGTCATGCTAACAGTTAGCATGCTAGCATTTTAGCCATTTTTGGAGGTGTAAACTTAGTGCTAGCATGCTGTGAACATTTTACCCACTGATAACAATTTGCTATCTCGGTAGATGCTACCATGCTAACTGTTAGCATGTTAACACTTGCCATTTTCTAACATTGGACATACATTATAATCAGTATAGAACTACCTTAGCAGTGTGGGTATCTTTCTAGGTGCTAGGTTGTTAGCATTTTAGCTATGTTCTTAGGAATAACCATACGATGTATGGATTACAATTACGATAGAACTACCCTGGCTTTTTACATTTGAGGTGCAACCATGCATGCTAACAGTTAGCATGCTAGCATTTTAGCCATTTTCATCGGTGTAAACTTACATACTGTAGATAGTAGATGCCAGGTGCTAGCATGCTGTTTACATTTTACCCACTGCTAACAATTTGCTATCTCAGTAGGCGCTACCATGCTAACTGTTAGCATGTTAACTCTTTTGCCATTTTCTTACGTTGGGCATAGATTATAATCAGTATAGAACTACTTTAGCAGTGTCGGTATCTTGCTAGGTGCATGTTAGCATTTTAGCTATTTTCTTATGTATAACCATACAATGTATGGATTACAATTACGATATAACTACATCTTAACAATTTCTTAGGTATGAACTAACAAGGCACGGAACCAACACACGGATTTACCCACTCCACAAATGTCCTGCCATTTTTGGTACCCTGTGTCATCTTGTCAACATGCTAGCTGTTAGCATTTTAGCCATTTCAGGTATACAACTATTCCTACAATTACTCTAGGTTTTTCGACATCCATTCTCCATATTTCTATATTGATTCTCCACTTCCACAGTCATGCATTTCAGTTCAGCTTTTCAGCATTCACATTTCTATAGAAATTGCTTCAAGTTATGTTTTCACAATAAAACTACCGGTAATCACAACGACTCAACATCAAGCACAAATATCAATACGATAATAATCACTTATAAAAACAGCACTTGACGTCCGTGTCAGCTCAAGACAAATTCCAGGTAAGCAAACGCTACTTGAATGCCAGACGACGTGTACACCGTGAAGGAGGCCCATTGTGTTGTCGAGGTTAAACGACGTCATATGCGTTATGTGCTGGATGCCTTGCACAAAGGAGCCGAGATGGAACGGATGCTTCCAGAAGTCTACTCGAGTTTGAACGGTGGACTCCATCCAATGTTTACTTTACCGTAGGACACATTCCCAACCCTGACATGGTGACATTGATTTACAGCCATCGTAACTCCTCATATGTGTGCATTGGCGACACGGAAAACGGCAAACAAACAGCAGCTGCCGCTAATTGTCCTTCGGGCTCGACTCCGGAGGAGCAAATAAGGTCGCCAATCCAGCATCCAACATCCCTGCCATCCCAAGCGCTCGTACTACCATAAGGCGTCAAGCACGTTTTTACAAGCAGGTTCCTTAATGGCTCACCTTGCCTCATCTCTGGATGCTTAATGTTGTTAAAAAGTACTACCGTGTAAATATTAAAAAAAAGAGGAGTCAAGGAGAAAATGTCAGGTCGGAAAATATAAGACTTCATTACAGTAAAATCGGAAAAAAAAAAAAAAACAAGCGGTGATTAATTAGTTTGAGATCCTGGAGTGCACGTTCTCCACATTATTGCAGATTAGTAGTTCAAGCGGGGACGACGTCGGGGGGTTAATATGCCAATTACATCATGCGGAACGGCCAAGATGTGCAAGGGAGCGTCAGCCTTTTGCTGCTTTCGCCCTGGCGAGTTCAGACAAAGTTAAACCGGACCGACCGCTTTGGGATTTTTGCTGCTGGAATACGTTTACACAGTAATACTGCACAGTACTGCACAGTATTACTCCCATTTCAACAGACACCTCAAATGAGCTGGTATCGGAAGTAGCAATATTTCCGTATCGCACATCACTAATGAATACATAATACCCTTTTGCATGTTCATGTCTTTATGCTTCACTTTTTTGTCAAGCACTGAAATTTCGCACTTTTCTCGGCGATCCTTGAACGCACCATAGTTGCGTGACTGTTGTGACTGTTGGTGAATCATCTTATGCTATCATTCATTAGTGGTGAGTAACCATATGTGGGGATCGAGTCATGAGTGAACAACGGCAATCGAAGAGAGAAGTTTTTTTTGGCGGTCCTGGACAGCACCCCCCCCCCCCCCACCCCCATCCCCTGTATACAGTTTGTTTTACTGCTATTGGAACCTTAATATCCATGAATGTACATGCACAGGGGATCAATAAAGTTATATCTGAAGTTTGGCGGTTTTATCGCAACTCTGTCCATACTGTAGCTTACCGTAATCCTTCCTGGTTGCAGTTGGGGTAGAAGTCATGGATGGAATGGCTCGGATTGAGGCACCACGGAAGTCTGGAAATGAGATACGACATAAGTAAATAATCCTGAACTTGATGGGAATTTTCAAGCTTCAAAACATAAAATCCACGATTCATTCCACCAAATCCAGCAGAAATAGCCGCCACTTGTTTACGCTGGTGGGTGAGCGTCCTTAAACTGCAAGGCCGTGGCTAATGAATCCCGAATGTGCTGCGTGAGTGGATGTTCTTTGTGACGAGGTCCGGTCACTGACCTCTAACCGAGGTAGCAGGAGAGTAGCGCGGTGGCGAACAATCATCTTGTTTATGCGGCCATGACATCTGGTGGAAGCGTGACTAATCCGCTAACAGGCTCCAAGTGATTGCTTATCAGCGATATGATGATGTTTAAATCTAGTGGATGTTTGATTGCACTGCAGTAAGTACTGCACGCGCTCAGTTGGAGAAGCGGGTCGTGGACAAATATAAGGTACAAACGGTGACCATGGAGTCGAGTAATTGGTCCTTTTTTTTTTTAGAAAAAGCGCTAGAAAATGAATGAATGAATAATCTTTATCATTATTATTGTTAATATTCTCACCATTATTTTAATCATTAATATTACCATTTGCATCATGATAGTTGTAACAATTTTTTGATTTTTTTTTAATTATTTAATTTTACAGACTTCATTGCTTCTTGTAGTGTGCTGTATCATTCCATCTGTTGTTTTTCTGAAATCCGCAGTATTTGTGCTTTTATTGTCAATTTATTAGCCCACTTCACCCCCCCCAAGTGTAACATTTAAATATAATTTTCTGGATTGCATGTGTTTAATCTTGTGCACGGTGGTCGAGTGGTTTGCGCGCAGACCTCACAGCTAGGATACCCGGGTTCAATTCCACCCTCGGCCATCTCTGTGTGGAGTTTGCATGTTCTCCCCGTGCATGCGTGGGTTTTCCGGTTTCCTCCCACATTCCAAAAACCCCGCCTCTCGCCCGAAGACAGCTGGGATAGGCTCCAGCACCGTGTTAGAAAATGAATGAATGAATGAATAATCTTGTGCATTAAAAAAACAAGAACTTGAGACTGTGTCTGAACATGTGACCAACTCAAACATCAGTTTCTGTGACTACAATACGATAGGACTCACACTGATTTGGATGCGATGCGGTGCGATACAACTGACAAATATGTGATACAGCCCAGTCACTTCCTGTATCATCCCGTTCCTTGTGTCCATATATTGTCAGGAATGTACTTCATGTGCTACATGTATGGTATACGTATGTAAACGTGGCATCCATATTAATTGCGTCTTCCAAAGAAGGGAGGACGACGAGGGCGTTGCCGTGTGCTCCATGCATGATGTGCACCGTGCACGTGACCCCCCCCCCCCTCATCAGCCATGCAGAAGTGGTGCATATTGATTAATTGGAGTGATTTCAGTGCAGAATGTAAGCAGCCTCTGTAGAAAATGCTGTAATTGGATTTCTGCAGCCGGGATTATACGCCGCACCTCAGGAATGCGTATTCGGGAAGGCTGCGGCTCCCCCCGTAACGACGACGCGCACACGCTCGCTCGCTCGCACGGCTCGCTTTTGGAATGAGAGCGGGAACCCTGACCAATCAGGTTTACTTCTAAAAGAGGCCGCTTATTAACTCCTTCTCTGCCGGGAAAGGAGCTGGACGTGTTGCAACAGAATATTCATCACATTTGGAATGTGATAGTGGAACGTGTGAGAGTGGGCTCCATGGTGCTGGGGAATTTTTTAGCACTTTTTCTTGAAAGCACAGAGCCCCCCCCCCCCACCCCGGGGGGCTGGATCTGCACCTTATTCTGCTGGGCAAAAGTACTGGCACACCCTAAATGGATGAATGAGCTTGGATTCCTAATGCTTTTGCTTGGATGCATGGTTGCAGACGACTACGGTGTACCCACATGGGCATCCTGCAAATAACTTGATGAAATGATAATTCAGATGATAACTGATAACCAATATGTCCAACACCAATATCACCCGATATCGAAATTGGCAAAACATGACGTAAAAAAAAAAAAATCATGTTTCTGACACCAAATTGAATGCGGTCCAAATAAAACCGTATAAGCCATCGCGCTGATGAAAGCGTAATGAGCAGATTGAGGCGATAGGATCCCGTAACCTGACTGGCGTTTATCTCCACGCTAGCGTGCTAGCAGCACAAGCGAGCGGCTCCATGTCAGAACGGCAAGGCGAGGTTATTATAGCTGATCGATATCGGTCGCCGGGACATTTCTCGGGCTGATGACAGCTCGCTATCTGGGCGTCGGGCTATGCGGGACGGCGAAGGGACACGCGGGACAAAGCGTACATGCTATCTGTACGTGTTGTAAATGGAACAGATAGACGGATAGATGGCTGTTGTGTTGTCAACGCCACGCGCGGGGAAGGAGCCCACAGACACTTTTGTTGTTTGCATTTTGTTGACAGTATGGCTTCTCAGGTCAATCACCCCAAAGGCTGCAGGCTTCTTATCGCCGTGCGACATTAGCACACACCGCTGGTATCGATCGGCCGATGCCTTTTTCTCATATCACACCTGATTAAGCAACGTAGGCCCGGCCATTTTTCCCCCCAACGACATTGCACATCAATGTCAAGGTGCGGACAAGTGATACTGATTGGGGGCATTATGGTATGGAAATATGAGCTGGACTTTCGGGGGCAGGGGTGGTGTGGGGGGGGGGGGGGGGGCGACATACAACATGCTGAATGTTTTTTGGCAGAACAGATGAATGGCCGCCATTAGCTTTTATTTCAGGTGTTTGCTGACATTCATCATGGAGCTAACCAGCTGTCCAATCATGGCTGGTCGTCAGGGAGACGCACGATACAACTCTGATTCACTTCAGCTAACATGTGATACACGCAGCGATATCATTCGCTTCTATTAAGGTGTGATAATGCAATACGGGACGATATCATTCACTCCTATTTAGGTGTGATAATGTGATACAGGACGATATCATTCATTCCTATTAAAGTGTGATAATGCAATACGGGAAGATATCATTCACTCCTATTAAGGTGTGATAATGCGATACAGGATGATATCATTCACTTTTATTAAGGTGTGATGATGCAATACAGGACGATATCATTCATTCCTATTAAAGTGTGATAATGCAATACGGGACGATATCATTCACTCCTATTAAGGTGTGATAATGCAATACAGGACGATATCATTCACTCCTATTAAGGTGTGATAATGCAATACAGGACGATATCATTCACTCCTATTAAAGTGTGATCATGCAATACAGGGCGATATCATTCACTTCTATTAAGGTGTGATCATGCAATACAGGATGATATCATTTGCTTCTATTAAGGTGTGATAATGTGATACAGGATGATATCATTCACTTCTATTAAGGTGTGATAATGTGATACAGGATGATATCATTCACTTCTATTAAGGTGTGATAATGCGATACAGGATGATATCATTCGCTTCTATTAAGGTGTGATAATGCGATACAGGACGATATCATTCACTTCTATTAAGTGCTACATGTACCGATACTATGGTTACCCCATGATGCTTTAGCACGTACTCCTGGTGCTTTAGCACGTACCAATAGTATTGTTACTCCAGCATGTACTGATACTACGATTACTCCTGATGCTTTAGCATGTACCAATACTATGGTTTACTCCAGGATGTACCGATACTACGATTACTCCTGATGCTTTAGCATGTACCGATACCGAAGTTGCTCTTGATGCTTTAGTATCGACCGATACTACGGTTACCCATAATGCTTTAGCATGTACCGATACTACGATTACCCATGATGCTTTAGCATGTACCGATACCATGGTTACCCCATGACGCTTTAGCACATACTAATACTATGGTTACTCCAGCATGTACTGATACCACGGTTACCTCTTATGCTTTATCATGCACCAATACCGCAGTTGCCCCTGATGTGTTAGCGTATACCAATACTGCAGTTGCCCCTGATGTTTTAGCATATACCAATACCACGGTTGCCCCTGATGTGTTATGGTGTACCAATGGTGCAAGACTATGGCAAAGCGAGTCAGTGCACCAGCGGCAAAAGGCATCCATCCCGCTGTGATGAGAAGCAACACATGCAGTCAGCAGCGTGGTTCGTCATCCAAACACGGCAATAAATCACAAGCATGAGCAGTCATCTCCGAGCAGAGTGCCTATTGAACGATTCAAACGGGCCGGCGTCTATTCTCTCCTCTCATTTTTTTTTTTTTTTTTTGCTACCTGTTCCCTTTTTTCTTCTGCGCGCCAAGTCGACCGGCGGCGGAGTTGCAAGGTGTGAATCATGAAAAATAAACACGGCGGCGCCATTAATGTGGATGAATGCGGTGCCGCCGCGTGCACATTGGCTCTTCCTCTCTGTGAATGGTGTTTGCTTTAGTGAGATTTACATTCACTTATCAGCCTCTCCATCTTTTCAATTCCACTTACACACACAGGACTGTCTTAATTGATTGTCTTTCTGTCTACAGTACAGGGAGAAAAAAAAATCATTATTCTTCTTTTGTGTGTCTGTTTGCCATTTAATGAATCATTTGATACACTTGATTTTCTTTGTTTAAATTCATGGAATTTTCCATTCAAGCCGGTCTACTATTTTAGCCTTATAATTAATGAGGCGAGGCGCTTTTTCTTTTTCGGTTTTTTTTTTTTCATTTGCATTCCTGTTTTTGTCAGCCAATTTGCAGGTTTGCTTGTCCTTTATTAAAAACACCATTGGGTTATGAGACAGTGGTGAAATAATATGTGCTACCGTACATGTACAAGTACAAGTACTGGGGGGGGGCAGAGTTAACTGCTGTTTTTGGACATGATAAATACATATGATGCAGTGGTCCTTTATTTCATTCATTCATTCATTTTCAACTGCTTTTTCCTCACGAGGGTCGCAGGGGGTTGCTGGAGCCTATCCCAGCTGTCTTTGGGCAAGAGGCGGGGTACACCCTGGACTGGTCGCCAGCCAATCACAGGGCACATATAGACAAACAACCATTCACACTCACATGGACTGGTTTTATTTCAATGATGTTAATTATCATTGTAATCACATTATGAATGTATGTAAAACTACACTATTTATTTTGTATTTTTTTTATTATTATTCAAGGATTGGGTGTGTGGAATTGGATTTACATGATTTAAATCACCTCAGAGCCAAACGAGGACAAGTGTTATGGAAAAGGAACGCAAGGCCTTCTCGTTATGCAGCCGCAATGGCAAACTTTCAGTCCTCAGAGCGCTCAACAGCGAGACGTTTACGAGTCTCGGTTGCAGCCATTTACCCCCCAATTGCATAAGACTCAACAGATGTTGCACTTTTCTTGGTTTGATTGTAAAGTCGGAGCACAATTATGACTGGGTGTTTGCAACAGTCCATCTGCGGTATTTGTGACGCGCCGCAGGCAACAACAGCTTCCACCCAGTCTGGGGATGGAGAGCAATGTGGTTTCATGTAACTATTAAAGTCTGCGTGCGGTTCGGTCCTGGCCTAACGAGTCCATACATTATGGGAATGGCTGTGCAAAAAGCACCAAACAAAAAAAAAAGAAGTGCGAATGCTAAATGAAGAACAGCTTGACAAATTGTTAGTCTTCCCCGCGGGCGCCCCCACTACAATCTGTTCAGCGCCGCAACAAACACTGTGTTTTATTAAAAACTTGCAAACCTGCAAGCTCACGTTTCAGGGGAGCACCCGAGGGCGACGAGGCTCTTAAACTAAACTGCTGGCAGCCCAAAAATGCCCAAAAGAGATGCGTACCTTTGATTTGAGGCAACAAAAAAAAAGATGCATCTGTTGGATGAATGTCTTTCTTTGCTATGGAAGGAAGCACAAAAGTCAACATAAAAGTCCCGCTCGCTTCTCATTAGCTTCGTTGGAAGCTTTAATGGCTTTGCAACGTCCTCTTGGAAAAATAAACACTAGAAGAACCACAAGAGAACTAAAACCGTTGTTCCAAAACTTGTCATTTCAAGGAAAATATTGAGGACTCCAGCATACAAACAAAAACACTTCCGTAGATGGGTCTGGACACCAAATATTCCCGACTCCCAGAGCCGGCTGGAGGCAATATCGGATAATGCTAAGTGTAGTCTAGCCTCCAGGGGTCCTTATTTAGAAATCTTCATAGTTTGAGCATAGAAAACCTGTTTACAACCTTCTAAATATATGTTTTTTTTTACATTATTAAAGCCCTCTAGACATGAAATAGCACCCCTATAGTTGTGTTTACACTCATATTACTCAATATATGTTTTTTTTTACATTATTAAAGCCCTCTAGACATGAAATAGCACCCCTATAGTTGTGTTTACACTCATATTACTCAATATATATATATTTTTTACATATTAAAGCCCTCTAGACATGAAATAGCACCCCTATAGTTGTGTTTACACTCATATTACTCAATATATATATATTTTTTACATTATTAAAGCCCTCTAGACATGAAATAGCACCCCTATAGTTGTGTTTACACTCATATTACTCAATATATATATATTTTTTACATTATTAAAGCCCTCTAGACATGAAATAGCACCCCTATAGTTGTGTTTACACTCATATTACTCAATATATATATATTTTTTACATTATTAAAGCCCTCTAGACATGAAATAGCACCCCTATAGTTGTGTTTACACTCATATTACTCAATATATGTTTTTTTTACATTATTAAAGCCCTCTAGACATGAAATAGCACCCCTATAGTTGTGTTTACACTCATATTACTTAATATATGTTTTTTTTTACATTATTAAAGCCCTCTAGACATGAAATAGCACCCCTATAGTTGTGTTTACACTCATATTACTCAATATATGTTTTTTTTACATTATTAAAGCCCTCTAGACATGAAATAGCACCCCTATAGTTGTGTTTACACTCATATTACTCAATATATGTTTTTTTTACATTATTAAAGCCCTCTAGACATGAAATAGCACCCCTATAGTTGTGTTTACACTCATATTACTTAATATATGTTTTTTTTACATTATTAAAGCCCTCTAGACATGAAATAGCACCCCTATAGTTGTGTTTACACTCATATTACTCAATATATATATTTTTTTTACATTATTAAAGCCCTCTAGACATGAAATAGCACCCCTATAGTTGTGTTTACACTCATATTACTCAATATATGTTTTTTTTTACATTATTAAAGCCCTCTAGACATGAAATAGCACCCCTATAGTTGTGTTTACACTCATATTACTCAATATATGTTTTTTTTTTACATTATTAAAGCCCTCTAGACATGAAATAGCACCCCTATAGTTGTGTTTACACTCATATTACTCAATATATGTTTTTCAGACACAAACCATAGAACGCGTCTATGCAGACAGACTCTTACATTTGCTGGACCCGTGTCGTCAATAAATCCACCTTCCCTCATTCCCTTCCGTAGTTACCGCATAAAAAGGCCGGGTGCTGTAAAACATAATCAAGGAGCTCCAAGAGCATCTCGGGAGAGACAAGTTCATAACTGGCAGAAAAGACACACACCAACACGGCGGATTTGAAGCTAAATCCGCAGATGATGCCTTAATTGGCCATAGAGGTCATGAATGAGTGCATGCATTAGACGAGGCTAATGACGAGGCTAGCGAGGCGCTCTGTGATATTTAGTTTGATCTTCCAGGAAGTAAACACTACCTCGGTTCAGAATGGCCGCAAAGCACCCGTTGGATGTGTACCAAAGGTTTTAGGTCAGAGGGAACTCCGGTTATTGGAACCTTTGTAGGTCTTTGTCTGCTGTCGTCTCCCACTTGAGTGGATTGAGATCCACGGTTTCATCTGAGTGACAATGTTTTATGTATGAGAGATTTATCCTCATTAGTCAACAGAACATTCCCACAGTATGACGGTTTCACATTTCTCATGAGTTAGCGTCTGCAGAGCTTTGATGCTCACGAGTCCTCTCCACTGTCCCCCCTCGAGTCGATGACAGCTCTTTCCCTTCCATTGTCCCCCCCCCACCCACCCACCCAACCCCACCACCACCGGTGCTCCACACGAATCATTATCTATGTCAGTGTTTGCGCTCAACCTGTCTTCTCTTGGTTTTTTTGTGTCTCGCAGCTGCACACTGACCTCGATAAGGGCGACAGCGCGGTGAAGTACACTCTCTCGGGGGAAGGGGCCGGCTCCATTTTCACAATTGACCAAACGACGGGGGACATCCATGCCTTAAGGAGTCTGGACAGGGAGGAGAGGCCTTACTACACGCTGCGCGCCCAGGCCGTCGACATCAACACCAACAGACCCCTGGAGCCCGAGTCCGAGTTTGTCATCAAGGTGCAAGACATCAACGACAATGAGCCAAAGTTCTTGGAGGGACCGTATCGGGCCAGCGTTCCCGAGATGTCGCCAGTAGGTAAGGGACCAGACGAAGCATTCGGGCGTAGGGACACCTGCCATAAAAGGTTGTGATTGGCCGGAAAATCGAAGGGGTGCCTCATTCATTCATTCATTCATTTTCTACCGCTTATCCTCACGAGGGTCGTGGAAGGTGCTGGAGCCTATCCCAGCTGTCTTTGGGCGAGAGGCGGGGTCGCCAGCCAATCACAGGGCACATATAGACAAACAACCATTCACACTCACATTCATACCTATGGACAATTTGGAGAACATGCAAACTCCACACAGAGATGGCAGAGGGTGGAATTGAACCCTGGTCTCCTAGCTGTGAGGTCTGCACGCTAACCACTCGACCAACGTGCCGCCGGGGTGCCTCATTTGCGTTTTAAATGAATGCAGATTCAACCATCTGCAAGAAGTGACTTAACGATGACACTGTGCAGGCCACTATTCGGAATGGAATATTTTCCCTTAGCATTGATCAAGACATGCTGAAGGCTTGTTAATAGCGGAAACATTCATATCCCATTTAGTTTGGTGGCATCATAAAAAGAAACAATATTTCGCTAATTTTCATTATCTAAGCAACAGGTAACATGCAAATGTGGGCCCGGAATGGAGCCCTGGGGAACACCGCTTTTAATTTCCGGTGGCAATGAAGTGTGCTCATGATCAGACACACAAATGGTCTTTAAAGCCCGAGAGGAATGGCGGTGATGTGTCGAAGTATTGCAGGTTGGAATCCCGACTTCATTCCTTGCAATTTTCCGTGGGAAACAAGAGGAGCGTCGATGTCACAAATGTAGAAATATTGTCGACACAAGCCTTTAGGGGTGATGTCAAGGAAGCTGCAGGAGGATTTCAGACGTTGTCTAATATATTTCAAGTTGTACGTTTCAGGATCAAGACGTGTCATGTTCAGTGAGGTTACAAAACACAGCGCGGCTTCTTGCACCTGACATGCAGACATAATACAAACGTCGCCGGCGAAGCAGACAAAATAATTGCACAAGCAGAGGTGAGAGGGTTCAGTCTTACAGAAGAGCACTTGTCAGCCAACATCGGGAAATGACGGATGTGCATAATTAGCAAAACATGGAAAGACCGTTGTTTTTTTTTTTTTTTCCCCGTACTCGTGAGCTATCAATGCAGCGTATTTGTTTATAGCGCTCATAATGAAGCTAGAGATTCAATCAGCCATCTTTGTTCCCCGATTACAAACCGCAGTCCAATTTCTCGCCGTCAATGTTTAAGCAAAGACTGCCTTCACCTTCAAGGCGGTGGGGAGGGGGTGCGGAACCACGTTTGTCATTTTGGAAGTGAAATTGTCTCCAAGGTCACTGAAGCCCACAGGGAGGGCAGGAGAGCAAGGGGGGCGGAGAGGGGGGGGTCTGAATAATTCACTGCTTGTTTTGAGCATCTCAGAGAAAAACACAAGAGCGACATCAGTCACCGCAACCTCGGAAATATGAAAAACACCCGCAAGAAATGCAGCCTCTACTTGTTCGTATGCTGAGTCAGTCCTTACGCACCCACAGAAGCCGCCTTTGTGGGGGGGGGGGGGGGGGGGAAAAACAACATAGTGCGGATCAGAGGTCGCAAACTAGTCAATAGCGATCGGCCGGAATTGAAAAATATCAGAAAAATGAAATGTATCACACAGGAAGTACAGTACCACACCCGCACACCTGCATTACGGTCATTTCTTCGCCACCAGAAGTCGATTCCCTCACCAAGCATTGGCCCGCAAATGTTCCCCATCCGTCTACAAGACACTAATTCATCAAAAAAAAAAAAATTGTGAGCGAATGCTTGACAGGGAATCAACTTCTGCCACTCTGTAGACATGCACCCCGCCGTCCAAAGCCCTGGGCCCGGCCCCTGAAACCATGGAAACAAGCGCTGCACGTTGAAGGGTGCCTTGGTTAGGTGGCCATATGAATAATAACCGGCAGGAGGAGCAATCTAATCACCCGACATGCCAAATTTTGTTTATTTCTATATCCATGCAAGGTGATTAATGGGGACTTTAATGTGCTTATGTGTGAGTAATTGAGCGTATCGTGGACTTTGACTTTGTGGATTATTTCGAGTCATTCTGTGTATTTCCACTATCATTATTAATCGGTGGGAGGAGTGAGCGCATTAATTACATTGTCCAGTTTGGGGTGGCGGTCCCGAAATTGAGAGTTGGTGCTCTGAAAAACGTGTTGCTCAGCGGAGACGACGACAGTACGACGATCCTGTTTGCAAACTGCGCTACGCACGTCAAGTGGTTTTCCAAGTACGCACCACCTGACCTCAAAAGCTATCTGCTCTCATCTCGACTTAGATGGATTTTCAGAGGAAGTACAGTGAAAGGTTCTTCGGCTCGGTCTTTCCTTCTTGATCTGTACACCGCCTTGGAGGAGCATCGCAGGTGAGCTCCAACCAGAGGGCAAAACCGCCTCGCCCCGCAGTTTTCTGACATTTAAGAGAGCCCGGCTATTCACGGCGTATCCCCAGAAGAGCAGATCAAGGTAATTCGCCGGAAGAAAACTTCCTCTTGATCAGAATGGCAATGACGCCCTCGGAGCGCCACAAACCACAGCTAGGTGGGGGGACGGAGCAACACAGCCTGAGTCGATCAGCGTGACCATGGCAACAAGGGCTCGCAGATTGACTGAAGATCATTAATGAAATGATTGACAGATTGCTAATTAGCTAAAACTCAGATTAGACCTCAAACATCAGATAGATTTACCATCGTGTTTTATTTTTTTTTCCTTGCCTGGCATCAACAAGATTTCCAAGCCTTTGGAGGATATTTCTTCTTATTGAAATATCTTTATCCCTGATGGGCTGCTTCACATTGAGACGTGTGGGCGTCATGAGGCAGATCATTCGGTCTTGATGCTAAGCTTGATTACAAACTGGAGCACGTATGTGAAAAAAAATTCAAGCTGCAATTTTCTCGTCACTGTGACATTTTGTTTGGTCGCTGGCAGATTATTCCTGGTGGTCGTGCTCTCTGTCAGTCGGTGGCGTCCTCCAGCCCCGCCCCCCACCCCGTATCGGTCGCTTACCGCCGAGGGAATGAGCGGAACCTGTTTAGCAAGCATATATGAGCGTGCCATAGGTATTAACTATGTGGCTTATTTCGTGTCTATTATTTGAAACTGGTTATAACTGGCAGGCGAAACTATGACTTACATAACGTGCTTTTGAATCAGACATTAAGTGTACCCTGGGTTCTGACTTGGCTTGTGTTGACTCATTCTTGTTGGCTAGGTTGCCATCATCAATAATAACTGGTGGGAGGAGGAATGACAGCACAAATGATATGATATGTCTATGGAGTGTGTATGGAGGATGCCGTTGGTTTTGACTTTGTGTCTTATTTTAAGGCATCTTGCTTATTTGTAATTGCGCTAAGTCACTATCATCACTAATAACTGGTGGGAGGAAAGGCATGTACTAGTGCCTGAGTGATGGAGGATGCCATTGTTTTTGACTTTGTGGCTTATTTTACGTCGTCTTGTTTATTTGTCATCTTGTTGATGCTAGGTCGCTATAATCAATAATAACTGGTGGGAGGAAAGGCATGTGCTAGTGCCTGAGTGATGGAGGATGCCATTATTTTTGAGTTTGTGGCTTATTTTACGTCATCTTGTTTATTTGCGATTTTGTTGATGCTAGGTTGCGATAATCAATAATAACTGGTGGGAGGAAAGGCATGTGCTCGTGCCTGAGCAATGGAGGATGCCATTGGTTTTGACTTTGTGGCTTATTTTACGTCATCTTGTTTATTTGTCATCTTGTATATGCTAGGTCGCTAGCATCAATAATAACTGGTGGGAGGAAAGGCATGTGCTAGTGCCTGAGCGATGAAGTATGCCATTGGATTTGTCTTTGTGGCTTATTTCAAGTCATTTTGTGTCCATTATGCAAGGTGGTGCTGGTCATGAATAACAGGTGGGAGGAGTGACAGCATGAATTTTAGCATATAATTGCCATATGTGCGAATCAAAGTCCATATTTCAGGTTTGTCCACATGTTGTATCGTAAGTGGAGTACATCCAAATGGTCTCACCTCATTCCGGACTAATCTTGGCCGGTGAGGGTGTTCTATTTAAAGACAACCAGGGGACCCACCGCACGTGGACGTCCTCTCCTCAGGCCAAAGCCGAGAAGGTGCGAACGAGTTATCACGCAACGACACAACGGCGTCCGACTCAACGGGCGCCCGCGTGTGTCTTTGTTAGGCGGGACTGAGACGCTAATCTCCCTCACCTAATGTTTTAATGCCATTGTTGCAATCTGCTCAGAGCTAAAGCCTGTTTAATATACAGCCAGTTTAAACGGGCTACTGTCAGCTTAGCGGAATTCTCCACGAGCATGAACATGTCAGGGTCTCATGTTTATGGCGAGCTATCCAAATCCAAATGTAATTACACGGACAGCCATATGCTTCCATAAAAGACTTGCGTAGAGAAAAAAAAAAGTTGATTAAAAGTGATTGTTTGGTGGCCATGCAGCGGAATGAATTAATTGAATATGCATGGTAAATAATGCTGTTAGCAAAGGTGGCGCCAACATGTAATTGCGCTGTTTGGACGTCGGCCACGCGAGCCGTATTGGCAGGCGTGGATCTGTGTTTTTGTGTTGTGCAATGAACGAATGGCTCCACATGCGCCACATCCATCCTCATTGAGCATCTTGTTTCCGTGTTAGCCGCAGTTCCCCGGCTCCTGATTTATGCTTCATTAGTGTCGGGCCAGTTCATTCCGATAAAGCCTCCGACTTTGGATTTCTGCACCTGGAGGCTAGCAAATTAAGTGTCCTTTTAGCTTGTCTTCATGCTCTTTCCCGCAGGGACGTACGTGACGCAGGTGACGGCGACCGACGCCGATGACCCCACGTACGGGAACAGCGCCAGGGTGGTGTACAGCATCCTGCATGGGCAGCCGTACTTCTCCGTCGACCCCAAAACCGGTAAGATGGAGATGTTGAATTGATGCTTTTAGAGTTACATTTACCGAAGTCTATTTTACGAATGATGACCTCATTAGCATCGCCATTGCATGCTAGCGACATATCAACATGTCAGATGTTGCCAGATGTTGCCGTTAAACCTCACATCACCTCCCCGCTTTTGCCGACTTTGCTTCTTTTGTGATTGTTTACGCCCGCAGCTTGAAATTGACCACAACACAATTACGCTGAAACATTAACGCCGCTATTGGTTTGTTATTTACGCCAACGCTCTGCCGGGGAATTCATCAATGCTGCAGCATCATCCTGACGGATCTAAACGGGTCTAAACTTGAAGCGCAGATCACAGCGTATTGAAAGAATGACTTTAGACGTGACACAAAAGGCGACACAGGTGGAAGGTGTCGCCGATTGTGCAACTCGGATCACACGCTGAGCCCGGATGGCAAAATGAGGCCGGCTGGAAGCGTAAAGTCACGCTGCGTGAGAAAGTGTTTTCCCTGCTGAGCGAGCATGTATCTGCGCAAACAACGGGAAAAAAATGAACAGTCGAAAAAAAAAAACAAAGGAGGGAAGCGAGGTGACGCGTGAATTGTCTTTGGATTTAAATATTTGCACTCGAGCATCTGGAGTCCCTGGATTTGTAGCGTGGGAAACTAAGAGTCTTGTTCCCCTTGTTTCATTTTATTCCATTTGTGTTTGTCTCAGGCGTGATAAAGACGGCCTTACCCAACATGGACAGAGAAGTCAAGGAACAGTACCAGGTCTTAATCCAGGCCAAGGACATGGGAGGCCAGCTGGGGGGGCTGGCCGGGACCACCACGGTCAACATCACCCTCAGCGACGTCAACGACAACCCGCCCAGGTTCTCCAAAAGTGAGTGTCCTCCTTTGGTTATTACATTTTAAAAGTGGAGCACCAGGCTATTAATAGTACATAATATGTCTTGGTTATATGTCTTAATATTTGAATACATAGGATATTATCATTTTTAACTTTGTAATTTTTTTTTTAAACAGGCTTCACTACACACCTTAAAGCCAAGATTTTTTTAATTTTATTT
This sequence comes from Doryrhamphus excisus, assembly GCF_037039965.1. NCBI lineage: Eukaryota > Metazoa > Chordata > Actinopteri > Syngnathiformes > Syngnathidae > Doryrhamphus > Doryrhamphus excisus. Next base: position 21,200,504 of record NC_136363.1, read on the forward strand.
CTTATTAAATTATATATATTATAATATATTTATAATATAATATAATATATATTAATATATATTATATATATTATAATATATTAATATATTATTTATAATAGTAATATATTTATAATATCTTAATATATATTATATATAAAAACATATATAAATTTAATATAATTTATAGTATTTAATATATATTATATATAATATATTAATATATTATTTATAATATATTATTATATATTATATACTATAAATTCTATAAAATGTATTATTTTTTATTCCGTTAAAATGTTAGCATTGCATCACTATGCTAACATGTCCCGCTCTTTACTGTATGTGATATGCGGCATCTATTATGTTACGTGTAAAAAGGTCAGAGAGAGAGAGGCGTGGCCAAACAGCTCATTAGCATTAAAGCTACAGACACACAAAATGGTTTGTTCCCAGTCGGGCTCCTTAAAAGCACTTTTAAAGTGTACATACTAGCATCAAAGATAGCTTTTGGACAATATATAAGAAAATTGTAGCATTTATAGCAGCTTCCGCTACAGTAAAAGACATAATTGTGTTGTTTTGTCTTTGACGCGCAAAGGTCGCCTTGTTTTTGCATGGCTGCACAGACAAGCTCCGGTAAATAAACGTGGATTGGCGTTGTTCTTTGCTTCTGGAGCATCCGTCTATATTTAGATGAGGTTTTATCACGATGCACTGTGGGGGCTGAGTCACTGCATTTCAAGCTAACGCTGTACTTATCCACCATTTTCATTTTTTTTTTTTTTTTTTATAGGCTGCTAAACCTGATGAATTTGCCTTCTCGCAATCATCAACAAAAAGTGTCAAGTCACCGATGTGTGAGGTTTGTGGGCAAAGCAGCCGGCGTATGACAGCCGAGCACAAAACCTCCACAGCCAGCCAGACCGCTTGTTGAGCTCCCTGGAATGTAAATACAGGCAAGCTACGAAAAGGAAAAAAAATGATATTTCCATAATTCAGTCACAGCACAAAGGTTTCGGGGGTCGCGTGTGGATGCTCCTGCGCAGGGTTGACGATGTTTAAAACCCCGACAAGTCACGAGCACACGGCTGGAGCGGAAAGGGAACTTGTACTTGTCCAAAAAAAACAGGACCTGCCCAAAATCGCATACCCTTGAAGCTACTTGATTATTTATTGAGCGCACAATAACCACATCCATCAGAATCCCCGCCCTCGCTTCTTGGATCAACACCGGGGTCAAACTGCATGACGGCGGGTCTGACGCACTCCTGGTGTCAGTTAGCGAGTTTTCTCAAATTTTCTTGTAAAAATGAGTCATGAGTTCATTAAAAAAAAAAAAAAAAAGGGAAATATGAAGCGGTGAAGTGAAGCAGATCAAATGGTCTGCTGCTACGGAGGTGTCTCTGATGGAAATGTTCACACATTAGCTTCTAATGGCTTCCCAGTGTCAGTCTGTCCATGCTTTTATGATGCTACATGCTTCAAATATTCTTTATTTGACAATGTAGCACGCCTAGCATGCTCTCTGTTGTATTAAGTAGCGATTGTACATAAAAAAGGAACGGGAATGCCTACACTGCTGCACAAAACGCACCATTTTCCCCTTTATTTTGGTTGCTGTTTCATTGCCTTGTACCAAATTTGAGTGGTTCATGCGGCTCACACCAAAAATCCACTAACGGAACTTATTCAAATATTCTTTATTTGACAATGTAGCACGCCTAGCATGCTCTCTGTTGTATTTAGTAGCGATTGTACATAAAAAAGGAACGGGAATGCCTACACTGCTGCACAAAACGCACCATTTTCCCCTTTATTTTGGTTGCCGTTTCATTGCCTTTATACCAAATTTGAGTGGTTCATGCGGCTCACACCAAAAATCCACTGACAGAACTCTTACAGAACCCGAAGACCACCTGTCTATGTAATCTCCATGCATTTGTTTTCCCACAAAATCCTCCTAAATCCATCTTTCTTCGAGGTCGACTACAATCCGGAGCAAAATGGTTCTTTTTTTTTTTTCCCCATCCACGGGAATTCAATTTGTCGGTTTGTTTGTCAGACGATTCCTCAGCAACGACTCTTGTTGGCAGAAGCAAAGCCTCGCAAACGTTGATATTTGATCACCTAAAGCCAACTAAGCCAGACACTTAGAAGAAGCCGCGCTCCACCGTGTCAGACGCGAAGGCGCTAAAAAAAAAAAAAAAAAAAAAAAAGATTTTTATTCAAACGTTTATTTGCAGGTTTTTTCCACTTGCGCGTCCCCGAGTCTTCGCCGGTGGGTTCCTCCGTGGGCAGGATCAAAGCCCACGACTTGGACGTGGGAAAAAACGCCGAAGTGGAGTACACCATCGTGCCGGGCGACGGCGGCGCCATGTTTGACATCACGACCAACGACCACAACCAGGAGGGCATCATCATTCTCAAACGGGTAAGTGATCCCCCCCGCCCCATTGAAACAGCAACACAACCCGATGTAAGACGGTCACTTGTTGCTAGGCAGACTTAATAAATAGCCAGTGACAACACTCTGTATTCAATATAAACTACACCAATAAAAATGACCATCTGGTTCCTAAGGCAACAAGAATATTGCTGCATAAATAACCATACATGATAGCTGGTTTATTATACATCACATGACCCTCCCGGGGGGGTCGAGGCTGATGTGGACGCCCTGCTGTACACCCCCAGCGTGATACCTTGTCTTTATTGACTCCATGCATAGAATAGAAGCAGTAAATGTGGACTTCGTAGAAAATGAAGGCAAAAGGACGCCTACCCCCCCCTTTAAGGTCCCTCCGCGGCCTTTATTGGAATCTCAGCACGTCACCGTACCTCAAAGAGACGCGGCATGACGAGGCCCCAGCATGTCGGAGCTCATCTCCTAGGCCATATGTTCTCCTCCGCTAAGTTGATTAAGAGCACGCTGACCCCAAGAGGTCAGCGTTGGCTTTACCGGGCCGGCTTTCATCTACGATTTATTTCACAGCACCCACTTTAACCTACAGTATTTTCCAGGTGGGGGGGCGGGGGAATGACGGGGGACGCCGTTTCACTTGGACAACTTTACACAAAAGTTACGGCGGCGATATTAGAAGAAGGAATGATGCCAGGATAAACCCCTCCAAGGTCTATCATCTCGAGACTCAAATTAGGGAACAAAGTAGAGCAGCCGCTCGGAATCTATTAAACATGGAGAACGTGATTGGACGTGTACGTTATTAACCTATATGTTCAAAATCACGCTGGCTAAAAATAGCCATGAGGACATTCATGCTCATCAGATACGAGTATCCACACATGTATTATTCAAGTAACTCACCAATAAAGCATTGTGGGAACTATTTGGGGGAACGCCTTATGTCATACGGTCCAACATCAGGGACCGCCGACATCACAACGTGACAAGAATTCCCACAGACACATCTCAGGAACCAACCTTCCCAGAAGAAAGGAGAACCGACAACAATTTAAAGCAGTGGTCTCAAACACGTGGCCCGCGGGCCAAATGTGGCCCGCAGGACACTAGTTTAATGCCCCCGCCTTGACATGAAAGTTTAATGTTAAAGTTTGATATGGATGCTGTTCATGTTAAAGGTTAAATAACTTAATAGTTATCCTCCCTATCTGTGTGGAAGTGGTAAGTTTTTTGCTATTTAAGTTTAAAGGAAATAACTTGAAGGCTACCGTTTAGGTCGCTAGCTCTCTAGTTTGCGAGTTAGCATGTGTCTCAAGACCCCGCAGTTGCGCAATATGTTGTAAATAAAGAGTATAAATGTGACTATAGTCGTGTTTTGTCATGTCTACAGGGCTCTAATAATGCTTTGGTAATTTTAATCTGAAAAAAATAATTTGTCTACCCGCCAACTATATGTGGTTTCTTAAGTTTTTATTATTATATTTATTTATTACTGATTGATTGATTTTCTTTATTCTTGATTTGTTTATTTATTTTTCGTCTTATTTTGTGTAGACCATAGCACTGAAAAAGTTTGTATATTTTTCTGTTTTTAATAAATGCTGGGTTTTTTGGGGGGAAAACCTGATGCGGCCCAGCCTTGCCCAGACACTAGCTCCAGTGGCCCCCCAGGTAAATTGAGTTTGAGACCCCTGATTTAAAGTAACTGCGAATAAGTCCAATTGTCTTCTGGACCGTAACCCACAGAGGGCGCTGTCAACGCTTCCCCCCTTCCCATCAGTCACCTGGTCGATGATCGTCGGCCCAACAAGCTGCTCCCCATGCTCAGATATCCTGATAATACAGAAACTTTACCCCTCTCGCCGCCGAACGTTCTTGTAAAAATAGAACTGTGGAGTCAACATTCTGCGGGAAAAATGGATGACATCAGCAAAAACGTACTTTTCCCCAGCCGTCTTATCTGGGAATTGGGTTATCGGATAAAAAAGCAGGAAGTTTCCACGCGGATGAACTGGGAAGAAAATGACTTTTTGTGTGCGTCTAAAACATGAAACGGTGCTCTCCCGTCTATGGGAGTGTTTCGTGGGTGTGAGGAAAGACCGGGGGTGTCGGATCATGGCTATTGATCCCTGATGAGCCTCGTTTAAGCTCCTCCAGTCGGCGCCATTGACAGCATGGAGGTGAGGAGTCTTTTCATCCGTCCTGCCATTAATTAAAGACTTCATTTCACTAAAGCCTGCCTCGGTCCGGGCCAGGCGAGTGCGGTCCTCTCGCTCCATCATAAATGTCATTACTGCTCCCATTGAAGGAGATGAAGAGAATGGGGGGGGGGGGACAAAGCCGGGTGAGTTTGGTGCGGAGGAATGCCATCCAACATCTCTGGTCCGATATCTCCAACCTACTACTAGCTACTTTGAACTTACTAATGGACTACCCCCCCCCAAACAGGCAAACAACAAACGACGGTTGGGTATTGGGTATTCAGCACTGCGGGATGGAGATATTCAAATGGCTTCCAAATATTATGCCACACACGCCGTCTTCAAACAATACACTTTTTTTTTTTTTTTTTTACCGGTTTAAGGCTCAGGGGAGATTTGCATGGCGCGTCTTTAATACCCGGAGGAAGGAGATAAACATGCAAATGGACAAAAGTCAGGTTTTAGGGCGCCATTAACTTGGACTCATTTGGGATAATAATTCAGCAATTACATTACACTTCAATGGAAATCAGACTATATATTTCAATAATCAGATATTTATTGTATGAAAATATATTTAAAGGATTTTTTTAATATTCATATATTTTTTAAAACAGAGGAAAAAAATCATTAAGTGTAATTCAGACTACTTTTATTGTTTATTACATTGACTAAAAATAGTTTAACCCTTTTCAGACTATACATTTAAATAATTAGATATTTATTGTATGAAAATATATTTTAATGATTTTTTTTAAATATTCATATATTTTTAAAAACATGGGGAAAAAATCATTAAATGAAATTCAGACTACTGTTAAAATATTGTTTAACCCTTTGCAGACTATAAATTTAAATAATTAGATATTATATATATTATATATATTATATATTTATTATAAAATATATATTTTTATATTATATTTTTATATTTTATTTTATTTAAAATAAATATATTATTTTATATTATAAAATATATTTAAATATATTTTTTTGAAAATATCCATATTTTTTAAAAACAGAAGGGAAAAAATCATTAAATGAAATTCATTAATATATTGTTTAACCCTTTTCAGACTATAAATTTAAATAATTAGATATTTATTGGATGAAAATATATTTAAATATATTTTTTGAAAATATCCATATTTTTTTAAAAAGAGAAGGGAAAAAAATCATTAAATGAAATTCATTAAAATATTGTTTAACCCTTTTCAGACTATAAATTTAAATAATTAGATATTTATTGTATGAAAATATATTTAAAGGATTTTTTAAATATTTATATATATTTTAAAAACAAAGGAAAAAATAAAAAAAAATAATTAAATGAAATTCAGACTACTTTAAAAATATTTTTTTAACCGTTTTCTCAGGTATTGCTGCAAATTCATGTTCAGACGATAGTAATAATAATTTGTACAAAACTAACTATAAATTTAATAAAATAAAAAATGTACTGTAATAAAAATGCAGACATTCCGCACTGAACTAAAATGAAAAATGAAATAAAATAATTGCGATGGAACGGCGTCGCTATGGCTGCTGTTACGGATTACGGCTCAAGGGAGCAGATTTGCATGAAACGTCTTCCATGCGTTCCTCATCCGGGAGGAGGTAAATAAACACGCGGCCGGACAAAAACAAGGTTTAATCGTACAGAGCGGATGCCGTGCTCGCGACACTGTTTTCCCGGTTTGTGTCCTTCCCCGTACTGTACGTCACGCTTCCCTGGGAATTTTTTTTTTTTTTGGCGGATTTACCTATTGTCTCACGTAATCTTATGTTTAGCAGATGGGATGTGCAAGCCTCCTTCATGCCTGCTTTTTTTTTTTCTCCTCCGCCCCTATATCGCCAGGCTGGGAAACAGATGATCATCCTTTGAACCCATTACTCAGCCTGATCCTCTTATCATAGCCAACCTTCCTCAGTCTCTAATTTGGGCTGTGCCAAACTCTGCTGTGTACAATGTGGCTCTCCTGCTGTCTGCCCGTCGCTCCGTGTGTGTTTGTGTGCGAGGCCAGTCAAAGGAGAGAGAGGGAAAAAAATAAATAAATAAGAGAGAACAGGAGAAGGATCGTCTCCCGGGATATTGCACCAATCCCAAATAAGACAATCCGGTGGGCGGGTCGGAACACAGCAAGCAGCTCATAAAGGCTTTATCTCCAGCTCACTCACACCTTCATCCTACTCCGTCCTTGCAGTAAATGAGCCGGCAGGGAGCCCGTCAGGCCGGGCACACTTGGCATGGTTGCTTCGGTTAAAAGAGAGTCTGGTGTGCTTGCAGCGCCGGTTCGATTCCTTCGGTCAAGTCAACTCTGGTGCGCTTCCGTATCGACAGCTGCCCAATCAGGTGCTTGCGTGATGCATACGGTCTTATGTCAAAGGATCGTGTACATTTAGTGCACTTGATTAGGTTTCTAAAAATACACAAGCACCAGCTCATTGCGACATCAAAAAAGACCAACAAAAATGTGCATTGCTGAAATTCATCCTCTTAGATTCTTACATCAGAATACAACAAAAAAGCGACTTTGGTACTTTGGAGTCATGTGACACTTTAGAACTAAAATATCTTCCGTCACTCAATGAGAAAAAATTCTCATTATTATTCATATTCAAAATATTCGTAAACAAAACCAATGTTATGAGAAATAAACAAAAACATTTAATGGTAAAATATTTTTGCGGCTAGATATCGGTGCTTAGATTAAAGTTTTGTTAGCTAATGTAAGCTAATGTTATGAGAATATATAATCATAATAATGCATGATAATATATTATAATGCAATATGTCATATTTCACTCTGCAAAGTTGCATATTTGCCATTTGTGGCACAGGCAATCGTACAGTCTGTTAAACATTTGCAGCATTTCTGGAAATGCCGTGCATCTTCATGTGTAATTTTTTTCCCAACTTGGTAAACTGCATGACTGACAAGAGGTCTCACTCTGTTCTTCTACGAGGCATCTACACGCTGAACCAATGCACAGAATGAACCCTCCTCGTCCTGCCCGTTTGAGGCTAGAAAGGAATAAAAGAGACACGCATGCACATGGCAACAACATATGCAGCCTGGCAGAATCACCCAGCTCATTTTGATTTATGGTGTGATTAATGTACTATTTATGACCAGATCATTAAATAAACATTTCACGAGATGTTGGAGTTCAAACACATCCGCTTTGTGCCCATTTAACAAGCTGCTATTCACTGGCAGTTCAGTGCGGAATGAATTCAAAACACATTTAAAATGTTCTCGTTTTCTGCATCACAAAGGCCGATTAGCCGTCGTGCTACTTGATCGCTGCTACTACTATGGGGAGCCACAAAAAAACTGGACTGAACTGGACTTAGACCACCATCGCAGGTGGAGAGCGAGCATCTCTGCATGTGCGCCCGAGTGGGAGCACTTGTGTAACATCCTGCACACCTGAGAGGGGGGGAGGGGGGGGGGGGGGGGGCTTTTTGCGTGGGTTGCAAAGACCAGCACCGTTGTTTCTGGATCAGGCATACATTTTACAGATACTGCTATACGTCCCAAAAGTAAGCCAGGAAAGTTGAAACGGGAAAAAAATGGAGAGTATTCTCATAAACGCACATTAAGCAGCCCTGACGCCATCGCCGCCTTCGCACCCCCGCCCGCCGCGTCCTCAGCCAGCCCACGAGAAGCAGCGTGCCGTTATTTAACTTTAGTGAATTTGGACATGATGGATGGCGCCGGCTCCGACCAAGCGTCACCCCCCCCCCTCCCCCGGCCCCCTCAGGAGGGAAGTAAGGGAATACAACTTACACAAATGCACTTTATTGCCACTAGGGGTCCCCCAATCACATTTACTAACAAATACCAGGACTTGTGTTGGATTCTGGACTTCAATGGAAATATTTGGATGTTTAAAAGGCCAGTCCTGATAGTCTGGGTCAGGGTGGGGGGTGGGGGGGTTCTGTTGTTTTTGCTATCCAACTATTTCAACTCTCTTGTTATCATTTTTGTTAGTTTGCTTTACAAATGAGATGTGCAGCATACCACAAACGGCCCCCGGGCTGCACTTTAGACACCCCTGCTCTCTCTCTACATGCAGTATGTAAACATATTTGGATAGATGATCGAGGAGAGTCTACCGGGAAGAATTCCTGAAGGAATTTGGTCCATTTGTGACATCATAGGTTATGATGATGTTGGACCAAGCATGCCTTGTGGGCGCCGGGACCAGAAATAAGCCTTCAGAACATAAAAAAAAAAACCTGCAAGTGCAGCCCAATTAAAAAATGAATGGTGCTTTTCATTTGCGGATGATGTGGTGTGGATTTTTGTCTTTTTTTTTAGAGGATTAAAGGTAGCCCTCTCATGTTTATTGGTTTTGTACATGATATTTGGAACATTTAGCCAAATGAAATCCGTCTGTAAGCGTTGAGTCATTCCATTTGAAGGCTTGGAAAGCACCTTTTGATGTTGTTCCGTGTGACATAAGACGATTTCACGGATGAAAAAAAAGGATGAGCCGGTGGTATAGTGGTTCACTTGGGAGCAGACGAGTCATACCGAGACCGCTACGAAGGTCACGGTAATTGTCGTAATGTTGTTTTGATGATTAAAGGGGATATCCGCCCATTAGGGGGAGACCGTGTGCTTCCTGTCGGGGAAAGTTTGGGAAGGGCTGCCGGTTAATGACACCTGATAGCAGCTCGAGCTCATCCAGTGGCATCATAGCCAGCGTCGGCTCTTCGCCCACACAGACGGCGCACGGGAATTAATCTATTGATTAAAGCGCTGAAGGCTTCAGTGGGAGGCGAAGCGAGCTATTTCCAGCCCCGCTGTGATCGGAGGCTAGCAGCCAAAGGCGGGGAGAGGAAACAATACCTTGCAGCGGCAGGGGATCCAGTCGGCCGCCTGGAAGAGAATAACACCTCGCCAGGAGTAGGAAGTGTCGGAGTGTCTTTATGTGCTATGTGCCGCATGGGAGGGCCAAGAGGTGACGCTGGGACTTGAAGTGGTCCCATTTCCATTTCTTTTGGCCTTTTTGGAAAAATCCCTTGATGGTTGGTCGTTTTTCCAAAACTCGCTCGCTGTAATTTTGTCCACTGTTGATGCTAACGCTAACGGACTATAAGCAGTTTGTTCACTTTGTGCAGGAACAGTCATGGAAAAACGGGGTAATCAAACTCATTTCCGGGACTCCGATAGAGCAGCTGAACATGATAACCCATACAGAAGGCTTTCTAGATCTTCCAGAATTCGCGTGTCTTACTGCAGTGATTCCTTAGGTTTCCTGCCTCCTGCCCAAACTGTTTGTGGAATTTACTCCTGAGCCAACTACGCTAACAAATGCTCCTGAGGACTTCCGGAGAGCTGCCGAAACCCTTTATTGCAATTACTTACACAAAATAAACAGAGTTAGGACACTGATAACTTGTTTTTCCGACTCATCAACACGATCAAGTAACGTTGGAAAGGGGTCAGAGTTCAACAACAGTTTGGCGGATCGTCCAGCTTGTATTTAGGCCATACGTTCCGGTCATTGCTAACAATGGTAATACTTTAACGTAAACTTTAACGTAGTTCGACCATCCCGAACATTGTTTATACGCGTAGCATCCCACTGTGTGATATTATAACGTAGTTATAACATATAACATCGTACGACTTAGCTTACCTGTGCTACCGAGGGGTGCACGTTCACAGTTCCAAACATGTTTGAGGTGTAACACCGGCGACAAGTCATCCCGGGGGTTTGTTAATGATTCATAAGTGTCTTTGTAAATATATAATGCGGTGCTTAAACAGATTTAATGCCGCGGCGCTTATGACACATTGAACATTTTCCTGTGTTTTGCAGCCTCTTTAATCTCCCGCTAATACCTTTAGCGTTTCTGCACCCGCAAATGGGAATCAGCCACCTTGTGATGCTGATTCCTTAAACATGTGAGGAAGGATGGACGGGGGTGTGAGGGGGGGTGAGTCCCCTATGGATGCTGGCACGAGACCATCCATCGCCTCCCTGAAGAATCAATTATGTTCTTGTAACGCCATTTGATTGTGCTTTCTGCGTAGCAACAGGCGGATTGTTGTGGATTTTCCGGCGGAGGAAGGTGTAAAACACCCCGCCAACGTGTGATGCCTTGATTAGCCCGCTCGTCGATATTAGGAAGCGACTTGTGGAGTTCAGGTTCCATTGTGAGGCGAGGAGATGCTCCATTCAGTATCAGTGGCAGTGCACTGAAGGTGCACATTTACATATCAAAGGGCACGGGAACATGTCTGGAATTTCAAGCACGTTCCTGTTGTGATGTTGAAGAGCAGCAGCACCGGCAGAGGAGGAACTCGGAGTGTCGATGTGCAGCGGAGTCAAAAAATAAATAAATAAATGTAAAAAAAACTCGGACTGTAATGAGACGCTTCAAACGTGGCTGTCGAACAGGTGCACGACTAATGTGCGAGGGCGGCGCTCAAACCGAATCACTTAGAAGTAGGTCATCCGAGTGGAAGGAGGGGGAAAAAAAGAAAAAGGTGGTTGGGGGGAGGGGGGCGGGGGGTGGCGAGAATGACTTCCTGGGATATTTCCCTCACGGCCTCCAGATCTGATTTGATTCTTCAAGCATTGACACATTAACTCGTCTTCTCATTAAGCCCAAGCTCATCATCGCCCCCTGCTGGTCACATCACAAAGAATGATTGGCTACAAGACAATTCCCGCTCATCGCCGTGCCAGTTTGTGTTACTGCTCCCATCTGCGCACTGGAGTGAAACTGGGAAACATCAAAGGACTGCCTTTGCCGATTTTATCTCACAAAATGAGGAATACAGCAACCCCTCGCTGCGTCACACGTGCAATTTTCCAAACCTTTTCAAAAATATGTTAATAAATCATGCTGTTTCATACAAAAATATGCATACTTAAGCCAATGTTAGGAATTTTACCACTTAAATTAAGCATGAAAACGGCTAAATGAAGTCAATATAAAAATAAAGACACTGTACTGATATGTAGTACGCTACACTGGTCACTAGGTGTCACTAATGTTATTCATTCACTCATTCATTCATTTTATACCGCTTATCCTCATGAGGGGGGTGCTGGAGCCTATCCCAGCTGTCTTCAGGGTTAGAGGCGGGGTGCACCCTGGCCTGGTGGCCAGCCAATCACAGGGCACATATAGACAAACAACCATTCACACTCATATTCATACCTATGGATAATTTGGAGTTGCTAATTAACCTAGCATGTTTTTGGAATGTGGGAGGAAACCCACGCATGCACGGGGAGAACATGCAAACTCCACACAGAGATGGCCGAGGGTGGAATTGAACTCGGGTCTCCTAGCTGTGAGGCCTGTGCGCTAACCACTCGTCCGCCGTGCAGCCAGTCAGTAATATTACTGTTTTGGGAATGTTTTTGGTGTCTTTAACGGGTTCATTGGGATACATCGCCTTTTCCTGGTTTTCATCATGAATTTGTTGCATGAGGTTTGGTTGTTTCGCCGCCGTGGTAAAGTCTTTTCCGTCTATTTTCAAAGTAAATAAGACAAAGCATGTTAGTCAATACGCCCCTGTTCCCGGGCTTACACAATAAAAAGCAAAGCTGTCCTTTGCCATTACTTCCTCCTCCACAGAAGAAAAAAACATTTGTGCTTTAAAATGATCCTCCATTATATTAACTCCAACGTTCTTTGCCGGCACGCCAGCTGTGCTTCCTGGCAGATTGGAGCACAGGAAGCAAAAGCCAGGCTTCTACTCTCCATCCGAGGACTAAGTCAAGTTCAGTACATTGGACAGCGTCACAGTTCTTTCTCTTAATTGTGGGCGATTCCCCCAGTGAGAGGGCGGCTAATGAAGCCTGGTGTGCACCCCCTGCTGTCAGACCGCCCGCCACTGCAGTCCCTGCTCCATGTATGCTCCGTCTCGGCGACGCATTCTAAATGAAGAGTATTCGACTGACGTGTTTAAGGCGACTGAATCCCCGGTACAAAACTGTTGCTGTTTGCCAAACATTAACTGCGTACATCCGCCCGCCGTGAATCCGTCTTTTAAAATGCCGCCGCTTGCCGTCAGTCCCCGTCTGCAACGGAAGGACAGGACAGGAGTATTTCCTGACGGAGGGTCTTGTCTCTGGAGCATGTGCGGTTGAAACTGGTGCACTGTAATCAAACCAATCACACCGGTTGATGGTCAGTGATTGCTTTTAGATTGGACGGCCTCCACCGCCACCGTCCACCCTACACCCTCCACCATCCACCCTCCCTTCCCGTCCTTTAACAGGCACCTGCTACGCTGGTGAAAGGAAGGTGTGTAAAATCAAGAAGATGGAGGTCTTGATAACACATCTGAGATCTCCAGAAAGGCGTCGATTGCTTCTACTGGGCTGGTTTTTTTTAATTAGTTTGCTAATTAATTTAAGATGAAGAGGCGAGTTGGCAACAATTCAAGCCGTTGGCAAGAACTTTGTGGGGAAACGGGAGAAGACTCCTTTAACCGCGGGTGTTTTATCGACCCTTCTTGGCTGGGTCCCAGGAGAACAGCTCCCATCGCTTTATACTGCATTCACATTGGCACTTGATCCGATTCTGATTCTCTTCTCAAATTAGCACATTTAGACCACATGTGAACACGCAAAAAAAGTTTTGCTCAACATTTTCTAAACATATACAATGATGGTAAATGACTAATTAGTTGCTTAACCCTGCCTTGTGCCCCAAACTATTTGCCTGATGGTGGCCATATTCTTCCACCAATCTTGCTGAAATTTTACACACACATGCTCGTTAGTCCGCTAAAGGTGTGTACCGAATTCTGTGATTGGATTAAACACCTTAAACTTACAGTGGGTTGTTCTGCAGAGTGCGTAGGAGAAATTTCAAACTGAGTCAAATTTTGGGACTGTATTTGTCAGAAAAATAATACCACAAAAAAGGCAGTACAATTGCATATTTTGGAGCGGCTGAGGCGTAGAAAGGATACTTACACAAATACAGTCAGGTGAAAAACACCCAAGACGCCAATAAGTGTTTGGAGGCATCGGCCAAGGAATAAATGATTCCATTTTGATGCAACTCCAGTAAGGATGCACATTAGGACTTGGCAAAGCACCCGACTGGTGAAAAGATTGTAAAATCCAGATAAAGGAGGACTTTTCCAATTCATTCGGACTTTTAATGGGTCCTCATTCCGCACCCATTCCCAAAGAAGCCAATCCCAGGACTGCAAGGTTACGGCGTTGCTGCCAAGGTGCGTTCACTTGTTAGTCCATTTGAAGTACACAAAACGGAATGTCTCTCATGTGACTGCGGGCAGACGGAGCGTGACCACGGCGAGCGTGGGGCGGTCTCACATGAGAAGGCAGCAGACAAGCGGAGGCGAGAACAAGGGTGTCACCGCTGTCAGATGTTCAACACCTCAGACGTGCCGACCGTGCACCCGTTCCTGCGCTCGCTTCTTTGACTAATTGACCCTGAGCTGATATGTCAGAGGCTCATGGAAGGACGAGCACGTGCGCCTCTGAGATGAGTTTTTTTTTTTTAATTTATGACGACTTTGGCAAAGTTGCGCTCAAGCATCAAGCGGCCGTTTGACCTCTGCTACTCCGAGCATGCTTCCTGACTGACGCCCCAAAACAACCTTCATGGAGTAAAATGCATCCTCTGGAACGCCGCCACAGGCGCTTGCAAAGACAAATAGCCGGGGCGGGTGATCGTTACTTGAACCCTCTTTGTCTCTTATCTTCTAGCCTCTGGACTATGAGACCAAGAAGGCGTACACCTTCAAGGTGGACGCCTCCAATGCTCATCTGGATCCTCGGTTCCAGACCTTCGGGGCCTTCAAAGACACGGCGACGGTGAAGATTAACGTGCTGGATGTGGACGAGCCCCCGGTGTTCAATAAGCCCGCCTACGTGATGGATGTGTACGAGGACACGCCGGCGGGCACCATCATTGGAGCGGTGACCGCCCAGGATTTGGACGCCAGCAGCAGTCCAGTCAGGTAAAGTTGAAGTCGCTTGGCGTCGGATATTTTGGACTTGTTGGTCCTCACGTTGTGGCTTTGGAACGTCATTGGCTGACGGTCACGTTCATGTGTTCATCGTTGCTGTTCAATACACAGAACTGCTAAGAAATGCTATGACTAATAATATAATAAAATAATAATAATAAAAGTATAAAATATAAATATTAATGTGTGCAATAATATATTATCATTTTTATCATCATTAATATTAATAATAATAATAATAATAATAATAGTATGTTCATAGCAATATACATGTGTGCAATAATATATTATTGTCATTATCACAATTATATTAATATTAAAATTCATATGAATATGTGTACTAATTTGAAAATTTGATTATTAATATAAAAAAAATATATTATATTATTCTTATTATTAATATAATTAATATTATAATATATAATGTATGTTAATATTAATATAGATATTAATTCATATTAATATAATAATATGTAATCTTAATTCATATCAGGAGTAAATCCTAAATAAATAAATATTAATACTATTAATAGTCAAATGTGTATTCTAAATGTGTTCATGTTCATCTCAATATTAATACTGTACTAATATTACTACTAATACTAAGAATAATTCTGGTTATTAATAGTTTAAAACAGTTTCAAC
Organism: Doryrhamphus excisus; assembly: GCF_037039965.1. Lineage (NCBI taxonomy): Eukaryota > Metazoa > Chordata > Actinopteri > Syngnathiformes > Syngnathidae > Doryrhamphus > Doryrhamphus excisus. The sequence continues at coordinate 21,215,740 of NC_136363.1, forward strand.
AGTTGTTATTACTTATTATATTGCAATGTAAAATAGCAGTAATTATTAATACACAATCCGTTCCATTTTGGAACTAATTTGGCCTGCATTGATTAAAAAACTAAATGAAAACTAGTCCATGAATATAAAAAAGGCGAAACAGCAGAAAAGAAGAAGTTTGTTGTTGTACGGTGTCTTAGTGGATCATATTTCCCGCCCATTCCAAGAACGGCCGTTGATAAACAAGGTAATCCAATTACCTCAAATTAGCGATGTAAATGTAATCATCAGGACAAACGAAGCGCTTTGGCCTTTTAATGAAGTCTTCTAAAGCAGGCTGATTGGGGATAACACCCCTATGCCGCACTCCGGCACGCTTATTGGACTGAAATGTCCCGACGGTCTCCCCAGGCTCCCCGAGCGCTGCGATTGAAGCCTTTATGTCTTTAATCCGCTCGTCAATGTCTGCCGCTCTTGTTCATCAAGGCCATCGCCGCTTTCATCCTAAGAGTTGGGTCAGTTTGCCTCATCAGCCCAGGGATCAATCAATCAATCAATCAATCCCAAGCCTCGACATCTGACTTTGTCGCCGAGGAGGCGGCTTGCGTCATCGCTCTCGACTCGTCTTTGGTGACTTTGCGAAAGACCGACTTTATGGAAGCTCGCTGGGGCGGACATCATGACCATCGCTGTCTCACCGTCCCTTGACTGCTTATCCCCTTCAGGGTCACGATGCCCGGGAGGGGGGGGTTGTTACAGGTGGCACCCTGAACTCCTCGCAGTTAAAAGCTAACAGTGTGAAGTGCAACTAGTTTTTTTTTTGTACACACACAAAAAAACTGCATTTCACAGTAAAGGCAGTACAAGTAAAAGAGTGTCCGGCGGTGCGATAAGATCTAAATAGGAGTACTGCTTCTTCTAGGTAATTACCAGGGGAGACGTTTAAACATCACTGGGCCGTAATAGATGTGACATAAGTTGTCGCTTTTCTTCCCTTTGCCCCCCCACTCCCTCCCCTCAGCCTACACGAGTGCTACAACAATAGACCTGTCTTAAAAAATGCATGAGAAGCCTTTTGTTCCTAAAATCTATTAGCCGTGGGGGCCAAGCGCGTGTTGCCAGATGCATTGTCGGTGTTAGAGGGACACCTGTAACGTTGCTGGGGAGATGTTTTTCATGAATATTTTACCGCAAGACTACACTAAACAAAAGCAAGGAGCGGAAGCCCCGGTCACAAAAAAAAAGGTCTCTTGTTTGTAAAACTGCACTTTGTCTCCTGCGCGTTAAATATTAAGCGACGGCGGCGTGCTGTGCCATCAGCCGACGTGAAAACAATGGAGACCATGACCCGTCATGCATAGGGAAGCATGCTTTTAGACTCGGGGCTACTCAACGATGGTGCTATTTAGCGCCATGCGTGCTGTTAGCGGTGTCTCGGGGAGACAAAAGGCTTTGAGGAGCTCTCGATATGATGACGTCGTGTTGGTCGTGAACTTGGGAACAATCCAGAAGACCCCAGCAGGGCGATGCTTTGTCTCTTTAGTGGGATACAAGAAGTGTATTGTAGTTTATAATATATGCTTATTACCACATGCTAGCCAATCTTTGAACCATGAGTACTAGCAACAGTACCTCATAGTACCTAATCATAGTATATCATTAAGGAGTAGGAGTCAAGAGAAGTCTATACTTTTTCCTATATGTTGGAATAATTAGTAAATTCAAAGGTTTTGCAAATACAACTGGAATAGGGGGCTGCACGGCGGTCGAGTGGTTAGCGTGCAGGCCTCACAGCTAGGAGACCAGGGTTCAATTCCACCCGCCATCTCTGTGTGGAGTTTTCTCCGGGTACTCCGGTTTCCTCCCACATTCCAAAAACATGCTAGGTTAATTAGCGACTCCAAATTGTCCATAGGTATGAATGTGAGTGTGAATGGTTGTTTGTCTATATGTGCCCTGTGATTGGCTGGCCACCAGTCCAGGGTGTACCCCGCCTCTCGCCCGAACACAGCTGGGATAGGCTCCAGCAACCCCCGCAACCCTTGTGAGGATAAGCGGTAGAAAATGAATAAATGAACTGGAATAGGTGCAGATTCTGGAAGATCTCATCATGTTCAGCTGCTCTATAGGAGTCCCCAACTCAATGCAAAGGGCTGAAAATGAGCATAAAAGGTCCCCCGAGATAATCAATACGTAATCAGATGAGCCCGCTTCAAATTGCAGTCCTAAATTGTAATTGATACAGTTCCGCTGCAGCCCTGCAGGAGGCAGTAACACATAACACAAGCAAGGAAAAAAACTGCGGCGTTAGAAGAAAAGACGGTGAAGAATTGAGTATTTTTGTCGTGGTGGCCTTGCCTCCTCCCCTCTTAATCCCATGTGAAGCTCAGCGAGACAAGAAGAGAATCCAAGCGATGAATATGAATGAGAAGCAACATTTTGAAGAAGAAGGACGGTGGCATCGTGAGGCGGGCCTTCTTGAAATGCCCCGACCGGAGCCCAAGAGTCAGCAAAAATGGCCGCCGGCGCCTCACGTTGCAGTCCAGCGATGTGACCGCCGCGTGTACGACAGCAGCGGTCTCTGATCAATCATTGAAGAACGCTTCATGCTGGAGTGGAGTTTGTTGTTGGGGGAGATCCGTGCAGCAACAAACAACATCAGAGAGAAGAGGCTGCACGAGTGCTGCCGGCACTGTGAGCTGAAGTTCGTTGATGGAAAACATGAATTCCATGACATGACAACAGTATGTCTCCTCCACACATGGACCCAGTATTGTCCAGTATTGTCCAGTATTGAGAAGATACTACTCCAGTATTCCCTCGTTTATCACTGTTAATTGGTTCCAGTACATTTACACACATTCCTTATTTATAAATTGAGTATTTTTGTATTATATATTTTTTTTTTATATTTTTAATATATTATATATTTTATTATTATATTATTTAATTATATTTTTATTTATAATATATTTTATTTATAAATGCATATTTTGTATTATATATATATTTATTTTTAATATATTATATATTTTATTATTATATTATTTAATTATATTATATATTTTATTTATAATATATTTTATTGTTAATATTATATATTTTTATTAGATTTTTTTTATATTTATATATAATATATATTTTTGTATAAAAACCTATTTCTGACCTTCTAAACACTTTTCAACACTATTAGAGCCCTCCAGACATGAACTAACACCCCTATAGTTAGCTTTACACTACTATGACTACGTATAGTCACGTCTTTGAATTCGTCTTCTGAATGCCTCATTTTATTTGCCTAGTAATAATAAATATGCTTAAAAATGCATTTATTATTAGAAATAATAAGCCACAAAAGGGCGTGATTTTTAATTAATATATTTTTTTAAAAGAAAATTCAAACTGATGGATTACGGTAATCCAATCTGGTGCCTGCACCCCAACAACCCCCACCAGGAGCAGATCCATTCCTTATCTATTAATAAGACATCTGGCATGTTTGCCGCTAACTGACGTTCCCATCATTCTCCATAAAAAGCGGCTTTCCGGATGCGGGATGACAAATACGGCTGTCTACCTTTGTTGCTCAATGGCGGCCAGATTGATGCCAGACAGAATCAAACTTCATTTATGTTGCGCGGAGGAAATGTTTTGCTCAGCACGGCCCCGAGTGCACGTGAGCCATTCCGAGATTGGAATTCGGCACATTCGTCGGGAAATGAGTATTCCGAATGAGTAATGAAGGCTTTGACAACGTGATTATTGCCTTACGCGGCGCGGGGAGAGTTAGGTTCTTGGCTGATTGGATGGTGGCGTGCGTCGCAGGTACTCCATCGACTGGAGGAGCGACCTGGACAGCTACTTCGACATCGACCCGGTGGAGGGGACCATCTCCACCAACGAGCTGCTGGACCGCGAGAGCGTGGCCTGGCACAACATCTCCATCGTGGCCACCAAGCTGAGTGAGTACGAGCGCCATGATGGATTTAATGCACGTTTTAACGCCAGTCAATACTCAATCACGGTTTTGTGGCAAGGTTTATGGCGCGCCGTAAAGCACAATAGCGCTCCCTGAGGGACACCTCGGGCACGCTCATCTTCACTGTTTTCATTTTTAACGATATCTCAGATGATGGGGAGCGTTTCTCGCCGCCGAGTTTTACGGCAGATTAATGGCGGACGGAGCTGTCTCCATCAAGCTAATTATGTTTTTTTTTTACACATTTAAACGAACGGAAGAAGTGGAGCAAATTTCCGGATAAATAACCAAATCCATCGTCATCAAGTCATCATTTCTGCTAAGAAGCGTCAAAGTCATTATCTGCCAGGCAGGCCGGGTGCTCAATCAAAATTATCCATGCCGTATATTCATTAGGGCCCGGCGCTGCGGCTAACCGTCACCTTGGAAACGGATATCCGTTCAAGGTCACGGCGCCGCCAATGCTAATTGCGCCTTGCATGCGTGCGCACGGCGACGGGCTTTTCGTGCCGACGAATGGGATAGCATGTGGAGTCCCGGAGTATTCCTGAACGTCTCGTCCTCGCCCACCTGGCGCCCTCGCTCTTATCTCGCCGGCACAAGGCAGCCTCTGAAGGAACGTGGAGGAACATACAAAGGCGGCGGGGGGGAATAATGACTGGATAGAAACTCAGCGCCCCGGAGTTTGCTTCCATACAACTTGAGAGTCTGCTCTCGACCTTGGATGGGATTTGAGCTCGGGGTATTGGATTGTGTCATCTCCAGTGCGGTGAAGACGCTATAAAGTCAACATCAGCATAAACGCGGCTTCCTGTTCCTGGCTGCACGGTAAGTTACCAATGCTAACTGTATAGCATTACATTGGGCGGTTACAGCTGCTGAACGGATGGGCCGCTAAGTCCTTTCAGTTTTTCTTGACTTTTCTCAAGCTGCTGCACCTCTTCTGAAGTCCAACCCGAGTTCACACACATTCTTGGTCCGTATGACAACTTTTTAAATCCTCATTTTGCAAGCTGAGGTCCTCTTTAGAAGGAAAACAGACAACGCTGTCAAACACAAACCCTGAGAGAAACCAAGTAAACAAGTCATGATGGTACACAATCATCTCTGATTTGTCAGGAAGTGAACCATCGTCTCCCCTCCGACCGCGGAACGAACGGAGGCAAATCCCCCCCCCGGGGGGATTTGTCCATTTGTCTTTGCAGGCGCCGCAGTCATGCAGCAAAAAGAGAGCGCCATCTGCAGCTCTCCAGAGACGCGGCAAGCAGAAGGTGCATTGGAGAGGATCCGGGGGTTGGATGAACTGTTGTGCCTTTTGGCTTCTTCTCACACACACACACACACACACACACACCCCCCATCCCCCACCCCTCCCGGCAGTCATTTTGTGGGGGCTAACGAGGGAAGGGGAAGATCTACGGCGTGAACTAATAACCCTGCTGGCAGGCTAATTGCAGCAATTTCATGTCGTGTGCTTGCTATTGTGTTATTTCTTTATTGATCGCAGCCAACTTTTAATTCATCTGCAGTTTACATGGAGGGGGGGGGCATTTATTTCTATTAAAGGATGTTTCATTTAAAAAAAAAGCAGTATAAATGCTTGAAAGGCCGCTCAGGCATTGTGATTCATAAAAATAAATAGAGCATGTGTTATTAGGCTCATGGTGGCCCTAAAGGACTCTTGTGCAATACCGCCATCTAGCGGTCGGTATGGTACACTGCCGTTAAAAGGGGATGCCTTCCATCCACACCACTGCTTTTTTTTGTCAACAGATTTCATTCCTAAAGCATCCTTTAAGGTCTACAAAGTGTTCAGGACCTCGGCGGAAGGCGCCGTAGCTCCGAGCAAATCCCGAGTCGGCACCTGGCTCCGGGAAGATTGCTTTCCCCATCAAGGTCACAAGCGGGTTACCGAGTGAGCCGGGGCTTGCATCCTCAATCCCCTTGAGTCGACTCGGCAAGATCCCCCAACCTCTGCCCCCCTTACCCACCCCCCTCCACACAAACTAAGCAGAGAAAAGCCTATTCCCACATCAAATCCATAAAGTTTACCTTTCCGGGGCTCTCATATAAAAAGAACATTTCCCCTCCACAGTGATGGAACACCGTCTCCCGGGGGCTGGTTCTCTGGCTGGCATTAATATGGCCGACACGTCTGTGCGCTTAAAAGAAAAATGTTTCATAAAGCAAGAGGAGCCTCCGCAGAGTCCTTAATGAAGACTGGAAGACGGCCTCATTTAAGCCGGGGACGCTCATGTTGATCATCAATCAGCAGCCGAGTAAAAACAGCAGCACCCTTTATATTATGGGAATCTTACCCCATATTAATGCCTTGCTCATTTAAAACCAGGTAGGTCATCACAAGGAGGCCGGACCAGCATCCTTCTTCTAATGACCTCATCTCTTCACATGATGTCAGCGTTATAACGTGTTGCCTTCAAAATGTGGGTCATTTCATGCTCGTCTTTGCTTCTGTCGCTATCCAGATAGTCCAGTCCTGACCAGTCGGGTGGCGGTCTCCGTGCACGTGCTGGACATCAACGAGTTCCCCCCCGAGCTGGCCAGCCCGTACGAGAGCTTTGTGTGTGAAAACGCCAAAGTTGGACAGGTACGTCGCCGTGCTGAGCTCAACTTGGACACTGAATGCAACACCTTCATTTTTAGTTCAGGTATAAAGTCCCACTTAGATCAGAGTCCAGGGAACGGAAGTCCTAGGTGTCCCAACACTTTTGTCCATAAAGTCCTCCTGGACACTGAATGCAACACTTTCATTTTTAGTATTAGTATTTAGTTTAGGTATAAAGTCCCACTTAGATCCGAGTCTAGGTAACGGAAGTCCTAGTTGTCACAATACCTTTGTCCATAAGATCCTCCTGGACACTGAATGCAACACGTTCAATTTTAGTATTAGTATTTAGTTTAAGTATAAAGTCCCACTTAGATCCGAGTCTCGGGAACGGAACTCCTAGGTGTCCCAACACTTTTGTCCATAAAGTCCTCCTGGACACTGAATGCAACACCTTCAATTTTAGTATTAGTATTTAGTTTAAGTATAAAGTCCCACTTAGATCCGAGTCTAGGTAACGGAAGTCCTAGTTGTCCCAATACCTTTGTCCATAAGATCCTCCTGGACACTGAATGCAACACCTTCAATTTTAGTATTAGTATTTAGTTTAAGTATAAAGTCCCACTTAGATCCGAGTCTCGGGAACGGAACTCCTAGGTGTCCCAACACTTTTGTCCATAAAGTCCTCCTGGACACTGAATGCAACACCTTTATTTTTAGTATTAGTATTTAGTCTAGGGAACGGAAGTCCTAGGTGTCCCAATACTTTTGTCCATAAAATCGTCCTGGACACTGAATGCAACACCTTTATTTTTAGTATTAGTATTTAGTATTTAGTCATGGGAATGGAACTCCTAGGTGTCCCAATACTTTTGTCCATAAAGTCCTCCTGGACACTGAATGCAACACCTTTATTTTTAGTATTAGTATTTAGTATTTAGTCTAGGGAACGGAAGTCCTAGGTGTCCCAATACTTTTGTCCATAAAATCGTCCTGGACACTGAATGCAACACCTTTATTTTCAGTATTAGTATTTAGTATTTAGTCTAGGGAATGGAACTCCTAGTTGTCCCAATACTTTTGTCCATAAAGTCCTCCTGGACACTGAATGCAACACCTTTATTTTTAGTATTAGTATTTAGTTTAGGTATAAAGTCCCACTTAGATCCGGGTCTAGGGAATGGAACTCCTAGGTGTCCCAACACTTTTGTCCATAAAGTCCTCCTGGACACTGAATGCAACACCTTTATTTTTAGTATTGGTATTTAGTTTAGGTACAAAATCCCACTTACATCAGAGTCTAGGGAACGGAACTCCGAGGTGTCCCAATACTTTTGTCCATAAAGTCACCCCAAATGAAAGTTTTGTCCCCGCCGATGATGGAATGCGTTCCCAGAAAATGAAAGTCACGCTGAGTGCACATCCGACGGAACATTCCGCCTGATATATTTAAGATGCGGCGCGTGTGAATGTGCCAGTAATAAGAATCATAAAGCCGCCCCCTGCCTGCAAATGAGCTCATTAACGAGCATCTTCACGCCGCTTCGCCACTTGATCACATCGGCTGGCGACTCGTCATCACAAACCACCACGTCTTCAAGTCAAAACCGTCAACGCCGGCTGGGGTAGGCTCCAGCAAACACCCGGGGACCCTCGTGGGGATAAACGGCACACAAAACGGATGTATGTAGTAACGGTGCTAGGCAGCATTACTCAGGTTTTATAGTGGTGGGCTCGCGACCTGATGGTTGCTGGTTCGATCCCCGTTCAACATACTATATTTTTACTCGATACTGTTCAAGAATCATTCATTTTACATTTAATATTACATGTAACATTCTTCTTATTCTATGCGTGACTTAAGTGGTGGTCCCCCCACCTTATGATTGCTGGTTCGATCCTCGTTCAACATACTATATTTATATGTGATATTTTTCAAGAATCATTAATTTTGCATTTAATATTACATGTGACATACTTATTCAATGCGTGATTTGAGTGGTGGCCCCCCACCTGATGGTTGCTGGTTCGATCCTCATTGAACAAACTATATTTTTACTTAATATTTTTCAAGGATAATTAATTTTACATTTAATATTGCACGTGACATACTTCTTATTCAATGTGTGACTTGAGTGGTGGTACCCCCAACCTTATGGTTGCTGGTTCAATCCTCGTTCAACACACTATATTTTTACCTGATATTTTTCAAGGAGCATTAATTTTACATTTAATATTACATGTAACATTCTTATTCTATGCGTGACTTGAGTGGTCGCTGGTTCGATCCTCAGTCTGTGAATAGATTTGAACACATTTCTACGATATTTCAACATCTATTGTACATTTTGGTACAATCCACACACCATTTCTACTGGAATTGCTTCCAGTAGGTTTTTTTTTCTTTTCATTTTAGCTCCAAAGCCAAGTGTGAATGCAGCCTTATTGTGTCATAACCACGTCCAATTTCCATGTCACATCTGGAAATTGGTCCACTTTGAATGAACACGACACTTTCTCTAACCGAGTTACTTCTACTTTTTTTCTTTGCAATGAAAAGGTGATTCAACTGTTCAGTGCAAAGGACCAAGACGTACCAAACGCTGGACAACAGTTCTCCTTTAAAGCCACAAAGGACGACTTCAGCAACAGGAATTTCACCGTCAGGGACTTTGGAAGTAAACATGGCCTTTTTTCATAAATATGACTGGCATGAGATATCATTTTCATCTTAAATTCTGATCAATGTATGGTTTCAGCATAGTGTCATGCATTCCACTACATAGCAACAGCCAGCAGAGGGCGCTGTTAGTTCAAGCATCAATGAGCAACTGGCCACAATGACTCAAACTAGTTGGAATTACTACTTTGGAATTATGACAAATATATACGTGGAGTTTGTAAAAGGAAAGGCTGGCAACTTTAATTAGTGTGATGGAAGTACTACGTGGTGCCTTCAGCCTGTGAATAAAAGAATAAAAAATAAAACATAAATAAAAATATATTTATATTTATTTTGATGGATTTTAAGCAAGCAGATTTAATATCTAATATTATATATGATAGAATAATATATTAATATAATAATATATATAACAATAATATATATTATATATATTACATAATATATAATATTTTTCCTTGTTTTAGCAAACTAAAAAGACCTACTTTAATTAAAAAAAAAAACCTAAAAGCAACATTTTTAAGTCACTGTAAATTATCTAACCAAACACCTATTTTTAAATAATTTAATTAGAATTTTATTTTGAAATGAAAGCCATTATTTTATTGAGTTTCTCCGATTTCTTTTCCTAAGACTTTGACGTATAAGCAGAGGGAATGGCGTATAGATGAGGCCTGCAAGGGAAGAAACAAATGCATTCAGCCCCCATCCACTTTTACCTTTAACCCCCCCCCTTTCAGCTACAAGCCCTGTAAGCACATTGTGCATCGAGCTACAGACGTGATGGGCAGGGACAGGAAGTAAACAGTGGCGGCGCCACTGGAGGGTTCATTGCCAGAGAAATAGAGCGAACTGGAGAAAAAAAAAAAAAAAACAAAAAACAAAAATGGTGCAAGGTGTGCTAAAATGCCCCAACTCCTGTCAGGCCAAAGCGGCGGCCTTGTTCTGACGAACAAAGCGGCTCTGACAGGAGGGTCAGACTAGTCCAGCTGGAGCAGACAGAACCAGGCCGGTTCAATCTGACACCATCGCTCTCATCTATTGTTGTTGACCTTCATGGCGCCGCTGACCTCACACCTCCGTGTGACGACTACGGTTAGTTTTTTAATAATAATATCTGTCAACGCTATTTTTTTCAGATCACAACCTGACCTGTTTTGTTGAATATATTATTTTTGATAATTATTGCATTTGTTTCATTTATTTTTTATTATTATTTTCTTTGTGTCTTCCACATGAATCTTTTCTAATTTATGAATATATCATATAACATTATTATATTATTTTAGAAATGGATCACAAGCATTAAAGCCAACAAACGTAAAAGTTATACAATATTATTCTTCTCTGAATTTTCTAAAATGACTAATATAAAAACTAAAATCTCAACTGGCATTCAACATGTAAAAAGGGAATGCTTCAGACCACTGCAGTTCTTGAAGTAACCAGAAGAGGGCGCCATTTAGTCAAAGTGAACTACTGCACTGCCTAAAGGGGCTGCTGTAGAAAACCCCACAACATATCATTCCTAGCAACATAAAAAAAGGAAAGAAAACAAACATTTTAACCTATATTCATATTGTTATCATAATTTAATATGATTTACTTTCTCCTCCCCTGTCCAGACAACACAGCCGGCATCGTCACCAAGCGCAGCGGCTTCCGACGGCGCTCGCAGGAGATCTACCACCTCCCCGTTGTCATCGAGGACAACGGCTACCCGTCCAAAAGCAGCACGGGGACGTTGACCATACGGGTCTGCGGCTGCGCGGCGGACGGCGCCCTGCTGACGTGCAGCGCCGAGGCCATTTTCCTGCCCGTGGGCCTCAGCACGGGAGCGCTCATCGCCATCCTCTTGTGCATCGTCATCCTGCTAGGTCAGTTTTTTTTTCCATTTTAAAGTGTATTACTGGATGCTAGCCTCACATGCAGCTACTGCCATCTTGGGGACCAATTATATTGCACGACACAGCAGCAACAGAACCAATGTTGTAACGGCAATAAACAGCAAACATGAATTGATTAAATAGATACATAGCCACTTATAATCTAATAAAAACTACATCCGGAGGTTGCCTTCAGCCACATTTGTATCCACATGCACCAGGCAGCGAGAAGAGACTCGAGATCTGATTGGACGGAGGAGTAAATTGTTTACGGCGTGCGACGCGTGTTGTGGTTGTTTTATCCGATCAGAAACAGCTTGGAAGTCACATTCTCGATCCACAGCCAGCAGAGAGCCTGCTTTGCCGGAGAGCGGTTGCCATAGCAACCTCATGGCGACAACAAGACTCCAAAGGCTGGGAATGAAAGTGCATTTCTGGCCATTTTGGAGGCAAACAAGCAGCCGGGGAAAGCGTGCGTGCGTCCGTCCTTTCATTCTACAGTATCAATGTGGTCAATTTGCATTCCTCGCAAGGTCACGGTCGTAAACGATACTCCTTAATTCCCGGCCTGTTAATGCCCACGCTCATTTGCATACGAGAGAGGGGAGTTAATGGCGAGCTTTATGGTGTGGCTTTTTTGTGAAGCGTGACCGGTGAACGGTCAGTGCCATTCAAGGGCAGGCCGAGTCTTTAAAACCGCCTTTTATTCACTCCAGTTGCCCCCCCCCCCCCCCCCACCACAAAGTGAGGACAAGTGAAGACAGCATTCCCACTGGGAACACTTCCAAATGCCGGCCGTGCTCAGTCAGGACAGCCCTGCAGGACACCGGGAGGAAGAAGAGTGAAATAGACTCCTAATTTGCATTGCAAGGCATAATAATACATAGTGATGCCTTGTTGTTGTTGTTCTGCATAGAAGCCACAGGAGGGCGCTGATACACTACATTAGAGTTTTATCTTGTACATTTACAGACTGGGGTGGGATGCAAATACTGTTGATGTTGAAATTACACAACAAACACACACACACACACGTGCTGAAGAGTTGCGTGCTTAACCTCCAAATAAATTCCAGCCAGTAGCACGCTCCTGTTTTCTTTTTTTCCCAGAACCCCCTCCTGCCTGCAGTGTTTAGACTCTGCCGTGCTTCCGCTAGTGCATCATTTTTTTTTGTTTTTTGTATTTTTGTAACGCTTCAGGCGGCCACAGAAGTCAAATTCCTAGTGAGCAGAAACGCACGGGTCAACTGCAAGCACGTGTGGGTTCAAGCGAGCTTTAACGTGCGGAAAAGTCAAAAGGGAATTTGTGCTAAGGTCAAGCTAACCGGCATCAGCTGCTTCCACTGCCAGGAACCGCATTGTGTTCCTTTGATTGTGTGTTTTCCTCGGAATGCCCCGAGACACCATGTAGTGGAGGTGCTAGCACGCTAACAACTCTCCAAAAGACTCCACAATAAAATTTGATGCTGCAATGGTTATTTTTTTAAATATTATGTTTTCTCTTAATATTTTCACTTTATTCTTGTAAATTTACTGCAGATTTTTCAAATTTTTTAACTATTTAAAAGTAAGTATTTTCTCCATCGGCAGTTATCGTCGTCCTCTACGTGGGCTTGAGGCGCCAAAAGAAGAAGGAGACGCTCATGTCGTCCAAGGAGGACATCCGGGACAACGTGATTCACTACGACGACGAAGGCGGCGGCGAGGAGGACACGCACGCCTTCGACATGGGAACGCTGCGCAATCCCAAAGTGGTCAAGGACAACCTGTTCCGCCGCGACGTTAAACCGGAAATCCAGCGGAGTCTGAGACCGCCGGCGTCCAAGGACAGCGCCGACATCCGGGCGTTCATCAACCAGCGGCTGAAGGACCACGACGGGGACAACTCGGCGCCGCCGTACGACTCGTTGGCCACGTACGCCTACGAGGGCAACGGCTCGGTGGCCGAGTCGCTCAGCTCCATCGAGTCCCTCGCCGTGGACCTGGAGGAGGACTACGATTACCTCAACGAGTGGGGGCCCCGCTTTAAGACACTGGCGGGAATCTTCGGGGAGGCGTCGGGATCTCATTCGGACTTGGTAAACGCGGAAACCCCGCACTGAAGCCGACGAAAGACTCCAGGAGCAAATATGTAACGTTCTGTTGGCGACGCCGCATTAACATCGATATTTTTCTATTCTTTTACGTTCACGGTCGGTCCCAAAATTGTACAACGGAAAGGAAAAACGAGCGCACACGACGATCGTATCGGTGATCTCCCAATTTGAATGTGGACGCGTATCCGTGGAGATGATGTCACTTCTTTGACCATCCTTAAAAGTGCCTCAACTTGACATTTCACGTCCTGCGTTTTACGACCGACGTCACTTCTGTGGCCCCCGTCAGGCCAAAGATGTTTGAATGTTATTTATCCTTCTATTTATTTATTTGGCTGATTGGATTATTGGCTATTTATCTATTTATCTCTCATGCTTCTGTGTATTTTTTTTATTTGATTATTTTTGGAGACACTTTTTGTAAGGGAGGCCCGGGTCAGCGTTCCTGTAAGGTGAATAGACTTGTACTAGACTTGTAAAAAAAAAAAAGAGGCATTAGGGCTAAAATACTGCAGTTCTGTCATGTTACAAAACACCCTTTCTTAAATAAACCACACTGGGACAAAAAGTCTCCTCAAAGCATATCTACTTTTGTCAAACTCGGGGAAATTATTCCCAACCGGAGATTAACCTCACAACACCCCCTTGTGCCCCCCCCCCTTGTCATCCATCAGATAAGACAATGTTGAGTTGACCCGCTCTTCTTACAATAATCCTGGCAATAAGACACTTTCTACCGTATCGCACTTGAGAAATAATCCTTTTTTCCCCTGACAAAAGGACAAATGAAAGAGGGAGTAATCGACGTGTTTGCCGTAGGTCGATGAGGACCATAACAGACAGGCGGGCGGGCGGGAGGGAAGCCAATTATTGCTACTTAGCTATCAGGAATAATTCATAAATGATGACGGTTTCTATGTTATGGTGTGTTATTAGACAAAACGTACAGTGTGTGGTCGGGAGTAAGGACACAAAACATGGAGACGTTACCTTACATGACGTTACCTTAACACTGCATGAAGTCAGTCATACAGTTTAGTATTATCCCAAAAAAATCAACACATTTGAGCAAATGTCATGTATTTTTGGAGCCAAATTCAGCGTAAAAATTGCTGAATAAACTAATCATAGGTGTTCAAAAAACACATTAAAAGATTTTGATGAGATGTAGAATTCTACATCGGTCACTAGGTGTCAGTAATGTTACGGTAACGACCTCACAAAAGGTACAATAATCCCGAATAAAAACACAGACTACTGAACCAATAACAACGCTCAACACGAGGGAACACTTTTATACTAACACACACAAGTCTTATGTCTACTATGTTGGATAAGAGGAGTGTAAAGGTGACTATAGGGGTGCTATTTCATGTCTACAGGGCTCTAATAATGTTAAAAAGTGAATTTAGATGGCCGTAAAAAAATTTTCCAATGCTATAACTCTAAAATATTCAATTTTTATATAAAGAATTTTACTAACGGTCGAGCCTGGAACCATTTAACTGTGATAAGTGAGGGACGACTATATAGGTATACATTGTATACATAGGATATCATGAATATTGAAATATTGGATTTTTTTTAATAATAACAAAATTTTCCCCTAATAATGTAATAATAATATTAAGGCCCCAAAAAATATTTAAAAAATAATAAGTTTGGTCAGTCGATTGTGCGGAACGATGCAATGGACTAGATTATGATGTGTAATATTGTAAGAAAAACAAAGAAAAATTTGGCAAATCATAAAAAAACTGGACATTGACTGTAAATATCCGTGACAATTGCTGGTGTGGGGGTGGGCGGTGGGGGGGGGGGGGGGCACCAAGGCGATTGCTGTTGCTTTTCCAGCCTGCTGATCGGCTACAAGAGCCCTGCAGCCAATTCATTTCCTTGAGGGCCGACATTGTTGTGCATGAAGTGTGGTTACTGGCAGCCCGATGTGGACTATTGAAATGACTACCGTGGCCATGCATTGTTATTAAAACCAACACCAACTGTCCAGACCGGGGGGGTCGAGGGGGGGTTCCTTCCAGTGCATTAAAGCAAAAAGATCCTGGCTCCAAAACAGCTCAGTAGTGCCATGAACGCCGGCAACAAGGCCACTGATGGCGTTTATAGTGGAGCCGTTTCAAGCGGCTGCTGAGCGCCATTGTCCAGCTTCATTGTTCGATCCCGCCTCAGCATCCCACCCTCCTACGACGTCTAAAAAAATACATCAAGTACATAGCTGATGTGTTGCACGCCATTGTCAGCGACGTCAAAAAGCGCAGCGAGCGATTGTTTGGTTGCGAACAAAGAGGTGTTTGACAGCGTTCAATTTGCGCACGGCAGCCGTCACGACTCGAGAGATGTCACGGCGCCTTTGGAACATCACGGAAGCGACGACATCGCCGTGGAAACACAACACACTGTCACCGACGGCGCTGGCTGAGCAGCTCGCTAGCAGCAATTAACTATAAAGCTTTACATTTTAAAAAGTACGCCACAGCGCTAGCCGTCGAGCCAAAACGGTCATCTGGATGCTTCCCGATGTACTTTGGTACTTTGTACTTCCAGAAACCACATTTATTTATTTACTTACACACACACCGAAGCAAACGTATCATACTTCGCTGCTGTCAACACGGCGAGGATTAGCCGCCGCCATTGTGCGCCGCCATGGAGGTTGATTTACATGGAAATAATTGAAGACGTCTCCGCCGACGACGGAGCAGCTGTATTCCGCGCCCGACGGGATTGAAAAGATCAAAGTTATTTTTTAAATCCTCACTTATCGTCGTCGTACTACTTATTGAAAGTTTGCACCAAAACACAAAACAAGATACGTGGCGTTAGCACGCTAGCAAAGTAGCAATGAATGGAGTCTTTGTGGTCCGTTCATCCAATCAGCTCCCTGCCGGCATCACACACACCCGGGCTCAAGGGGACCGCGGCTTCTATTTTTAAATCCAATAAGGAAATGTCTGAGCTGCCGAGCGGGAACACAGCGTTCCGAGATTACGCCCAACCCAATATGGTCGGGGGTCGGATTTCCTTATTCACCGTCCTAATTACGGTTATATTTACTTCTCCGAGTGGGAGGGGGGGGGGCACGCCAACATTCTGAGCCGCTGACACCGACAAAGTTGTCAAAATTGGATTTAAAGGCACCCCCCGCCTCAAGCTGACGTGTGAAATTGAAACGATTGCTGATTAACACCGCAAATGGGGGCCAACACCCCCCCACACCCCCACCCTCGTCCGAGCATGGCATTCGATGGAACAGTTAAAGCGGTCACTGTCTACTGAATAGATTAAAGCACTGTCAGCACTTTGCTATTCTTTTGTCATGGCGGCCATGGTGGAGTAGGTTCCAGCATTATTTCCTTTGTGCCCTCAAGCCATGTTTTATTTTACTCTATTACTCTGCTTTACATCCTCAGGTCATGACTTTAAATGCAAAAACCAATATTAATGAAAAATGCAATTTATGAATAGCAAACAAAAATAAAGTTGGCATTAAAAATTTGGTTATAAAAAAATGTTACAAGGAAAGTTAAAGAAAAAGTATTTGGCTTAAAAAAACAGACTGTTGAACAAAAACTAAACTGGTGTATTATGAGGAAAAATAATAATAATAATGGTTTGTTTTGGCTTTTAACCAAGTCGTTGTAAGTGACTGAGACAAATAAACTATCATTTTATAGCAATGATAACTAAACGATGGAGGATTAGCTCGGCTGCACTAAATTCCGACGCGAGAGGACGCAGGTTCAAGTCTAATGACTTTGCCGAAAGCGGCGGCAGTGAGGCTGAAATAAAAAAAAAAAAAAAGAAACCTTGGCGAGAGAGAAAATGAGGAAAGTCATTACGCTGTCACTTTTGTTCACTGATGAGAAGCGCACTCCTCCGACTTCAACAACCGCCTGGGGGCCCCCGAACAGAAAGACGGAGCGTAGTCGCCCTGAAATTGTCCACTTCATTCAGCGCTAACGTTTTCCACTTCCGCGGCTTTCTCATTAGAACGCCGCGCAAAATGGACAGGGCTCATTGGCGCCGACGCTCCCAAACAATCCTCAGGTTGAGATTCCACCTTGGACGGTGGCGTTAAATCCTCAGGTAGATGACCTCCGCCAGGGTTGCTTTGCATCCGTTCTCTGATTTTAATAGTCGCCTGACGGATGGAGACGTCTTCGCTTGGTGTGGATGTCATGGCGATAACGTTTCACGTTTCTTTGTCACTCAGATTTACTTAGATCAGGGGTGTCCAAACGGTAGCAAAAATTTTGTAAGGCATATGCTAAGAAGTTATACGAAAAAAATACTATTATTAGTATGAACTTCAGTCTTTGGTCTTTTTTTCCGAAATATTTATTTGTCATTACAATAGGACTTTATTCTTATAATGTTTTGACTTTATTCCAGTACCGTAAAAATTTGTTTCCGTAACCTAATTTTCCAAAAATTGCAACTTTGTTTTGTTTCTCATAACTTTTACAAAAATTTTGTCCTGAATATTTCATCATAACATAATGTTATTCTCGTAACATTTTATTGACTTTATCTCTTGATATTTTGACTTTATATTTTTCATTTTTTCATTTTTGTTTTGTTTTTTGGTACCTGATAAATTATTTATGATTATTCTCAAAACATAACGTATCTGCAGCCTAATTTACCCCAAATTTCAATTTTATTTAATATTTTATGATAATATTACCACCTTATTTTCCCTCATAATACTGCAATGTTATGCTCTTTCGTTGGGTTATAACTTTTATCTCTTAATATGCTGACTACTAATTTGACTATTCCTGATGTTTTTGCAATTTTCTTCTTGTAATTATGACTTCATTCCAATAATATTTTGACTTTATTCCCACTTTTCTGCAACCTAATTGTCCAGAAATGACAACTTTAGTCATTGTTGTGTTTGTCATATTACAAACACGTTGATTCATCCTGTAAGAAATATTTTCAACATTTTAGACGTCCAGTAGGTCACACACACACACACACACACACACACACACACACACACTTGTATGTTATTAATTGCACCCAATTCCAAGTGGAAAGCTTAGCTTCTGCCATGGATGACAAATTCTTCAAGAAGTTTCGGACCAACTTTAATTCCCGGTTCCAGGATTGGAAGCGCCAGAGAAGAGAACGGATGGGTCCGCTAAGGGCCGTCGACGTCGATCAAATCAGACGCTCGATAGCTCGTCTTAAAGCGGAGGACATTTTTCCTGACATTGCATCTCTCAGGAGGACCTGAGCCTCGCTCGCTTGCGAGTGTAATTAACAAGCAGACATGAGTCGTTAAGTGTGCCAGCTGACAATCTGCTTACACCTCGGAGAGCCAATCAATCCGGCGGAATTACGTCCCATCACGAGGAAAGCAAAAAGCCCAAACTATTCTTAAGATTTCCTCAGGGTCCTGTGAGGATAATTAGAGATCAGCATGGGGTCCCCTGGAAGAAGTGGGACCATCTGGAGCGGATCTTCAAAATGGTCTTTGCTTGTCTGAAGCGCTTTGTTCCAATCAATCAGCACAACATGTTTACGCTAAAAACCAGCTTCGTGTTTGAATCCAAAATGGTCGCATCGTAAGAAAACAGGCGCTATCAGCCTGGCAAAGTGCAGGAAGTCGTCGGACTGTCGGAAGGGTTGGCAGATTACGGCGACAAGGTGACCTCGCAGGACGAGGCTGCGAGCGAGAGATAGCAAGATCAGCGAGGTCGTCGGCCATGACTGCCAGACTTCACGCGCCTTCCTCGAAAAAGGAGCTCACACACTTCTCCATCTCGTTCCTGCACGGGTGCTGATTGGCTTTGTGATCCATCCCGGATTTAAAAATCACCCAAATCACTGCAGGAGTTTTTTTTTTTTTTTAACACCCCCACCCAAAAAAAAACCTGCACTGTGCTCACTTGCAGGATTTCCAGAGGTGAGAAATGAAGTTGCGGACAAAAAGTGTGCCGGTGAGCCATTTTTTTGTTCGGGAGTTTTAGCATAAAGGTCAGCCGGGTAACACAAGCATCTCTCATCTTCTTCCGAGATGCACAATTGTTTGATGAATATGTCAACAACGGGTGCTGACCTTCAAGTCATCACATCACAGCCCAGTCACACACTTTGGATGCTAATTTTGCCTCATTTGAAGATACTTTTATTTATTTTGTTAATGTCACACCATTTATGAGTCATTTATGTAAAAAAAGTACGTTTCGTTTACTATCTTAGATGCCGTTTTACCTTGAGAAAAAAAATAGTAAAAACTACAAAATGGCTACCAATCCCCTTCTTTAGTTCCTTTAGTCCAGACAGTGCATGGTATGCTGCTTCTAGCTATCCACAGAGTTCAGAACGACAGCAAGAGAAGAAAAAAAAAAAAAGGACACCGAATCTGGAGTTACAAATAAAAGTTGGTCTGACATCAGGAGTTGAAAGACAGTGCATGATATGCTGTTGGCCGAGATGTCTTGCTGACCTTGGGAAGACCAAGACAAACACCTATAATTTGTGCAAATCTGCGGACATAAGCTAGTCTCACGTATTCAAAAGGAGTCAATAGCAGTAAGCCAGAAAGTGCATGATATGCTGCTCTAAGCTAGCTACAAACCTAAGGAAGCTTGTCTCAGATCATGAGTCAAATGTATTTGTACTTGTTGCAATGCTGGATGAGATAAAAAAAAACAAAATTTGTAGATGACAGAAGCTTCTCTTACAATGAAAGGGGTGCATGGCAGTAGTCAAGACACTGCATGATATGCTAACTCCAACTCTAGCTCAGCACAGGAATAAAAAAAAATTAAATAAAGACAATGGACCCAAAATGTGCGGACAAATACAGACTGGTTTTCCGTGTTCAGTAAAATTAGTCAAAACAATGCATGATATGCTGCGTGATGTTACTGCTCCATGATTTCAGGAAAAAAAGAAGACATTGGTGATGAAATCTGTAGCCACATAGAAGCTGGTAGCACATCATCCAACTACGGAAGTAGTTCAAGCAGACAAGACAGTGCATGATATGCTGCGTGATGTTACTGCTCCATGATTTCAAGAAAAATAAAAAGTCACATAGAGGCTGGTAGCACAACATCCAACTATGGAAGTTGGAGTTCAAGCAGACAAGACAGTGCATGATATGCTGCGTCCTGCTTGAACTGGGGAATAAGATGTGATTGCGATGCTATTCAAGTATTATTGATGTATAACGTGGTTACAATGGGACTTATTTTGCATCTTATGACTAAGCATAATTTTTTTTGAGATCTCCCCTAAAAGTGTACCTGCTACCTTCTGTGTCCACCAGTTGCACCAGTTGAGTCTAGTTCCCAGCGCTGGTAACGGACACGATATTCACAACGAGCTCCCGCTCCTTCCCAAACGCTGTTGCGCATCAGATGAGCAAGCAATAAACTTTCAAGACTCGTCAACTTTGCGCCTTTGTTCTGACACCTCGGAGAGATCGTCTCTCATATCGGCGCTCCCTCAAGGAGTCTTCTGGAATGGTGTCAGAGCGTTCAAAGCGACTCAGCCTGCTGATGCCCCATTTAAATGACAAGGCAGGCGAGGGAGTGCCGTTTGTCTCCCAAACAATCACCCGCCGCTCGCCGTGCTCGTCTTGAAAGGGAGGCGCCACATTCATGTTCGCTCAGCCAGAGCTCTCAATCGGGAAATTAGCCGTTAGCTTGTTAGCCATTAGCGAGGGGTGCACATGGCTTTCCTAAACTTGGATAACCTCAATCAAAGTACAGATCACATGCTTTAAACTATGCTCAGTGCTAACATTGGACTTTTCTAGCAGACACTCGCTACCATGCTAATTGTTGTCGTTTATGTGTCGCACACAACTACACGTACAGTCAATGCCGCGCTAGGGTGGCTACGTTGGATTTACAAATGGAAAAGCTTGAGTCTTTGAGCAACCAGAATATGACTTGTATTTCAATATGTAATTAATTGTTTAATTAATTACTTGTTAATTAATTAATTGTAATTAATAGTTTAATTTAAACTAAACTAACTAACCATTTATTTGTTCATTTATGAAAAAACACAATATAATGACGATTGTTTTCGAACCTGCTACCTATGCTGTGCTAGTACTTGCTAACACGCTAGCTATTTTCCACCATAACTTTGCCAAACTTAAAGACGCCATCTGCTAACATGCTAACCGGATTTGCCAGAGCTCGATTACTTGACCGAAGATGAGTGACACTAGCTTTTAAAATGTGCTAACTAACTTCCGAAAAACGCTCTCAACGTCAGGCGGAAAAAAGTCGATATTTCATTCAGTAGTTTTTTTTCCAGGAATAAAAGACGAGCCTCATCCAAAGCGTCCAAAGCGTTTTGACCTCTGCTGCTTGTTTGTTACATCTTAATACAAAATACACACTCTCACGGGGAAGTCCACCTCCGCTTTAAAAATAGCAAACGACAGTGGGGGGCGTGAGGGGGGTGCAGGGGGGGTTGGTTGAAGGAGACTTTGTCAGCATGCATCAGCAGCTGCATGCAGGATTCAAGCTAATGCAGTTTGGGGCTCAAGTGTCCCCGCTTGGATGTTTTTTTGTGGCGCGTGCTAATGTCCTCGCTTGGAACTTTTTGTCCCCATTTGAACTTTGGGATCATAACTGAAGTCCTCACGTGACGTTTTTCTTGCTGACTGTGCAGCTTTAACACGCAGGGAACCGCATTTGGTTACTCCAAATGGACCTTGCATGACTCCTATTTGTCCGACAGCAAATTATGATGTAACATTTATATAATAATGCAATCATTATCAAATATGTCTTAAAGGAAATATTAAAAAAAATTACATTACATTATAAAATGATTTTTGCAGATATTCTAATGTGAAAACACTCGTAAATTAATTTATGCTGCATTTTAAATATTAAATATAATTTTAGTTTTTTCTGAATACATGTTTTCAATGCGCTAAGAGCCATAAAAATAAAGAATTTATTTTTTATTTGAGTAATTTTGCTTATTTTATATTTTGCAGGTAGTAATTATTGTTTATTTAAATGGTTTAATTATGTATTATTGATGTACATTTAATATTAAATAAATATCAAATGTATTTAATTTATTTAATTGAATTTAAATTGATTATTTATTCAATATTTATAATATATTATTGTTTGTATTATTAATATATAATTAACATGAATATAGCATGTTTTCAATCAGAAAAAGTACAAAAAATAAAGAAATAAAATGCGTAGATCATTATTATTTCATAACACAGTATTATATTTTGCAGGTATTTCCTTTAGGTAGGAAGCTGCACACGTTATTGTATAAAAATGCAGATTAAAAAAAAAACATTCAAAGTACCGCACGGCAACTTTGACAGTCGTCAGGAAAAGAAGTTTTAAAAAAAAACAAGTTTCATTTGGGATTCCCTCAGAAACGGCAGGAGGATGATTCCGACTGCGTTCCTTCCAAAATCTGAGCATCTTTTTGACCATCTTAGCGCTGACCCCCGGTGTCCCGCGTCTGGCTTTCAAGCAGCATCAATAATAAAAAGGCGCTCCCGCCGTTTCAAAGAAGTTTATCATGTTTAATTTCGGGGCGCTCGGCGTCACTCAGAGTGCCTGCGCTGTGTCAAAGACGTACATTTTTTATGAACCTTCATTTATTTGACTGAATAATTCAGCTTTGATGAGAGTCCCATCAGTCAGGGCGCTCGCGTGCCTCGTGACAGCTCCTCCACTTTGTCAAAGCCACGTTCCGCCCTGCATGCTAGCAGCCTAATTATTCCTCCTTGTCCTTTTATGCCTGCTTTCTTTCCCGATGATTATTGCTTAGCTCTTCAAAACCAAACACATGATGACTGTCAACTTTACAGTCGCTCTTAAGAAAGAGAGACCGACTGTTTTTTTCCTGATGTCCCTGAACTTCACATTCATCTCTGCGAGTGTCCTCTTTAGAACCTTCCGATTTCTTTTTTTTTTTTACTTATTACGTCTTATTTCCAACCTGCACTTCCAAATCAGATGAGCCGTGAAGTTATGATGTAGTTTTACTACAGTAAAAGTATTTTTTCCTTACATTATGGAAGTGTTTATTGACACTCAAAAATATCACTACTTCAACTAATCATTAAAAAAAAAAAAATTAATAGGTATTAATATTAATTGGACTGATTTAAAATCCTTCAGGTTGCTTAAATAAGAAAAGAAAATGCATTTAAATTTATACGGTACATCCCATCAAGTAACTTTCACCAATTCAAATGTCGGGAATGTTAAAAAAAGCATACATTTTGTTGTTTTCTGTATTAAAAAAATATGTAAATATATTTAGAATATTTAGTTTAATTAATAAAAATGTATATGCACATTCCCAGTTTTATTGTGTATTTAATACAATTTAATTATATTTAATATATTCATTTTCAATATTTTTCAGCATGTTTTATATATAAAATATATATTTTTTTAAATGTCCAAAATATAAATACAAAAATATATTTATTTCCTGAGAATTGGTCAATGCTAGCCTGAAGAAAGTCACTTCTGGAAAAGACACAACAGCACCAACGGTGAAAGTAGTAAACATCCACGCATGTAAAAACTTCACCAAGTACCCAAAACAAAGCTAAAAACTCTATTTCTATTACTTTTCCAGTATTCGCAGCCTGTTGGACATCATCTAACTTTATTTCCCGCAGCGTCACGGCGACACGGCTTACAGTCGACGTGATGGATGGCCTCGCTGCTGATTGAATGAACACAAAAGTTGCAAAGAAAACACTTTCAGTCTGACCGCAGATGACTTTTGACCTCTCCGAAGTGGGCCTTTTATGACTTGTGGCCCATTTGGCGACATTTTCTAGAGTGATGTAAGCCGCAACCGAGTCCTCGTGTGCACCGACGCTGCAAAAAAGCCAATTTAGCCGCATAGCGTTTCATTTCTCAACAGCAGCTAATATAATGTCACAGCTTCTAGCGCCTTAACAGCGCACAATGAAAGGTGAGGCTGGGAAATAAAAGGCTCCTTTAATTATTTAGCTGAGCGTCCGATTGAGCTAAAGCGCCGTCGCGCGTGTCTTCCCGGTGATGCACGGCGGCGCCCGAGAA
Source organism: Doryrhamphus excisus (assembly GCF_037039965.1). Taxonomy (NCBI): domain Eukaryota; kingdom Metazoa; phylum Chordata; class Actinopteri; order Syngnathiformes; family Syngnathidae; genus Doryrhamphus; species Doryrhamphus excisus. The sequence continues at coordinate 21,240,015 of NC_136363.1, forward strand.
GGCGAGGAGGCGTCGTCCGTCACGAGACGACGTTCTGCATTTTTTTAAGTGTCCGCTTGACAAAGTGTCTGCTACCTGCGTGCAAAGTGTGTCCATGCTCGTACGCATCTTTAACTTATCTTCCCTCAGTAGCTTCCTTAGCTCAGTCAATACCAGACAACCCCCCCCCATTACCATAACAGAACATTGTGCTCTATGCTGTATACATGGAACCTACAGAAAGGAGGATCAAAAGATCAAAATCTTTCAAAATTAGCAATAAAACATCCTTTAGTAAGTTTCTGGCAAATATCAGTTGCCAACTAAAAGGTACATTGATTCAGTCATTCATTCATTTTCTGCTGCTTATCCTCACGAGGGTGGCGAGCGGTGCTGGAGCCTATCCCGGCTATCTTCGGGACCCCGGATTGGTGGCCAGCCAATCACACGGCACATATAGACAAACAACCATTCACACTCACATTCATACCTATGGACAATTTGGAGTCGCTAATTAACCTAGCATGTTTTTGGAATGTGGGAGGAAAACCCACGCATGCACGGGGAGAACATGCAAACTCCACACAGAGATGGCTGAGGGTGGAATTGAACTCGGGTCTCCGAGCTGTGAGGCCTGCGTGCTAACCACTCGAACACAGTACAGCCCTAAAAGGTACATTTTAAGGATAATTTCATTCACAACATTCATACCTATGGACAATTTGGAGTCGCTAGCATGTTTTTGGAATGTGGGAGGAAACCGGAGTACCCGGAGAAAAAACACGCATGTACGGGGAGAACAAATCGACCTTCAGGCCCTCAGAAAATATGTCAAAATATGTCACCTGTTCATGCAAATATGTGAATATTAATAGAGTGGGAACCCTGCTTAGCATCATCCATTTGTTCCAAACGGTCCAATAGTGACTGAAACCCACATTGACCAAATCCATTCAGATATTAAGAAGAAGAAAAAGCAGGCTGCCAGAAAAGGAAAGCCAAGAGTAGGCGATACAATGCTGTTTCTAAAAACCATGTGGCGCCATCCTTAATGAAGTCTCCTCTGCACCAGAGTACCCGTGTGTGTGTGTGTGGGGCCCAGAATGTGCTGCTACGCCCCTGCCGGTGTCAGCACTCGTTAAAAACGACACCCACAGAGGAGAAGAAGAAGGAGAAGAAGGAGACCATGCACGGCCTGGAGCTGAACTGTTGCCTCCTGGCATGGAGCAGGAGCTTGTTGGGACAATGTTTGTGTTGATGTTGGGAACGCTGGGACGTTGTTTTTGGTTCTCTGCTCCATCTCAGGTGGACGTATACATAAATATCTGTTATATACGCCGCTTTACCATCTTTTCTGCCCCAAATGATCATTTATTTATTGTTGATGCTCTCCAAAGAATGCCTTGACCTAAATAGCATGTGATGGTGCTACTATTAGTAGATATTCTTAGTCAAATCAGGGCAGGATTGGATTTTGGTTTTTGTTTTTTTTATGATGGCCCCATTCTTTTAGACATTGTTCATTCTATTCCAAAAGAGGGCCAATAGAGAAAAATACCCAAAAAGGTATTTTAGTCTTCAATCTTATTGTAACTTTTGTGTTTTCAGCCATGCAGATATCAGAGCCAAAGTTTGGCTGGAATATTTTATATTTTAATATTATTTTATTTTTAAATGTAGACTAGATATTTTTTTTTAATGTTTTTCTTTTTTTTTCCACATAAAAAATCTTAAAGATATGTTCATATTTACATTTTTGAAATCTGTATTTAATTCAAATTCTTAATTTAATTATTTTACTATCAAAAAATAATTTTTCCAATTCTAAATTTGGTGACACAAATTAGAATTTTTTAATGTAATCAATTAAAAAATATTTTTAATCTTATTTTATTAATTTTATTTATTCATAATTATTTACAATTATTTTATTAATCATATTAACCTGATATAATTTAATCCAATTTATTAAAGGGTTTTATTTTTTTAAAAATGTCATAATAAATACTCAAATAAGGTTTTTTCATAGATTTCCATGGCTGAACTAACGAGTTGATTTACGCCCCAACAGTAAATTGTCGGCTTGTTATCTGCCAGGTTTACGCCACTGAATTAAATTATGGACTAAAATGACGAGCACTCCAGATAATTAACGCCACGGGGGTGGGGTGGGAGGGGGTGGTGGAAAGTGATTATCGCGCACCGCTCTTCAATCAATGATCAATCAATCAGAGGTTGGACTCCGGCTTTGGCTTTGGGTCGGAATCTTAATCCTTCACCCTGGAAAGACACCCAACGCTTGGGGAAGACCCGTTTGGAACAACAACAACAAAAACGGAGTAAGCTGTTCTAAATATAACCCCCCTGGTCCTCAGGTAGTATTTTGGTGTGTCTTTGCAGCACAGATGTGGTGTCGTCCATCCCAGGAGCATCCTTGGACCCGGCACGCAAGGTCAGATGATTCCCAGGCGGGCAGCAGGAAGTGATGGAGCACAAAGACAACAACCTCCGATGTCCTCACAAAAGACGCTATTTACTATACTTATTATATATTTACTGTAATCCGCCGCAGGACCACTAACGATGGGGAGTAGGGGGTCGGGGAAGCTTGCCACAACTCCGGCGCTGCCAGACGATGAATCATCATTGGACATTTTTTGTTAAATTGGCCGACTTACAACATATTTCTAATGGAATTGTGCAGCCGAGAGCTGAAAATGAAGGCGCTTGTCGCGCGGTGATAGTGAGGAATGTTTGGTAATTGTGTTTCGATCCACTCCCCATGTCTGGCATTAGTCTTGTTTAGCCGCTAATGAAAATCTCCTGGAGCTCGCCTGTAGCTAAAGATGCCCTTAACCCCCCCAGCTGGCCCGGCTCCTCCTTAACACACTTTATTGCAAAAGCATGATGAGGGTCCTCGCTGATGCTCGCATGTTTGGACTCTCCCGCACGTCACAGGCTAAAACTCGTTTCCCTTCCCGGCCAAAAAGAGGAAGAACGTCAAATGTGGGCAACTTGACACGGGCGGCGGTGAAATGGATTCTTTTTTTCTTTCTTTCAGCCTCCAGACAAAAAGGCCACAAGGTGTTCTTTCTCTCGCGGAAAAGACGAGCGAAGAAGAAGACAAAATGTGCTCACTGAAACTCAACGTGAACTTTGTCCATCAGAGCAGAATTCAATTTGTCCTGCAGACAGGAACTCGCTCTCTCTCTCTCTCTCTCTCTCTCGCTCTCTCAACAGTTTTATTGGGAAGGATATTAGTTATGTTTCAGTGCAAGGGGGCGTCTATGAATTATTAGCGTGTTTAGCTGAGATATTGCATCATGTAGTACTATGTAGTGTAGGGGTGTGGAGGCAACTGTAAACAATGCAGGCTAGCGTAGCGTAGTGTGGTCAATCACTATATCGCATTGGAGTTGGAGAAAACACACGGATGCCCAAGCGGAGACTTGAATCCAGGTCTTCCCGATATCTTAACTGTGCGGCCAACATGCTAACCACTCGGTCACCGTGCTGCCGAATCATATTGTATCGCTGTAAATAGAGTTTCCTAAATACGATGAATTATTCATTCATTCATTCAATCATTTTTTTACTGCTTATACTCACGAGGGTCGCGGGGGTGCTGGAGCCTATCCCAGCTGTCTTCAGGCGAGAGGCGGGGTACACCCTAGCCAATCACAGGGCACATATAGACAACCATTCACACTCATATTCATACCTACGGACAATTTGGAGTCGCCAGTTAATAATTAAGTTTCTGGAAAATATCAGTTCCCAACTAAAGGATATATTTTAAGCATAATTTTATTCGCACCTATGGACAATTTGGAGTCGCCAGTTAATTAAGTTTCTGGAAAATATCAGTTCCCAACTAAAAGATACATTTTAGGCATAATTTAATTCACACCATTCATACTTATGGACAATTTGGAGATGCCAGTTAATAATTAAGTTTCTGGAAAATATCAGTTCCCAACTAAAAGATACATTTTAAGCATAATTTCATTCATACCTATGGACAATTTGGAGTCGCCAGTTAACAATTAAGTTTCTGGAAAATATCAGTTCCCAACTAAAAGATACATTTTAAGCATAATTTAATTCACACCATTCATATCTATGGACAATTTGGAGATGCCAGTTAATAATCAAGTTTCTGGAAAATATCAGTTCCCAACTAAAAGATACATTTTAAGCATAATTTCATTCATACCTATGGACAATTTGGAGTCGCCAGTTAACAATTAACATGTTTTTGGAATGTGGGAGGAAACCAGGAGTACCCGGAGAAAACCCACGCATGCACGGGGAGACCATGCAAACTCCACAAAGGAGGGTGGAGGATGAATCATAAGCAGGTCAAACATTCTTATTATTGTATTATTTCCATTTTTCTCCAATTTGTACATCCAGTATACCACCATGACGACGACGTTCCTAAGGAAGTCGTTCCCCTTCTATGCCTTCGTTGTTTGGGCGGTTCTTTTCTTTTCCCGTCCTGACAGATTCTGACGGAGGATTTGAGCACGGCGCGCTGTGACCCCCCCCCCCCCGGCTCCCCTGCTGAGGCTTATATCTTATTCACCCCCTCCAACCATGACTGGCAGAGAGGGAAAAAAGTAGCGTAGAGAATGTGATGGACCTCCGGTCACGTGACGCACTCACGCTCAGCCGCATGAATCATGGCGGTGTCTGCCAGCCAAAACACGCCAGCGCCCATAAGAAGCTAATTGACCACCTGATGGAGTATTTGGGAGGAACAAAATGTGTGTCCACCTTTTTTTTTAATATAATTGTGTAGCGTGTGTATTGTGTGTAGTGTGTGTATCGTGTGTATCGTGTGTAGTGCGGCTGGCCCTCAGCTGTTTGCATATTATGACTCATGAAACATCCTGGCAGGTAATTGGAGGAGACCCACGCTCCATACATTTTTCATAATGATTCATTTCTTTCTTTCTCCTCGCAGCGGTGTGCTGGCTAAACACAACAAATGACTCCTGTCGAGCATCGCGTCTCGGAAGAAAAGGAAGAAAAAAGAAGGCCGCTTTAGACTTTCTATCATTCTTATAGTGGAAGTAGCCAAATATCATTTCTACAGCAGAAGTATCTAACATCATTTTCATACGGGATGTAAAGAAGCAAGCAGGTCGCTAAGCAGAAAATATCAAAGTGGAGCGCCTGGGGGAATTGGACAAATGAAGAATGGACCAAAGAAGTCGAAAGTAGCACAAGATGAGAGGCGGGTCTAAGAGGTCGACTCTTATGTATATTTACCATCCACACCAGGCTGTCTCACTATTACTAAACATTAGCATTAAATGGCTGTAGGCAACCTCCTGGTGTGGTTTGTTTATATTTTCATTATTAACACGTTCAATGCCAGACATTTTTCAAAAGCTGTTCCTCTCGGTAGCGGCCATTTTTAATTATTTTGGCTGAAGGCACACAGAATATTGTGTTCTTGTGCTATATTCCAAAGAAAGATTAGACTCTATATAAGTAATGAGCAGTAGAACATAGGTACGTTTTTTTTTCTTTTTGTAAAAAGATAAGTTTCAAGCACAACTGACACAAATTTAGCCATATATATTTAGCCAAAATGTCTAAACAACACAAAAATGGAAGTACCGAAATATCATTTCTATACCCAAGTATCTAAATATCAGGTTCCCTAATAAAAACAGACAAGATATCACTTCCTGTCCTCCCCCTTGCAGTGGAACATAAAGTATTTACAGCAACACACACAAGCACCAGTCTTTTTTGGTATCTTAAATGGTTATTTTTTTCCTTTTTCCTTTGGTAATACAGACTATGGGGGTGCTATTTCATGTCCAGAGGGCTCTAATAATGTTTAAAATCATATTTAAAAAGGCGCTAAAGTGGTTTTCTATGCTCAAACTACAAAAATATTCCATGAATAAATAATTTACAACAATCCAGAAACCAATTGAAGGCGATAAATGAGGAATTAGTGAAATGACAACCTTTCTCCAATGACCAAGTTTGATTGATTTTGATTGATTGATGGGATGGAATCTCACTGCGTTCTGTACCTAATGTTTTGTCCAGTGAGTTGAACACCACTTCTACGTGTGTCATGTTCAGTTAATGTCCCATTAGCGAATATGCTGACTCTGCAAGCGTTCCCTCTGTTGTCGGGCAGCCAAAAAAATACCTAGTTAGGAGGAGAGGCGGCGGAAGCGTTGCATCGTGCTCCAGCCATGTTCCATTTCAAGGCGAGTGTCAAAGTGACATCTCCTGCTCGGGATCTTTCCATCATGAAGCAAACGAGAGTGAAGAGTGCGACTGTGTGCTCGGAAAAAGACGACAGGAGGATGTGTGTTGCATATGTGGGAGAGGGCAGACCTCCCCCAAGGCCTGTTTTAGCCTCACCAGGCTAACTTGACCAACACAACACAGCAATGAAGATCTTGGAGAGAAAAGGTGATACCATGACGTTGATGAATATCCCACGGCTAGTTCTGCATTCGGACGGCCGTTTTATTGGCCGATGAGATGATGCATGGCTCAGACGGCCGCATGATAAAGTGTGTTGCCGTGTTGTTATTGTTTTTCCTTGCAAGAGAGACACCGGGGCGGGTCCTTGCTGCGGACTATCAACGATTGCACTGGATAAAAAGAAAATCAAATATAATGCCCCAAACGTGTTCTAAGTGGAAGGAGGTGCAGGGCGTAATAAGGGCCATTCATCCAGGCTGGCGGTCCAGATCTTGGACACATGGAGGGCGTGTGCAAGGCATGGGAGCAAAGCCAGCGTTTATTGGTTTTATGGAGGATGGCAAATACAAATGGACGGCATCTAGAACCAGGATTGTGGATTATTGCAATTAGAAGTTGACGTCTTTTAGCTCGATGTCTAGCGCTGTCCACTCGAATGAGTTACATTTGGAAGTGTTTCTTGGCGCTTTATGTTTATTTTTAATGTACTAATGTACATCATTTGCGCATTTGCAGTGAATGCGCCCCCTGGCCCAAAATACGGCCCTATGCAGGGCCTGTGTTCTACTAGTGATATCGTTGAACAAACTGGCCGTTCAAAAGTACATTGTAAAGTTTCCTCACCAAAGTACAAGTGCTGACTCGGCGTTCCGTTTTCCACATAAACAAGGGCGGCAAACAAACGAGAGCGGGAAGGTCATTGATGAGATCCATGCCAAGTAGCAAGCAGCGGAATTACCTCTATGGCTAACATCTGACCCCTACCAGGGGGGAAAGCTTATTCAGACCCCCCCCCTCCCCTCCACGTTCCTTAGCTTGTCATGATGCACCGGTAAAGCTCATACGCATACTCGGAATGTTCAATAAGAAAAACACATTTGTGATTTCTCACTGGTGCCGAGCGACTATCTCGGCCTCGCAGATCACATGAGCCTCGGAGGCCGATAGCGCTGATGAATAAATGTAGAGCGGGCCCTCACTCTGGGGCCTTATCATCTCCAGCAGTAGACGGGAAGCGGCAAATCCCGGCTTTGCGGCTTCACAGGACCTTCCTCATCACGCAGCAACATGAAGAGGAAGCCCGGGGAATGTCATCCAAGCAGAATATGGATGCTCAGCCGAGGAATCCCAGTCCCTCCAGTCAGTAAACAGGGTCTTGGAATTTCTTATGAGGGGATACAGTGTGAACACCATGACGGCTTTAAAGGTCCACTGTGTGGGCTGAGAAACATTCACACTGACCAACTTTGAAAAGGAGCATGTTGGTTGGAGGTGAATACAGCCTATTAAAGCATGCTCCTTTTTACGGCTTAAAACGGCACCGAACATGATCTCTTCTATTGTCCGGTTGCATCATCACCTCTAAAACACTAAAATACATTTGCAGAACACTGTATAATATTTGATATATTATTTGAACTGTGATCCAGTGACAGTTTTATCAGAATCAATAACAAAATCACACGCCTTCTTCCTTAGTTTTCTGCCCGGTTACAGTAAATATTAAATGGCACAATGGGAAAGAGACACATTAGACAAAACCAGTGACTGCACCTTTCCAAACCGGTTCAAATCCTGTTTAGGCACCTGGAGTTTCTATCGGAAAACAGAAATACACCCAGGACCCGAAATCAGCACAACCATCCTTCAAGTGGACGTCCCTCATTGAGGTGTCCGAGACCGCAAAAAGAAGTCTTAATGCAAACTATATCAAACTATATTAATAAAATAATCAATACTAAAACAAAATAATTATCTTAAATGTCAATTTCAAATTTTTAAAAACAGCTTTTTCCCCACCATGAATCTTCAATAAAACACGTTCCTTTGTGTAGCTGCGGAAATCAAAGTGTTTGCCTTTAAAAAACTAAATCGTGTGATGTTGTTGTTCACTTTCCTAGTAATTCCTCCACCCACGGCAGAGAATCAAGCCATCCATCATTTTTTCTCTGCAGCATGTTTGTCTCGTGCAGAAAAAAGAAGAAACAAAAACAGATCCACTGGAGAAGCAGTATTGACGTGAGAAAACACTACCTGACCACTTCGATGTCTCTGCTGCATTCAATTGGAAAAGAAAGCCCACGAAGGAGATGATGACCTGTTTTGGTTGCTGTCAGTCATGTTTAGCCCGCAGCCAAGTGGGACCAGCAGGAAGCGGCTGTTATGACTCACGGTGCAACTGCAATATGGAATATAGCCGCGCTCATAACTATAATCCAACTGTCTGCTCCGCATTAGCCGCATTTGCGGGCTTCCACAGATGGAATAGCACGGGCGAGCTTCCACGGTACGAGCGTGCTGCCGTCGTTTCCGAAAAGCAAAGCGCTGTTATGTTATATTGCCCTCCAACTAGCATCTGCTCGGATATTTTACCCCAACCGAGGCGGACGCGCAGTACATTGCAGGATGTAAAACAAGAACATTATTCCCCACACGGAGCCTTGATACGCTATCACATTAAGCGTGTAGTGAAGCAAATATAGCATACAAGTGTGTGCTGGGAGTACCTGGCAGTCCTGATGAAGGGAAAACGCGTGGACATTCTGACAACTTCCTGTAATTACAAGCAAAGCAAAGCGGGCATCATTAAGAATAAAGACTTAAGATCAAGTGTGCTGTATACACATAGAATCTGTAGGAATACAACACATTCTAGACAGGTCTGTGAGTGACAGGAAGAAAAGCTCCGACTTTGAAGCCATCATAGACAATCTGTGTCTTTTTCAGTAGTGATGGCGGGGGCGTGTCCATAGAAAATATCAACACTCCCGACACTGGCATCGGTTTCTGTGATACAATACGGGCATGATGACACCTTTCAGGCTAAATCTAATCATATTTCTGCAACACACCATGCACACTCACCTGAAAGTGACAAAAATATATATATACACTTAACTAACACAACACGAACAAATGGCTGACTGTTCATGCTGAATTGGTGGTTTGTTTGTGATCTCATCACATGAGGGACGGAGACGATGAAGGGCAGACTCGCATGCCAGGACACCCAAAGCTATTTGAATCAGGTGATAAGCATGTGGAGGACTTGTTTTGGAGACAAGGTAATTATAATAAATGGGTAATCAAAGATAATATCAAGTCAGTGACAGTAAAGTGTAGTAATATCTGTCAAGTCAAATGGAGTATGTGCAATATTAATCCATATTCTCCTGACAGTAGTGTCTTATTTTATTATAGTATGATAGTATTTGAGGTATTAGCCGTGACTATTTGAAAGTATTTGTGTCAATACGATACTTAACGCTCAAGTGCGGCCGCGTGGCTGACAACTCCTCCAGCGGCGGGTGATGAATTACATGTCGATGTCGTCCGGCGCCTCTTTCAATTTCCTCCTCATCGCGCAATCAAGAGTAGATAATGAATTTAGCTGCGTGCAAACGAGGCCAGCACATGCAGAAACATAAATCACACATATGCCAACCTTTTCATCAGCGCTTTTTTTTATTATTATTATTATTATTATGATTATTGTCTCCCCCCACGGTTTGAGGCTGTGATGAATCAAAGTGACTGCGAGAGCAGCGTGATTTGGACTAAACGTGAAGTGCTTCAGCTTCAGTTTGAGGCTGATGAGCTGGATGAGTGTTTCTGAATTAGGAAATTGAGAAATTGAATTGGAAAAATGAACGCATGTCAAATATGTAATGCTAAAGATGTTCTATATATATATTGAGAAAAAAATGCATCTCAGCTTTGTGATACACTAATATGTGTATTGTTGCTATGGACTTTGCTCTATTTTGCTGTTTTATTCCTCTAATAAAGTTTCTTCTAACAATTACAACTTCATTCTCATAATATTATGACTTGTTCCCAACTGAATTTTCCAAAAATAATGTTTTGTTTGTTTTTGATATTGCTATTTTTTTTCTTTAAAAAAACCCTGCTCTCTAGTCTTGGAAATACAAAATGTGCTGAATGTGACAACAGGATTGATGAATATCACCGCGCTGTCATCCAAAATAAATTGTCTTCTTGCTCAGACGTAAAGCTAAATTTGTGGCCAGAAAGCGAAGGTGTGGCGGGATGCAATAAGAGCAGCACAGGAGTGAACATCAGGACATAAAAATGCCTTTAAATGTCAAATAATAATTGGACTCTGAGGAAAACGTTTATGAGATGACACCACTTCCTCCTTGTGAGGTGTTTGCAGGAGTGATGGGAAAAATTCCAGCCCGTCAACGCCAATAAGCGAGTCCCCCTCAACCGGGGGCCCGCTGAGCTGAAAAAAAAATACGGTGAATATGGATTTTTTTTTGGCTTTTGCTGCTCTAAAAATGTCAGCCTGTTGAAAAAAAAAAAAAAAAAAGAGCTGGTTTGTCTCCTGACACTTTTAGCACTCACTTCTGTCACAAAAGCCGCTCTGCGCCGTCCGACGAGGATTCAAAGAAGTCCACTTGTACCCCTGAGAAGACTCAGCTTGTGTTCCTGCACAAAAAGAACAGATTTGCTTGTCAAGCAACAGAAGCAAAAAACACTTTTTGACATAGCTGGTGGACCCTTAAGGTTCACATGTGGAACTGCACCATCATCATTATTATTATTAGTGCAAATAATACGTACAAATCTAATAAATTAAATTAAATTCATTAAAAGTTGCACCACTTTATGCTTGTAAGGGGATGAAATTCCAAGGCATATTTTCTGAAGAGGAGTAGGAAGAATCAGAAACGGTGTTAATAGGATGGTCAAACAAAATGCACAAAAACAACAATACCGACGGCAAGCAGAACCGGACCCAGGGGCCACGATAATGAAAGCCCGCTGACAAACACTCCACATCCAAGCTAATTATTGGAGCGCCACATTCAGCCTTGCTCACGGACGTCTAATCAGCGGCTTATTTGTGCAATCAGCTAGCCGCTTTGCTCGGACGGAGACTTAAGAAATCAGAGCTTGTTTGACGTATATCTGATTGGATCATACACACACTGAAATCTTTGCGCCAACACCGAGCCCAGCGCCGCCATCATCAACATTGATCGGCGACCATTAATGGGAAGACGACACTGTCGGGCTGTCGGTGGTGCAAATAAAATAATCATAACTTCCAAACATGACCGTGAGGTAGGTCTCTAGCTCCAAAGAAAAACAAAAAGCTTTCCAGTGCTGCCTTACGCAGTTCTTACATAATAAAAAAACACAAAAACAAAAAAGAAAAAAAGAAGAAATTCATGCTCGTCACGTTCTGGTACCCAAGAAAAATGAAATTAGTATTTTTAGAGATGGACTCTAGCATGTCTAAGCTAAGCTAATGCTAGTTGCTTTATGTTGCTATCAAAAAATAAACATAAAAACAAGTATTAACAGGCAAGATGGCGATAAAACAGAATAATAGTTAGGAATTAATGTCATACAGTATTTTCTAGCATGTTTGAGCTAAGCTAATGCTAGCACCCGACTATTTGCTTTATATCGCTACATTAACAGAGCTGCTTTGCTTTATGTTGCTATCAATAAATTTACATAGAAACAAGCATAAACAGGAAAGATGGTGATAAAAAAGAATAATAGTGAGGAATTAATATCATACAGTATTTCCTAGCATGTCTGCGCTAAGCTAACGCTAGCACCAGGCTAGCTCATGTTAAGGTGTTTGCTTTACATCGCTACATTGAAATACTATGTAGCTGCATTGCTTTATGTTGCTATCAAAAAATAAACATAAAAACAAGCATAAACAGGCAAGATGGCGATAAAATAGAATAATAGCAGGGAATTAATGTCATACAGTATTTTCTAGCATGTCTGAGCTAAACTAATGCTAACACCTGGCTAGCTAACATTAAGGTTTTTGCTTTATACAGACTTTGGAAAACGCTTTCTTGCTTTAATGAAATATTTTTGTGCAAAATTTAATTTCTCTCTTGTTGAAATAAACAGACTGTAAATTGCATAGGCTAGAAACTAGCGCTACGAGGTAACAACAGGAACTCGACCCAGTAAAACTTAGTGGGTCATGTGACGCGCTCTCTCGGCCAAACACAAACCACGATAATAACTAATGGGTGACCTTGAGCGTCCGCAGAGGGAAGAACAACACGCACTTTATCTTGTTAATTAACGACTGGGACGTGACTCCTCGCTAGGAAAGGGTGGCGGCTAGTGAGGAGACAAAAGTGATCCGTTTCCATGCAAGGAAGTGCGCATCTTTGTGCACTCCATTAGGATGGTTATTGTTGAGTGATGACAGGAAAAAAATGTTTGTTAATTAACTTTTCTGCCGCCGCTATTAGAGCCACATGAAATCACATTTAATCATGGCTTTGTGGCAAATTAACTGGGCTCTTAGTGCTTGTTTATTTGAATTATTTGGCAATCTTGAGTGACCGTGAACACTAATTATTTACATGCGAGCTCTCGCTGGTAGCTTCTGTGCCGCCTGATAGTTATTCAACACTTCTGGAAGTGCAAAACGGGGTGAACGCCATTCTAAAAAAATTAATTAATTAATTAAAAATGCTGTTTTTCCCGCCGTGAGTCCTAACTGGCTATGTTCCACTCAATGGCCCAGTTTCCATGGTAACATCATGCAGACGTGTGGAGTCATTTCATTTAAGCAAGAGTCACTCATTAGTTACTTGCCCTCTTGCTCTAGATCCTTTTTATATATTTTCTTAGGGGGGGGGCATGCAGAATTGTGAATTGTCGTCCAATGTGTGAAAAGAAAGGCGAATGACAACATTGTGTCGACATTGGTCCGCCACCCTTGTGGTCGGGTTGTAAAAAGCAGCCACATTGTCAGCGTATTGCGCTGGCGTGTGCAACGCCCCGGCGCCGCTAGCTTAGCCTCATCCGTCCCGCAGCAGCGGCAAGGCCAGATTAATGGACCAATTGATCAACAGCCAACCGGGAGCATCCTGCAAGAAGGCCTGATCACTCAGCTACGGGAGAAGCCAGAAGAACCCAATCAGCTGATGATGGGCTGTGACCCTGCTCTCTCTGACAAGCCGACACTGATGGAAGGCGGTGTGTGGGGGGGTTGTGGTGGGGGATGGGGGTGGAGATGGTAGACTCAACAAGGCAGAAAACTAACAAGGCTGAAAACACAGGTGTAAGGCTCAATCACAGTGGAGTGCTCGCCGAGAGAGCAATGCTCGCTCGGTGTTGCTAATGGATACTTGAGGAGGCGCCACTGTTGACCATGCGGACTCGCTTAGAAATAAATGGAGCTTTTGCTATACATAATGCATGCTAGCTGGGGTGCAACCGCACACCTCTAATGTTTACCGCGTGTTTGCTATTCCACACGGTGGTGGCATAACCGCAATGGCAGGTGAAAAAGATCATGGCGGCGCAGGAAGCTGGGGAATAATACAAGCATTTGAGGCGTCCTTGTCCCAAATCACATGTCCATCACATGTCCAGTTCAGTGCCATTAAGGAAGGGGTGGGGGGGGGCACTCAGAAAATAAAGGACGCCACTTTACATGGATGGAACAACCTTTCAGGGGTCGGACTGGTCTTTGACATTGGAGGCCGAAGATACGAGTCGTCTTGGAAAAATTGCTGATTTGATTTGCTGCACCGGCTTTTAAAAAAGGAACATCGGGTACAAGTACATACACTTTGGCAAGGCAGGATATTAGCTAGAAGGCAATAACAACAACGTAGTCGTACCTGTCCGTTTCACCACTTCCTTCATTTTCTACGCAGCGTCATAATATTTCTTAACATTTAAGTGTAAAAATAAGCTAAGCACCATTAATCTTCAGAACACAAACTCCAACCATCCCCATCGTTCATCTCGGAATTTAAGGAAGTACAAGTAATATTCTCCATCACGCCAGCTTCCCATCTCAGGCAGCAGTAAACAGGAAGTCCTTCCTTTTTCCTTTCATGTCAAATTGAAGCGACGCTCGGGAAGCCGCTTCCTACACAAAACAAAAGTAATAGCGGCGTGGCGAGCAAACAAGCCAAGACACACAGATGATGTGTTTGGATGGAGATAAATCCATCCCGCCGCTTTCGGTAATCAGACCGAGGATCACAGCGAGCGTGGTAATAAAATGTGTTTTGTTTGCAAGTACAAGACGTCCGGGGGCTCTTTTCCTCGCCTGCGAATCGAAAAAAAAAAAAAAAATTTTAAAAGAGTTAAGGACACTAGAGCATCGACACCGGGGCAGAAGCCCTTTTTACGAAAGCGAAAAGTGCTGAAGCACCCCCGCAGCTTGATGATGTATTATGCATCAAGGCATGCTGTTTGCTGTTGGCTCTGCTTGTTTTCACCTCCATTCTTATTTGCCTACCTTGAAAATGACACTGAATGCTTCAGGAGGATGAAAATGGCGGCTGTGGATTGAAAGTGTCACTTTAGCCATTAGAGTCGCAGATAGGACACTTGTGTGCTAGCTCGGATACATATGGATTATAAATCCCACCAAATGGAGATAAAGGTATTGATCACCTATGGTACTGTTAGCTCCGGTTCTTATAGAATCATAACACACCAAACATATACTAGGATTATTCTCTATGCATCCTGAACTCCAACCAACCAGTCACCCGCCACGGATCAATTTTTGCCAAGGAGGGCCGAGCAGATCATTATTAGACTGCAGATGATTCCTGCAGGTTGCTCGCAACGAGTTAGCACACGGTACATTGGTAGTATCCTTCCAGGGCACATCAATGCTTGTCAGAGAATATTATCCATATTCCCACCCAACAATGCCACTTTATGCGTCATTTTTTTCACAGCAATTCCAAAGTGTGGGGATTTAAATTAGATATATGTAGCAGTAGCATGAATCTATCCTAGGATACGGTGGCGGTGAAGGATAGCAGTAAATCCTTTCAAAATATCAAAAAAAAGCTGCATTTGAAGAAAGGTTGACATGGCATTGCTTCAAATGCATGCATCTCTTCTTCAGCGTTGGACATCGAGTCTCAGCATGTGGCTGCATATGAAAGGTATACTACAGGGCTGCATATGAAAGGTATACTACAGGTGGCATTAAAGGACCCAAAAACACCAATAGGCTGCATTTGAAGGTTTATCACTTCGCCTTTAAATGCTTCCTCCATAGAATGTAACCTTTCATTCAACCCCATTCAAACGGTACACTGTTGGTTGCGGTGCGGTGCGGCGGCGCGGCGAGGGCTAATTGGCTCCAAAAACATAAGGCGGCTGCATTTGAAGACGGTTCAGCCTCCCTTCAACTGGGAGATGTGTAGCCCGAGAGAATGCACTGCAACACGTTTGTTTGTCAGGACGGTAGCGGTGGATCCTGCAATAAAAGCCCACATTTGAAGGAAGTGGGCTTTGTGTTTCTTTAATTGTGAAAGGACGCTTAAGAAAACTTCAAATGCAGCCTCCAGGATGCGGTCAGCATTTTAAAGCTACATCTGCAACATTTGGACGTTGCCGTGAAGGCAACAGGTGCGTTTTAGGGACACATATTCATCTCTCTGGCCCAATATGGTGTTTACATCTCGTCCGTGTGCTCCTCCCGGAGCCTATAAACACCTGTGACAAGCGTGGAATAATTTGTCCGGGCCACTAAAAGCCCAATAAAGCGTCCCCCCTGCAGCAGGGAACAGATGTGACAGCGGGTGTCCAAAGGGTGTCCCCTATAGCGAACAGCGGCTTGATTAGATTCTGCTGTTACATTCGGCACCTAGCTTAATTCCCAGCCCTTTTCCGTCTTTCCGTGGACGCCGCCATTTGATCCACGCAGAAGATGATTCACACTCCGGTGAGTGAAAGCAGCAACGAGATCGCTCCCTCTCTCGCCCTTCCACATCTATAATTCAGCACTTGCCGCCCTCCCCGTCACCACCACCACCACGTCCTCCCCTCGCCGTTTTCTCCCCCCATGTGCACTCCAGCATAGCGTCCGAGCAGCTGGCCGCCAGCCGTCCGTGAAGCCCCCGCCTGTACGTCCGCATGCGGCTGCACAGGTAAGGAGGGAGCGTGTCGCTAGAAGTGCCACTCGGTGTCAGAGTTTGTGGGCTGTGAAATGGAGCGTTTGCTTTCTGAGTGGCTGCATCGTTTACCTTTCTTTTCCTTGCAATCAGCCGCTCTCTTCGTTGGGGGGGGGAGAGAGGGGAGGGGAGGGGAGGGAGCGCCCCAAAAAAGGGGTGAAGCTGTTGCCATGGCAGCCCTTTTCGGAATTAGAACAAAATGAGTGCGGCATCACAGGTGTCTTTGGGGAAAGCGCTGCAGTATTTTGTTTCCGTCTGGCCAGAAAGTTTGTTATTGTTGGAGTCCCCCCCCCCTTGCACCCCCCACCCCCACCAGACATCATATTTCATGCTGCTTTCTTCCTTACCATTTATTGTATCGCCGCTGTGATGCGGGGTCACCGTCATAAGTAAGGGGGGGTGAATAGCTTCCATACACTACAGATTCCGACCTCTTATTAATATGGGGAGGGGGGTGTGAATGAGGCTACGAAAAGGAGGCTAGACAAAGACGGCTCTATCCGGAGTGTTGACAGAGGCGTGTTTTGGGATGCGCCAAACCAGAAAAAGGGCGGGGAGGAGAAGCTCATCTTATTAAGGACACGTGAGTTTTTAATGATGACTCTCGGAAGAGCCCGCCCAGCCGTGAAATGTCAAAGTCACGTCTTGGGGTTCTGCTTATGGAAGAATACATGCCCCCCCCCCCCCAACCGAAATCCTGCTGCTCTAAACGGGGCGGTGATGATTGAGCGACAGGCGGGTGCTAATGTTCCTGTTCTATCCTTCAGTCAAGTCTCGTGTCAGACATGATACACTATCCTCACCATAAAAGCCTATCTTAGGAATACCGTGTACGTCTCCACACAACCAGCAGGGTTTGATGCCACGGCACTTAGACACTTAGACACTCCGGCACTTTATGGCTCAAATTCATGGTTTTGCCAAACGCATGAGGGGTGATGCCTGTTCTTTAAAGTTCATGGCAAATGTTACGGTTATTACACTTAACATCAACCTGACCTCAAGGGTTCATGGGAATTGGTCACTGGCTAGAATCTTACCTATTTACACAAAAATGGTAGTGAAGATGCACCAACGTGTCTTTTATGAAGAAATACATCTAGATATATACAAACATAACGTAATGCAGTATGATCCATAATACACTTAAACAGAAAGTGGTTTGATGGCGCTATCTGCACCGGAAGAACATGTCGTCTACGGCTGCAGTTTCAGGAGTCTGCTCGTTGAATTTCCCATGAATGAATGCTCTTTTACAGTCAAAGATCTCCATGGGAAATGGGATCTACTGCAAAAACGCTCTCGCCAGCTAAGTCGTTAGCCTCTTACTTATTCTACTTATTCTACACACACTTCAAATGAAGTGGAAAAAAAAGCCAAAAACTAACCACTTCCACACATAATGAGAATATTTTTGTCTAGTAAGCCATACATAGTCAATCACTAAACAGCCATTATTTATTCATTACTTTACCACGGCGAGTGGTTAGCACGCAGGCCTCACAGCTAGGAAACCCTAGTTCAATTCCGCCCGTCTGCATGTTCTCCCCGTGCATGCGTGGGTTTTCTCCGGGTACTCAGGTTTCCTCCCACATTCCAAAAACATGCTAGGTTAATTGACGACTCCAAATTGTCCATAGGTATGAATGTGAGTGTGAATGGTTGTTTGTCTATATGTGTCCTGTGATTGGCCCGCCTCTCGCCCGAAGACAGCTGGGATAGGCTCCAGCACCCCCTGCCACCCTCGTGAGGATAAGCGGTAGAAAATGAATGAATGAGTATAGTATATAGTAAGCAATATTACGATATTTGGAATGACTGTACAGGAATATAGTTTTGAATACCGTTAAATCCTCAGGATAAACAACGTCCAGCCTTTGCTTTCATGTAAAACCATGAAATGGATCCATAATGGCCACATTCCCCTTCTGTTTTTCCACCTTGCACAGAGGAATGAAGGCCACAGCAGGACATCACGTGCAAAGGTAACGCGGGACGACTATTAGCGACGGCTCATCTGGGTTCCTCCCAGTTTTTCCGACTTCCCATATTGGCGTTGATTAAAACTGCCTGCAGCAGCGATTACACAGCTGCTCCCCGACACGGGAATACAATAAGCGTAATGGCGGCAGCTCATATGATGTGCCTCTCCTTTCATTCCTCACGTCGACTGCAGCTCAAGTCCAAATGAGCACATTTGGACTTTACTGCTGGACAGTTTGGAGAAGATATTTCACAAAGTCGGTCCCGTATTCAGCAAATACATCCCGGAGGTGCCGCAATGGAAGTGGGTTGGCCTTGATGCTGTTTAAAAGTACTTTTAGGAAGCCCCTTTTTTGTGTGTCTGTAGCTTTAATGCTAATCAGCATAAACCAGCTGCTGTTTTTATCAGCATGGGGAGCTGACCAGCAGTTGTCAGGCGGCTATGTTTTATTTTAAGAAGTGCAGTGAAGCCTGTTCATATTTCCATTCTGCTGTTGGGTGTCAAACGCCCCCCATTTTGTTTGGCACAATTTCATTGATCGCCATTGATTGGTCCCACATTGGGCGGCGTCTCCCGGAGTGTTTTCCTTGATAAATAGCTCCAGTGGGTAAATACAAACACCCCCTCCTCCCCTCTCCCCCGACTTCAACCAGTCCATACTAATCTGCTTGTCTGCTGGCGGTGATAAGATATTGCAAAGATAGCGCCAAAGGTATTGTGGGTAATTTTCTGCTTTGTTTTGGCTTTTTCTTCTCCGCTTGTGTCCAGCTCTTATCTGCTATTTATTTGCCATTAAGTAGCAGGCTTTTCTTGGGGATTACACATGGAATCGATGATGGGATGGAGCAAACAAGCCTGTGCCGCTTGGTGCTATCTCCTAATATGATGCGGTCCCCTAAGAATCTCACTGGCTTAAACCAAAGCTCCCTCGGCTGCCCAGTCCGTCTCAAAACGCGCCAAGCAAATATTTGACCTATATGGGTTTGTTCTGGTCCGTGGGGGTGCCAAGCATGGAAATATATCACCTCCATGTGTTGCTGTACTAAATATTAACACCGCTATGTGACCCTCGCTGGAAACAGTTGGTACAGCCCTGATTTATACAACTGTGAGCACATAAAGTTTGATTCCGAGTAAAACATGCTCATTATATGCTACAGACGGATGTTAGCATGCGTTACTTAACCCCAATGAAGGGACGTAAAAGCTGACATTTCAAACACCCAATGCAGCCGCCCCCCCCTGCAGCTCGGACTTCCTTTGCCAGCGTGAGAAATTGCATTATCCGGCATCAGGACAGTTTGTCAGCACAATTGGCGGCGGAGGCAACACAGCACTTTTAGGTCAGGCACTCCGTCAGCTATCAGTCAGCTTTTTTTTTTTCCCCAGAGAGAATAAATGGCGACACGAGGGGATTTACATTACGGAGCTCTTTTACAGTGTCGCCGAAAAAGTAATTAGGCACTAATTTTCATCACAGTCTTCCTTTGTATGAGCCCGTGCCAAAAAGGTGTGACTGCATTTGTAAACACCAGGTTTGGAACGCGGCCAAAGCAAAGCAATCCCCAAACCTCTCAAGAAAAGACGTTTCCGTGTCTCGGAATAATAATACGGAGAGACGTTCTCATGCTGTCCCAAACTCAAGTGGCTGACAAAACAATGCAAGCAGCTCACAGACGTGCCCCCCCCCCTTAGAGGGAGCTGACACGGGTTGATCTTTGGAGGAGAATATTCACCTTTACCGCATATTATTGGATGTTTTTCTCTACTTATTTACCCCTTAGTGGCGCACGGCGGCACTTAAGTACGATAGGTAACTTACTAGGTACTTACGTTTTGTAAGTATTTAATATACAAAAAGTCCTGTTGGTAGGAGCAGAATAAAATAATTCTATATGCACAAAAAACTGCTTAATAATTACTATCAATTATTGAAATTGGCCAATTATCAGAAAGAAAAAGGCGAAATAACAAATATAAATAAAAATGACAAAAAATCTTAAATAAAACATGTAAAATGTAAATATAATAAATAAATAAGTAATTTTAATTAATTACTATTAATTATTGAAATTAGAATTTGAATTATCAGAAAGAAAAGGGTAATAATAAAAGTAGTAAAATAACAAATATAAATAAAAATGACAAAAAATCTTAAAACAAAAATCTATTTTTTTTAATTAAAAATGTAAATATAATAAATAAATAAGTAATTTAAATTAATTACTATTAATTATTGAAATTAGAATTTGAATTATCAGAAAGAAAAGGGTAATAATAATAGTAAAATAACAAATATAAATAAAAATGACAAAAAATCTTAAAACGAAAATCTATTTTTTTAATTCAAAATGTAAATATAATAAATAAATACGTAATTTAATTTTCTCTTAGGTATAAATAATTTTTTTATTAGTTAATTTTGATTCCATCATCTATTAGAAATAATGTTTTTTCCTGATGTGATGTGGACATAATTCCACAAGACAAACCAGATGAGTGTTTTAGCACATGTGCTGATTGCCAACACTAGTAAGTAATAAGTGAATATTACATTTCTCGCAAATATCGTCACTCCCTGAGTGCAAACGGTCCACAGAGCCAACCCGAAGTGGCTTAGACAGACTCAAGCTCTTTCATCATTGACTTTCCACTAGTACAACTCAGTTGATCTTGCAAGATGGCCCCTACAAATCACCCCAAATGGCCTTGAGCGGGTGGCGGGTGATGCAAATTCACCCTCACGGCGAAGCCACACAATCTTGGGCCGTGACCCATTCTCTTCCCGGCCGATGGGAAGGCGAGGTGCGGCGTGATGATTAATGGTTATGATTACCTGTGCTGAAAATGTGCTTTTCTGGGTCATCAGTTTCACTTTTATGACTTAAACCAAGAAAAGGAGGGAAGGGGGGGGGGGCAGCTTCATTATGGTGTAGCAGCACCTCGCAGGGGGAGGAGGGTGATGAGCGACCAAAATCGATAATATCTTTACCATCAGGTGATTGTTATATGGTGAAAGTCAATACAGGCCTGAAGAGCTTGTACACCTGCCTGGACGGATGCTCAAAAGTCGCCTTATTGACTGTGGCACTGCACCGTTCACATAATAAAGCATCGGCCCAATTGAAGACGCCCAAGGACCCCCCTCCCCCTGCAAGGAGAAAGTCATAGTCAAAACCAAATGAGTGGAAAATAGACATACGCAAGTAAACAAGGCCGTAAAAAAACATGGCTAGTTAAAGAAAGAGGGCGCTTAAATTTAAAGTAAAGCCATGGAAAATGTCCTATGTGGTGATGGAGGGGGGGGTTGGGGGCGGTTTCTTTGAGGACACCTTCAAATAAAATGTGCAGACTTTGGAGACGGCGCTCCGTACTACTTCCCCTTTAGGGATTAATAAAGCCTTACTCCAACGTATCTTCTGTATGTAAATGGAAGCGCTGCAGATAATGTATTCCCACTGTGACGGCGATAAAGTGACAAAACACAAACAGCGGCGCCACAGAGGGAGGATGGAAATGGACACAGGAAGGAAGCCGGCGATGGAGTCGTTTTTGGCCAACTATCTATAGGAGACGCTCACCGCAAGTCAGGTCACATGGTTCCTTGCGCAAAGGGGGGGCGTAAAGGACAACACAGTAGCAACAGAACAGAACCAATGTTGTAATAGCAGGAAGGGGAAAACTGCTCACCCAGCATGGATAGTTCTGATGAGTTCATAGTAAACCACAAACAAAAAAAAAAGGGGGGGGGGGGGGGCAACAACTCTCCATTTAGATCAGGGGTGTCCAAATGTATTCCACCTAGGATGCTGAGGTCATTTCATATTTTAAAAAGCAACACACTTTGTATAGATATGCTAAGAAGTTACATAAAGTATTTTTCAAGAATAAAAAAGACATTATTAATATCACCTTGGCTCTTTTTACCCAATTTTTGCTGCTGTTTTGTTATTTTCTAAATATTTCAGTGTTCTTCCTAACAAAAATATTTGTACTTTTTTTGTAATATTACAAAATCTACAAGAGATCAATATTTTTGGGGTCATTTTGGTTGGCTGGCCACTACTGTTCCATGTTTTCGTCATTTTTGGATAATGACTCTCACTGTGGTTGGCTGGAGTCCCTTTTCCAAACTGCTAGATCTCAATTAATCTCAGTTAGGTTATGTATTAATTTGTTTACATTTTTTCTCCCTAAATAATAAAACATTTCAAACTGCAAAAATAAAAACTAGTAAACCACACAACATGAGGACATGTGAGCTGACTAGCAACACTTTAAAGCGCATGCAGAGGTAGATAGACCTGCTGGATGCTGCTCATGGCGTACTGTACAAATATCTAATTCAATGATATAAATCATATAAAATGATATCTAATTCATCTGGTGGACGACACAGTCTTTTATTAACACGTATGTTGCACAACACAGCAACACCAGAACCAATGTTGGCATCGTCTGCGTGATTGTGTAGCGTGAAGCTCCTCCATCCATCCAGGTTACCTCACGATGAACCGAAAGTTAATTTGTGTCATGGCGGCGGACCTCATTAGAGCTCAGTCAGCCTTACGCGCATCACTCTCCGCCCCGACACGCCGCTCAAAGGTCAGGAGCATCTAAAAGGTTAGCCCGCCCCGTGACATTTCCCCCGATGACTTATTTGACCCCCTATTTGGGATAAATACCACTCGGCAGCTTGTTGACGCCGCTTCCAATCGCTCCATCATTGAGCCGTCACAGCAGTGTTTGTGGGCTTTTTTGCCATTTGAGTAGAATTAACGAGTAGGCGACTGGAGCGGGGGCGTGAAGCCGGCCCGTCATCTGCGGCTCAAAGCGGTGCACTTCTGCGGCGGCGGCTGTCATAAATTAAACTGTTAAAGTCACATTAATTACAGAGACATATCAAATGCTAAGTGCTGCCTTAATCTTTCATTTGATTGTTTTGGCTTGCGAGCACGATTGGACGTCAGGACGTCATCCATCACATCACGGGCGGCTGAAGTTCCGCCACTTTAAAAAGTAGAGAACTTCCTGCCCGCCGATGATCAATATCCTGCTTCATCACGGTCACTCTCGTCTCCTAAAAAACTGGCGTCTGCGTGACACGCTGCAGCAAATTCATTTGGACAGACAGCAATACTATCGCTGTAAACAGACGACCGGGTCTGTGCTAAGTGGGCTAATAATAGAAGCACTTGTGTATGCGTGGTGTGTCGGACTTACGTAATTACATGCATCGCTACTGATAAAAACACTTGAGATGCTCTGCTACATAAACAAAGGCGCGCACATCACATTTGACCTACATTTGGGGCAAAGTCCAGGCATATGCACAGCAACGGTCAAAAGTTTGGAGACACTTTCTCGTTCAATGTAGCATGCAAAAGTAATGCTAATGGTTTTATTTCATTTGAACGTGCATCAGACTACAATTGAATGCATCACATAATCAAGTCACACTTCCAGGTGTCCAAAAGGAGTCGGAAGAAGCAAAGCTTATTAAATCCTAACCCTACATCTGGTACTTTTACAGTTACAATGTTGTATTTGTTCACTTCCTGCTTTCCTAATATAGTTTTAATCCCATTCCAATTTTAAAGCCTTAGGAAGAACACAATTTTAATCCAAAAAACCTCTCTCCTTTGCCTAGTGACCACAATACTACATATAACTTGTCTTTCGATATTTTTATAATATCACCTAACATTTATTAATTACTTTCCAAGTCTACTGAAATAGACATGTAGTTTTTATTTATTTTGTAATTTTATTTTTAATTTTATTTTTGTCACATACCAAAGTACAAGGTGATATGACCATACAATAACATAATGGGTACCATAGTAACTGTCATATAAAGGGAAAAGTTTTTTTAATTTTTTAAAATTGGTATTTATTTATTGTAATATTTTTTTAATTTTTATATTTTTTATTAATTTATTTATTTTTATTTATTTTATTTTATTTTTTTTGTGTCTCTAAACTTTTGATAAGTAATGTAATTTCCTGCATCGTCCTCTTTGCTCTTGTGGAAGTTAGTGGCAGAGGCCAAAATAAATATATAATATATATTTTGGAGTACAAAGTACAGTTAGCATCTCTATCTGTTAGCACTCACATCACCAATCAATCAAAACAAACCTCAGATTTATTAATTGCACCAATCAATGCACATTACCGCCACCTGTAGGACCGTAGTGGAACATTCAAGCCAAAATGCACGTCGGCTGAAGTAGGCCTTGTTAGTCACTTAGCGGAGGCTGGGGTAGTTCCTGGCGTTTAATCAGCGAGCTACATCAAAGTAGAAAGGCGATGTTTACTGTATGAGATGCATCATTAATATTCAACAGTCAAACATCAAACAACAGCGCGCGCCGTGTGCTAGCTATCAGAAGCACCGAGGCACCGTTTGCCAGCTCAGCCGTTTCTCTAATGGCCGCCGACTGCGACGCGCACGTGTTCTCCATTCGGCGCCGTGCCGGGGAGAGATCCTCAGAGGGCTCGCTCTTCTTTCGCCTTTGAGCGGAACCATTCCAAAAGTGCCACTCAGTCACAGAGAGAGCGAGCGAGGGAGGGACTGACGGAGGGAGGGAGCGGTGGGCGCAGATTAGAGATTTCTGGCGGCGAAGTAAATAAGGCGGCGCTGTGAGAAAGCGTGTGATCGCGCCGTGCAGAGGCGCCCAGCTGGGGAGTGCGGTTTGGAACAATGAACACTCGGCAAATCATGAGCATTAATAATAAGGTGTTGGACCGCTGAGCGCACGCCGTACTTTTTTACTAACGACCGTCTGCATCTACCGCATACGTGCCTCATTCATTCATTCATTCATTCATTCATTCATTCATTCATTCATTCATTCATAATCCATGGCGAGGACACTCCTCACACTTCAGCAAGCATTCCCATTTCACCCAGGAGACAAGACTGCAGCACGGAGCAAATAGCTGGCAGCACAAGCGAGTAGCAAGCTAATTGGCCGACAGTCACGCGTGATGATGGTAGTGTCATGGTCTGGGGCCGCACAAGTGCTGCCGGCGCTGGGGAGCCGCAGCTCATTGAAAGGGAAACGGGAATTCCAAAGTACAACCCCCCTCTCCTTTGGGAATACCGACACAACCCAACTCTCACAGCAAAACCCGAGGGTCCTGAACCAGGTTTTAGTTAACCGACTTAACAGTGGAGACAATAATATAGGGAAAAAAATTGGACCATACCAAAGTTCTTGGTGGAAATTAGACATTTTTCTTGGAGTAATTACAGTAGATTTATTCATTCATTCACTACCGCTTTTTTCCTCACAAGGGTCGCGGGGGGTGCTGGAGCCTATCCCAGCTGTCTTTGGGCGAGAGGCAAGAACATAGCAAACCTGTTTCTAAAAAATGTTTAATTATTAGAGTCCTCTAGACATGAAATAACACCCCTATAGTCACTTTTATAATTAGTGACATAACTATATTCATTCATTCATTTTTTACCGCTTTTCTTCACGAGGATCGCGGGGGTGCTGGAGCCTATCCCAGCTGTCTTTGGGCGAGAGGCAACAACATAGCAAACCTGTTTCTAAAAAATGTTGAATTATTAGAGTCCTCTAGACATGAAATAACACCCCTATAGTCACTTTTATAATTAGTGACATAACTATATTCATTCATTCAGTTTCTACCGCTTTTCTTCACGAGGATCGCGGGGGTGCTGGAGCCTATCCCAGCTGTCTTTGGGCGAGAGGCGGCGTACACCCTGGACTGGTGGCCAGCCAATCACAGGGCACATATAGACAAACAACCATTCACACTCATTCATACCTATGGACAATTTGGAGTCGCTAATTAACCTAGCATGTTTTTGGAATGTGGGAGGAAACCGGAGTACCCGGAGAAAACCCACGCATGCACGGGGAGAACATGCAAACTCCACACAGAGATGGCCGAGGGTGGAATTGAACCCTGGTCTCCTAGCTGTGAGGTCTGCGCGCTAACCACTAGCCCGCCATGCCGCCCGACAGTAGACTTAATAAAAGGTAAACAACCCATTACTGGTAATGACTCCAGTATTTACAATGGAAACACAATCAAGACCAGGGGTGTCCAAAGTGTAGCTCAGAGGCTGATTTCCTGTACGTGGCCTCCCAGTGACTCCAGTGCAAATACATGAAAACGTGTCGGAATTTCCAACAACGCCAACCTCCATCCGACGTACACCGACCGCACCCCTGGGTGGACCCCCAACCGCGTCACGCTTGACTCTAAACTGTAGTCCCCGGAGCTGGCCTTGGCAGTCAAAAGCTGATCAAACTGAAACCGTAGAACAGAACAAGTCTCACAAGTGGCGCCTTTATTTTTCCCCAGCACATTTTCCATACAGAAGATTTAAAAGGTGCAGAAAGGCACCGGAGCTTGGAGCAGGCGAGGCCTTGGGGGCTTTAGAGGTTAAATAACAAGTATAACAAGAAGAGAACAGAGCTTTTCCAATAAATTCTCATCAAATATTAAAGAGGCGAGCTGCTGCCGTAATGCAGGAGTCGACAAAGTCCAACATTCTCTTTAATTAATAATAACATATGGAACCAATATTTAACTACGAACGACTCAATGCTGCCATTTCCTGGAGGATCGACTCTCGCATAACAACAAACAACCTCCAACGTGCACTTCATTTCAGATTACGCATCTTGACATTCAAACTTAAGTCTGGCCCCTCCCCTTGAGGCCAGAGGACGGATCAGGTTGTGCGTGACGAATCCCGGACGGAAGGTCTTTGTCCGTTCCCATCAAGTCAACAGCACCCACCCCAAAAGTCTTGACATAGTCCCCACTTTATTAGTCATAAAGCTGCCGTGATTGGATTACTCAGACCCGGGCATTCCGGATTAAGGTAAAGCCCCCCCCCCCCACCGACACGACCACTGATGATTTCCCTCAAGGCCGCTCAGCCATCTTTAATGAACCCTTCCTTCTTGTTCTACCACAAGCGTCGCTCACTCGATACGTCATGGCGAGTCACGGCGCCCGGCCTGACTACTCCTACCTGACAGGATGAAGCCCTGAAGGGACGTTTATCAAACGCTACCAAGCCGCATCCTTTGGACCTTTAACCAAAGGAACTCATCGCTATGACGACCAAACCGTATTTCAGCATGGCTGCTGAAAGATTGGCTCTTATTACCCTGGCGGACATGTTTCATAGGGGCAGAGGTGGACCATAAAGTCCAAATTACAATCTACATCAAACTTTGGACACTTTAATTCCTCACCAGTTCGGTCCAGGACCACGGACTCGTTTATTTGAAGCAACTTCCTTCTTTTGGCACTGTCACATGAAGAACTTAAGTTCCACCGCCAGTGGAAATACACTTTGGTGAGAAACAGGAGGAACATCAGCAGAAAGTCCACCTTTTCCACCAAATGAAGGTCTACAAGGTGTTATGTTTAGCGCTACCAAAGATACAAAGGAATGTTAGCTAGTGGAGTCAAAAAGGTCAGTTGCCCAAAACCTGAGCTCACCTCGGCTAACAACAAACCGTCCAAATGACAAAAAGCCCAAAGTAAAGCAGAAGTCCAGAACGTTAGAAACTCACCATTGAGATCCCTTCCGATAAGCCGCATCGTGGTCCAGTCACGGTCCTACTGGCTATGCTGTGCTGTGCTGTTCCTCGTTAGCCTGCTGATTGCTAACGAGGAACAGCTGAGACCACTAGCTCAAGTCCAAACTGTGCAAATCAGGAAAAGGATGTACCAAAATAAGAGCACAATAAAAAGTATATTATCATCATCATTATCAACTTCTGTCTTTTCCCTCATATTTTGTCTGTTTTTCTTTTCCATAAGTGTGAACTTTCCTCTGCAATTATTGTTGTAATATTAATCAATAATAATAATTTGCTTGGTTGATTTCTTTAATGTATTGTGTATTTAATATTTCAACTATGCTACTAAAATGACATTGTCTTTGCTCATATGAGTTCATTCTCGCAAAAATATACTTTTATTATATTTACTTTATTTTTTTCACTCTTTAACACTCTCATAATACTATATAATAATATAAATAATAATAATAATAAAGCACCTAATATTTCTACAAAAATGGCATTTTTCCTCATAATATTACAACTTAATTCTCATGAAAATGTATTTTTTAAATTAGAATATATTATTGTAAAATAATTTTTATTATTCATATTAATATTATTATTATTTTTTCAGGTTTTTTTGTGTGTTTTCTTGTTAAATGATATTTTTCAGAATGGGCTGCAGGCTAATGAAAAACACCCAAGGGCCGCAAATGGCCCTAAATTCAACTGGTTAGCTGGCTTGCTAGCGGCTGTCTCGACTCCCTGCAGCTTAAGAGCTGTGCAGTGTGGTAAACAATAAATAACGGGAGCATAAAGATGGCTATAGTTGTGTTATTTCATGTGTAAAGAGCTCTAATAATGTTAAAAATTGTACTTAGAAAAAGGTTTTTTATGCTCCAACTATGAAAATATTCCATTTATAAACATTAAATCCAAACATGTTCCGTGACTCCATGAACAATGAGAGGCGACCGTCCCCAGGCTTCGCTACACATCTTAAAACAAAGCCCTGTTTTAACACTTCCATCAGATTTGAGCACGGCGGTAAGTCCCACTTGGCCAAAGCTGGCCATACCTTTGCCATGTTGACTCTCCCTACATGCAAATAGCCATTAGCAGCTCTAATGACAAACAACAAATGAGCGTTTGTATCATAAAATATTTACACGCCCGGTACAAAAGCTGGCGCCCGCTGCACACAGAATTCCCCCCCGGTTCGCCAACATCCATCATTCTTTGTTTGGATGAAAATGTGCCCTGGATATGCTTCATACACCATTTGTTGTTTCTGCCACCGTGTCTCCCTGGCATTGACATTAATTCCTTCCAAGCTAATGTTAGCATTCACACAAGTAAAATCTAATCAAAGAGACACCCAACGAAAAAAAAATCCCGATATGACGCAACCGACTGGCAACGGCAGCCAAAATCCATTATGTCGGTCTGATGAAGAGCGGGGGATTATTTCAGCTCGGAGACGCCAACAACAATCCTCCCATGACCTTCATCTTACTAACAAAGGTCGTTGTCTCACCGTGCCGACACATGATGCATGAAGCCGCTGATGTCAAAGTGGAAATGAAATGGCTTGAGTTTTGCACTGTGGACTGTTTCTTCTTCCATGTTGACCCTCACGCAGCTATCAACTCTTGAAATAGACGTCTCCAGCACGGAGCAGCGTCACGCAGCTTGAAGGCACACATAAAAGAACATTTAGCATGTTAGCATATCTATGTTTTTTCCACTTTTCTGACCTATAAATGTAGTAAAAATGTTATATTCTCGTGTTAAATGATACCATAGTTTCAGATAATGAGGTTTGCGCATTTGGAAGTGAGTTCTGAAAAAAGTTTGGGATGGTTCAAAACGCTTGGTTTGAAAAGGCGTGGTAAAACCGTTCCCTTTGTGATGTCACAGAGGGGTGGACTTCCTTAGTTAGGAAGCACTTTAGGTAGGTGAAATTGCAGCTTTAGGCGTATGGGTAGGAATACAGGAAATACAGCTGGATTAGGTGCAGATTCTGGAAAGTCTAAAAAGTCATTGTGTGTAACTCAATGCAAAGGGTGGAAAAATTAGCATAATAGGTCCCTGATTGCTAGCCTAGCTAACGAGGAGACCAGTAGCTGCCTGAGAACAAAGTCAAAAGAACTCAAAGCAGGAAATGGATATGCCAAAATAAGAGCCCAATTAAAAGACAATATAAAAAACCAAACCTGGAACCTTGGAGCTTTAAAAACGGAAAGACAATAAAAAGAATGTATAGTCAGCCCACCAGTGTTAGATTCCATCAACTGCTTCAATGAAATCCTCCCATCATTGATGACCTTGAAAGAGCCAGAAGGCAGACCCACAAATATTAATGATCAGCAGACGAAATGAAGATGCACTCCAGTGATTAACTTTCACGCCCCGTGCCCCCCCCCCAGCAAGATGAATCCAATGTAAATGATTGCATGTTTGGATGACACTGCAGTGTACTTTTGTTTTATGGCCAAAACTTTATATATAAAAATCATCATTTCTTCCCACTCCCCACATCCTAGAATACTGAATTGATTTGTCTTTTTTTTTTTTGTTTATCTTGACGGAAAAGGGAACCGGCCTTGGTGACAGCATGTCAATTTCCAAATCAATGCCTGGCTCACTGCCTCTGGCCTTTGCATTGCATTACCATAGTAATGACTCGTTGACCCCTCCTTTAAAAAAAAAAAAAAAAGGAATTAAAGCGGTTTGGGGGGGGAGACAAATGGCCAAAGTGAGTTGTGTAATGAATTATTCCCTCTTGGACGCCGGCGTGCTCACATCACCAAACCACTCAAAGGGTATGATGAAGTTTAAAGTACCTCGTATTGTGTGATATTTCAACTTCGTGCTTCTAAAATATCATTCCTATTCATCATACTGCTTACTTACTGCGAACCAATTAATAAACACAAGCGGGCCACAAATGGCCCCCGGGCTGCACTTTGGACACCACTGCCGTAAATGCTCAAACTAACGCCTCCACTCAATTAACTTTAATGGCAAGTTACCAATAGTCTCCGAGTGTGTGGTTTTCTAAATTAGCGCTAGGTCAGACTGCGGTTGTAGGCAACCTCCACACAAGATGGCAGTAGCTGCATTCGTCCAATCACATTGCATTGCACTTTGAAATGTGACATTGAACTAACGGGTACAGTTTGGTGTTATGTCATGGTTACTGCAGGTAGAGAGTAGTATCACCATGCTTGGCTGCTTCCCTGTAGTACTGTAGTACTGTAGTACTGTACATACTAATACTAATATTGACAGTCACATAGCAACACGAGGACAGCCCGGAGGCGGACCTTGTCCGACCAAGGTGCGAGAGGAGTGAGGATGGGACCGTAACGTGAAAGGACAGCCAACGCCATTCCGGATCATCGCTTCCGGTACATCCTTGATTGACTTTGAGGTTTGGATCATGAGCTCCAAATGTGGAAAATAAGGATTTTTCCAGGAAGGAAGTCCAATAACTCAGTGTCTCTTCTATTTGTCTGGCCTGGAAAGGAGACGCATTGTGTCTTTCTCCTGCCGTGGTGTCACCGTAAACCGGAATGACTGCTCCATCGATCCCCCCCCCTTTCCTTCGACAAATCAATTAATACTTCTCCATCCAGCGATGTCACACGCGCTGACCCCCGAAATTGAACCCTGTCATTATCTTCTGAAAGACACGTCAGTCAAATATAGACTTCAGGCGAATGAACACACCTTTCACGTTGACAAGCACATTCGGGGAAGAACTGTATGATTCCGACTGGACATTTTCCGTACTAAGGACTACACTAGCATGCTTGGATGAGTAGAATGTGGAGGAAGAAAGGGCAGGTCAAATATCAGAAACACGTGGCCTCACAAATGAGGAAAAAACTTGTGGAAAGTCTTCCCAGAAGAGCGGCAAATTGGGGTTCGGCTTCTTCATTTTCAGAGCAAATTGTGCTCCATAACGAGCAGAACGCTGACATTTTGATGTTTGGAAAAGCTTGGGTCTCGCCGCTTTGTCCCGAGTCAGTATTCATGCTACAGAATTTGGACGAGTTTGTGTTTCTGACTTGGTGGGGACACTCGGGGAAGACCCTTTTTCCATTCCCGGTCCATGGAGGCACGTTGGAATCACAAATAGACAAAACCGTGCAGGAAGTCTTCCAAGAAGAAGAGTTGAAGCCGTCCGCTTTTGGAGATGCCCAAATACTTTCATTCATTCATTTTTTACCGCTTTCAGTGGGTGCTGGAGCCTATCCCAGCTGTCTTCGGGCGAGAGGCGGGGTTCAATCACAGAGCACATATAGACAAACAACCATTCACACTCACATTCATACCTATGGACAATTTGGAGTCGCTAATTAACCTAGCATGTTTTTGGAATGTGGGAGGGAGCCTATCCCAGCTGTCTTCAGGCGAGAAGCGGGGTATACACCCTGGACTGGTGGCCAGCCAATCACAGGGCACATATAGACAAACAACCATTCACACTCACATTCATACCTATGGACAATTTGGAGTCGCTAATTAACCTAGCATGTTTTTGGAATGTGGGAGGGAGCCTATCCCAGCTGTCTTCAGGCGAGAGGCGGGGTATACACCCTGGACTGGTGGCCAGCCAATCACAGGGCACATACAGACAAACAACCATTCACACTCACATTCATACCTATGGAAAATTTGGAGTCGCTAATTAACCTAGCATGTATTTGGAATGTGCGAGGAAGCCTATCCCAGCTGTCTTCGGGCGAGAGGCGGGGTTCAATCACAGAGCACATATAGACAAACAACCATTCACACTCACATTCATACCTATGGACAATTTGGAGTCGCTAATTAACCTAGCATGTTTTTGGAATATGGGAGGAAACCGGTGTACTCGGAGAAAACATGCAAACTCCACACAGAGGCGGTCTGCACGCTAACCACTAAACCACCGTGCAGCCCACAAATACTTTTGTGCACATTTTATTTTAAAGGCGAGGAATTTTTTTTGAGAGGGTGTGGAGATTCTAAATGAAGCTCAAATGTGGCGACTTTGACCTTGTAGTCAAAACTTAAAGGAAGTCCCTGTGGCAAAGTCGCTAATGAAGCGAGCGGGGTGAATGATAATGAAACTCCCTTTTTCCTCTTTCACACGCACAAAAAAAAAAAAAACACGGAAAACACCAGCAGCAGCGGCAGGAAGTGACTTAGTAATTAATAGCTCCAAGACGTTCTTGCAAAATTCGCATTTCCGTTCATTTTCCCGTTGCACAGAACCCAACAAAGCGTGTTGACACAGCGACGTAGCATCACGTAATCAGACAAGTACATGCGTGAAAACAGCCAAGCTAGCATCTTGTCAGGCAGCGACACAACGCCATGCTGGTGTTAAACGCCCGTTCTCCCACTTCCGCTTTGGCTTTGACACGACCTCCCAAACCGGGAAATTTGCAACTTGACCCCCCCCCTCCAAAATACACCAAAAGCCATCTTTTCAAAAAGCGCTAATGAAATCTTTTTGGCTTTTAAAAACAACATCCCGACTAATCTCACGACTATAACATTTGGAAGATGATAAAACGGTTTTAGTGTTGAAGGCACGTTCCAGCTGTGACCTAATAAATATGTAATGACTTTAAAATACCCGCCGGCACCATCCTCTAATTACCGCTAATGTGTGCTGGGAGTGGCATAAATCAATATAATCATTACAAAGAAACACTGTTGTGTTGCCTTGATGCATTATTTCATCATCGCATCGTTGCTCCACAATTGACGGCTTTTAGGATTAAAGGTGAATCAGAGGGTTGGGAATTGGAAATTCCGTGCTGGAGTCGCACAAAAGTGGAGTTAGTGGAAATGTAAATGTTCATTTTTTTTCTTCTTTTTGGCTTTCCGGAACAGACTATTTGGATTTACATGATTTCCTACAGGGCGGCACGGTGGTCGAGTGGTTAGCACGCAGCGAGGAGACCAGGGTTCAATCCCAAGATCAGCCATCTCTGTGTGGAGTTTGCATGTTTGGGTTTTTTCCGGGTACTCCGGTTTCCTTCCACATTCCAAAAACATGCTAGGTTAATTAGCGACTCCAAAATGTCCATAGGTATGAATGTGAGTGTGAATGGTTGTTTGTCTATATGTGTCCTGTGATTGGCTGGCCACCAGTCCAGGGTGTACCAAAGACAGCTGGGATAGGCTCCAGCACCCCCGCAACCCTCGTGAGGATAAGCGGTAGAAAATGAATGAATGAATTAATTTCCTACATGAACATGGATTAATTCGCAGTGTTTTGGCTAAGGATTAAAATGACTCTAACCAAGGTTCCGCTGTGGTTGCATTTCAATGATTACAAGGGGTTAGCATCCAGCAGCTTCATCTGACTCTGCATGCGCTTTAAAATGAAATGTCGTTTACAATGAACGCATCGATGCTGGCTGAGTAGTTTCTTATTACAACATCGGTTCTGTCGCTCATCAACGAGTATTAATGCAGTTATTTGAATCCATAATCCAAAAAAGCAAGTGTTGTATTTTTAAATAAGGTGTTTAAAGATCATTACGATGATGAGATGAGATTTATCACGCACACGTCAACTCGATATTGCTTGTTAATAAGCCTGCCTCAGGAAAAAGCTCATTAAACCGATTCTAATTTACTCCACAATTGTTTTGAAAAGTGACAGCCCCCTGTTATCAAACGGTGTTTCATTGCGTACATTTATAATGTTCAATTGACAGCAGCATTCATTGTTGTGATTTTTATAATCCAAGCAGGCTTTGGGTGGATGACATTTATGGGAATGGATCCATTCCCCAAACAACAAGGGCGCATTCCTAATCAAACCTTCATCCGTACTAATAACTCATGCTGTATTAGAGGAAGTACAACATGGAGAAAATGGTTTCCTCCACCGCGCCACAACACTCAAACAGCATTTCCTCATTTGGCTATTCTCAAGTGTGACGCCGTTATTTTGAGAGACAGGACGCCTTGAAGGGAACGTTTTGGCAGATTGCCATCTCGCTGCCGGCTTGCTTAGGAAATGCAAAGACAAGAGATATGCTACTGTGGGGGGGGTGCACGGCAGTAAATACCTCCTGTGTTTGTTGTGAACCTTTTTTCAGGACCGTAGACTTGAAAAGAAGTTCACGCCAGGACTCTGTCCACATGGGGCACACGTTAATAGATCACAGGATTCCAGAAGAAAATCACTTTTTGGTTGGGGGAAAAAAAAGGTGCAGTGAGGTTGGGGGGGGGGGGGGGGGGGGGTCATTAGGACCATCTAATTGTCTGCAATGCAATAGCCTCCCTGCTGTTCACTGATTTATTTATAGGGGTGCTTAATGGATGAGGTGTGACGGCGACGGCGACCCAATAATGGAAGCAAGTTTGAATTGTCTTTATTATTTGACTTAAACCAGGACACGAGGCTAAATCTCACTGGGCGAAACCTTAAGAACTTTCAGTTTATTAGCAGTTCTTATCGATTCCACGCTGGGACGGAATCCAGCCTAATTCAACAAAGTTGTTCCAGACTTCCAGAACAGCCAACTGGAAATGTGTCCACTCCAGTTAAGGTCGTCCCGTGTTGGAATTATTTGTCTTTACCGGATGAAAATGTTGATTTAGCACATGCTTGTGTTTCGGGTTACAGGGGAACCTTGGTTAGCGTACGTTCTGGTTAGCATTCCATGCACTGGAAGTCCCATGATTGGGAATTGGACCAAAATGTGCCTTCAAAGTTGTCTTTGTGTGTCTTTTCCACCTTCCTCGTCAAGTTAAGACAATTAATTATTTGCATTGTATATTTCAATATATACATATAACTTGCTAAAGTAGCCGACACAATCTGGCCTAAGATGCATGACTAAAAAGGCAAACGTGAAATAAATGAGGACCGATACTGTTTAGAGTATTTAAGTCTTAGTGTAGTTCTATTGAGCTACGTTCCGTGCGAGTGTCGCTGAAGGTGAGCCAATTGTGCACCGAGCTGCCAGACGACAAGAAGTAATTATGCACTAACTTACTTGTTGCGGGAAGTGCAGAGTGGGAATTTACTTCCAGTGGCATTGATTTGTTTTTTCTATATTTTATTATAACCGGCGCATTTAGCTGCGTCCTTGCATGACCACAACTTCAAACCATCAAGCGTGTTTACAAAGTGAATATAATGTAGTACTGAACTGAAGTGTCCATGTCATCCCAAAAAATAAAATGTGTCTATTTTTTGTCTTGACACGGTTGTCAATAAGTCAATTTCTTGTCAGCAAGTTTTCCTTCCAGACAGATTTTTTATCAGTTCAGAAGAGTTATGATCTGCCAAGAGTGAATATTTTCATGGCGTTTATAGCAAAGCAACATCCGGTCATGACCCACTGTCACTGACTCTCTGAACACAGTTATTTCCCCACCCAAAAAACACACACATGATCCATAAATTGGTCTTATAGGTCACAGAAAACTGGCTTTTTGGAAAGAGAAAATACAGATATTTGAGTTTTATCTATATTTTTATGTGTAAGACTGGAATGTGTCAAAATATGTACCCCGACAATCTCGCCCGTGCTCCACAAATACAAACGTCGGCACTGTTATTACCTTGAAGTCTGATCTACTTGACATTTCTAGCACAGTTGAATACGCTCTACAAAAAAAAAAAACACTAACATTAGGCTGTTTCATCCAACTATGTAAATTGGTACACACCTTTTGGGAACCGACAGGCACATGTGTGTCAAATTTGAGCAAGATCGGTTGAGAATTATGACTGCCAATCACGCAAAGCGCTATACTTTTTCCACTTTTCTGACCCATAAATGTAATTAGAATGTTGTATTCTCTTACTAAACGATGCCAGAGTTACTCAATACATCACAGTACAATAGCGCCACAATACTCCACCAGAACCACAGCGTCCAAAAGGGTGAAAATTTGTCAAAGCATGCACCCCTAGTGTGCTATTATTTGTCTGACAAATACACCTCTTGGTGAAACTGTTATTAAACTCCAAAGTTTGACTCTCATAAGTCTCGCCGACTCAAAATGTCTCCGACAGCTCAATGCGCTCTACAAAACAACACGATGTAACTTTTCAGTCTTTGGTTGAATCACCGCACACACCTTTAGGGAACTTTAGGGAACAAATAGACCACCGTCGAGCTAAACGTTGATGGGACTTTGCAACCAATTGGCCGAATGATTGAATGATCCCAAAACTTGGAGGAAATCTGGAATACACGTACAGTTCCTTGAACACAACCTATAGGGAATTTACAGTTATGATAAAACAGCCTATGGGGTAAAAGTCGTACACTGTAGGTACGCTATATATGCTATTGTTCCTGGGAATGACCGTCTCCATGTCCTTGATTGGCTAAAACAACCCAACAGATAGCTGCAGTGCCTCCTGTTGCTTTGGCATATTTATTTTTTTTTTTTAATGGCCTTAGTGTTGGTCAAGATTTTTTTATAACCACATCACCTGGCATAGAATGATTTTAGAAATAATGTACATGCATATACTTCACACAAAAGAAATCTATTTTTTTTTACAGAATATTTTATCCTTGACTTTTTGTGCCTGTTTGTGACAATGGAGTCTTTGTTGCGCATTCTAATCTCCAGGGTCTATTTTGCACAAACACATTAAAATGAACAATTATTATTTGCAAATGACTAATCCTAAGAGAGAGAGAGAGAGGGAAAGGGAGAAAGAGAGAGAGAGAGAGAGACAATGCAAGCAGCTCCGGCTCTCCAAAATGAAAATATCCGCGCTCTCCTTGACTGACCCGCCTCATTGTCGTTCTTCCTTTAACCACAGCACAGCAACAATGGCACCCAACACACAAGGCGTGCAGACACACACCCGGTTAGAAGTGGAGGTGAAAGCTAAGTAGCGTTGCCAGGGGTAAAGATTAGAATGACAAAGGAGAATGGCTGCGAGTGGAGAGAGAGAGAGAGAGAGGCGAGATGGAGATGCTAATAAAGGCTCTCTGGTGGTGGATACAATATCAACGCTGCCCCAAAGAGAGGCGGGCGGGCGGCGGCGGGCGGGTGGCGGCGGGCGGCGGCTAAACATTTTAGCGAGGCAGGATGGAGAGGACATTATCATGGAGTGTAGCGATTAAAGTTTTACTCCAGGGTCAAATGAAGCATTACGGCTGCTCACTCACTTTTAAGAGTGTCCTTTATTTTAAGGCCTTCGGCGTACAGTTAGCAGCTTAGGCTAACTTGCTAGCCTCAGGACTGTTTTTCTTACCAAGCATTAGTGTCTAATACATAAGAAATTGCTAATATGCTAATAGAAGTATTAGATAGATTTTCTAAAAAAAAAAAAACGCTCTGTTATTTACCCTTCTCCATAATTTAGCATACCGTTAGCACTTATTTATCGTACCAACAGACTTCTGGTCGGTACTTAAAATAATGGATCCTGGCACGGAACACACACACGGCCATTTTATTTCCAAGCGGCGATCTCTGCACATTAACAACAGGAGCCAGAAGTATATTGAAGCTGCTTTATATTCAATTAATGTGCAGCCCCGTCTATTACCGATGATAGGTTAAAAGAAGGTCAGCTGCTTTATTCCGCGCGTGTCCAACGTGAGCAATAACGATATTAGCCGCCCTCGTGTGACCCCCCCCGGCACTGACTGTTCAATTTGTCTGCTTTTGGGACGACGGGAGAAGCGGGACTGTATTTTTTACGGCCATGGTTCGGAGGGGAGTCGAGCGCGGAGGCGGGGAAGTGGAAGCGGAGGGACGGCGGCTGCATGCCAACGCGCGCGACGGATTTTTGGCAACGAGATGGCACGCTATTGTCTGAGGTTGATAGATATCACAATCATCGCGCAAACCTAACAGAGAACCTCTGTCGTTGGAAAGAGAAGCTAAACATAGAAATTATATCATTTTGTATAACAACCATGTCTTATTTCTATTATGTATATTAATATGAATATTAATCATACCAATTATGATAAATTAAGAAAAGAAAACTCTCCCACTGCCTACACAATGTCTTTTTTTGTCCCTCATTTTCACTTGTTACATCTACAATGTTGGGCTATAGGAGTGAAGGCGACTATAGGGGTGTTATGTCATGTCTACAAGGCTCTAATCATGTTAAAAACCCCTATTTAGAAGGTCATAAACAGATTATTCCATGTATAAATAAGGATATTTGTGACAATTGGGACTGGAACCAATTAACCGCGATAAACGACTTATGACTGGACATAAAAATGTAAACATTTATATAATAATAATGTGTCAAAAATACTGCATATTGGGAAAAAACAATTTTAGAAAAATCATACTATGTATTTATAATTTACTTTAGATAATAATGTATTTGTAGCATTTTTAAATAGTTTCTAAATTTATTAAAATATCAATAATAAGATAATTAATTTTATAATATTATTTAGAATTTTATAATTTTATGAGAATTTTTGCCACCACTTTTAGTATAATACAAATATAAAACTTATTGTCTTATACTGAGGTCTAATGATATAACAATACATGCGCCGTTTGTCCAATCATTTTTCCCTGCAAGTCTAATAACCTGCGTGATGCTCCTTGCTCACCTGCTGTGGCACGACTCACAAACACCCCCTGACTCATGACCTCCCATTATTCGCCGCCAAGGGAGCGGGAGGTCCTGACAAGACCACCCGGGTGTGCTGCACGGCGCTAATACGCCTCAGGCCAAGTGCAGCCCCCATGACCGCCAGGCAGTTATCCGGTCATATTGTACCCCCTTGTCAGTGTCAGCGGTGTCAACATTATGCATGCACACACACACACAACACACAAACACACACACACACCTCTTCCCCAATCACGCCTCCATCGGCATGTCAGCCCCTCCCTTGGCGGAGCGGTCCGGTGGGAATGGAAGCGACTGACAGGAAACAACAACAAGGTCAAGTGCCATTTTGCAGCGTCATGCTCCACGCTGGTGCCGGAGCGTTTGACCTTGTCTTATTATTTATTCGATGAAACACGGCACCAGTTAAGCAGCATACTGTACTTAAAGACAAAAACTTTGGAAGTCGGAATATGGAACTCTCTAAAACGAATGCAAATGTTACAGTAGCGGATTTGGATGCTGGAATTTTAGTCAACACGCCCTTTGTGTGTCTGTAGCTTTAATGCTAATGAGCTGTATGTCTGTGACAGAGTGTATGTCTATACATACATCACATACAAATACTTAACATTAAGGAGTGGCATAAATGTTAGCAACTAGCATAGCGATGTGAGCTAAAGGTTAGCCTATTTGCTAATGAAAAACTACAGTTCCTCAAACCGAGATCGCCCTTGTCTGAAGCTGACTGAGTTTGTATTGAGTTGTGAACTCCTATAGAGCAGCTACACACAATAACCTGCACAGAAAGCTTTCTAGATCTTCCAGAACCTGCACCTATCCCAGGTGTATTTTTTTATATGTTCAAAATGGTCTGTTTTATTTATATTTATTTATTTACCCTGTGATGGCTCGACAGACATAACTACTGGAATAAGTCACCTTTGCAAAAAAAGGGGTGTGTCTTAATAAATAGCAATTAAAAAAATAGTAAGGGGGTCTCCCACCTTATGGGGTCTTTGCCTGGCAGGTATAGTGATATAGCATAACATAATTGCACAAAAGTGGTCTTATTCCACCTGAGGAAGATACAAATGTCAATGAATTATTCGTCACCCAACGTGATCAACCGGAACACAGAGTTATTTCGCGCAACGGACAAAGTCGTTAAATTGAACGGCGATATCAGCCAGCAGCAGCAAGCCCCTCAATCCGTGGCAAACACTCAACAATTACCAGATAAATCGTCTCCCTGCGGTGGGGAGCCGCAAACGCCATCGCCGCTGTCACCTCGGGTCTTGGGGACGCGAGCCGTCCGCTCACATGTGTCTCATCTCATCACAACATTAGCCTCGAAGAGAATAGAAGTAGGAAAAAAAAAAGGTCTGAATATAATGTAATAGAGCCCGGCGTGTCAGTCCCCTCGACGGCTGCATCCATCATTGTCAACGCAAGCGACATCAGCGGACGGGCCAAGGTTTTCACCGCAGGATCCGCCGGATTGCCGACGTCTCGGTCAGGTTGTATGCGAGCGTGGCGGTGATGGGGAGGAGGCGGCGAGGCTGAGTGAAAGTGGCAGGCAATGTGATGGCATGCTTCTTTGGCAGTGGGAGACATTGTTCTGGTGTGGGGAACACGCCCAGGAAAACCTAAGGTAATCTAGAAAGTCCAACACGATGACGACTGGTAGTAGACGGGTAGAGGTGTACGGACAAGTCTATTCCGGTCAGGAATTGTGCATCTGCTTGACACAGTTTCTGGTGTATCAATGTCAACCGCTGAATTTTCCGAGACCGACGGAAGTATCCGGAAGGTCAACATTATATACGATGTATATAACAGTACGATTCTGGTACGAATCAGGATGCGATCTACTGCTGATTGAACGGTTCTCAACAGTCAGGTCGCGGATCTGCAGTCTATACGTCATGGAAATGCGTGGTTTTCAGTCGGTCGATCGGACAATGAAGTCCCACAACTCCAATGTGACCTGGGTCAGACGTACCTTGGCGTCAGGCATCCTGACCAGATACCCGAGTAACCTCATCTGGCCCCTCTAAGTCCGACTTTCTCCTGGACGTCCAAGGGAAATCTCTATGGCGACCGGCGATCTGAAGACACAACCAAAAAATCCAGGCGGTTACTGATTGGTACGTTCGTTCGGAATTTTCCAGTATGTGTTTTTGGACAAATATTTGACCTCAACGCCAAGGATACTGTTGTTAAACTCTAAGGAGAGACATCAAAATCTGGTCTGGTTTTGATCGTTCCCGAGATAAGCCAATGCTAATCAATACAACAGTTTGAGCTTGAGGTACCGATACCGCCATCTAC
The DNA here is from genome assembly GCF_037039965.1 of Doryrhamphus excisus. Classification (NCBI taxonomy): domain Eukaryota; kingdom Metazoa; phylum Chordata; class Actinopteri; order Syngnathiformes; family Syngnathidae; genus Doryrhamphus; species Doryrhamphus excisus. The sequence continues at coordinate 21,281,883 of NC_136363.1, forward strand.
TGGACTGCGGTGGAACAATTCCAAACTGATGAATCTTTTCTCGTAATCGCGCCCTACGCTAGCAAACTATCAATCTGACTTAATAACTGGGAAAATTAGTCAAATCCTTTTTGTCGGAACGCTAGCCAGGTCCAACGGAAAGGTCTGTTTGTTTTCCGCTGACATTTAAAGCGGGCGGTGGCTTAGCGCTGGTCTTTATTGAGGCGGGGCTGCTTTATTGCGTTTCATTAGTGTAGCTTATTAGCCGGAATTCCAGCCAGCCACCGCTGATATCTGCGACTGGAAGCACAAACATGAAAATAATCAACATCTAATGATCCACATTCAGCCATTTCACTAATCATTGTTATTATTTCCCATCCTGGCATCCGTTTCACGGTTAAATACTGACTGTTGCATCTTTCATGTTGGAATTTGTATTCCCAGTTAATGCGGGCGCATTCATTAACATGAGTTAATGCAACAATAAGCGTGGAATAATAGACTCCCTGCTAGTTTTTCTTAAAAAAAAAAAAAAGAAAAAAAGAAATAAAAATTGCAAGCAAGCGCCTTTCAACACCCACAGACTATGCAGTTTGATGAATATGCAACAGCAGCATCTGATTTGAAACTCAACTCCAGACTTTGGAAGACTTTTTCCACACAGCGACTGTGGTGGACTTCATACTGCACAAGATGAAGAACCAGGAGGACGGACGCATTTTTCCACAAGCTGTCCATTTGCATGTCGGTGTCACGGGGAGTCTGGAGCTCTTCAAACACGGGAGATTTACAAATTGGAAGCTCCTGGCGGGATTGTAGTCATTCCGAGTGATTAGAAATCAGCTAATCGCCTCAGGGAGCGCCGCGTGAGAGGAGTCCTCTCCTCACAAATGTCAGCCAGATTGGCCAAAACTGAGGCATTTTATCCAAAGCATGTCGCTTTATTTGTTGTTTAGTTGTGTTATTTGATATTTATTTATATCATATTTTATGATGTAATATTTTATTATTAGTATATGTTTACATTTTATTTTTTATTGATTTTTTATTTAATTTATTTTATAATTTTTCTTAGATTTTTAGTCCTCCATCCATCTTCTATACTGTTTGTTCTCTCAGTCAGTATTTATTATTTTTCTGTTTTATACTTAAACAATATAGGATATTTATACAACTTTATAATTATCAATTTAACGTTATTTCTTAATATTTCAGGTACACGTTACAATATTATTATATTGCATGTACTGTAAAAGCGTGTACCCCACATGAGAGGTTTCTTTGATTTGCATAAAACCAAATGTGCACGACGAAGAAGTGCAAACAGACCGATGTTGCATGTAGAAGCTAAATTAGCATAAGCGTACCTCTCAGTGGGACTGTGATATTTCCGATGATGGTGGAATCAATCACAAATTCACGGCAGTCAATAAGCCGTGTGGTCGGATATTGTTAGCCGTCCTATATTTAGCCGTGTGTGTGTGTGTGTGTGTGTGTGTGTGTGCATCCGCTATGCAAATGACCACTGGGACTTGATAACAGCCTTTCATTTATCTTAAAAGGCGAACAAACGTCGAGACGAGTGTAAAAAAGAAAAAAAAGTCATGCTTGCATGTTAACTCTTTGTAGCGACAGCAGATTATATAAACATGACGCAACTCCCAGGGAGATTTGTCCTCTTCCATATGTTTCAGGATGGGCTGAAGACCCCCCCCCCCCACCCTCCTCGTAACTCCAGCTTGCTTTTGCTTACTTTGACGAGGAGAGAAAAAAAATGGAGGTTTGCAAAAAGCCCGAAGCCACTGACAGCTTCATGGACGTCTTGAAAGGCTTTTGCCAACTGGCTTGGTTGGCGCCGAGAAGCTCTGAAGCCAAACAGACGTCTGAGTGTCGGCTCGTCCTCCGAGAGGTCTTGGCGACACAAAGAAGGAACCAGGATCTACCGCTTCCATCACACCGAGAGCGTGTTCGGCTGAGTTTTTACGTGATAATTGCACGCTGATGTGCGTGTTTAACTTTCTCTCTTTCTCAAACAACACTTATTTTCCCTTCCAGGAAGAAGCGCTCAATTATTGAGGCGCAAGCATTGATTACACCAACCAGGAGAAGAAAGGCTGCATTGTTGGTGACGGCATTTGATACCGTTGTCGGATCCATGGAAAAAAAACCACTAACGTACCGGGAGACAGCTCCTAATCAATGAGCGGATCAATCGGAGATATTCTTCATTTTAGCAAGGCGTCGTGGACACATTGTTTACCTCGTGATGCTCACAAATGGGCGTAACCACTTCAAAGCGCTGATGTTGCTTCACTGTGTCCCAATACTTTCGTCAGACATTGGGGTCCCCCTGGGCCCCAAGACCATACCACTACCATTCCAATTAACCAGAGCAGCTTCATCTACGTCTGCACTTTGAAATGTTGCGACTCACAATTCACAGTGTTGTGGAAGAAAAGAAAAGAAAAGAAAATGAGTCCCCCAAAATAATAACCGTCTTGCTTTCCATGTCACTAAATAGATAAATAAAGGCACTTTTTCTTTGAGATGGAAAAAGCTGCAAATGAGATACAGAGATACAGTGTGTTTATTTGGAGGGATCCCCATTAGCTGCGCTAGAAAAAAAACGACATTAAATGACTCGGATATGGGCAAAATATAACAAATCCAATTTGGCTAGGGAAAACAGCCCTAGTATTTCTGCTGCATTGGGAATGGAATATGTTCCCTCTTTCCTTCAGCTTGTTTTGTTCAAAGCTGATATATAAATATTCCATTCCTAACATTCCTGTGATATTTTAGGCAAAATCTAACAAATTAGATTCAACAATTATTTATATTATGTTAGGAACGGAATATGTTCCTTCCTCTTGAACTAACTGTCAGAACAATTAGTTGAATATGGGTAAACTATATCAGATTTGACTGAAATCCTTAGTCAAAGACAGTCCTGATATTCCCATCATGTGGAAAATTTAATATTTTCCCTCTGCCCTGTGATTGGCTGCCGACCAGTCCAGGGTGTACCCCGCCTCTCGCCTGAAGCGGCATAGAAAAAGGATGGATAGAAGGGATGGATTTTCCGTCTGCTGTCAACAAGCCTTCAACATTTATTGTTCGAAGTAGAGGGAACATATTCCATTCCTAATATTCCTAACAGTTATACAAACAGGAGTACAATCACCGGATGCATCCTCACTAGGGTTGCGGGGGTATGCTGGAGCCTATCCCAGCTGACTTCCATTAAGAGGCGGCGTACACCCTGGACTGGTGGCCAGCCAATCACAGGGCACATACAGACAAACAACCATTCACACTCACATTCATACCTATAGACAATTAAAAAAAAAAAACAATGTCAAAAATGTTCTTCGAATAAAAGAAAACGACAACGATTTTTGAGGGTTCTGTTGCAGTGGAGACGTTGGAGCCAAGTGGCGTTGCTTGTAACGACTTGAAAATACGCTCCTGCTGTTTCTTGCTCGACTTAGATAACAAGAGTTTGACAAAGTAGAACCAAGTCTTTTTGTCCCGAGAAGGCCTTCACCGCTGGTGAAGCATTATCACCACGGTAACACACGCACACACACACACACACAGGAGGAAACACACCATGACCGAGTCCTTCTGCTTTCATATTTAAACAAACAGCAGTAGAGGAAGCATCGCTGGCCTGCCTATTTAGTCAACAAGGACCGCACCGATTGATCAGCTGGGCTCCGCCCCATGCTGGAGACGCTATGATGTGCCAAAATAAAGAGCTTCTGCCTGGAAGGAGAAGCACCATTTCCCATGAAGCTGTTACCGGCTGGGTTCCGCTTGATTTGATTCAATATGCAAAAAAAAAAAAAAAAAAACCCTGGGAGAAATATGTGGCCCTGCAGGCTGTGTGCCGTGCTAATGTGGACCTCAATGGCCGCATCTTAATGAAGAGGCCAATAGAGTGTGCACTCCGTATCAGGCTCTATATATCATCTATACTATTTTTCATTTGATACAACACCATAAAAAGATATGACACATAACTAGCAAGATGTGATTAATGGCTACACTAGCACTGGTTTTGTTTATCTTATAAGGAACAAGGGAATCTAACACACCTGACTAATTAACCCTGTGTCATGCTAGCAAAGCTAAAGGCCACCGTTTCAATGGTTTTTACACTTTCATATTCTGGTAAGCATCTTTTTACACTTGCTAAGACATAATATGAATTATGTAATAATAATCATTTAACACCTTTTTATGTGCTGCACGGCGGTTGAGTGGATAACGTGCAAACGGGGACTTGGTTTGCTCCCACATTCCAAAAACATGCTAGATTAATTCGTTAATTAGGTTAATTAGGTGAATCAATTAATTAGGTTAATTGCTGACTCCAAATTGTCCATAGGTATGAATGTGAGTGTGAATGGTTGTTTGTCTATATGTGCCCTGTGATTGGCTTGGCCACCAGTCCAGAGTGTACCCCGCATGCTGGGATAGGCTCCAGCACCCCCCACGACCCTTGTGAGGATAAGCGACAGAAAATGAATGAATGAATAAATTATCAATAATAAACACATGAACTGGGCTGCACGGTGGACGTGTGGTTAGCGCACAGACCTCACAGCTAGGAGACCCGGGTTCAATTCCACCCTCGGCCATCTCTGTGTGGAGTTTGCATGTTCTCCTCGTGCATGCGAGGGTTTTCTCCGGGTACTCCGGTTTCCTCCCACATTCCAAAAACATGCTAGGTTAATTAGCGACTCCAAATTGTCCATAGGTATGAATGTGAGTGTGAATGGTTGTTTGTCTATATGTGCCCTGTGATTGGCTGGCCACCAGTCCAGGGTGTACCCCGCATTTTGCCCGAAGACAGCTGGGATAGGCTCCAGCACCCCTCAGCAACCCTCATGAGGAATGAAATACATGACCTATTTTTTAAGTAGAAACCGTGCAACAGATGACTTAGACCAAAATATTTATTCGAGGATTAATTTTCTTCCCACCAGCCAACCAACCAGCATCCTTGTGAGTCTATTGTCCAAATCCCTGACGAGGGATGGACATCAAAACACCTTGCAGAAATTCCAACATGCCTAAGGCCTTAATGTGGTTAAACATGAAATCCATTGTGCTGCTAAAAAAAAAAGTTAGAACACCACAAATGAGACGCAATAAGCTAATATTGCATCCCATCCATCCGTGTCAGTATCACTTTCCTGCGCTTTCCTGCAATCCATATCAAACCGCGCCACTCCACCTATAAGCGCTCCTTGTGTAAGGGCCGTGTCTGCGGGATGCCACTTTTCAGATGGCACCGCTAATAGGTGGGACGCAGGGGAAAAGTGATGGTTCTGGCTCGTGTTGTTGCCAAGCAACTGCCGCAGCAACCCCACTTGGAACCGTGGTGGTCTTTCAGTAAAAGTAAAGTTCCAACGTCGCTGATGGGAGTGTAAAGACGTATACAATTATAGCAAATGTTTGCTCATGTCTCCAATCTTAGCTCTTAGTTTGTACTCGGATACAAGTCCGAAAGCTTGAAGAGCACAGAGGGCGGCGGGGACTGAGACGGAGGGGTCGGAGGCATACAAACAGGAGGTCGTCTCTGCATGACGAGGAACCTTCAGCGGCACATTGTATCTACATATGCCTGCTCTGAAAGGACTTGTAAAAAGTGCTATTGAAAGACTCTCAAAGGCGAGCGCAAAAAGCAGTGGGCTTGAAGGACAGCCCTGTTGTGTCAAGAGCGTTAGAGACTAAAATATTGAGAGTAAATATTGTTTGTCCTGACTGAGGCCCCCGGGGTGACAAATACAGAGTTCAACCCATGAAATGAAACTGTTAGCAAAGCAAAATATATCAGAGCAGCCTTTTATTGTGGCCACCCTTGCAGACCTGTGCAATAATCATGCTGTTTAGTCAGCTATAATTTTAATAATCGACAATCACGTAACCATCTGATCTGGGAATTTACCATCGCAGCAAACTCAACCAAAGAAATTCACAGATTGCCCCCTCCCTCAAAAAAAAAAAAATACTGACAATGCGAAGTTAAACACCGAGCAGATTCCTTAAATATATCATTCCTGCCATAGACTCGGGAGTTAAGGATGGATTGGTTTGAATCTGGGGGATATGATGGGATGCCGACGATAACTTGCTAGCTTTATCGCCATGTTCAAAGAACGGAGCAAAAGTTCAGTAGCCCGGTCGGGAAATCTGATAAATCTCTGGGGTTTGAGCGGTAAAGTTCAGGTTATACATTCCGGGTTGTGTCAACTCGGCATTGGAGATCACAACCCCCCCATTAATGTTTCTAAAGTCTCCCAAAGACTCGCAAAAAAAGCTCACAAAAAATCTTATTTTGAAGTCTTTGGGACTTAAGATGCTTTCAAGGAGCATAGTCAATAACTGCGTCGTATATGCGGATGTACGTACGTATATATGACACCACGTAGCCGTGATGGATGTCCAGGTGACAGCCTATGATTTTAGCTTGATGGCTGGCGCTCTCGAGTCTCATTCTGCAGAAATTGGTTTGAGCCCACGCCGGACCGCGGGGCGGGCTAAACCATTCAGATATAAGCGGAAGTCAATCAGAGAATAATCAATACAGGTGAAAGTGTGATGGACATGAGAAAGGAATAGTCGTTGGGAGCGGAAATATTTTCTCGGGCCACCGGAGTACTGGAAATCAGAGCGGTGACTATAATTTACCCCCCCAATTCGGAGCAGGAATAAGATTTCAGTGTAGAAAGGAAACAGATTGATGTAAAAAGATAGCGGCACCCCTTGATTTCCCTGATGATAAGTATGGCCCCCTGCCCCCCTCCCTCTTCAATTTTAACAGATCAGAGAGTTTAAGATGATATTACATGGGCGCCCAAATGACGATGGTTTAGTGTCTTTTTTTTTACCGAAACTCTACAGTGCTTGACTGTAAACAAAACAATGAAACAATGGCTGCCACTATGTACTAAGTACTTGTGTTGCCAGTTGTTTGGACATTGTACTGCATTTAGAAGGATGTGAGAGGTTACCGAAGATATTGTCGATATTTTGCAGATAATCCAATTAAAATGACACCGGAGTCCGTCATCATCACCAACAAATCGGGGACTTTTAATGCAATTATCCAACATTTAATGAGCATAATTCCCACCGCCTGCTGCTATAAAAGCAGCCAATACTAATGTTGTTGTTCTCCTAAAGGCAAAAAAAAGAAGCCGGAATCAAACTAAACAAGTAAATTAGAAAAGTAAATTGTTTGAGGCTAGGATGTCAATACTGAATTTAATTACCTACACTGCGGCAAAAATCAATGATTATTTCTAGAAGCGAAGCGGAGGTTTGAAATAACGACATTTGCCTCATGATAAGCACGCTCTCATCGCTTTTATTTCCTGTTTCTTATTATTCTTATTTGTCCGTATAGTATTGAGGATGGGTGTATTTTCTCCCTGGGAGAGGTAATCAAGACGTTTTCTTTGGGCGTCTTTGCGGCAAAGTGGATCATTCTGTCTCCGTGTCAATAAGACCTCAGCTCAACTCCCAGGCTGCCGGAGCTGACGGCCTGGTCAGACCGCATCGAGAGCAACGTCGGTGGCTCAGCGGCTCATGCAAATGCAATCTGCTCGCCGATCCCTTCCGCCGCTTCGCACACATGACTCCGAAGAACGGCGTTTAAGATGGTGGTTGGCGGTTTGGACTTTTTTTTTTTTTTTTTTTAGAAAGAGAGAATCAGTTAGCCTCTCAGACTTGTTGATGGTGCAGAAATAGCTCAGAACACAGAAAATCAATGCTGCGCTCCTCACTGACTCCTGTTACTCGCCCAGGACAGACACGGTGGGAATAAACGCCCCCCCCAGTGAGGGTCACTATACGCATTTCTAGCTGGGATACTTTTTAGACACTAAAAAGGGAAAGATGCGTTTGGGTAACGCTTCTGTTCCAGAACTGTTGCATATTTGGTGAACATTTGTCAACAAGTGCATCGCGATCTGAATCACATGTTTAGCACATTTTCTCCAAATTTGATTGAAATTGGTTAAAAAGCACGGCAGATATTTATCCAGACGTCTTTGCTAGTTCAGAAAAGTTTCTAAAATACGGTAATGGTTTTATTTCATTTGAACGTGCATCAGATTACAATTGAACGCATCATATCTTAGAGCAGAGCTAAGCATCCTGGAAGTCACTTCCAGGATGAGAAGAGAACCCAAAGCGGTCTTTTCCTGCAATGTAAAAAAGAAAGAAGCCCCCCCCCCCATTGGCGGACCCCTCCTTTGACGAGTTGACAGCGGCGCACACATTCACACATTCCCTCTGCGCGAGACCTGACGTCTGCCGAGGCGCTAAGAGGCTTTCTTGCTTTACTTTCCTAATCCCGTCTCCGAGTGGCCTCACAACCGCCTGTTTGCTGCCGATGCTTCATAGGAGAGGCAATGTAATTACCCTTAATCTTCATTTCAATTGGAGGTAATTAGGAATGCAACTATGCAACATGGGGATGACATGTTCGCACAATAAAAATAAATAAATAAATAAACGCTGTCCGCTAACGAGCACATGTGTATCCAACATCGTCCGTGGACTCTTTGCCCCCTGATTTGTGTTTACGTTGCACTTGAAATGACGTGGGCGGCCTCGCCATCATGCTAATGAACACAAATAATCTCCTCTCCAGGAACACGTGTGCTCCGAGATGATTCGCTGGATGGGAACATTTTGTTTCTTATTAGGAGGCGCTCCCCAGTCGACTGGAGTGGAACAGTCAGATTCCCTGAACGTAATTTAGTGCAAGTGTGTGCTGCACGGCGGTGGAGAGGGGGGGAGGGGGGGGGGGGGGGTTATATGATGAAATTAGACTGACTTTTGTATGTCAGTGATGAGCCAGTTTGAGAGGCAGTACAAGCATATGGTGTTTACAAGGTGTATGTGGGGGGGGGGGGCTGAGAAGCACAGTGTCTGATATCATTTATCCTGATATCCTGGTGGACGGGGGGGGGTCCATCTGTTCGTGGATCATCTTACATTATCATTCATTAGTGATGAGTGCCTACAAATGTTACATTTTCAATGTGTTTAATACGCATGTGAGGCATATTTAGGGCTCAAACTTGGATTGTGAAAGGGGGGGGTGTAACAATTCTAACACTTTGGTTGCTAACGTTGATTCAAAACAACACGAAACAAGCAGGAGGAAAGCGTGGGCCCATTCAGATGTCAACACTTCTTGGTTTTCATCATTTGCTGGTGGAACTGGAACATATGTACATCCATTTTCTATACAGCGTACCCTCATCATGGTCGGGGGGGGGGGGGGGGGGGCTGGAGCCTATCCCGGCTGACTTTGGGTGAGAGGCGGGGTATATGTTGGACTGGTCGCACCCGAAACAAACTGTCAACAAAAAAACTGTATGCTGAGATCATGATCCCTGGTCTTGGTTTAGAACCTACCCCCCCCCCAACATGAAATCTGCCCTGAGCAGTGCCTGCAGTAAATATGAATGTATCGACGGGTTGCCGACCACCGCTTTCAATTTTTTCTCTTCTTAATTATTAGAGCCCTCTAGACATGAAATAACACCCCTATAGTCACTTTAATAATTAGTGACATAACTATATTCATTCATTAATTTTCTACTATTTATCCTCACAAGTGTCCTGGGGGGTGCTGGAGCCTTTCCCGGCTATCTTCGGGCGAGAAGCGGGGTACGCCCTGGACTGGTGGCCAGCCAATCACAGGGCGCATTCATATTCACACACCTATGGACAATTTGGAGTCGTCAATTAACCTAGCATGTTTTTGGAATGTGGGAAGAAACCGGAGTACCCGGAAAAAACCCACGCATGCACGGTGAGAACATGCAAACTCCACACATAGATGGCCGAGAGTGGGATTGAACTCGGGTTTCCTAGCTGTGAGGTCTGCGCGCTAACCACTCGACCGCCGTGCCGTTTCATTTTGTTAGCAATAGTTTTGTTTGAAAATGGACATATCTCAAGACAGGAAGTGAACAAATGACCAATAATTGCTGAGGCATGAACAAGAGGTCGGATTAAAAGAGTTCTGCTTCTACCTACTCCTTTTCAGACATGTAAGTACGCTAAATTTGCGTAGAATGTTGCATTGAAATGCAGTGCAGGTGCTGAAGCCATGCACTAATTGCAGCCAAGGTTCATAATGAGCGTTATTACAAAGACCAGATGCTGGGCTCATCATCAGCCACCTCCTAATTTCATTAGCAAATTGTCAATACAGGCCGGGTGGCTCTTTAGGGAGCCCGGGTCCGGTCGCACCCCTCGCTGATAAGCAGCTTGCGGAGGCTGGTGGGGAGGGGGCACACCGGGTCGCTCGCCCCCGTGCCAGCTCGTTCACAACCTTTTGACAACAAACAGCGAGCAGATGTCACAACAGGAAGTGCTTGTCGTTTATTAGCTCGCTCGTTAGGCCGCGTGCCCGCGGTGAGAATGAACAATGAAGCTCCTGGAGATGGAGGCTCATTCCACCCCCCCCCCCCCACCTGATTACATCATAGATCACAGCAATGCTAGTCAGATACTATTCAACTATTCTACCTGTCTGAAAAGGAGTAGGAAGAAGCCAAATTTACTTCATCCCAACCCTGTTGTCAATAACGACATAATGCAAGTTATTTAAGTTAAATGATATCAGACGTTGTGGTATTCAGTAAATTATAAGAAATGGATTCAGGAATAAATGATTGACACTGTTGTATTCATCAAAGAATTTGGGATATGATATCAGATACTGTGGCATTCATTAGATAATAAATGAGTGGATTTGGAACAAATGATATCAGATACTGTAGTAATCATTATTCAGTTTCAACATGAATGAATTCAGGAAGGAAAAATACTAAAGAAAAAAATAAATGAATGAATTGAGGGTGAATGATAGACACTGGTATTCCTTATATCATATTAAATGAATGGATTCAGGAATAAATGATATCAGACATGGCGGCATCCATTAAAGAATATATAAATGGGTTTCGAAATAAATGATATCAAACACCGGTATTCATTAAATAAATATGAAATGAATGAATTTGGGAATAAATGATATCAGAAACGGTGGCATTCATTATATAAAGAATGAATGGATTCGAGAATTAATATCAGACACCAGTGTTTATGAAATCATATTAAATGAACAGATTCAGAAATAAAAGATACCAGACATTAAATCATGAATGCCTCAAGGAATAACTGATATCAGGCATGTTGGTATTCATTCAATCACAGTTAATGAACGGATTCAGGAATAAATGATATCAGATTTGTTGCTATTCATTAAGTCATAGTGAATGAATGGATTCAGGAATAAAAGATAGACATTAAATCATGAACGCTTCAAGAAATAACTGATATCAGGCATGCTGGTATTCATTAAATCATAGAGAATGAATGGATTCAGGATAACTGATATCAGACACGTTGGTATTCATTAAATGACAGTGATTGAACGGATTCAGGAATAACTGATATCAGACATGTTGCTATTCATTAAGTCATAGTGAATGAACGGATTCAGGAATAAAAGATATCAGACATTAAATCATTAATGCCTCAAGGAATAAGTGATATCAGGCATGCTGGTATCCATTAAGTCAGAGTGAATGAATGGCTTGAGGAATAAATGATAACAGTACGGTTGTTATATTCCTTGTAAACGCTGTGTTATTTATCCATCACAGTTTTACTCGGCATCCTGATATCCTTCTTTTAGTGTTTGTGCATGAAGCAGTTTTAATGGCCGTCTCCTGTGTGGTTGGGGGTGTTGTTTTCTTAGCGCATGATGTCAGCTGTTTGTAGATCAATTTGTGTGTTTTCTCCAAGCAGCACGGTGCTTCATCCCGACCGCCGTTATGTGCAGTCTGGTTAGCGCCATGAAGTGAGCTTTTTAAATTGGCTCAACTTCTGATCGGCGGGTAGTCTTGCAGCGCGGATCTGGCGTGAAAGCTCGGGACATGAGTGGTAGGCGTGTGTCATAAACGTGGCGGCGAGGAGCTAAATGGCGGGGGCGGGGGTAAAAAAAAAAAAAAACAAAAAAAAAAAACAAGTAAGGATGCAAGATGAGGCTCGAAAATTGGTTTCACACTTTCACATTCATCATGAGCGGCAGAGGGAGGCATGTCTGACAGACGGTGGCAATCTTAACAAGCCAGCTTTCGGAGGGGGGAGGGGCAAAACAGCTAAAAACACTTGGCTAACTTTCAGACAACATGGATTCCAGGCATCTGAGGAACATTCTTTGCAAAAAAAATACACGACGAACGGCAGCGCCCAACCGCGTTTCCCCGTCCTGGAGTGGAGACACCTGAATGTAAACGCCGGGCGAGATTTATAGCGCTTGATTCACGCACCGTCATCCCCGCATGGGGGCAAAGAGCGCTCCTAATTCATGTCGCAGCAGAGGAGAGATTCCAGCAATGATGTCAATGTGCCGTAAATCCCAAAGATTTCTTAGTGATGACCAGGAAGGACGTTTGAAGCGTGTAGGAAATAGTAAAACACAATCGGTGAAACATGCTACGCAGCCTGGCCTTGTCTGTACAAATCTATCATGGCCGCATAAACAAGCTAATATATAGCGCTGTGAAATACGTGACATATTTACATAAAAATGCTCTAACTATGAGTGGAGCATTCATTGGAAGCTGGCAAGAAATTATAGAAGTATGAGTGATCTTAGATATCACTATTATTATGACTATTAATAATAATCTTCACCAAACACACACTCACATAGCACAATCAGAGTTGCACAACACTTAGATACGACTCACTTATTTATTACGATGAATTGGTTCCAGTCTCAACCGTGAGAAACAAATTTCCTTATTTAGCAATGGAATAATTTGGTACTTAGCGCATGGAGAACCTGCTTTTGTGACATATTATTAGAGCCCTCTAGACATGAAATAGCAACCCTACAGGGAGCAAGAGTAATGAATTGGTTCCAGTTGCAACCGTGATAAATTTCCTCATTTAGAAATTGAATATGTTGGTACTTAGCGCATAGGGAACCTGCTTTTATGACATATTATTAGAGCCCTCTAGACATGAAATAGCAACCCTACAGGGAGCAAGTGATGTCTGGGATTCAGAATAGAGTTGTACTTTGGCGTGGGTTTAGGTCACAACAGTAGATTGTGGATCATTGTATCTGTTGTGAGATCATTCAAACAGCGATCAAGTCTGGTGCTTGTGTATCTCACCCAACATTATAGTATAATCGCTTGACAACTAGTGGCCAGTGTGGAATACTACATACAGCATCATCACAACATATTTGAATGCATTTTCTGAATGCCTTGTGTGTATTTTACTTAATTTGGTATCACTTTATAATAAGGTACACAAAAATACAAATAATTACATAATAGTTACTGAGAACCTAAGGATTAGTAGTTAAGGTTAGCTGGTAAGTACTGCAATTTTGTGTACCTTATTGTAAAGCGTGACCTTTAATTTTGTCATTTGTATTACAAAAACAAATAATTTATACAATTTGATCAAATATGCAAATATTTAGCCATTTCCAAACACAAAATACCAATAATTATTAGTATATTTTTGAAAAGGTGCATTATTTTTCTGCATCCATCACGGATTCAGACAAGTTTTGGTGCATTAAAAAATGCGTTTGTAATAATACTTTGGACGGAAGTTATGACGTTTAGTAGGCAGCGGAGTTGTCTGTCGGATTATTGCAAAGGCAGCCTTTTGTGTGCAGCTCCTATTATGGAAATACCAGTACATACGCGTACGTACATACGCATACCTCATGAAGTATAAGTCGTTACTTTGTTCTCCAAAGGAAAGAAAGCAAAGTTGGTCAGAGTAAAGATAAAGGAGAAAAGTGGCGTTGCATTCAGGAGACTTTTGCAGTTGTGGGAGTGAAATTGCTGGGTGACAGCTGAGGATTTAGCTTTGTTCCTACGGAGGCGACCCCATTCGCAATCAAACAATCACAGATGAACGCTTGATGTTGTTTGCCTGCGCCGCATTTGCTTGATGAAAAGAAACAAAAAAGTGAAAAAAAAAAACAAAAAAAACGGAGCTTGTGCGCCACTTGTTCACCGACCAATTAGTCATCAGGATGGCGTCTCAAACACAAACGGGCCCCCCCCCCCTCCCGTCGGCCCATCGGACGTCTTTTATGTTAAGGCCAAAGTAATGCTAGCGCCAGGTTTAGGAAAAAAGCGTGTTTTTCAGTTCTCGGCGGGGCTGAACACGTAACGACATGTCGTGGGGGGGGTCTCATCAGAGACGCTGGGCACCCACATGACCCAGGGGACAGGATTACTGGCTAAATGTGTCGTTGTACCCAAACAAAGTACTGCTCTTATGGTGCCTTACAACTAATCAAACACCAATTGGCCAAGTCCAACCCCCAACGTCTCACGTCGCTTTGTTTTGTGTGTGACTTGCAAAATTGCTGTCAGGGTTTCAAAAAAAAAAAAAAAAAACATGGCGGCCATTTTCTTTCAAGGCAGCAGATGCCGCTGCACTCAGCATATGTGCGAGGTCATAAATCCAGATTACCTACTTCTTCTGTCCCTTCTTCAGCCATCTGCTGACTGTTCAACACCTCCTTTTTTTTTTCCTAACCACCACTCATCTTAGATAGAAGGAGAGAGGAAGGCCAAAGCCCCGATGTTCTGTCAAACTGGCATGAAATATTTGTTTTTTTAAACGTGTGCCTGTGCAAAGCTTGAGTCACTACTCTGATGCTGCTTCGATATGTCCCAGTGGACGCTACTCCCTCGTTTATCGCCGTTTATCGTGTCATGACGCAGCTGTGAGAAGTGAATTTCCAGGACGTAGGATGGAAAAATTTCCAAGTAAGAACATAGCAAACCTGTTTACAACCTTCTAAAAAAATTTATTATTAGAGTCCTCTATACATGAAATAACACCCCTATAGTCACTTTTATAATTAGTGACATAGCTATATTCATTCATTCAGTTTCTACCGCTTATCATCATGAGGGTGGCATAGGGTGCTGGAGCCTATCCCAGCTGTCTTCGGGCGAGAGGTGAGGTACACCCTGGACTGGTGGCCAGCCAATCACAGGGCACATATAGACAAACAACCATTCACACTCACATTCATACCTATTAAATAGCCAATTAACCTAGCATGTTTTTGGAGTGGAGAACATGCAAACTCCACACAGAGGTGGCCGAGGGTGGAACTGAACCCTGGTCTCCTAGCTGTGAGGTCTGTGCGCTAACCACTCGTCCACTTTATTTATTTTTAATTTTATTTGATGACGTCATGACAGTCCCGTGTTCCATCCAGGAAGTAGGATGGAATATTTTCATAGTACGAAGATAGCAATCCTGTTTACAACCTTCTAAATTGTTTTTTTTATTATTATTAGAGCCCTCTAGACATGAAATAACACCCCTATAGTCACTTTTATAATAAGTGACATAAATAACAGCATACTTCCTGTGGTGGCCACGTCTTATATTTCTATTTTATTTGATGTGATGATCTTTAGCCTTCATGGCGGTCCCGTGTTGAGAGCCGTGTGGCTGCATGTGAGCCGCACATCCTTCGTATTCTAAGTCATAACCACGAAACACTAACTGTAGTGTAAACATAATAATCATGTGACTATGGCATCGGCCTGGAAGCCTTTTCCAGTCAGCCAAAGACGTTTAAGCACACGGAGTGCAAGTCCACCGCGCGGCGTTATTGCAGTATATTAGTCACGTCCAAGCCCGCCGAGTCCAGCCAGCAGACGCTGTGGTTGGAGCATCCTGACACGTCTACCGGCTCCGCGGCTCTAAACTGTCGCAGCTGCTACTTTCATTAGCGGCGGATGGCTCTGAAACGGTCACAGTCGTGTATTTCATGAGCGCCAGCACGCCGCGCAGCTCCTCTGGGCACCCGATTCACGAGTGTCACATTCAGACAGCGCGTCGGCATTACATAACACTCCTTCGCCCGGCGCGCCTTTCATTGGGGGATTGTGAATTTAGTGTAAAATTAGACATCGCCGTCCCTCTCGCTTTTCCAGGAGGCCTTTCCAATCTGCCAGAGAAGCATCAAGGGGGCTGGGACGGGGGGACGGAGGGAGGGAGGGATGCGGCGCTGACACCTCGCTAACCCCCGGTCCCCGTGATGGAGCATCTCGCCTTGCCAGGTGGACACGCTCATTGTCCGGCCGCCTTATCTCCTCGGGGCCATTCCCTCTGAAGATCAGCGAGGCTGACAGAGCGAAGGCGGGCGGCCTTGTTGAAAAATTCCAGAGCCGGTAAAGCCCCGCGGTAACCGACCGCCGTGCTCGTGTGGCGTGTCTAAACAGTCCTCGATGGTTAATTGCCATCAGCGGGATGCACTAGCGATCATTTTCCGATAAGGCCAGTGAACGGAGGCTCTCCGGTGGGAGGATCCACTCCGCCTTGGTATTGCTATCACGCGGCCGTGAGGCGTTTAAAGGCCGCTGGGACGTTTTGCCTCATAAGGTTCTATAATGGACTCCATCGCTATAGTTAGCAGCTACGTTGCCGAGCTAACCTAATTCCATAAAAGCATCACCGCCAAAGCCCTCCAATGCTAAATGATGCTAACTGGAGACCCGATGGAAGGGCTGAGAGTTTAAGGGCTACAAGGTGATAAAAAAAAACTAATCTGGCGTGTTTTACGGCTCAGCTGATAATAAGGGATTAGGAAAGTAGACGCGAACACGTCCGCCGCCGACACTGAATCGCTCTGCAGGACGGGAATTAAACGGCATACGAGATTAAGACATGTAATGCGGGAAAAAGACTTCATGGACGCTTAGCTCTGATTGATGCTAGGAGGGGTATTTATTTATTAGTATGTTTCATAGCATGGTTGTGACTATGCTAAAAAAAACTGATATCGCCAACTAGTGGCCTGGAATGCTCATGACAGTTGCTTTTTTCCCGAATGCCGATGTCTACGTGGAAAACAGTTGTTTACCGTTTCTGCTTTTACCGGTGAGATCTTTAAGAAGACAACCGGGGCACTTTGACCTTGTAAACGCCACGCATCGATCACGCGCTATTAAATGTTTACAAGCCGTGCGAGCCGAGCACTGTGGCGTGAATTTATCACCTTCCTAAACAGTCCCGGCACTCCAAAGTGGACTCCGGTATAAATCCGCCGCTGTCCCGAACGCTTCGGCGACCCCGACCGGGCAGGAAGCTTATCCCGGGCCGGTGGCTGGAGGCCATATTTAGCGGCAGACGTGGACATGCTTGACCTCGCTCCGCTAGCGAGGCACAACACACACACACACACAGGTTGGATTACCTGGTGCTCCCCCGATTGGCTAATCCCAGATCTGTCCCGCAAAGATTAGCAGAGGGGAAATCAACCACACGCGAGGCTGAGAAGTGGCACACCTCCATTCCTTCCCCTTCCCAAAGTAGCTCTGGGTAAACATCGACGGGAGCCAACAGCCTTAAAACGTTGAGCTATTTCCAGCATCTGCAAACGTTGCTCTCATTAGATAATAATTTGTCCTCAAGCGAGGGAGGCAGGAAGGTTTTTTTTTTTTCTTTGTCTGAGCGAAAAACAAAGCAGACGTGATATCCCTAAAATGTGAGCCATTTGATCCCGAGCCAGTTTGCTGGAGTTTAAGTTGAATGCTTTATTTCCAACTCGCTTAAAAGTTAGACTGAAGAACAACACTTTTGGACTTTGTGTCCTAAAAAAATAATTATTAGAGTCCTCTATACATGAAATAACACCCCTATAGTCACTTTTATAATTAGTGACATAGCTATATTCATTCATTCAGTTTCTACCGCTTATCATCATGAGGGTGGCATGGGGGTGCTGGAGCCTATCCCAGCTGTCTTCGGGCGAGAGGTGGGGTACACCCTGGACTGGTGGCCAGCCAATCACAGGGCACATATAGACAAACAACCATTCACACTCACATTCATACCTATTAAATAGCCAATTAACCTAGCATGTTTTTGGAGTGGAGAACATGCAAACTCCACACAGAGATGGCCGAGGGTGGAATTGAACCCTGGTCTCCTAGCTGTGAGGTCTGTGCGCTAACCACTTATCCACCGTGCAGCCTCAAATAATTTTAATGCTTTATTTCCAACTCGCTTAAAAGTTAGACTGAAGAACAACACTTTTGGACTTTGTGTCCTAAAAGCGGGAAGCTGGACCGAAAAAAAAAAAAAAGCCACACAACAGGTCAGCATAATTGTTTGCGCTTATACCTGCCTGATGTTTGCAAACGTGAAAATAAGACGAGGCTAACAAGCTTCTAATAGCCTGCAAATGGGCGCATCCGTGCTGCAATAAAAAGGAGACTTATTGCTTTGTTTGCTGAGGCAGAAAAAACGCTCCACTTCACAGAAGATTCAACAACACTTGAATAAGCCGACGTGGACATTTATGGAAATACGTGACAAACCTTAAACACTCGTGGCGCTGCTAGCTAACGTGCACGCTCAAAGCAACCCGAGCTGGAAAACGTAATGAGGCCCAAGGCTCGCAGGAACACACCGGTTGAGAGATGAGAGAACCCCGAGGTCGGACCCCGCATACAGATCAAGGGGCTCGCCGCGTCGGAGAACAATCACGCCGCCCAGCAGGGGAGGCGTCTTGCTGCTGCGAGATTATGCAGTCTGACTCGTTGAAACGTTGCCTTGTGCCAACTGTGTGTGAAGCGCTTTGTCCGGGGACGGGACAAAAATAATGAAGTCGGTGTTTACATCTTCGGAACAGGAACCCAAAACGCTTTCTACCACAGCGTCTGATATCATTTATCCGACATTCATGACCATTTGTCATTTATTTATTACGCTACGTCTTCCACCTATTTTTGGCATGCCAATGGCCAAGAAATGTAGGCTAGAACCGTTTCCATAAGTCAGTATTTGAATGGACAATTCCAGTGTCGCCCCCTATTGGTGGAAACCTGAAGGTTGCTGGTTCGATCTTCAGAAGGTAAACACATTATTCTAGGGTACGGCCTATTATCAATCAAAACATAAACTACATATTCTTGACCTGAAGAAAGCATTTCCAAACATAAAAATAGTCAATAGGTGTCATTTTATATTGATGATTGCCATACAGAAAAGAGACCAGGAACTCTCTCATTGCTAACGTATGAGTCTGTTATGTCTTATTTATGTCTAATATGTTTTATTTTCGATTATTATGTCTACTATATTGGGTAATAGGAGTGCAAAGGTAACTATAGGGGTGTTATCATGTCAGGAGGGCTCTAATAATGTTAAAATGTGTATTTAGAAGGTTCTAAAACTACAAAAATATTCAATTTATGAATTTTTGTTTATTTTATTTTTATATCATGCTTCAAGCCCCTAAAAAAAATAAGTTGCAGTCCATAAATGGCCGCCGACAATGGCGTATTATGGCTAGTTATGACTCCTGTGAGTCCAAGGCTGCATGCCTCAGCAGCAATGCGCACTCTCTGGGCTTGTGGAGGTGCCCTGCATGCCTGGATGGGAATACTTTACCTTACATGAGCGCTTGTATTCGGAGTGGAATTAGGATGCGTACACAAATACAGGAATGTATGGGAAACGCCGTGGCGTGACCTCTCCATTGAGTAGAAACGCTTTGACGATACAATACCTCCTTAGTTAAAGAACCCAAAGTCAATAATTGCTGTTTTTATGTAATTGTAGCATTGGCTGATTGCTATATTTTTAACCTCAACGGTGGTTGCCTTTCAATCTTTCCGCAGCTGCTACACTCAGCGTACGTGTCCCTCAGAGGAAAAGAAAGTAATTACACGCGAACGTAATCACCCATCTTTGTTTATTAACAGGACTAATTTCACTCGTTATTAAAGTGAAAACTCCTACAAACGGGGGAGGCCGGATTTAAAAAAAAAAAAAGCGGTTCCGTTGAAGGAATGAAGCTAATTAGATTTGTCGTTCAACGTTTTCGATGCCATCTACACTCCAAGCATCACGGATATTTTCATTTCTGTCAGCGTTTTTTTCCACGGCAGCGGGAGTGACGCAGGTGTGCGTCTGCTCGGCCTCGTCTTCACGCCAATGACATCTGACAGTGTCGATTTCCGCACAGTCGGGGGGCTCCGGGGGTCGCCTCGGCGGGGTTTGTCTCATCTCTACGTGGAAAACACACACCTGTCGCCTCACGTTTCATCAACGTATCCCTCCAAAGGCGCGTTACATCAGCGCGGGGCTTTGTTTGGTGTTAAATAGTAGACTTTGTCCTCCGCCAGCGGACGACTTCTCAGGCGCTTTGCTCCTGCTCACCAGGCATGAACACCTTTAGCTGGAAGAAGCTCTATGAATTTAATTGGAGTGGATGCAGGAAGTAAAAAAGGCTAAAAATGTTCTCCAGTTATGGGAATATAGGAACACAAAATAGCTCAACTAGAGATGTGTGAGACATTAACGAGTCGTTCAAAACTGAACCGTGACTTATGGGTAATGGGAGCCTTTTATTGCGGCCAACCTAGTGTGCAATATTGTTTGAAAACAAACCCCTTAAAGCTAGTGCTAGCTACCTAGCTGAAAACATTCTGAATAGTTTCATTGGCTCCTTTAAAAAGATGCAGAACTAAAGCGACCTCTTCACCTTGTGTTGTACACAAAAGTGCTGCTCGCAGGAAGAGGAAATAGTCAGCCATAAGTTATGACAATAAGTAGGGTCATTTAGTTTGCGGTCAGCGTTCTAAAAAGCCCATTAAAGCACCGCCGTGTTTTCTTCATAAACTTCTGTTTATGGAGTGAGCGAGCTCCTCGGCCACGGACGGAGGCCAAAATGCCGCCTGCGAAAGTGAAACCTTTTGACCCGTGACTTTCCATAATGTGAACACATAAATATGACTCTCTCTTCCTCGGCCGAGCGACACGCACCCGCAGCAGGACGTACTGAGACGTACTGCGGCTTTAAAAAGGCACGGGTAACGGAGATGACGGTCACATTTGAACAAGTTCTCCCGACCTCTAAGATCGACCGGCCCCCGTGCTGCGTGATTGTTTGTCCCAAAATATGAAATCCATCAAATCCACCCTCCCGCATTCTGCCGAGTGTGTCGGATGTCAAATTCTTACTGCGGACCGCCCGGTGCCTCGCGGTCACTCGGAACGGCAAAGTCGGGACTTGGATTTCATCCGCGGCTGCAGAAAGCCGGTATTGATCTCATCAATGATTCAACGGGGCGAGCAGCCGTGGGTGTAGAACAAGGAATGCGCCCACATTAATCGGCTTTAGTGGACAAAACATCAAGAAACGGAGACGCCGTAGCTCAGCCCATTCAAATGTATGGGGGGGGGGGTAACTTTTCTCTTAAGTATTGGACAAGAAAAGGTGCGGAAATGTGATTCAATCGCATATAATCATGTTAAGTCAGGACTTAGTAGGTTTAAGACTAAGTCTTGCATCTCCTAGCTAATTGTTGCAGAAGTGACCTTCCCTCCAAGAGTAGCAGCGTAACGGCAGATGAATTATTTACCCTCGACATCATCATTTATGCAAGGCCCTCGGTTGATGACGCCAACATTCACAGCCAGATCACAAAAGAAGCATCAGCGCCCTGTCATAAAGCATACACGTGACGTGTCGGGGAAATGTTGGCAACTTGGCCACCGCCGCCTGCTCCCGCCTCTGGCAGCGCCGTGGGGTTTCCACATGCATGCTGCTCCCTCATTTAAAGATGCACAACAAAGATGTGGCGCTGTCTCACACCGAGACATTTGGAGGTGGAAGACGTTTGATCCGTTCTAACGAGGAAACAATGGACCCATTCTTGCACGACTTGTGCCAGGCTTTGTTAGCGTACGAAAACAACATGGTGGGAAACAGCGAGCTTGCATTGAAACGTAACCGCTGCTCGTGCTGGAGATGTCAACAATCATTCATGAAAATCAGGGAAATTAGTCTTTAACCAAAGTTTGCATGTTAATCCAGTGGAACCTTGGTTAGCATCATTAATATGTTACACAGAAATACATATAAATGAAAAACAAAAGGGATACATAAACATTTAAGACTATTTTTTACTTTCATTGAAGATGTAACAGTTCCCAAAGACACAATGTGGTCGCGAGATCAACACCACCTTCCTGTTTTGCCGTGAGTTAATTCATTTATCCTTCCATTCCTTACCAATATGCATTTAGAATTGTTTCATTCAAGTAAAATGATCAAAACCTGTTTGGGATTAACATTTTTGACAGTCAACCTTTGATGACATCATAGACAAGTGACGTACTTGACGTCTGGTTGCCATGCTAGCATGCTAAGAATGCTAACAAGACGTTTTGTGATTTAGAAACTACTTTTGGACTAACTCGGTGCATTAATAACATGACCACAACCAAAGTTCCACTGTATATTTAACTCCTAAGAGCTAAATAATATGCTAAACTAATATAATAATAATATTATTATTAAATAATATGCTAAACTAGCATATTTTGAACCAAGAACGACTATATGCATCAACATGTTATACCACATTTATGGTACATTTCCAGATTTGTATCATAAAATGACTTCATTAAAGAATGGCTAACGGCAGGTTCTAGCTAGCGACTAGCTACTGCAATAACAAACGGCCATTTTGTTTGTAAAAAAAAAAAAAAACACCACTCAGCACAAGAGAAAAAGCGCCTCGTCTTAGGCAATTAGCCCCTCAGTCCAGGCCGTGATTTACAGAGCTGTCATTAAAAAGTCGTCAGGAAAATCGTCTCCATGCGGAGAAACAACAACCCCGGCAAAAATCGATAGCCCGCTAACCTTTCAAGCGTCGTTGTTAGGGAGAAGACCCTTTTGCGTTTACAGGAGATTAACACTTCTATGAGGCTGCAAGTTCTCCCGACGTCCATTAATAAATCATCAGCGGAATCCATGCACTTTTACTAGCATCATAGAGCTTTATAGGCTGTTTACTACTGTTTTAATACCACTTTACTTTCTCCCACTGGAGCTTTTTTTCCACACGCTTTTATTCAAGGGCTTTCATCTAAGAGCACCATCCCCTGAATTCACAGACGGGGGCCCTCCTGGAGCTCAGCTCAATACGCCGATGCCGAGATAGGGAACGTGATACTTGGTTTTTTGAGCGGAGGGGATTTTGACAGACTTGTTGTCGGAGCAGCAAACTCATTGCGTTCGTTGCGTTGCAACTCCGTGGCTGTGTTAACAGTTTTTCCTGGTTGCCAGGTGTGCTGCTTTGGTGGGATTTGGGACTGGGAAGGCTAAGGTGAATTCATACAAATGCTAAAGTTCTGGTTTTCATCTCAGTTCTCGTACACTGTCTGGTTTGTCACGGAATCATGGCATTCAGTTTTGCGACGTGAGTAAAAACGACGATTTGCTATGTGAAAAATCGCTTTGGTTTTCATACATTTCAGTTTTTGTCCTTTTGGAACAAAGATCCTTTAGATCCAACCGCTGATGACATCATAGACTAGATGAAGACTCGACCGAGTCCACGTTCTGGTTTGAAAGGGGAGCTACGTTAAGGTGGAGAACCTGTATTGGAATACTCCCATCCATTGCTAAAAGATTCAATCATTTCGCCTCTAAGAAATAAACAAGACCTCCCCCGACCCCTTGGGTTCGGGGGGGCTGGGGGTCTATGACCACCATTCCATCCCAACGGAATGCTAACAAAGGTAACGCCACCCAACAATTTCAGACATTTACACTGATAAATAACACTGAATGCTGCACCGAGTTCCCGGACTAGAGCTGTCCTATCTAGTCTCTCCCACCTCGTCTTCCAGCATGAAGTCATGTAAGACAACCTGAACAGTCCAGTTACCATGGATTGAAATCCCTGAGTAAACAAAAACCTGGGTGTTGGCTAACCGATGTTTGTATTCATTGTCCTTCGCCATTATCGCTACCTGAATAGAAAACCACATGAATACATGAAACATAACTGAACATCCATAAACACAGAAAGCATACAATGGCCTCGGCTTTGTATGAAACGCCCGCTAATTACAGCGTTCATGTCGACACGTGCGAGAGGTGATGGATGAGGAAGGGGCGGAGCCAATGAAGAGCGCAATTGTGTATCGTTGAGGGCGTCGCTCTCCTCATTACTTCCTGCCGTCCCTCTCATCCGGCTGCTCCCTTTCCCGTCGGCTAATTTGTCTTCCCGAGAGCCGCTCTTCTTCAGTTTATAGATCTTGACCAGCATCCCACCTCCCCTGCCTTGCTCCATGACGCATCGCCCTCCATCCTGTTGATTTCTCCTCCAAGGTCTAATTGATGAGTGAACACTAACAAGTATCCTCTCCATCATGTTGTTCTGGTGAAGGACCACCCCCCTCCCCGTCTTCTTCCTCTTCTTTTCATGGAGGCCTTCATTATTCATTGAGTTAGTGTTTGGATGGAGGGAGAGCAAAGACACGGCTGAATTCATGGGCAGACTCAACAGCTGGCCTAAGGCGACTGAGGGGGAGGCAGAGGCAGGTCAGACATGACTGACTGACTAATTGATTGACAGCGACCAGCAGGATGAGGAACATGGAGGAAGCGGAGCGGTCGGCTGCTTTTGACGTAATTGGACTCGGACAAAGAAAATTGAAGTATGTTTTTTTTTTTTTTTTTTTTTAATAGCAGCCCACATTCCGAGATATCACTGACGTTATTTACTAAGATTGACGTTATTAGCAACTCTTCACATCTCCAGTACATGCACAGGTGGCTGCCATGGCAACACGCACAGTATGACGCTAGCTGAAGTTAGCTGAAATACATTTTTAATATTCACACTTTTTATAGGAGCTGGGCGAAGCTTGTAAACAGATGGGAACCATATTTACTTGAAAATAAACTGCATACTTTTTCTATAGACAAAAATCGACTTGAGATGGGGTTTTTTTTTCGCTCGTTAAATGAACTGAAATTAAAATGGACCGCCATAAATAATTATAATCAAAACAATATGTGCCCATTAAAAAATGGCACAGCATAACATCTCACCGCAGCACTGAAATGACCTGTAATTATATTCCAATTACATTACAAGTAAATACAATAAAAAGCATTCAGTCAATGCATTCAAAAGATGTGATATGTAGTATCCCATACTGGTCACTAGGTGTCAGTAATGTTACACTGATAAGACTGCTGTCCAGAACAGGAGGTAAAAACAACAACAAGCAACTGTAAAAGTAACTATAGGGGTGCTATTTCATGGATAGAAGGCTCTAATACATAGTAGTAACATTACACAATTATTACTTGTATGGGAAGTCCACTTCAAATGCAAGATACATCCATTCGCACAATTATTCAGTATTTTTGTGAATATTTTGGGTTATCTGCAATGGATTCATCGGATTTGCATTATTTTGGAATGAGTAACCCCGCAAAAAATGCGAACCCTTCCATTGGCATCTCTGTTTGAAAAGGGAAAAGGGACATTAGCGGAATGATGTGTGGAACAACAACACCACCGCCACCACCGTGATGATACGAGCACTCTTGAGCAACAGGATCCAATCCCAGCTCACATAATAACCACAGCACAGACGCGGTCAGAAGGCCTGGTGGGTCGCCACAGCCTGTCATTGTCGCCAAATGTGTTGACACTCCAGGAGGAAAGTGTTTTTGTCAGCGCAAAAACATGCCGGCAGAGATGCCGCTGTCTGGATTCAAGCGAGGGCTGAGGAAGCGCCGAGGTTCAAAGAGTGTTTACGCCAAGTTGCAGCTGAGCGCAGCTGACGATGCTTTCTTTTTTTTTTCCCTTTTTTAAGGGCGTGCATTGATTTGTTTTAAGTCAGTCAGTTGTCGCTCTTCGGCACATACACAAATACACACTAAAAAGGATGGAAATAGACGCCCGACGTTGCCAGGTGGCCTCCTATTGAAGCTTCACAGCAACACCGCATATGCATTCAGCAGCAGGAAAACTACTGTTGTGGAGGCGGAATGTTTACTGGACGCTACATTAGGTACACACCATCTCATATGAGCGCCGCGTCAATCATTCGATAATAATTATTCCAGAATATTTACCTGTATTTGGTCGTAAAATGACAACAGGAACGGTGAGGATTAATCAAGGATTAATCAAATGATTGCTATTGAAGCCAAATAGAGTGCAGTGCTCAGTGGCAACCAGCAGAGGCACTGATGAGTTGGTTTCAAATTAAGTAGTTCCTGTAAGGTCGTTACTCGCCACTTTTCGATGCAAATATCACAGCTTTTAATTCAATGAATTTGTGGTCGACTACGGCCTACTTTTAGGAAATAAAAATACATATTTTAGCAGATTTTAGGATAATACACGGCATGCAGAAGCATTTAAAGATGGGATGTATAGTATTGTACTTTGGCCACTAGGTGTCAGTATTGCTGAGACAATTGCCAAAGCAGGAAGTACACCATCCTGAAAACTTGCATGCGTCTAATAATGTTTTATTTCTGTCTAATATGTTTTACTTTCTATGATTATGTCTCCCATATCAGGTAATGGGAGTGTAAAGGTGTTTTTTTAGTACTTTTAGTTGCGTCTTGGAGGTAGAGGTGCCGGAGGGGAAGACGGCACAAAAATGAGAAAAGGGATAACATATCGCTTCCTGATGGCTATCTTATATAATCAACGTGTTAACAGAGAAGGAGAGGAGCCGACCAGGGAGGCAGATAACGGAGAGAGGTAGGAAAAAGCGGGGAGGCTGACTGACGGTAAGAGCCGACCAATCGGGCGCCTCTCCCTGCACTGAGCCTCTCTGCTAGGCGTGCACGATTGGACGGGACGCGCGCACACAAACACGCACGCACGAGCGCTCGCTTGCTCGTTCGCTGGCTGGACTCACTCGTCCCGTCGGCACACGCGGGGGAAGCAGGCAGGCGGCATATCCGAGAGGGGCTGCAACCTCCTGGAAGAAGAGGATGAGGAGGATAGTATGAGGAACATGGTGGAGCATCTTGGAGCGTTTTAGGCAGGAGGGAGCATGGCGAGGTAGGGAAGTTTATTCCATTTGTTTTTTTTGGGGGGGGAAGTTGTCACATGACTGGGATTGATTCTGCTTGGGAAGAGGAGGACACTTTTTTCCAGCATCATCAGCCTTTTTCCGGCTTTGTGTGCGCGCGTGTGTGTTTTCATGCAAAGTGATTGACGGATGTGCAGAATGGAAGTTGGAGGATGTCCCGTGATTTGCCAGACGTGACTTGACGCGCACTGCAGGAAACCAAAAGGAGCGTGAGTGAGTGCTGCAGCAAAAGGAGGCGAGAACGCCTCAGTCCTCTTCAGAGACTGTGTGCGTGTGCATGTATGTGTATGTGTGTGTGTGTGTGTGTGTGTGGAGCAATGCCCGTGTGCCGGGAGGTGCTTCTAGCTTCTGTCGCTGTAAGTGTGTTGCATTGATTGGGCTTAACGGCGCGTGCTCGTGTGTTTTAAAAAATGGTGTGCTAGGATATATGGGCCAGTTTACAGACGTGTTACAGAGGACACGGTGACACGTTTAATGTGTCGTGGACAGCTGTGCACACTTGATTAGGTTTCACCTGCACAAGTTAATGACTACCACGTAAAGCATAATAATCATGCTCATGTTGGGAGGCATTTACTCAACACCGTTTTCATGCACGGGAGAGATTTGGAGTCAGGAAATTCAGAAATTCATTGAGAATGTTTAGAAGAAAAAGAAAAAAGGAGTGCACTACTTGGTTTCCACCAGCAGTGGCGCTATTGAGTCTAAAGCACTTTGCGATCCAAACATGATGTATGGCGCAGCCAACTCTTCCGGGTAGCATATATCAATATTAAATTCATACAGACAATAAATTACCTACATTTTTCCAATAGATTCCAATCAATGGGCATCTACTGCACAACAACATTACCTTTCTCATTTAAACCCCACAAAAATCAGGCAAATATGTATGATGCTGGCTAACATTAACATTGAAGCATAAGATTACTTAAATCACTTGTCATATTTAGCAAGGATAGCTACTTTCCACGTTACTTTCATCAAAACAGCTGCCAAATTCCAAAGTATGGTATTAAATAATCTTCAATGACCCCGAGACATTTAACGAGACAAAATAATAACATGAGATTAATATAGGCCTACTTTTTTTTGAAGGTTTGTATTTTTCCAAAAAATCAAAACAGCTTTTCTGACCTATAAATCACAAATCAAATGGAATACAGCTGGAATAGGTGCAGATTCTGGAAGATCCAGAAAGTTTTCTGTGTGGGTTATTATGTGTAGCGGCTCTACAGGAGACCACAAGCATAATAATAATACATAAAACTGCTAACATGCTAAGAGCGTACCGAGTTACGGTACCTAGAGTATCCCAAATTCATTCACGATACGTCTAAAGGACGATAATTTGGGTGTTTCACATGACGGCCCACCGCTAGTTGGCGTACGCGAACGCCACAGCGAACGCCGTAACATCCGTGCAACATCCGATGTCATTGAATTACAACTGTTAACATACTTTCTAAACAGCGGCCGTTTATCCCTAAAAATATGGAGGAGCTGCTGAAGGCGTGGCTGACGGGGAAGCGGGCTCGCCGGCGATACCGTGGGGGGCCCGGAACCAATTAATGGCATTTTAATTCATTTCAATGAGGAAAATGGATTTGACATACGCGTAATTTAAGTTAAAAGCTCCATCATGGAGCGAATTAACTGGCAAGTCGAGGCGCGGCGGCTATCCAGTAGCGGGCTTGGCTTCTGTAAGTACCGCCCCAGACAGCAGGGGGCGCAATTGTGGAGTTTGAGCGATGGTGATATAAAGTATATTAGTAGCATTAGGTAGTATTGATGACTAGAATATGCGTTCATGGATGCAATACTGGTCAATCATGTTGGTACTTCTTTATAACAGCCACTAGGGGGCGTAGTAATGCAGTTTCCCGGTTATTGCCTTGATAGCTTCCTGTTTTTGACATTTCCCGCCCAGTAATTGACATAACTCAACAAAGCCAACCACCTCAGCTCTTTGTCGGCCGCGGTATCCTTTATGCGCGCCCACCGTTTCCTGGAGTGACTCAGAGGGGGGAAAAAAACTACTAATAAAAGGAAGCTTTGTGTGACGCCGGGCTGATATAATCACCCGTGAATGTTCCCTTGTCTGCAAAGGCCACGGAGCTAATTAGAGCCCTATTAATCCTAACCAAGACAGGGACTCAGGAAGACGAGCACTTGCATCTTGACTTGCCGCGTAGATGTCACGCCGCGTGGACGTGCACCCACTAACACCAGCAGACTGAGAGGAGAGGTGGAGGGTGGGGATTGGGGGGGGTCTCCGGGGGATTTTTCCTGCAACCGGATCAAAGACTACAACGCGGATGCTCAGATGAACACCAAAGAACGTAGTCGGCATTTAACAAGACAATGTCAAATCAATAGGTTAGGAATGACGCTAATCTCAACTTTAATCTTCACTTCGCTTTCATGTGCGGTAACCTCCACATTTCAACTCACGCCACAACCAATCAGAGGCGCGGCTATGATGATCGACATGTTTTGACGCGTCAACCAGGTGACGCTGCAGGAAGTCCGAGTCAAAGTGCCGACTGACTTCATGGAATCACTTTACATTTATTAATTCTTAGCATTTTTTATGATTGATAACATGGTATCGTTCTATTGTATACTACGTCTATATGTTTCCTAGGAGTGTCCTGATCTGATATCACATCAAAAAACAGTATCGCATCATAACTGCCTGCATCTGAAAATCTCTTATGCAAGCAGTCCATTCCAGACCCACGTGATGATAACAAGCACGAGTGATGTCAGCCGTGGTTTTCCTTAAAGCACCCCCCCTCCAAAAAAAAAAAACAGCTGCGTGTCATGCACACCTTTAACACATAACAGAAGTTGAACACGACCGACCTCCTTCCTGCAACCTTCCTGCTTCCTGACACGTCCACTGCTCTTTGACACGTCGGGCCAAGCGTGAGAAACTCCCACGGGATGGCAAAAAAAATTCATCGGTCGTGTCGTTAAAAGCTCCACGGAGCAACGTCCAGCCTCGCTACATTGTGACTATTGAACGCCGTAACGTCCGCATTGTCATTTCCTGTTGTGCGTTGAATCAAATGTAGAAGTTATCGGAAAAAATGATGAAGGTGAGCGCGCTTCTGAAGCCGAGGGAGTCGATAAATGCTAACACTCCCGCCAGGGCTGTTAAAATAATTTATAAACAGTGGACATCTCTCCATGAAATCATGGAGCTGCTGCTGGTGGTGATGGCTGACGGGGAAGCCGGCTCACAGGAGATACAAAATATATTGAATACATATTTATATTTAATATATTTTTTATTTCTTTTTATATTATTTTATAATAAAATTTAATAATATTTTAATATTGACAAAAAAAAAATCCTCTCATTATGTGTGGAAGTGGTAAGTTTTTGGCTTCTTTGTTCTTCTTCCCACTCAGTTTGAAACACTAAATTCAGAATAAATTTCAGAGGCTAATTCGTTAGCAATGTGAGTGTGAATGGTTGTTTGTCTATATGTGCCCTGTGATTGGCTGGCCACCAGTCCAGGGTGTACCCCGCCTCTCGCCCGAAGACAGCTGGGATAGGCTCCAGCACCCCCCGCGACCCTTGTGAGGAAAAAGCGGTCGAAAATGAATGAATGAATAATTCGTTAGCTCACTAGCTTGCTATGCTAGCAGCAGCTGTCTCTTATGTCCCTGCAGTGATCCCGTCGTCTGCGGAATTTGATGTAAACAAGGAATACTAAAAGTGTAAAAGTGACTATAGGGGTGTTATTTCAAGTCTAGAGGGCTCTAAGGATGTTAAAAACTGTATTTTTCTAAGCTCAAACTACCAAAATATTCTGTTTATTAATATTGACTTCTACTTTATGGAAATCTGGAACCAATTAGCCACAATAAACGAGGCATGACTGTATTTCCATTTTGGCGAGCAAAACATTCAGAGGATAAAAACAAAAAGCGTAATTCCGCCTCATTGCAAAGACAAATTGCACTTTCATGCATCCGGCCACCATTTGAGACGTTGTTATTCATTTTAGGTTGGTGATGATGGCTGGTGTCACCGGTGCAATCTTGTAAAATAATCCCCGCCTTCTAATGTTGCTTGTTTCGGGAGAGATAAACGACGCGTGAAATTCCGTCCTTACGCTTCTTATCAGTCATTTACGCTTGATGTAAAGCGACAACGCAGAGAAATGACGGCCCATCAAACACCAGGCGGATTGTTTGAAATTCCTGGGGCAGGAGAACACGAGCGTGGGGAATAAGAGAGGAGAATATTCCAATAGCATTCATGTCTCTCTGAGGGGTCTCAGTCATTCAGGTCAGCGTTAGACTGAGCCGGAAGAATGTGGTTTTTTTCCAGTTCCCGGGTGTATTCCGAACTGAATCCGATGAGAATTACATTTGCAGTTCTGACGGCGACGGGGACCAACCTGAGAGGTCTGTTCTCTTCTAGCACGGTTCTGTCTGGTAATTAGAACCTCAGAGACCGACAAACAAAAACAAGATGGCTTTGGGACTCGGATGGGGCCAACCCGGCCATGTCCGGCCAGGCGGGCTTGGGAGCAGCGGAAAACCGACACAGCAGACCTCGATACCAACGCCTGACCGCATCAATGTATCACATGACTATTTACCATGCATCATTACCGCCATTAGTCTGGGAGTGCGTTTACCCGGCGCTTACGTTTCAGCCGTGCAACGAGGTGGAGTGAAATCGGGATGAGAAGACTCCACTCTCCGTGTTTGCCCTTTGTTTTAAGCGTCTTTGCCAAACATGCAAAGCGAGTCACGGCGGCCAACGCCACCGCATGAATAGTTAATGTCCTATTAGGTGAGTTTGGATTTCCTGTCT
This sequence comes from Doryrhamphus excisus, assembly GCF_037039965.1. NCBI lineage: Eukaryota > Metazoa > Chordata > Actinopteri > Syngnathiformes > Syngnathidae > Doryrhamphus > Doryrhamphus excisus. The sequence goes on from NC_136363.1 coordinate 21,313,696, forward strand.
CTCATACGTGATGAGGCTTTGCTTTCCGGCGAGACTCTTCTGCCTTTTAAATGCCTCTTAAAAAGGATACGCGGTTATTATGCAATCACCGCACATTCCTAACTTGGGAATTCTGTTATCCGCTCGGACGTGTCGGGAGTGCTTGGCATGCTACTCTTAAAACAAAACTTGTCCGTGAGAGTCAAAGCCTTCAAAATGGCTTTCCTGGAAACTCCGTAATTTGAAACATCGCCATCACGTAACGAGGACAAGAAGTGCGGCGGGGACGATACCGAGAACATTTCTTCTAGCTTGGCGGTTTTCGTTATTCATGCTTGAACTCATACAGATACATAAATAATTATCACAGCTTCTCAAATGGATTTAGAACCACTAATAAGGAATGGCAGAAGCTGGAGCCTATCCCAGGACTGATGGCTAATCCACTGTTCTCCTTAGAATCAGGTTTTTCTTGACTTCTCAATTAGCCTGGTAAGCCAGGAGGTAAAAAAATATATATATTTTTAGAAAATGAGTTTGGTGAAAAAGCTATAATATTCTGAGAATAAAGTCAAAATATCACAAAATGAAAATGGAAAATATTTAAGAAGCAGAAATACAGTTGGTACGAATGTTTTGTCACCAGTACAACAAAGCTGAGATGATTCTTAGCATATCTACACGTGTTTCTCACAAAACACCAAAGTGGCCCCGGCATCCTTGAGCACCAATGAAATCTCCTACGGAAGCACCAGCGCCCCCTTGTGACAAAACCAATTCAGCTCCACCCAGGAAAGGTAATTGTACGGCGTTCGCTAACGGGACGATAATGATGAGGCCGGAAAGATGACACCCCGACTTTTGACGAGAGTCGCCACACAAAGTCGGACTTCTCACTCGGTTTACCCTTGAACATTCCCGGCGACGAGGATTGACCGGCGGCGTGCACACAAAGCAACTGGAAGGAAGTGTCGGCTTTGTGCTACGGCGGCATCAACAAGTCATTTGGCTGTGATGGCGTCGCATCACCGAGGGACACGGAAGGCGGCAGATGTTTCACCGGTAGACTTGTTGACGCGGTGGTGGGAACGCCTCGCAGGAACGCCACAAATTGGGATATAATGAGCCGGAATCAAAGAAACGGCAGGGCAAAGGAATACATTCCGGAAAATAATCATCAGAGTTCCGAGGGAGAGTCGTGATTCTTGTTTGGTCGCAGGGAGAAAACAAGTTTTTTTTATTTTTTATTTTTTACCAGAGAGCAGAAAGGCGGTACACGTGTACTATACTGGAGTACTGCAGTACTGAAAACCATCTTATTGTTCAGTCAATGCTTATCCAAACTAATAAGGTATTATTAGCGAACCAGATGACACTAACCCCAACCAAGGGGGCGGGGCCTGAGCCAAGAAGGAATTCCGGAATTTGGTGTACTACTGTTAAGACTCCAAGACTGGACAAGACGGAAGATTTATTGTTATTATTCATCTTAGGATGTCGGTTCTACTGGGATTCCAACCCAAGCTCTTCTGTTTGCAGAGCAAAACAGCTAATCCACAATTCCACCGTTTTTTCATATCCTGATATATTTTCATTTTGGCTGGCAACCGGTCCAAGGTGGAAGCTGGGATAGGCTCCAGCATATTAATGCCATTAATTAGACGGCAAATATTTCCATATTTAAATGGGCCAATACTACCACTATTGTCAATAATTATAGATGATATTTTTCAAATGGTTTTCCTGTAATGAATCTCATTACATCTGCAGGTGTATCTAATGATGTGTCAGGGCACGGCTAAAAATAACTCGCCACCCCCGCTTTCTATTTCACGCTCACACACACACACGCACGCACACTTAAAAAGCATGTGAAACCCCTCCAAACCGCGCTCGCACGAAGGGGAACTCTACCTGGTGGCGCCGTATCGCAGTGTGAAAATGCTAATCCGAGAGGCACGGTTCCCGCCCCCCCGCCGCCACCACCGCCGCCGCCTGGGTGCAAAGCCCACCCCGCTCGGCGTGCACGCTCACGCAGGCGTGCAGCGCCTGCCAACGCCGGCCAGACTTCTTCTTCTCCCACGTTAAAGCTCGCCGCAGCGCTTGTGGGCGATATGAATACATTTCCATTCCCAATCACGGACATCTCTTCTGGTCCCTCTGCTGTTCTACTTGGCATGGGATCATTCCACGGCATGTGCATTAACACGGATCGACCATTCATCAATATTTCCAGCTCGTGCAAAGCAAACCTCGTTTTTATCTTTGTTTCCATGTTTCATCATTGCTACCGAGTGCTGGCATCGGATTGTCTTGAAATTTCTCACCCACCTTTAAGGGACTGACGGGCATGTTTGGGTTACATAATATGGCCGCCGTGAAGCTAAACGTCTTGGCAGGGGCGTTTTTACCACTTCATACGTTGCAAACTTCCAAAAATCCATACTTTTCCGTGCAATTAATACAAACACAACATGACAGCCCAAACACAAGCGACACAAAGCTTGTTGTGCGGCAGCATCCCGAGAGGTGATGATGCATTTTTTAAAACCTGCGCTCGGAAAAACTTCCCATCTATCTAGGTCACAGACTCTTAATAACTTGTAGGCACAAGTTGGTTTTTTTTTTTTAAAAACATCACCAAGCGGAGTTGTGTATTTGTTTGTTTGCAAATGAGCACAAGATTGGCAGCTTGAACTCCCGAAAAGGATCCCTTGCTTGTCAGCGTGCATCTTTATGTTCCACTTGAACTTATAGAGGTTAGTGAAGATCACAAACCACACAAGAGTTAAGTTAGTGGATTTCAGGAGTTCACGTTCAGACTATAAGAGACCAATTAGCGCACAAAAACACAAATGTAATTTGTTGACATCATGTGAGGTACGGAACGACGTTGCTCAAAATGATCAAGAAATACGTTCTAAAAATAGTTCACTCTGGAGTGAATCCACCAACTCTAAGAGATGCAACTGAAATAAATGAACTTCTGAGATGTGCACCTTCAGTGACTCCGACAAAATATGCGGTTGGTGTATTCCCGTGCAATCCTGCACAAAATGTAGGATAAAAAACACCCGAGGTAAATCATACAAATAGCATTATATATAGCGTTTATATGTACATTAAACAATGCTTGGTGTTTTATTTGTTCATTTATTTCATGGATTTGATTTTCTATTTTGGCCGCCCGGTGGGCAAGTGGTTAGCACATAGGCCAGGAAAATTGTCAGTCAGGAAATTGGGTTCGATTCCCCACTTGGCATCTCAGTGTGGAGTTCTGTGTACTCCCATATTCCAAAAACATGCTAGGTTATTGGCCACGCTAAACTGTCCATAGGTATGCATCTCGCCCAAAGACAGCTGGGATAGGCTCCAGCATACCAGTGACACTAGTGAGGATAAGCGACATAGAAAATGGATGATTTTGTATTTTTATAATTTTTTTCATGACTTTCCGCCTTTCTTTTTTCCCCTTCGCTCTCCAAGCCACAGATGTCACTTCCTTTATGTGGCCTGCAAAAGCATGAAAATAATCCACATCAAAAAGTCTTTCTTGCTAAATTTAGATGTCCTGCCCATTTTGAAGTGCATGCAAATATTCTGTTGTTATTCTGCTAACCCATTTGCATTATGGAATAGTTGTATAGTCAAATCTCTGCTTGGCATCTCGATTTGGGATTTAAACATAAGCAAGTTGCACGGCAGTCGAGTGGTTAGCGCGCAGTTTGCATTGGTGGGTTTTCTCCGGGTACCTAAGTGGTCAATGAGCATATGCTAGCTATATTCCGCAAATATTTGACAGTGGAAATGAGGAGACAAACACTGGCCGGTCTCCGTGCTCCATTTGAGGACTTTTTCCCGGTCCGGCAGATGGGTCCTGTCTGCTCCACGCTGGCACCGCCGGCTTATGACGAGCGTCGGAGAACGCCGCCATTAAACACACAACAGATGGAGCGTTTTCCCAACTTCCACCCCACGCTCGTTAAGCAGCCAAACAACATAAAGCGTCTCCGACGAGTGCCGGCGTGTTTTTCCGAAAATGTGACGCGGGGAAAATGGAAAGTCCACCTTTGCTCGGCGAGGTCGTCTAAGCTCGTAAAAACGCGCCGAGAATTCCAACTGTCGAATCAACGCAGAGCGTCCGCGCAGATGGCGCTCGGAACGGAGAGAAGCAGAAAGGACGAGGCGCCGTTGACTTTGGCGGGAGGGGATGACTGACAGTTCGCCCCAGGCGCATGCTGGGAGTCATTAGGGCTGCTGGCCTAATTAGCTTCCCAGCTAATCTGTGTTTAGAAACCTGCTCTCCTTGCTCCCGATTAGCCAGCCGAGTGGAGTCTTTTCCGTTGCTTGGGAAGACTCAGACTTTTGACACTTTGAGGCTGACTCATTTTCACCACTTAAAGCCTGCTACCTAGCAACCAATATCCCATAATATATAAAACATACTTAGTGGTCACTTTAGTGCGGTCTGGTTTGCAATCAAGTACACGGTTAATAAAAACCCAAACATTGGATAACCTTTCACTGAAATTATCTTCAAACATCTTCAGACCCCGCCTCTCACCCAAAGTCAGCTGGGATAGGCTCCAGCTTATTCCTGATTTTCACCCGAATTTGCAGGGAACTGCAAATTGATTGTCACCATCAGAAATATCCCATGCATCCATTTTCTATGCAAAGGTTGCAGGGCATCATATGCTGGAGCCTATCCCAGCTGACTTTTGACAGGTCAGCAGCCAATCGCAGATCATCAATCGATGAATCCCTTCTAAAACCCAAATATACTAATCAAAAACACACCATTGTTATAGTTTTACATGCAGAAATAGTTAAAAATATGATGTAGTATATGTATGTAATATGATTTGCCAAAAAGTGAAAAAGGACGGTGACTTCCTGTCTTTGCGCGAGTGATAAAGTTTTGCACCCTGCAAAAAGTGCCCGAAAAATGTCTCACCGGGGTGGCGCTTTAGAAAAAACGGCAGATTGTTGCGGCATTCGGGGCTGAACACTTGGCGGCGTGCGGCGAATTTGAGGCTTGCAATGTGATCATCCGTCAGGCAGCGGTCCCAACCCGCTATACGAGTGTGGGCAGAATTTGGGGATGAGTACCGGCGCCTCAGTACGGATTTGGGAGCTTGCGGCACACTAAGTAGCACGGAGTTCCATAAAAGTTTGCGACACGGGAACACAGACACCATTCAAAATCGGTGCCGTTTTTTCGGAAATCAAATCCAAAGTTCTACAACCTTTGGACCTCCGACTGCTGCCATCTGCTCATGTTGCTTTAAAACGACCAATCACGGTCCTCCAATGAAGACACAATGTTCATGGCAAAGCTACCAAGCTAGCTAATGAGTTGTGACCGGGAAACATCTGCAGGTTTCCATTATTATTCCACTCTTTCAAAAAAAAAAAAAAAAACTTCAATCAGTCCGCCCCGGGCGGATGTGAGAAGACTTTCATTGGGGCTTTCTGGCTAAAAACTTTCATCTCAGCGGGAGCCAGAGTTCATGCTCCTTAGTGCAACAGCAGCATTACGGCACACCCGGCAAACAGCTGGATGTCAATGGAAGGCTAGCTTGTTTTGGCTTTTTTTTATTCATCAGCGTGCGTCGTCTCTTCCGACGTAGCCAGAAGATACTCAGAATCGGGTTAAGTAGATTCCCGGACGACTTCGGCCTTGACAGAAAACGGAAGGCTAATCATACCGTCACACTTAATTGTTTGGAGTCAGGCATCGTCTTATACTTTGGCCCACATAAAGGCCCACAAAGAGGGGGGGGTTTAAGTGGTTTTAGTGTTTTTCCCTCCTGAACACGTCTCACGCTGCGCTGGCCCTCCATCGTTCGGTGACATGTTTTGAGTCACTCCGGCTCTCGGCATCAGTGCTCCCCCAGCAGGCGGTGCAGCATTCGCTGTTGGCGCCAGCAACAAGACACGAGTAACCCGCCCTAAAGCGAGACAAGTCTCTTCTTTTATTGGCCGTCATGGTGGTTGCCCCTCGCCATCGGTATGGACCGCTTCGGTCGTGTCCAATTTAAGTTGTTTACAAGACAACGTGATTCGCCGCGATTTAAAATTCCTGTTTGCATGAATAAAAGAGCAGGCTGGAGAGTAGAAATGCTGTTTTTTTTGGGTGGGGGGGGGGTCTGACAGTGACGCCCCAGCCACAGGTTGCACAGGGCAAAACAACAACAACAAAACACGCCTTAGCATTGAAGGAGGACATAAAAAAAACACGCCGTCCGGGATTCTCTTGAGGTGAAAGTACAAAAGTTGCTTGTTAAATTATGGAACATGTCATCCGGACCAGGTCTCCAGAGGAAAACTGTGTTGAAGTTTCTGCTAAACCAAGAAGGTGCACATTTTCCGCAGGCGCACCTCGACTAAAACCCAAAATAGCAAAACAGTGTTGTGATGTTACAACTCGGGTCGTGCTGTGAGCGGAATTTTTATCCCGGTTCCCATGTTGACGCATTTTATGTTGCAGGACTTATTTTACAAAACACACAACCTTACAGGAGACGGTAGGGACTAAGGGATTATGATGGTGAGGACTCCATTGTTTGGCATAGATTTATATGGCCCATCAACAGGGGGTACTATACCCCCAAATTCGAAGACAATATATAAAACAATATAGAATTTTCAAACTATTAAAGTGATTTATTCTGGCACAATGACCAAAATAAATACATAAAATAAAAAATGAGTTATGATAAATTAAATTAATTAAATAATTTTCTTACCTGAATCCTGGATTCGGGAACAAATATACACTATGAATTATTAATTAAAATGCTAAGGAAATAATAACATATGCAGACAAATATATAATTTTCAAACTATTAAAATGTTTTATACTGGCATAATGACCAAAATAAATACATAAAATAAAAAATAATTTATGATAAATTATTTAAATTAAATGAATGAGATAATTTTCTTACCTGAATCCTGGGTTTGGGAAAAAATACACTATGAATTATTAATTAAAATGCTAAGGAAATAATAACATATGCATCGCAAATCGTGAATGCTGTGTGTTTTCAATGTTTAAAAAAAAATCAAATAAATAAAGAAAATCAAAATAATTAGAAAGTCAGATGTACTTACGACACCCATGTCCGAGAGGCGTTCAGGTCCATGATGGAAGACAAATGGAGGTTCTGTGAAAACACAAAAAACACAGGACTTAAGGACGTCTTGTATGAAAAGTTGACATTTGACATTTTTATTCATCACTCAGGCATTGTGGTCATTTGGAGATACGTAACATGATTTCAGGACCATTTTGGATGACTGCGTTCATCATCGTAAAATGTGGAAGTGAAAGGAGCCCCTCCGCCTCCCGTCACATCCACGCTCCATAAAAGAAGATTCCATCGCTCCCTCAAACGTACAACACCGTTATCAGACAATTAGGCCGCTGATTGAAGAGAGCCCCTCGGAGGCTCCGAAGAGAAACCACTGGAAAATATATTCTCACCGCAGCACTCCCGCACTCGGCCGGTAATTGTCTTATCGATGCTCCCCGCCTTGTGTCGGGAATCACATTAGCGAGGAAAAGTGGGATTTGGGTGTTGCTCTACCTATGCAGATGAGAATCTGGACGCAGATTACACGTGTTTGCAGAGTGTTTATCCTCCGTTCCTTTAATCCGACTGGAACTTGCAGCTGGCAGCAGAAATCAGCTGTCAACAACAACAACAAGAACGGCGGCGGCGGCGGCGCCTCCTTAACGTCGCTAACTACGGCGCGTGGCGAGGGATTATCCCAGGCGTCAAAGCTAAAATTTAATCAACACCTATGCATTATTTATACCCACAAAGAATTGAGCCATTATCTATCAGTACGATGCGTGCATTGTTCCCTGCTGTCTGACTGGCAGGGTGATTGGCAGGGGGCGGCCATTTTGAAGTTAGACCCCAACTTTTCCATCCTTTTATGCCACCTTAAAAACATACAGCCAAAAATAAATATTAACTGTATGAAGTTGAAATGGTGGTTAGCGCGCAGGCCACGCAGCTCGAAGATCCGAGTTCGATTCCACGCTCTGTGTGGAGTTTGCATGTTCTCCCCGTGCATGCATGGGACTCCGGCTTCCTCCCACATTCCAAAAACATGTTAATTGCCTCCAATTGTCTCCAAATTGTCCATAGGTATGAATGAAATTATGCTTAAAATGTATAATTAGTTGGGAACTGATATTTTCCAGAAACTTAATTGTTAATTGGCAACTCCAAATTGTCCATAGGTATGAATGGTGCGAATGAAATTATGCTTATAATGTATCTTTTAGTTGGGAACTGATATTTTCCAGAAACTTAATTGTTAATTGGCGACTCCAAATTGTCCAACGGTGTGAATGAAATTATGCTTATTATGTATCTTTTAGTTGGGAACTGATATTTTCCAGAAACTTAATTGTTAATTGGCAACTCCAAATTGTCCATCGGTGTGAATGGTGTGACTGAAATTATGCTTATAATGTATCTTTTAGTTGGGAACTGATATTTTCCAGAAACTTAATTATTAATTACCGACACCAAATTGTCCATAGGTATGAATGTAAGTGTGAATGGTTGTTTGTCTATATGTGCCCTGTGATTTGGCCCCCGCCTCTTGCCCCAAGACAGCTGGGATAGGCTCCAGCATCCAATGAATGAATGTTAAAATGCCTTGAGTGTATGTCGGGCCAACAAAACGGAGAGTTAAAGTCCCTCCGTCTGCCAATGGGATGGCTTTTCTCTCTCTGTGTAATATTTTGTCCGTTCCTCTGTGCTTACAGCAGGACACGGCGTCCCCGTGCAGTCATTATGGGATGCACAGCTCACTCAGCCCAAATCAAAGCTTTTCTCGGCTACTCTTAATAAAGTCGACTCATGCGCTGGTGCGTCAGGGAGCCTCTGATTAATGACCTCACCGAGCGCTATCAGTCAGCACGCGGCGCTCTGACCTTCTAATCGCTGTCACGTCTCCGCTCCCGAGGACAAAAAATGGCTGACAGTCGTTGTCTGAAGCACACGTGCTTATCTGGGACTCGCAATTTAATTGGTGGGAATTTAGCCTCTAATATCCATCAAGCTAATCCCTAACTCTGTGTTTCTGTTTCCGCTCTCCCAGGGAATCCACAATGGCGTCCAGGATTAACCTCCGCTCCGACTAGAAGCGCCCACGTTCACCTCCGTCGCTCAGTTGGGAAATTCCATAATGTAAATATATTGTAGTTTCTGGGCCATGACCTCTCCTGGATTTACTCGGACCACTCTTCTCTCCGTAGTTTGGATTTAAAGTTTTGTTTGGAGCGGCCGGCAGCGGTGGCGGCGGCTGCTGCGGCCACGGCGGCAGGAGTTTACCGCCTGGGAGCGTTGGGATAACCTTACGAGACGCCGCCATGAGGATTCCCGCCACCTCCTGTCTCTGCCCCTTTCTGGTCTGCCTTTGCTTCATCCAGAGGGCCTACGGGGCGGGCCACCACGTTCCCGCCAAGGTGCTCGCCAAGGGCCAGACTAAGAACCAGACCGGGGAGACGGAGGTGCACCACAGGCCCAAACGGGGCTGGATCTGGAACCAATTCTTTGTTTTAGAAGAACACATGGGGACAGAGGAGCAGTACGTGGGAAAGGTAGGAATTGGGAGCCGTGCTGTGTTCAGGTGCTAGACTGCAACGTCAGCGTTCTTATCCTCTGATATGGAAATGCGGCCCTGGTTTGTGTTTGTGTCATTCACATGTCTGACAGAATTCCTCCCACACTCATGTCAGAGATGTTTTATTCCGTGTGATGAACGACACCCCCACTCCACATGAACCAAATCATTAGAAACAGGCTCTCTGCGGGAAATGAACCCAGATTGGATCTGGTGGTGGGAAATGAAGCCCGGCCAGGGCAAACCGGTGGGCTTGCTTGTTGGGAATGTCATTGAGGAGTTGTTCCGAGCGGCTGCTGTTCTCACCTCGCCTGCTGAGGGCGCGGCGCGACACGGTTGGAGATGCTGGCTGGTGACTTCTTTTGGCTCCGCAATAAGCCACGGGGAGCCGGTTAAGTCCTCTGCTTTGCAGATTGCCCGCCCTTATCTCCCCAAATGTGAAAATGTGTTTCTCCGCTGCACTGATCATTATTCCAGGCACTCAGGCACAGACTAATCCCCTCAACTGCACTGCGAGAGAAAGGCGGCATACTGACTGCACATATGTCTGTATTTCAGTGCGCCTCAGAAGGTGGTGGGGGGGGAGGAGAAAGAAATGTGGCATGACATGCTCGGGAAAAAGGCAACAACTGCAAATATCACTTTCCGCCTCAAAAGTCTGTTTATTGAATCAGCTCAGGGTTTGAATGCTGAATGTCCTTGCCAGGCGGAGAAAGCCGCTAAGGAAGGGTAAAGCGTGTTTTGACTAATATCACGTGAAGCATGAATGAACTCCCAAAAAGTCCTGCAGCATCAGAGAACAGCGGGGAGATCCGCCGGCAGCCATTACAACAATGTCAGGCAACAAACGATCGTCTTCAAAGGTCCACGATTATGCCAAAAGGGACGAAGGTGACTTTTTAATATTAGACGTTATATCAGTCACATGTGTCCTCGGCAAGAGTCCGTCAACTCTGTCACTTGGTAGAACTCAAACCGTCAGTTGGAAGTTTCCACTTTATTATGACGTCATGAAGGAACCTTCTTCGGGCTTCGCGACACATCTTAAAATAAAGTCCGGAGCTACAATCAGTCGGTTAGCTACACACGTACGACTGTACATTTCATTACAGTCACCCGTCGTTTAATTTAAATTGATATTTTGGTAGTTAGAGCACAGAAAACATTTTTAACACATTTTTACACCGTTATTAGAGACCTGTTGTCATGAAGTAACACCCCTATAGTCACCTTTACGCTCCTACTTGTCTGTTTACGCCACATTGCTAATGTGCAGGCACCTTTTATTAATAACTAATAAGTCAACCACGAAACAAAGTCGATTCGTGAATAAACAATAAAGCTTGAAGAGTTTGAATGGTGATGTAGTGAGGATGACTGGAATATGTAGGCTAAGCTAGCATAATGTTGCTGCTAAAACCCGAGTATATGTTAGCACTGTAAGCTACGCTAGTGTTGCCGCCTATGCTTTTCCATCAGCAGCTTCTCGAAGATGAAGATGACCAGCGTTGCGTTGCCAGATCGGTGATGCGTGGCTTGCGTGTTGCCGCTTGACTGTGAAACCCCTGATGCGTTTTCTCTTCCTTTCTCGGTGTGTGCGCTCATGTTAATGCCCGCGGTGGTTTGTAAAACGCCAGCTGCTGAGTCAGCACGGGCACTTTTTTTTTTTTACGCACCGCAGGCCTCGGTACTCGGCGACCTGGCCGTGGTAGTCGCTCTGTGGTCTGCCACTCGATGACTAAGTTCTAAGACTACTTAAAAGTGGATGGAGGAAATAAGGGAACTTAAAACGGCTCGGTGTTTGATTCCCCGCCCTTGTTGATACGGTCCGAGCGGAGGTTGACATCGGAAGCCAGTCCGCCAAAGCGCCAGCGACCCCCCCCAAAGCAAAGCTTCCCAGAAAGTGTGTGAGAAAGCTGCTCACTATATCGTCTGGCGCTTTCTAACCAAGGCTTGTTTGCTCGCGAACGCCACGCTAGCTTAAGGCTGTTGTTTTTCTGTGTGTGTGTGTTGTGGCTGCTGATAGACGCACAAACAACTAATCCCAGGCTATGATAAAGCGGCGCGTAGAAACACAAACATTATGAAAGGAATCAATTTGACATGCATGTTTAAAGAGATGAAGCCTCCAGATGGTTGAAAAAAAAAGGAAACATTTAATTATGTGGGTTGGGACTGATGTCCTAAAGTGGCCAAGAGGCAGACGGACCCTTAATTAGCCGAGGATGGGGGAGCACAAATGTACTGTCGTTGTTGTTTGAGACTGCGCCTTTTTCTGGTTGTTTGTTTACAGGATTACGGAAAATTGATTTCTAATAAATATTGTGATACAGGAAGTGAGCGAACTAGGACAAATTGTTGAGACATGACGACGGGGTGTAAGAGCTCCATCCTGCCCCTTTCTTAAGCATGTTTAGGACCAAAAACAAGGACATTTTCTCATTTGGGTTAATTGATGGTTGGATGGATCGGTCCAAGTCTAAGTCCAAGTCTATGGTCCATACGGTCAGGAGCTTTGGGTCGTGACCAAAAGGACAAGATCATGGACACAAGCTGCCAAACTGAATTTCCTCCTACCAGTCTTAGAGATCAGGTGACAGTTACGGTCACCTGGGAGAAACTCGGAGTTGAACCGTTGCTCCTCCGCATTGAGAGGAGCTAGGAGAGGTGGCTCGGGCACCTCCCCGGGGAGGTAGGAGGCCTCAGGGAAGACCCAGGACACAAAGAGGCCATGTTATCTCAACTGGCCTGGGAATGGTGACGGACCAAAATGGCCGTCTGGGCTACTGAGGCTGCTGCCCCCTTGCCACCCAACCTCAGATAAGCAGAAGACGACGGATGGATGGAAGCACATTAAATCCGTAAGAGAAATTCCAGCATTTATTCCACGGTGCCTTTCACACAGCAACATGATATGCAGGTTGTTAGATGAGACACAGCATCGGCACCGGATGTAGTTTGTTTTTCTTCCAAAAGAAATACCGCATAATGTAATATAATATAAGATAATATATCATATCATATCTAATCCCACCCCTGTTACTTATGTCTATTATTATTATTATTATAACACTACACCCAAAGCAGGAAAATTGCCAGGTCAACTTTTTGCAGGCAGTGATTGATTGTTCCGCTTCCGCACTGATCCGTCCTCCTAAAATACGTCACATATAAATATAGATATATGAATTATATCCATAAAATAAAAGTTTCACCAGAAGATACACACAGCGGCAAAAAAAAAAAAAAGTGCGTGTCCAACTTGTGAGCAGTTCAGTGCACTTTATTACCGTCAGTCACCGTGCCGTCATGAAGCACCGACTGCCGGGGAATAAGTGAAGCGGCCATTCTGTCAAGAACATTTTTAATCCCCGCGAGGTATCCCATAATCCCCAGTGACACCTTTCCGGGGGGGCATTTGGAAAATGACAGCCCCTTGCAGCACGAGTACCAAGACGAGACGGCCCGACGAGCTTTAGCGTCAGTGGGATGTCGATGCCGGCGGACGGGTGGACAGCGGTCAAGTTAACGCCACAAACAAAAGTCGCCATTGTGTGTTGACCAAGTGGCTTTGACAGACAGGGGGGGGTGGGGGTGCTGCACCCTCCCCTCTCGTCCCGAGCATCGCAGAGAGGTGACTAAATGTTTTATTCATACGTCTAAAAATGTATCGCGCCAACGTGACAGAATCAGGCAACTGTCACGCCGGAGCACTGGGGGGGGGGGGCTCGGCGGTCCCGGAAAGACAACAGGAAGAGAGCGTACATGTGTTCGGGAGCGCGTATGTAAATGTCAGCGGCTGTGCAAAGGAGGAGGAGGTTGCCATGTTCCTTGTCAGCGCTCCGCTGGGTTGCGAGTGTCAGCCAATCGGCGCCAACCTTTGCGGTTTCTTGGAAAGAACAAAGCTCTCGCCGGGATTGGGATTTGGAGGAGCGATGAAGCAAGGAAGCTGCAGGAGACGGAAGTGGCCGACAAGATGGAGGAATTTTCACGGACTACTGCTATAAACGAAACGTATCGGTGGTTCGCGCTTTATGGCGTTCCGTGGTTACGTAACTTCCTTTGGATCGGTAAACATGAGACTTATTGACAGAGAATACGACACTATTCCTCCATATTTCACACTTTCAGTCATTTTTGGTCGTTAGGCTATTCCTTGCATGTGACTTTTTTCATCGGACACTATCCAATTAAAAAAAACAATAATTGATCAGTCTCATTACTAATAAGCAAATACCCCGTTAATTGTTTTTGAGACATTAGAACATTTGAGAGTTTTGGAGACATACAGGCATGATTAAAAACAGATGATTTCATTCTATCATTCCATCAAAACATGCATATGTAAGCAAACAGGAGTACGAAATGTGACTATAGGGGTGTTATGTCATGTCTAGAGGGCTCTAACCATGTTGAAAAAGTTTGTAAGCAGGTTTTATATGCTCTAACTATGAAAATATGCATTCATACCTTATCCTCTTATCCTTACGAGGGTTGCGGCGGGTGCTGGAGCCTATCCCAGCTGTCTTGGGACGTGAGGCGGGGTACACCCTGGACTGGTGTCCAGCCAATCACAGGGCACATATAGACACACTACTATTCATACTCACATTAATATATGGACAATTTGGAGTTGCCAATTAACAATTAAGTTTCTGGAAAATATCAGTTCCCAACTAAAAGATACATTATAAGCATTATAATTTTGTCGCCAATTAACCGGGCAACTAACCTGGCATGCCGAGGGTGGGATTGAACTCGTGTCTCCTAGCTGTGAGGTCCGCGTGCTAACCACTTGTCCGCCGTGCAGCCACCTATGAAAATATTAAATGTATAAATAAGAAATCTTACTGTGCAGAATATCACATATCAACGACAACCATTAGGCCCCCGTCCCCGCCCTCACCCTTTGGGCTGTCTGCTGGTCATTAGCGGCGGGCTCCGCCATCAGGGGCTTACCATGACCGTCACAAATCAATTCCACCTGATTGGGAGGCCGGCCGAAATGCGGGGCCGGGCGATCACGACAACAATCGCGTAGAAAAAGTGATTAAATCCTCTTGAGAGAGGTGTGTAAGAAGCGGGATTAATGGAAAAGTCAACCCCGCCCCACTTGAGCCCCGCGGTAATTGCAAATACGGACGCCAAGGCATGCATCACCAGCAAGCCGTAATCCCCGGCTTCCACTGTACGCCGGCATGTTGATGCCGATAGCGACTTGGCAAGGAATGCTGAGATGTTTTTCCAAAGTGGGGTTGCTCGGTCGTCATGGTGATGATGATGATAACCAAAGTGCAGGTATAAAAGCGACAATTACAGGTCCTACCTTCACTTAACGGTGAATGTGAAAGGCCAAAGGTCACCCAAACACCCCTTTCATCGGCAGGTTTAACACCCACCGCATTCAGCTTGTGGTGCAATTCTGTCAAATATGACTTGGTTGTCCAAATAAAAGTGTTTTGGACCGATACGATGCTTGTAGACGAGTACATGCGCCATTTTTATGACGTACTTATCCCTTTTGCTAGCGCAGTGTCGAGATGACGGCGCTTTACGAGAGCCCATAACAGCAGCAAAGAGAGAGAGAGAGAGAGAAGTGAAACATATAGATCATATAGAACTACATACATCAAAACCATCTGGGTCGATATTCGCCAGCGACACATCCAGTGATGCTTTGGAAGGAAGGAAGATGGATGAAGGTCACGGTAAAGGTTCTGGTTCTGTGAGTGGATCGGATCCAAGCTTCAAAAAGGTGCAATCTGGTCTATTTTTGTAGGAACATCTGCTGCAGGTTGGGTTTTTTACACAAACCCGACCCGACAAAATCAGCTCAGGTGTTGGACTAAATATGTTTTGTGGATAATACGTGCTGGAAATGTATACAAATTAAGGCTGTCAAAGGATTACTTTCATGTTTTAATGGGATTAATCACAGTTTTCACATTAATTAATCATTACGTCTGACATATGCCCATTTGTATTGTATTTTATTCAAAGAAAAATAAATGAAGGGATGGGATCAAAGGAACAGAACATTAAAAGATACGGTAGTCTACTGAAATAGCCATCTTCATTTTCCCCTCCGCACGGTAAAACCACTAAAGTAGTCTTCTTCAGTGTCAGAATTAAACAGTCCTTTGTCACACACTTTGTCAGTCTCCCTCTCACTCTTTTGTTGTGGCTTTAGTCCCGAGACAAACTATCCCTTGTCATCATCACACGGTAGTCTAGCCTTTCCAAAGCAGTTGGTCATAGTGGATTTTAATACACTGATCCACGCGGCTATTGATATTTCACAAATTCACCACATGGTGGCACTGTTCATCAAACATGAAGTCCGATTTACTTGGAATTTCACATACAGCTCGACAAAAACTTTAAGGTGTTTGGCTGAATTGTTACCAAATTTGGTACACACATTTAGCGGACTGACAAGCATGGGTGTGTCAAATTTGAGCAAGGTTGGTTGAAAAACATGACCGCCATCAAACATAATCGGGCCACTGAACTAATTGGTCACTAGTCTTTCCATGAACTTAGTGACGAGTCAAATGGGTAACTTTGACAATTGCATTTGATCTTTGATTGGATGTTATATATTTTTTTTTTTGGGGGGGGGTGTTTCCAAAATGTCGTTAGAAAGCATCGGGAAACAGTGACGGGCGATAATCAGTCACCTGACTAGCCGCAAAGGTACAAAGTTACATTTTCGCTCAGGTTCCTTCCCCAAGCATGTGATGAAATTTTGAGCGTGCTTTGCTCCCCCCCCCCCCCCCAAAAAAAAAATCACCACCAGTGTTCTCTTGAACAACCCCCCCCCCCCCACACACAATAGAATACTTTGCCAGCTGCTACATGCTACTTATCTTCTCCACTAGACTTTAATAGAGTCACCCGGAGAGAGCCAGATAAACACAATCCCTTGTTTTGTTGCCCCGTGAGGAGGAGGGGGGGGTGAAAGATACTTCTCGCTTTTCTGACACCCATGTTTTTGGTCCTCTGGACTTCATTTCCTGTGGAAGCTAATGACATTCTGCCGGGCAGTCAGGACATTTTCTGCATGACCAAAAATTAATAACATAAATAAATCATCTGGTGTTGCCCCCCTCCCCGACCCCCCCCGCCGCACACCAACAAATGGACTGGAGGATTTGAAATGGTGCGGCAGGAATGTAGCCGCGAGTCCATGTTTTGGTTTTGGGCTTTGATGAAGGGAGTAAATAAGCGGCGGGAGGTCGGGCACGACCGCTGCTTTTGGGGAATTGCGAGAGCAGAAGCACGCACGGATGCTTATGACTGCGGCGCGCTAATGACGAGCCCTAATGACTAATGCTAACGATTAGCGCTAATGCTCGGGCAGCCTTTAGTTGTTAAATAACTTTGATTGGGAGGAGGGCTGAGCGCTGCTTCCTGCCTGCAAGCGAGACTAAAGGCTACGTCAGACGCTTGCCAAAATGATTCCAAAATTGCCTTTTAAAAGAAGAGAAACTGATTTTCAGTCTTTTACTTTCATCTCGGAATCAACGAGGCGCTGGGTAGACGATAGCGTTGGGCGGCAAACCCTTTGAATAGTTTCCTGAATCTTTCCTATCTTTGGGGGGAAAAAAAAACATTTTGGTAGAACATCAAATTTCCTTATTTTCACTCATTTCCCTGACGTTCACATGCAAATGTTGCCAGGTGTGATGGGCTGGTCCATACCAAAATACAGACACTACTGGTACCAAGGGTTTTATACTGGTATCTATTCTATTCTTACATGAGAATATTTTGAAGGAGAAGCAGTGTAATGAATTGATTTAATTCCACGACTATCTCATTCCAGCTATACGGTGTTGATAAGAAATAAGAAGTCTTAATCCCTCCTTTACCGTGCTTAATGGGTTCCACACCCAACCGTGATAAGTGAAAGTAAAATTCCTTATTAATAAACCGAATATTTTCATACTTAGAGCATACAAGCCTTGCTTACAGCCTTCTAAATACAGCTTTTAACATTAGAGCCCTCCAGATGTGAGGTAACACCCCTACAGTCACCTTTACACTCCAATTACCCAATATAGTAGCCACAACAGTACATATAAATATGGCTCGTGCTAGCGTGTGTTACTGTGTGTTCCATTGCTATTGCCAGAGCTACACAGGAAGTGACATCAGCGGTTCTGAGTTGAGATTTACGTTGCCATGGGTTATTGTCATAAATGTGTACGGGATTTTTGTGCTCGCAGTAACCTGCAATGAAAGCCTGTTTTCCGGTGACAAAGTCAGTGACATTACTGACACCAGGTGGCCAGTGTAGGATATTACATATCATTTATTAGTTGCTAATGTGTTACTTAACTGTTGCCACGCCAAAGTATCAGTGGCGGTACCGGCAACAACAAACCCTGTTTGACTTCAGCTGCCCCGGTTTTCGGATGATTCGGTTTTAGACGAAAATGTCCTCCACTTTGCTAAGTCACCGCCCGTGGATATTTTTTTTGTTGTTTACTGTTAAATAAGCTGCCACAGGCCAAAGAAAGTTCAGCGTGCCAGCAATAAATGCATATTTTATTTCCATTTTGGGTTGTTTGTAACAAAATCATTGGATTTTATGATTTCCTATGAGAAACATTGCTCGGGTTTCCGTGCGTTTCACTCTTTGTCGAACCTTTTGAGAAGGAATTAATGATGAAAACGGAGGTTGCACTGCTGTAGTATCCTGAGAACCATTGGAGCAACAATAAAGTGGACATGTATGATGCTTTCTGCGGTGGATTTAATAAAAGGACTGCTTCCTAGCCTGGAGGCGCCTCATAGATCTTTGCTCCGAGCGCCCCTTTGTCTGTTGATTTCCCCCCTGCTCTTGAGCGAGGTCGGCATCGCGGTGTTGATGTCGGAGTATAGACGTCGGCAGAATAATTGAGCAGCGTGGGGTTCGGTGATGCAGCAGAGGTGGATGCCGTGCAGACGGCGGCGTGCTTGATCATCATCATCACTCGAGCCAGACGCCGAGCGTGACTTTCTGTTATCTGAGGTCACTTAAATGTCAGGATTGGAAGACGATCTTTGGAACACGGCGGGGATGTAACAACGTTGGTTTGGGGTTTGGACCTGGGACGCTCAGACAATTACACACCAAGATTTACTTGGGAATCAACAACACCGAATCACTTGACCATCCAAAATTCCTAAATTGGAAGAACTATGAGGGATTTCATTTTGGGACATACGGTACACAAGGATGGATGAAGTTGCAGGAAGTTAACCTGAATATAAGACGGTATATCTTTCCCCCCCAAGTCCGATTAAGATGTGTCGTCTTATATCTGTAGCATCAAACAAGGGAGTCTGAGCTTTTCTTCCCGTCACTCACACAGCACAGAGATGTCTTTGATGGAGTGTACATACTACAGTTGCACAATTAGAGCACAGAAAACCCGTTAACCTTCTAAAAATGTTTTTAAATATTATTAGGGCCCTGTAATAATAATAATAATAATAATAATAATGGATTTTATTTGTAAGCGCCTGTCTAGGAAGCCAAGGACATTTTACATGCCGATAACAGCAACACACACCTAAAACAGGACAAAAATGATACAAAGTTAAACAAAAGACGTGAGAAGTCCTGATATGTGGGTTTTGAGCGTGGATTTGAAGAGAGGAATATGTCACGGATAGCCGGTGGGAGGGAGTTCCAAAGTTTGGGAGCAGAGCAGCAGAAAACTCGGCAAGGGATGATGCTGAGGTGAGCAGATGGGAGGGTGAGGTGAATGGAGGAGGAGGATCTGAGGGAGAGGAGGAGGTGCCAATGAGGAGGAGATCAGGGAGGTGGGTGGGTGTGTGGGGGTGCCGAGCTGGTGGATGGCCTTGAATGTACACAGAAGGATTTTGGGTGGGGGTGATGCGGTGATGATGCGGGCGGCTGATTTCTGGACCATTGGAGAAGCTTATGGAAGGATTTGAACGAGAATAGCGGTGGTACGGTGCTATTTGCTCTGTTGTATTTATTATTATTACATAATTATATTACAACTTTGACCTTGATTGTACTGCTTTGTCAAATCAATTTCAAAATAAAACTTTGAGAAGGATGTACAGTACAACAGCACCACTAAACAAGTACGCTTTAAAAAGCATTCCCAGATATGTTCAAATGTTTCGCTTAAGGATAAAACCCTAAGAACCGTGGTTGAACGCCGCCCATTGATCCAGTACTACATAGACCTGGCTTAAGTCGTATTTCGGGGCTGCAAAACGATCAAACACTTCAAAGCCTTCATGCTGCCTCCTTCTGTTTTCCCTTGCAGCTTCACTCCAACTCGGATAAAGGCGACGGATCCGTCCGCTACATCCTAAGCGGCGAAGGCGCGGGGACGATATTCCTGATCAATGAGGTGACGGGGGACATCCACGCCACCAGGAGCTTGGACCGGGAGAAGAAATCGCATTATGTCCTGCACGCCCAAGCTTTGGACCGCAACACGGAGGAGGCGCTGGAACCCAAGTCGGAATTCATCATCAAAGTCCAAGACATCAACGACAACGCGCCACAGTTTCCAGATGGACCCTTTGTAGCCACGGTGCCCGAAATGTCTGAAGTGGGTAAGTTGTGGTTGTACAAAGTAACACGACTTGACACGGCTCATTGTTGTCACGCGGCTTCCGGACACTTTTACCGCCAAAAACCTGCTGGCGGATATAATTAGCCGCTTGCTGTGACCCGGTCCCAAGCAGAAAGACCTTTGGGGAGGGCGGGGGAGCGGGGGAGACCTCCACTCCACATCAAGGGAGGAAGAATAGCTTTCTTCCACCACGGAGACGAGTCGCTGCCTCGCATGCATCATGTGGCAACAACATCTATTTTTTATCTTTTTGTCTTATTTTTTTTCCCAGACAAAAGACGGGCCTCTTCTCGGTCCAGCGAGTTTTGGCCTGGCGGCAAAATCGCTCGTATTTCACGGCACGTCTTACAAATGTTCAAAAGGTGCAGCTGCTGCTGTGACTACGGATTTGCCTGATAAAACAATTGACAATAAAGACAATAATGATCAGATTTGATGGACGCTGTCAGCATGGAGGATCACGGCTACGTGTCATCGACCCCCCCGTCCCCATGCTTTACCGTCACAATGAAACCACAGCACGGTGTAAATGCTTATTAATTATGCAAGCGTCAACACAGCTGCAGGCGCCCACTTAATATACAATCAATATGTGCCATCTTACTTCATGCATATTCATGCACATCAAGGAGGAATATATGCTACACATGTATGTATGTATATATGTATGTATATATGTATGTATGTATGTATGTATGTATGCTGCATACAGCGGTGGTAGAACGCTCACGCTGGCTGTTTGTCATGTTGGGATCTGGGAGCTTGCTCATGGGCACACATGAGCAACTAGGCTTTTATTATTAAGAATGTATTTATTACAAGAAGATCGCTTAGTGAGCATAAATACAAGAGTACGAGTCTTATCGTGGATTTAAATGTGAACCAAGCATGGTTCCTGCTTACTTCCTGTTTACTTCCTGATCGATAAATGGTTTCATGTTTACATTAACCAATGAAAGTCTGTGAGGAAATCAATGACCGTAAAGGAGGAACATATCGACCCCAATACAGGACATGTCGTCTTATATTGGCACTCTACAAATCATGGACAAATGAAGTAAAATAAAAAATAAGTAGATGCAATGCAGTATCCTACATGATCACTAGGTGTCAGTAATGTTACTGTAGTGTAGCACCAGATTTGGCTTTTACTGCAGCTTTGAATGACCTCCGAACCTCACTTCCTGTCCTCCCCACACTCGCATTTAATGGCTTATTTATGAATTTAATGGCCTATTTACGCTTATGTCCACTATATGGGGCAATAGAAGTGTAAAGGTGACTATAAGGGAGTTATTTCATGTCTCGTAATACTAAAACCTGTATTTAGTAGTAGTTTTCTATGAAGGAATACTATTTACACCAATTAATCAGTTGGTGCAGTCCTCCAGTGCCCCCACAAATTTGAGTGTTAGAGCTTCAAAACCAGAAATAGAAGGGTCGTCTTACATTCGGGATGCTAATGCTAACCTCCATTTGCCAGCAACAGTCTCGAGTCCGCCAGTACCCCCACAAATTTGAGTATTAGAGAGAAGGGTCGTCTTACATTCGGGATGCTAGTCTCCAGTCCTCCAGTGCCCCCACAAATTTGAGTGTTAGAGAGAAGGGTCGTCTTACATTCGGGATGCTAATGCTAACCTCCATTTTCCAGCAAAGGTCTCCAGTCCTCCAGTGCCCCCACAAATTTGAGTGTTAGAGCTTCAAGGACAGAAATAGAAGGCTCGTCTTACATTCGGGATGCTAATGCAACCTCCATTAGACTAGCTACTCTCGTGGGTCATCATCGCAAACAACACTCACCACAAAGACACGTATCGGCGCCCTGCGTCTTAAGAGGTGAGATCACGCCATCTTGTCTAATGGCCGCCTGGGCTGTGGTACAAATGCAGGAAATGGGGAGCTTTTAGCTGGCGTGAAGACGCAAATGGAAGGAGACGCTTAAGTGACTCCGACCTGTTAGTTAGAGCGCTGCCGATGGCCGACAAACAACTCACATGATCATCAACAAATACAATAACTGCACATAAGCAGCGGGACCGCGGCACGGTGGTTTTCCCAAGCGTGGGAACGCACGCAACTCAAGCGTGTCACCACGTCTTCCACTTCAGCGGTTTCCACGGTCTCGTCACATGATCCCTGGCCTTGCTAATGCGCCGTACAAGCTCGGCGTGCACTCATCAGGTAATTATACAGTAAAGGGTTAATGGAGCCTGTAATGCTAGCTGAGCAGTGGATGAGTGTTCACTCGGAGCACAAAGGCCGTCAGGCGCTGTGTGCTACGACAGTAAATAAAGCAAGCGGCCCTCCATAATTCTTTGTCTTCGGGGGGGCAGCGGGGGGGTGCAGGGAATGAAAGAAGCTAGCTGCATTGTTTCAAGTGAAGGTCAACGCCTGAAAAATGGCCACTGATTCAATTTACAGTCATCACACGCGCACACACAGTGCGGCTTACTATATGATTGGTGTGTGTTTGATTCCGCATTTCTACACTTCTTATAGACTTCATGTGACGTGTCATCATGGCAACACAGTGGAAGGCGTCAGTGCATGAGCGCGCCGGGATCCGTCTTAGGATTCAATATACCCCCCCGCGGCTCCCGGGAGAAGCCATCGATGCTCAGCCGGGAAGAGAGAAAAATGCCTGGGAAATTACAACCATGAGAAGACGAAAACAAAATGTGCTCCTTAACCTCGCCTACCTCCAGCTACTTGGATCTCACGCTGAGTGGAATCAATACAGCTTTTGTTCTCACAGTCAAAATTTGATGAATGTTTTGATTGGCATAGACGAGGATGGGTGCTTCGTCACAGAGTTGCTGTCAATTTCACAGCCAACGTCCACGTTCACACTGCAGGGGATTTGGATTTTTTGCCCGTTTTTATGTACACTTGCATCCGGGAAGTGACGTGCTTCCCGGGAAGACGACGTTTGGCCACCCAAGTCCCGACTGACCCTGGACATTTAGCATCGCGTACAATGACATCATAGCATTCTCACATAATACTTATATGTGTGCTGGCAAGCATACGTGTATCGAGTCGGCATACATCCAATATATTCCAAACTTTTTGTCGTGTGTTTGTGTTCAGGGACGTCTGTGCTGCAAGTCACCGCCACCGACGCAGACGACCCCACCTATGGAAACAGCGCCAGGATCGTCTACAGCATCCTACAAGGACAGCCATATTTCTCTGTGGACCCCAAAACAGGTGCAGTCCCTGGCACGCACACACACATAGATAGATATAGAAAATGCGTACACACACATACACACACACACACAACAAAGCGAGCATAGTCAGCATGGCAGCTATAAATATGAAATGCGTGATAATAACTTTGCTGCATCGCTACAGTGAACACTGTTCTTTTAGCGCGTCGTCATAAAAGCCGAAGCAGGCACAGTCGACTTGTGGACCGCCGGCGCTCCTGCTGGACTTATTGTCTCCTTGGGGGCTGGAGCAGACATTTACAGTTTTTTTTTTTGTTGTTGTTCTTCGCCATCTGAGAGGCGGGAAAGCGGCGCAGCGGGCGGGGCGGCCATCTTTTGTCTGAGAGGCCTGGAGTAGAAGCTATTAAATGTTAATAATCTCTCCAAAGTGGCCGGCATATAACTTTTATATGATGTGAAAAATGCATTGTCGGGAGTGGTTTTGTGTCTCTTTGTGATCTCCTTTTGTCTCGCAAAGTGTTTGAAAGTCGTTGGTGCGCCAGTCTGAGGGCGTGTGCGCCGATGCTAACAACAAACATGCTTATGAATTGATTGTTTGCGGCGTGCAAAACAACCTCCGAGACCACGATGCCGCTGTAAAACACGGCGCGCAAATGAAAAGCTGCATATTTTCACTGGGCCCCCCCAGAGAGAGAGAGAGAGAGGATTGACAGGGGGCGGAATATCGTTTGTGGATCTACCTGGCTGCACACCTCCCTACGTGCGGCGGCCTCACGAGAAGAGGAGCTTGCATGCGCTGACTCGGCAGCGCTGTAATTCTTGCTGGAGGCCGACGGATGATTGGACACGCGATGTAAAGCCAGGCCATGCTGCACATTCCACACACACACACACACACACACACACACAGTTGTTGTTTTCGCCACTGGCCATCCACCCTCAGCTCTCGAATTAGGACGCACAGAACTCCAGCGGTCAGTGCAAGACGAGGAGGAAGTGGCGCTCGCATGCCACTTGTTCTCTTGTTAAGTCTTATCGCTGTGGCACACGGGGGTGGGGGTGTGGGGGCCGGTGGGACTGCTTACACCTCCCCCGGTCCTTGTTAGAGAATAGCAATTGATGTCTTGTATTTCCTCTTCGGAACCTGCTATCACGTATGCGACTCCAAACAAGCCACCGTAACAAACCGTATGACCTCACCATTCTCTTCTATTGGTCGCGAGAACGTAAACAGGAAGACGCTGTGATGTTCGAATGCCGCTACAAAAAAACCTGGAGCTAAATTGTTCCGTGTTAGGAAAAAGAGGCCTTTTTGATGATGTTCAAATCTATCATCTCGACCGACTTTTCAGAAGACAGGCGCTCAAACGCTGGCTTTTTGAAGTTGCCGCTTTGCTGCTCACGGACACTCTAACTCGGGGAGGCTACTTTTACGACAACAATGTCCCCTACCAGATGTAGAAGTATACCGGTATAAACGTCTAATCTGCATGTTTGCCGCCATGCAGCCAATCCACGACGAGCTTGAAGACATCCTCGTCCCGACTGACGCAAACGTGTAATCGCTCAGACAACACAAGATGGAGCAGATTCCCGAAGAGGAGTAAACCCGATCAAAGACCAAGCTGCTGTCAGTCGTCACGTCCACCTCGCCTGCCCTTCTCAGTCTCGCCCGAGTCTCAGAGAATTCCGACATTGCATTGCTTTGCAACGCTTCACGGTCCTTCTTGCATCCTAAATAGGCTAATTTCTCTGCCGATGTGGGATTTGGGAGTTTTATTGAAGGAGCTGACACAGATGGAGGCTTCCTCTGCGGTTACACTTTGCCCAAAGCCTCAAGCTGTCATCCTGTCAATCAGACATAATTTTGAGGATGACAAAATAGTGAAAAAAGCCATGCTTTGATTGTCATCTAGCTTTAGCCGCAAAGAGCGCACCACTGAGGGATAACGCGGAATTGGACGAGCCGGGATTCCTGAAGCCGGAGATTGAAGGGCGGTTTTGGTAATCTTCTATAATCCTTTTTGTTCACCCAGGAGATTGTCCTCCTTTAGAAGTTTGCTGCCAGACAAAGAGGTGGATCGTGCGATGCTATCTGCTTTAATAGAGCGAGGAGGGGGTTGGGTAAAAGGCTAACCACCTCGCTGTGTCAAATTGGCCTCAGGTTCAAGGAAGTCAACTCTTTCTCAATTATTTTCTAAATGAACCCACGGACTCCGGCGAGACTCTCCGGGAGGTATTGTGGTCCGGGGAGGGTTCAAGGGTGCAACGCTCACGCAACCTTTCAGCGACTCCAAAAGAAGTCTTGTGGTATTGTGAAAGATTTCCACTTTAGAGTGAAATGCAGCCTTGTTCCTTGCAATGTATCAAGTGGGGACGCGGAACCACTGACTTTATCCTCACCTGTGGTTGAACCCCACACAATGACACAACGGCGCAAGAAGCACTTCAGACTACTGAATGGTGTCTCTCGGACATTAGCTGAAGTAAGACTGCAGTTAATAACAGGCTTTTAGTGCTTGGAAATGCACAAGACTGCGAGCTCACGCTGAGGCCTGGCATTTAAACAACCCGTGCTTGGATTCTTGCAAAAAGGGTGGCTGTGCTTTTAAGATGTCAGACGAGAACTTTCCTTACCATCACGCAAAGTTTACCCACTAGTTTTACAGTTTAATTGGTGAGAGGAAGAAAAAGGCTTTGCCGCTTTCGATATGCGGGATTGAAAAGGTGTGGAAGTGGTTTGGAACAGTTTTTATAACAGGCCTAAACATCAAACCCTGTTATGAACTGAAATACTTGGCGCAGTGGAAGGTTTGATGTGAAGCACAGTTGGCATAGTGAAAGGTTTGATGTTAGAGTGAGAGGTTGAATGTTAGCATCGTTAGCAGAGTGAAAGGTTTGATGTTAGCATCGTTAGCAGAGTGAAAGGTTTGATGTTAGCATCGTTAGCAGAGTGAAAGGTTTGATGTTAGCATCGTTAGCAGAGTGAAAGGTTTGATGTTAGCATAGTTAGCATGGTGAAAGGTTTGATGTTAGCATCGTTAGCAGAGTGAAAGGTTTGATGTTAGCATAGTTAGCATGTTGAAAGGTTTGATGTTAGCATAGTTAGGATGGTGAAAGGTTTGATGTTAGCATAGTTAGCATGGTGAAAGGTTTGATGTTAGCATAGTTAGCATAGTGAAAGGTTTGATGTTAGCACAGTTAGCAGAGTTAAAGGTTTGATGTTAGTATAGTTAACATAGTGAAAGGTTTAATGTTAGCATAGTGAAAGGTTTGATGTTAGCATAGTTAGCATAGTGAAAGGTTTGATGTAAATACTTTAGGATTCCTGTGTGTCTTCCTAATTTGGATTGTCTAACATAAGTCTGAAACACTGTCACCTAAACACAAAGCTAGCGCAAAGTTTTGTATTTTAATACATATACATACAAACTAAAATGTTTTTATTTTTGAAAATAACAAAATGGCTGAATAACTCTACAGAGCCTTATTATTATTGAGCTATTATGCGCGTTGTTGCTATCAAGCCCGCAATGCCTTTTATGCCACTACACAGCACAGCCTAATTGATATATCCAATATGTAATAGGCTGCTTACTCATGCCTAATTTACATGTCAATTCCATGCAGGATTTATAATGCAGCAGCTTTGGATTGTGGAAACACAAAAGAGTAAACAAAATGACTTTTGCCTTCATGTATTTTTGCATCTAGTTAGCGTCATTTGTGTGTGCGTGGTTGTCCTTCCTCCCGGCGAGCGTTCCGAGTCTCGGCGTGCTTGGCAGCCCTGCTGGCGATGCACGATGTGTTGTAAACTTGAGCGCCCGCAGCAGCGCACAGGTCACTTGGCTCGCACTTAATGAGGCTGGAATACATTGGGACTAACTATACAATCACGCCTGATTGTTCTCCCAATCGCCGCCAACGACTGGTTGTAAAGAATGGAATAGAAATAATAAATAGAAAAGAGCGAGAGAGGGAGTTTGAGTCCTTTTTTTCCAAGGCTGTAAGCAGGAAATGACACGCTCTTTAAGCGGCACAACATCGGTGATTAGTGTAAAAATGACCTTCGAAACATTGAAACAGGAGGCCATTCGGCGTACAGTGGCATTTAAAAGTCACCTGCCAGTTAAAATGCGAATAAACACAAACAGTGGAACCAGCTCATCGTTTTCCTCCTCCGGTCTCCGGCGGTCGAGACGCATGGCTGTGTTTATGACGTCTCGCTCTGTGCTGATTCATTGCTGATGAGCGCGAACTGCCCGGGCCGGCCGTGACAGATGATACGTGACCTCTGAGACCCCCCCCCCCCCACCACCATTCTTAATGCTGCCTCCTTGACCCACTTTTAATGACTAGTCAGCCCGGCGCTGGATTCATTTCCGTCTGCAGGGTCTTGACGCAGAAAAAAAGGAAAATGACCTTTTGGAGTAATGAAAGCGCTTTCATTTGCACGTTTTGGTAAAAAAGGGGCGGAAAAAAAAGCGAAATTAAGCTTGTCGAGACTTTCATTGATATGAATAGCTTGAATAAAATATATTAGCTGGAGTCCCTGAATGGCTGCAGCGGTCTCGTTGTTTGACTTCTATTTCACACTAAAGCTACACTATGACACGGAGACAAACGCCTCGGTTGACTTGGAGTATTAGTACCATGCAGTAACATAAGAGGATCTGGATATTACATGTTGAGCCCATTGCTAAAGGAATACCAAGGGTGTTTATGGTCGGAAATTGGTCTCCATGTCTTTCATTTTCTTTAAGTTGTCATTCATAAGTTTTTTTTTCATGTATATACCGTAATTTCCGCACTATAAGTCACACTATTTTCATAGGTTGGCTATTCCTGTGACTTGTACTCCAGAGCGACTGATGGACACCTTTTCTGTTTATGTTTATATTTTGTGTAGATGAATAACCATTGTGTTAGCATATCTTACACCTATTCAGCCCGTTCTCTTTTCTTTTATTGTTAGAACTTGCCTCCAAGAGGACATAATGTCTGTTTTGGTCAAGTAGTTAGTAAAATAAATTACCCGCAAAAAATGCAACTTATACTCCAGTGCGACTTATGTATGTTTTTTTTCTACCTACTGTATTTTCTAGACAATAAGTCGCATTTTTTGCGGGTAATTTATTTTACAAACTACTTAACCGAAATATAATAAAAGAATAGAGGCTGAATAGATGTAAGATATGCTAACACAATGGTTATTCAGCTACACAAAAAATAAACATAAACAGAAAAGGTGTCCAGTGTTTATGTAACATAAACAGTTTTTTCATTTATAAGTCGCGCTGGAGTACAAGTCGCAGGAACAGCCAACCTATGAAAAAAAAAGTGTGACTTATAGTCCGGAAAAGACGGGAATTATGCATTTCTGGCCTTGTGCGACTTATACTCTGGAGCGACTTATAGTCTGGAAAATACGATATATCATGCAAAACCTGAGACAGGTTATTATTCACTTTTGGAAAAATGCTATAATACTGCAGTGCTAGTCTTATCTATGTTGCATAATGGGCTGATTGATGCATTTCTAGGTGGTTGAAATGAATGCTTGCGTCCACGTGGAAGCTTTAGCATTCTTAGCTGTAGCCACTTGTGTTTATGTAAAACAACATCAAGTGTTTCTTGTTGAACTGCAGTTGTCGGCTTGACAAAGAAATGAAAGCCGTCTTTGGAGGACGAATTCAACCTACAACTCGGTCGCCGTCTTCAAACGAGATGGCGCATTGTGCGGCTCATGCAAACGACTGCACAATATTACAAACTCCTCTCATCAAGCGTCGGTGGGAAATAAAAAGTGTTCTGTCAAACAAATCAGTGGGTGTCAACTGTCAGCAGGAGGCGAGAGAACGCTGAGTGTTTCTTTTTTTTTTTTTCTCTCTCTTTGTCCCTTTGGCGATCAACAACGTTTTCCACGCAGGGTCCCGCTGTTTCCAGTCATGCGTATTATTACAGGGTTCACAAGTTCACAACAACACAAGTTCAATGGTCGCCGCAGGGTGCCGGGGCTCGGGAAGAGGAGGAGGAATGGTCAGATCTGGTACTCGGGGAAGGGTGTGAGCGTAGCAACATTATTCCATCTCGTTCCACGCGGCGCTAGTGAATCAGCGCTCTCACTGTGACGCTCATATAGGAAATTGTGAGGCGCGCTTATTGGATTCGATAACTCGCCGCAAGTCAATCTTTAGCTCAACGTGTGTGCACTGTAGTTGGAAATGTGATGGAGAGGTGAGAAATTCCTGGATTCAAGTGAAAGAAGGCCTTGGCAAGGACCTCTTCAATGCAATAATTGGGGGAAATGCTAGATGACTTACGGGCTTAAGCTGTTTTGCTTAATTGCGGCCATGTTTCCCAACCAATCTGACCCACGTTTTGCAGACTTGACAAAATGTGCGCAAGAAATTTTGTACGAATTGAGCAAAACGGTGTAAATTGTAATTGTTATTGTATGTTTTGATAACAGTGCCAGGAATGACAAACATGGCAAATTGTCTCTGCAGGGATCATCAGGACTGCCTTAGCCAACATGGATCGGGAAGCCAGAGAACACTACACTGTAGTCATCCAGGCCAAAGACATGGCAGGCCAAGTCGGCGGCCTCTCCGGATCCACCACCATCAACGTCACACTGACCGACGTGAACGACAACCCGCCAAAGTTCCCACAAAGTACGTACCCAATGGGAACCCAGGGCCGTCCCAATGATTCGTTGGGTACCGATTGTGTTCCGAAATGTCGCCCTTACATCCATTTTTTGTCCGCAGAAAATTATCAGCAGTATGTCCCTGAATCGGCTCAAGTCGGGAAGCCGGTGGGGAAGATCAAAGCCAACGACGACGACCTCGGCGCCAACGCGGACATCAAGTACAGCATCATCAACTCGGAGGGCGCCAACATGTTCTCCATTGCTACTGACAGGGACACAAAAGACGGAATCATCACACTGAAAAAGGTCAATATTTTGTTTCAGTAGGCACTTTTGTCAACATGGCGTGTGTTTACATCTTTGCTCCGCCCCGTCCCAACAGCCCCTCAACTACGAGCGAAAGAAGACATACACGCTGCACATCGAGGGAACCAACACCCACGTGGACCCCCGTTATTCCTACTTGGGCTCCTTTAAAGACACTACCACTCTCAAGATCACAGTGGGCGATGTGGACGAAGCGCCGGTCTTCTCATTGGATTATTACATCATGGACGTGTACGAGAACTCGCCGGGAGGCACGGAGGTTGGCGCCGTCACGGCTCGGGACCCCGACAGCAGGAACAGCCCCGTCAGGTAAGACGGAACGTCGCAAAGAAACCATGCGAGTCGAGCTGGTCCGAGCCTGGCGCGATGTCATGAATATTTGCGTGAATGATTCTTTTTTTTTCCCGGGTGCTAACAGTGTGAGCTAACCGCAGGCGATACAAGTGCTTAGCACATTTGTATGCGCTCTAAACTTCCAGTTTGTGAGGCAGTGGGAATGGGAAAGACAGATAGCAGCCCCGAGGCGGCGGACTAATCCAGGGTTTCACTCTGCACAGGTATCTCATTTTGTGACACTCATGCATGCGATCCCCCCCCCCCCTTGCAGCACCCGGCGGCGACGTGAAGCCGCTAATGAGATGGCGTGTCGCTGATGCTTCAGCGAGATGTCGCCAGAGCATTGTTGCACCGCCGTATGGCGACTGTGGATTTACTCTGAACGATTCCTGGTACCTGTCTTCAGGTACTTCATCGATAAAAAAGAAGTGGGTCCGAACTATTTCCGAATCGACGAGATCAGCGGCGTCATCAGGACCACGCAGCCTCTGGACCGGGAGGACACGGCTTGGCACAACATCACTGTGATGGCCTCGGAGGTTGGTAGGTACCTGCTGATACTCCATCGATACTCCAACACTACGCTGTTTAGCTAGGGCTGTATGGACTAATCGCCCATTTTTTTTTTTAATACTAATGAATTTCTATAGTTGCACATTTCTTTTCTGTACTACTCTTCAAGCAAAATGATAAAGTAAATATTGCCAAGCGCATTTACTCGGGGTTAGGAAGATCATTTACATACTGATTAGAATGTATTCAAGTAGGACTTCCTTATAATTGACTAGCAAATCAAATTAGTCCCAATTGTTCACTGTCCTTTCATACATGTAACAATTAATTCAATTAAAACAGGCCCGGCTAACTTTAGCTATCAGGTAACTTGGCTAATTTGTAATCACAATTAGGCAAATCCCACTGCCAAGCAACCGAGGTGCTGCATGCTAATGCTTTATTATCTCCTCCGTCGCTTATTAGCATGCAGGCATGAGCTTGCAGAAGGCAGAAATATGGCGGCTTTGAATGCGCAAGGACAAGGAAAAATAAACTTAGGCAAAAATATGTAGAAGATGAAGCCTTTTGTTGGTGATCTTAACAAGACGGAGCGAACATAAACATTCCATCATTCACTTCCGCGTGACCTTCCTATAATCGTTTATTTTCTGTAATAAACTTTGAAACCTGACATAGTTACACATTTGTATTGGTAATCTTGCTACAACAATGCATCACATGCCTTCACCCATGTTTCGCAATGGGTAGAAATGTATAAAAATTACACGCAAAATTGCTGAAGATTGGATTCCAATCTTCCAAGGTTTTCAACAACTTCCCTTCTAAAGCTTTTGATCTAAAAATAATGCTCCCTATTCAGTTTTGATAAAACTGCCACCACAATGCAAGGTTAGAATCTGCCATCTGGATCTTATCGACATCGAATGTGACGTGGGTTTCTATAGCTACAGTACGAAGGCACAAAATGGCGGCCGGTCCGTGTGCGGATACAGACGACAGCGTCAAGTAGCGGCTGACCTTTGGCTTTGATTTTGTCTTCCCTCGTCTGCGCCAGACAACCCTGGCCTCTTCAGTCACATCCTGGTCACCGTGCAGGTCCTGGATGTCAACGACAATGCGCCACAAGTGGCCGCCGACGAGGAGATCATCGTTTGCGAGAGCACGCGGGCCGGACAGGTGAGCGTCCCAAGTCCGCCATTAGTCTCTTTTGAATGTATTTTGCTGTAAACGGTTCTTCGGAGAAGCAGCTTGTGGCTGAGAGGAAGCCTCACAGGGCGGCCGCTTCATCAAGGCTCATTTAAAAGCAGCACTTCAGTGCAAACTGTGGCAGCTCACAATGGAAGCCGGCTTCAGTTTGCTCTCAGTGCTCTTTGATTCCTTTGAATTAAGCTTTTTTTTTCCCCTGTTTGAGCTACAGAGCAATCAGACGCATGGAAATGGCTGAGAGGCCAACTGGCTGTCGGAATAAAGCAACATTTTAATCATTTTGCACTAGTTGGGGAGAGTCTGAATTAAGGTTTGCATTAAAACGCCGCCGAGGCTTTGCTTGCGGATTAAGCGCGAGGAATGACGTTGTGTTAAATGGCACAGCAAGGCTTGGCTGCACACGTTAAAGAACGCGACTCGTTTGGATCCCGCCACGCGGGGATGCTCCCATTGGTTGGCAGGCGGGCGCTAATTAACAGGCGCCAACTGGCCCTCATTTGCATAAATAATACCATATGTGTGGTTTTGTTGCAGTCAGCAAACAGCGAATAAAGGTGATTAAACACTGATTAAAACTCGCTGATGAATGCTGAGAGTCAAGCGACCACGTTAAAGCCACCCCATCCATCATCCATCAGCAGTCAGTCAGAAAGTCAAGAGTCCATCTCAGGCACACAGAGGACTCAAGCTAGCTGGGCATGCCCACGACACCGCTAGATCAGACTAGAATCCAGAGTCTTCAATTAGCCACTCTACTTTGCGCTCCATCAGCCAACCTACGGAGGAAACTCATTTCGGCCGCTCGCCAAAACTCATGAGCATCGATGAGGGGGGGGCAATGTCGATCGACCGCTAAATCGAAAGCTATGCCTTCTGGCTCTTCACATCGACATTACTGCAGTTGCTGCACCGATTCGCCTTACTGCACTCTTGAGCAAGACCCCGAGATACTTGAACTCCTCACGCCACACTTTTCCGGCTTCACATTCACACACACACACACACACACACACTGACATCCATCTTGGATTCATTGATGAATTTCCTGCTTTCTGTTCCCGCTAACGACCTTGTGTCCAATTTCAGGTGATCCAGACGGTCAGCGCCGTGGACAAGGACGACTTTGCCAACGGACAACGTTTCTCCTTTGCCTTGCCCAGCCAGATGTCCGTTAATCCCAACTTCACCCTCAAGGACAACGAAGGTACATGGAGCTGCCCGGCGGCTTTGTTTGCATTCCTTATGCCCGTCTCCCTCGGGATGCCTCGGCTGTCTCTATACCCCCCCCCCGTATATCGCCGGGCTTAATGTGGGAGGTGGAACACTGCGAGGTCGTCGGTTGGTGAGGAGCAGACGGCTTTTGCCGACTGCGCGCTTGCTGTTGTCAAACGGATTAACTGCGCTCTCACTTCTGTGCACGCGGAAGTTAGTGCTGGAGCCAACGGCAGGTGTTGCCATGGTAACCATCACCACCTCTGGTGGATACCTTGAGTTAGGTTGGTTGCAGAGAAAACGGTTGTTCTCCTGAAGTCAAAGAAGCGCAAAAAAACAATCTAATGCATACCTTTTTCATTGCATGTTTTATTTATATTTATTCATATAATATTTGGGGTGTGTTCTTTGCATTTTCATGCACCCCAACTGTGGCGTCTATGCTTTTATTTGACTTACAAATACACCACAGGGCAAATTTGCTAGTGACAAGCACACACCGTTGGTTTCAGCACCTTGGCACATAGAACAGCGACATGAGCAGAGTGAGCCTGTCAGTCAGAGTGTCTTGTTGGGTAAAGGCGGGGCCGCTAGCATACACACAGCGTGCAGCCATTGCACTCTTTTTATTTAAAGTAATAAAATCTCATCTCCTCAATTTTGCGTATCATCTTGTCAACTGTCACGTGACCCCGCCCTGATGTTATGTAATTATTTTATTATGATTTTAACATTGATTCCAATTACATTTGCTGTCAGTTGAAGGGCTCCTTGCATACAGAAATACCACTGTCCTCTATGG
The DNA here is from genome assembly GCF_037039965.1 of Doryrhamphus excisus. Classification (NCBI taxonomy): domain Eukaryota; kingdom Metazoa; phylum Chordata; class Actinopteri; order Syngnathiformes; family Syngnathidae; genus Doryrhamphus; species Doryrhamphus excisus. The sequence continues at coordinate 21,348,166 of NC_136363.1, forward strand.
GATGTATATTACAAGCACGAAGCAAGGTAAAAAGAGGTATAAAAATAGCCAGGTGACTTTGCAATCCCGTTCAGAAGGTAAATCAAATCAAAGATGTTCAGCTCGGGACGACGGGCGTCGGATCGGGCGCGAGTGTTCCGGAGGATAATAAACGCCGCCTCGCTGTACTTGTTTGTCCTCGACATGGGAACAACTAAGAGGGCCGAGTCAGAGAAGCCATTTGCGCTCCAATAAAAGCAGCTTGACATCTTCCCTGATAGCATCAGGCGGACCATTAAGAGACGCCGGCGAGATGGCGTCTTCTGGTAGCGGGTCTTGGAAAGTCGGAGAAACGTTCTACAGTCTGCTGGTCCATAAGGACACGGTGTCCATGGCGATGATGAAATTCCCCCAAAACGTGGAGCCATCTGCTGCCAAATATCCCAATGGCAGCATCGAGCATGGAGCAGAGAGGCCCTCTCGCTGCAACGCTCCATGGTAGCGTTTTCGGATCACGCTGTTCGACTAATGGCGCATGGTAAATTTGGCTCCTGCTGCACAGCATCCCTCCTTCTCCCCTCAAACAAACTGCAGCATAATCCCCCCGTGGGACAGGACGCCTTTTGTGTCGGACATGGAAATAGAACATTGTCCCTCTATTAATCAGTTGCTGCAGAAAGTTGGAGGGGACCGTACACAAAATATCACTGAATGGTCCAAAAAGCTTCAGCTCTTCAGCTCTTCAGGGAGAAGGTTCTCCAAGAGTGTGTGGACGGAGCGAGGTTGTTCCAGGCTCTTATAGAGTCCAAGTCCTCAAGGGTGGGGTGGCATCAGAGCTGATTAAATGTTTTTTTTGTGTTGAACTGGACTCAACTTCTTGGGCCTTTTTGTGGATGGAGCATCAAAGCGATGATTCCCTTTTGACACGACTCGACACGCATGCAGGACGTATGAAATATTAGCGTGAATTCATTATAAATGCGGGTTGCAAGTATGACATAAGACAAAAAAAAAGGACATTATGCCATACGGACGACACAAAAAGACGTACAAAACGCGGAGTTGCCACTACTTCATGACACCATAAAGGGGAAAAGAAACAGTCCCCAGGCTTCGCTACACATCTTCAGCGTAATGAGTGTAATGTTAGCACTTTAGCTCACGTCGCTATGCGAGTGTTACCAATGTGCTTGTCCTCCTGTCCCACTCTAATGTTCCGCTGTTTTAGGTGATGTATGGTATCAATTAGGTTGGACAAACACCATTAGCTTTTCAATACGCTACACCAGGATGTCTCAGAGGAACAAATGTTCCGACTCCTGGTGACTTGCAGTTTGAGTCGTTGAGTCCGGTCTACTTTGTCCAAAAGATGTCAAAGCAGCTACATTCTTAGCGTTAAGCTCCGGCGGCTCCGTCCAACCCACTCATCTGCAGTGGCAATAAAAAGAAGAAGTCCTAATGTGGATTAGAAGTCCTTTGCTGTGTCGGCCAGAGCGGCACAATGCGGCGGCGTGCCGTTTGACGACTGTGTCTCGTAATTAAAGTAAGCTGCTCGCGCTGCCAGCCTCCCTTTCCTTCTTTTATGTTGGCTGCTCGGTGGCAGGCACCCCCCTTAAAAAAAAAAAAAAAAAAAAAAGACCTTCTGTTGTGACGAAAATCCCTCTCAGTCATTCACACCGCTAAATCTCTCATGACCTCCTTTTTCCGCCTGCGTTACACTCGCCTCGCCGTGGATCTTCATGAGGAGTTCTCGCCTGGCGCTTGTTTGCGGGATTATGTGTACAAACCCGCGATATGAATTCCATTCAAATGCGTGGAGGGGCCAAAGACGAGATAGAGGGAGGGTTCCAACACTGCCACCGAGGCCTTTGTTTGGTCCATACATTGGCGTCAAGTGGTCCAGTAGCTTGGACTTTGGACTTCTGTTTGCGATCTTACAGTGACCTTACTTGCTAGCCTACTTCTGTGCTAATAAAGTGTTGATTCATGCTAATCATCAATCCCAAGGGTCGCTGCGTCACCCATGTACTCGTCTCCAACAAGATGAATGTGCACAAAAGGAAGCAAAAAGGACATGGCCTATTTTCACGTCCTGTCCTGTCTTGTCCTTTTTAATAAATGATGAAAATGTCCTGGTTTTCATCGTTTCGTTAAATTCTGCAGCATTATGGCACGCTTCCATATGCAACGTAATCCCTGACAGGCTGCCGTGAGCGGATGCAAAAAGAAAAACATGAAACCAAATTCTGGTTCCAACTAAAACTGGAGAGTTTGACTTCAGGTTCCTGCCTCGTTCTTACTTTGGGACGTGTGTCTTTTATTATAGATATTATTTTGTTTTTCCAATGATAAGATGTCTTTAAGTGAACTTGGAGACATTTGAGTAGGGAAGATCAGCATTAAGCATCATGAAAATAATATTTAATTCAGACCCGTCACGAAATATAATACTAATTTGTAACAACAAGGTCAGGCAAAATGATCTGATACATTTGTAGGTTAAATAAAAGGCAAATAAAGTAAAAGTAAAACGTGTTTTTATTTCCGAAAAGTACATATAATGCCATTGTTTGTTTGTTTTAAAAATTAAATCAATTCTGGCAGTTTGAGGTCGGCCGGTTGATTTTGGTTTCAATGCAGATCCAGTAGCTGTGAAGTTGGTAACCCATAACAAGATGGTGCTGGAGCTGGTACGGGATCAGGTCTACCGAGATTGAAGTGCAAACGGAACGGAACAAAATGCTCACCAGTCCAATTCTTGGCATTATATGAAAAAAAAATTGCATTATATGTACTTTGCAAAAGTAAACACTTTTTTATTTTACTTTATTTGCCTTTTATTTAACCTACAAATGCATCAGATCATTTTGCCTGACCCTGTATATGATTTATTTATGCCCTGTGATTGGCTGGCGGCCAGTCCAAGGTGCACCCCACCTCTCGCCTGAAGACAGCTGGGATAGGCTCCAGCATACTCAACATTCTGAGATTAAAGCTGGCTATGTTTTATTCTAATTTGCCACAAAAGGCTGTGCCAGCTGCGGTGGTAATGGTTCAAATCAAAGAAGAGCTCGGTCTAATGGCGCAGATTGCCGTGATGCATTTTCAGGCAATGGGTGTATGGCGCTCGGGCGTCTGCATTTGCCGCTTCTGGACAGATGACTCTATTGATGGAGTGGTAATTTAGCTCAGTCGCTGCAAAGTTGACTTTCAAGAGGAGGTATTAGCGAGCGCTTTCACTGCTTTTAAATGTCAACGTGCCTCGGCGACGTCACTCACTCGCCAGAGAGCGGCCGGCGCAATTGTCGGCCGTTAAAAGCCACATCACCGCTTTGCCACCAACTTGTTAAATGCGTTCAACTTTACTGTTCCACTTTGTTCTCATTACCTGTCACTTTGCGTTGACATTTCCCCGTCGAGGGGGGGATGAAGTGATCTTTAAATAAACCCCGTGCATAAATAGATCAATTGATTTCTGGAGGTATCCGCTTTCCATACTAAAAGGGCCTCCTAATATTACCGCTGATCGGCGCTCGTGGAACAGGAGCTGTCAAGCGGCTGATGTGTGGGACGTTTAATTAGCCTTCATGTCATTCACGCTGGGGGGGGTCGGGGGGGTGTTACACGTTGAATTCCCAAACAAGGCGCAGTGTTATTGGTGCAAATACACTCTAAATGTGCTTAACAAGAAGCTATCACTTGTAACTAATCCGACAACATAAACACACTGGACACTTTATTAGGTACACGCGTCACAGTAATAAGATCCAATACGATGATCAATTAATTGGAGTATGCGGTCTATTTTTATCCTCAATAGTCATGTTCCTGCTAGGCATGCTAATGTCTGATTCAGCACATCCGGGAAGGGCAAGAGTGCTCCATCCACTTGAGTGAACTCTGTCAGCGTGGGAGTTCACTCTTACATTCCTCTCTGGCCAGCGAGTCTGCTCCAAGACACCTCAAGCCCTCTCCGCTCCCTTTAGAGCATTTTCAAACCCGTGTTATGGCAGAGCATGAAGACCAGTATCTCCACTGATGTACAAGAAAGGAGTATTTTGGACAAAACCCTTCTATCCAAGCAACCTGGGAGCAAATCAGATTCGATTAGCCATTAAATTATAAACAATGCAAAGCCTTAATGAGACTAATCAGGCTCCATCAGTCCATGCTCAAAGACTAGGTAGGACAGCTCTAGTCTGACTAGATAGGGCAGCTCTAGACAGAGAGGTTGGTGTAGTATCTTTAGCCAATGCAACCCCTCAGACTAGAGCTGTCCTATCTAGTTTGAACTCTGCTTCATCAGTCCATGCTCAAGGACTAGATAGGACAGCTCTAGTCTGAGAGGTTGGTGCAGGATCTTCAGCAAATACAACCCCTCAGACTAGAGCTGTCCTATCTAGTCCTTGAGCATGGACTGATGGATCCTAGTCCGTCCTATCTAGTCAGACTAGAGCTGTCCTATCTAGTGCTTGAGCATGGACTGATGAAACCTAGTTCAAAGGACTAGCTATCTAGTCCTTGAGCATGGACTGACGGAGCCTAGTCCATCCTATCTAGTTCTTGAATATGGACTGATGAAGTCTAGTCCGTCCTATCTAGTCAGACTAGAGCAGTCTACCAAGTCTTTGAGCATGACCTGGTAAATCCAGCTCAGATAGCATCCAAAACATTTATCAGCAAAGGAGCTAGATTGCTAACATTATAGTCCACAACAACACGCTAGATGCTAGTTTAGCCTATTTGTCATTTTCCAGCTCTCACGTCTGCAGCTGACTGACGGATACTTGGCAGATTTATTTTAAGATGTGCGGTGAAGCCTGAGGAAAAAGGTGTCTTGGTAAAAAGCCTCATCTCATGTGGTAAAAGCAAGCAAAGAAGTGAGGGAGATGACACACGTTACTGGTAGAACATCATTTAGACGTCCATTTTGCATAATAATGTAGCGGCACCGCTCCTGTGGTTCTAATGATGCTTTGGAAGGACGCACTTGGGCACGCATGTGAGACGTCTTCAGAACAAACAGGAAGCGGCTGTGATCTCCAAGCCGGCCGAGATGGCATTTAACGAGATGTGAGCCGCTCTTAGGCGCACACTTTGCCTCCTCGCCTATTACCTGCCTGCGTCGTAGACTCGCACCCGACGCACGCACGTCGGCAGATGGCTCGTCACGCCGCGGCAATAATCAAGACCTGCTGCGGGAGGCGGACTGATGGGGGGGGGGGGATTAGCATGTCCTAATTGAAGTGCGCCGCCACTTTGCGGTCGGCGTGGAGAGGATGCTGTGCTGCTACCTAGCTTGCATCGTCCTCCACCCCCCCAGCCCCCACCCGCCTCCACTCATCATCCAAAGCTTATTTGCACAACCCCCCTACGTCTCCTCACAACACGCCAAACAGCCCCCCCGCCCGGCCGCCTGCCAGCCTGTCTGCGTGCCGATTGGGCGATACGGCAAGTCGGACTTAATAAAGCCTGAAGTGTGCGTTGTCATACCAACTGTCCATCATTATAATTATTGGGAGATGGAGCCCAGATTGGAGAGGGAGGCCAGGTCTCACAGCAGTGGCGGAAGAGAGGGAGGGTGGTGGGCGGCGGGGGGAGGGGGGGGCATGTACTCTCCCTGTCCTGTTCAGTCATTACGATACAGACGTTAGCATCACTATCTCAAGCTGTAAGCCGCACCTCAATCATCGTCTTTTGTCAGCGTGTCTGTATTTACTGACTTTTTCCTGTCGCCGTTGCAGACAGCACGGCGGGCATCATCGCCAGGCGGCGGCGCTTCAACCACCTGACCCAGGAGCTGTACGAGCTGCCCGTGGTGGTGTGGGACAGCGGGGAGCCGTCGCTGAGCAGCACCGGCACCTTGACCCTGCGCGTGTGCCCCTGCCAGCGCCACGGCAAGATTCGCATGTGCCAAGGCGAGGCCTTCCTGTCCTCGGCGGGCCTCAGCACGGGGGCGCTCATCGCCATCCTGTTGTGTATCGTCATCCTGCTGGGTGAGTGGTGGGGGACGGGAGCTTTTGGAGGGTCTGACAAGGGCAAACGGAGGAGGAAAAAGGGGCGGGTGGACTTCAAAGGACGCAGGTGGGATTCAAATTGAGGCTGGGGAGAATTAAGAGGCCTGGGGGGGGCAGAAGAAGAAGAAAAAGAAGAGCTTGTGAAGGACACAGCGAGAGGAGAGCGTGAATAGAAACGCAAAGGACAAAGACGACAAAAGACAGGAAGTGCAGGGTTGCTGCGGCTCGGAGAGAACTCGTGTCCACTTTGGCCGCCTTTTTCTATAGCGCCGGTCCTCATCGGGTCACGGGTGAGCTGGAGCCTATCCCAGCTGGCCTGCCTGTCTCTAAGAAGAGGCGCTATTGTGTACCGCAACCACATTGCACTTTGGGACACCCCAGGTCTAAACGGTTCCCGCACGTTTGACATACTCGCTACACAACACCTCGCTATCGTACCTGGAGCTGTGCCGTGTTGCCATGGCAACCTGCCTCAGCACCACGATATATATAAACTTCTGAATTGTGTTTCCACTTTATAGGATAAGAGTAGTTGTGAGATTGTACTGAAAATGCTTAGTGAAGGCGACAGAAAAAAAAAAAAGCCATGAGGTGTCTCATACCAGACGTGTGCGCCGTGGCGGGGTGGACATGATGCGATTGAACACTGCCTCGTGCCAGCGATTGTCTCAGGGCGTTGAACATGATGCATATTCATGCTGGCTTTCCTCGACGCAATGCCACAGAGGCCGGCGAAAAAGGCCAAAACTCCTCTCGCCGCAAACACTCCAAACGGCAGGCAGAAGCCGCGTTCTCTCGTCAGCACGGGTTTTGACAAAAGCCTGAAGTGGGTGGGATGTGATGAGGGTCAGTAAAACGGACCGCAGGCTGCAGCTTTCTGTAAAATTACACGCTGAAGGCTGAGAGACCCATGCTTTGTGTCACCTCTGCCGTGGTCACATTCAAGTACTTTCTCCATCGCTCTTTGCAGAATGTTCACACAATCGCTGCAGTTTGTTCACATTTAGAAGAAAAATAATCCAGCCGTCCTTTTTCTAAAGCGCTTGTCCTCATTGGCGTGACGGGGCACGTAGACTACATGCAAACATTCACTCACACTCACATCTGTGGACTATTTAGAATCTCCAATTAGTCCAGCAGGGTTAAAAATCCTACTGGAAATAGGAAATACTTTCAACCTATAATATGCATTCCGTAGGTATTATGACAAAATTTCAGATAATGAGCTTTCCGCATTTGGGAAGAAGTTTGGGATGGCTCAAAACGCTCAGTTTCAAAAGGCGTGGTAAAACTGCCCCTTTGTGATGTCACAGATAGATTAGTATAGTTCCTCACAGTTAGGAAGTTATTATTTCCAAGCTTTGGCGGGCTACATGAAATGATGTGGCAGGCCAGATGTGGCCCCCAGGCCATTCGTTTGACACCTGTGGTTAATAAAAGCTGTATTTTTACACAAAAAAGGAAAATTTGTAAATAAACAGACGTGGCTAAAACCTGATGCTCGCTGGTGGTTGGAAATATGACATTCTAGAACAAGTTTCTGCCATGTCGGACCAATTTTAAACATATACCCCCCCCCCCCAAAATGGTGGTTGAACAAGCGCAATAATTGGACTTCAAGATGCATTTTTCAGTAAAAAAAAAAAAAAACAAACGCATGTAAATGTTTGAATGCTCGCTGAACTGAGCTCTTGCACGGTACAATGGCACCTAGCGGGGAAGTTCCATGGAGTATTTTTCCACGAGTAGCTAGACAAAACAGTAACACAGACAACAATCTGCAATCACACAACCCCCATAGCGTTTGCGGCCATCACCTAACCTTCCATCATCTTGCAGGAAAAGATAGTAAGTGTCACCCTCAAGTTTGAGCAACGGCGCCGTTATTAAGCAAGAGAATAATAAAACGGAAATGTGTTGTTTTTTTTGACACAATTGCATTAATGCAAATGCTTGCTTATCGGTTTTGGGCTGCAACTGTGTCATCATCGTCAAGCTTGCTTATCAGCACGCGCGAGTGATATAAGCATCCGAATGCAGCATCTCCCCTTCAAGCCTTCACCGCCGCATCTCACTATACGAGTGTCATAATGAAATATATTTTCATCTGTTGTTTATCCATCCGGAAGACGGCTCTTATCTGTCATTTACCGAGATCTGTGGTGCAAGAATGTGGAAGGGGGGGGGGGGGAATGTTTCAAAAGCTGTTTTATGGCTTTTCATTTTCATTCCTTTTCCATTGCGCTGGATTGTTTGTATGAATGCAACGTGAAGATTCTGCTGGGTGTGCCTCGCCTCTGCCGGTGGAGCATAATGAACTCCCTTCAGATGGTAACGCCGCTGTAAAAATAAGCAACCCCCCCCGCCAACCACCATACACACGGCTGACACCATCTGAGCAGATGATGGCGTTAACATCTCACACAGAGGTCATCAGTAACTCAATTTACAGCAGATAGCACGTCGACTTCATTAACATTGGCATTTCCATTCTGCAATATTATATTTATGCGCCTCCATTACTGACCGGCGATAAAAACTCAGATGATTGCGTACGCAAACACATGTTCCCTTTCTCTCATCATCGTTTTGCATTTTGCGTCCCGGCTCGGCATGTGGCTTAAATTAGCGGTACAGATGACGACCAGACAAGCGTCAAAGCCGACAGCTTGCGTGGGGAGCGCCATTGCTGTTGGCTGAAGCGTGTTATTGATTTACAGTGCCTCCACGCTTGGTCGCATTTAATGTCGCCGTATAAAAATCGGATAAATATGTAACGTGGAATCAGCTTGTTTTATGAGCAACATTTGTGTTGGTTGTGTACTGTAAATGGGATTTGATCCAGTTGATTTAACATTGGAGTCAGATGTAGTATTTATAGCAACTGTACTGCAACAATACCAGTAAAAAAAAAAAATACTACGCAAAACTAATGACTAACGATGCATCTGTTGGAATGACGCTTGGATAACAGTTGGGAAAACTGTCAACGTCACATCAGATGACTTATGTTTTCAATTGAAAATGGCTCAGGTAAAGAGCCCTGAGGCACCCCAGAAGCTGTGTTTGCTTAACCAATATAAATGATTACTTATGCTACAATATGGCTGTTTTTGGGTCCTTCAGCTATCGTGGTTCTCTTCGTGACCCTGAGACGGAGCAAGAAAGAGCCGCTCATCATCTCAGAGGAAGACATCCGTGAGAACGTGGTCACCTACGACGACGAGGGCGGCGGCGAGGAAGACACGGAGGCCTTTGACATCATCGCCCTGCGCAATCCGGCTGCCGCCGAGGAGCTTAAGTTCCGCCGGGACGTCCGCCCCGAGGGGAGGCAGCTCTGCGGCGGGCACCGGGGCCACCGGAGTCCCTCGTTAGAGCTGGACGAGGTGGACGTTCACGAGTTCATCAAACAGAGATTGGTGGAGGCCAACATGGACACGAGCGGCCCGCCCTATGACTCACTGCAGACCTACGCCTACGAGGGCCAAGGGTCACCCACGGGGTCCATCAGCCCGTTAGACTCTCTGGGCACGCAATCGGAGCAGGATTATCACTACCTGGACAACTGGGGGCCTCAGTTCCAGAGACTGGCAGAACTCTACGCAGAGGCAGATTCAAATATGAAAAGTTAGTGTGTGATTCCATTCCTTTGGGAACCAAACCGGATTGAAATACCTTTGGAATCTTTTGCGGACCGTGTGACGAAATCAGATCTCTCGTGGTTTTTACCTTCTCATTTGAAGAAACCGCTTTTTTTTTTTTTTTTTAAATCCTGGCTCCTTCATGTGGAACTACTCGATCAAATTTTGAGAAGAAAGAACACTATGGGGAAAAATGAAAGGGATATTTTCCTTGTGTATATTTTTTATTGCTCAATAAAAGTTCTGATATCCATGTGGGTGGATATTACGTGAGAAAAGTGCAAGCTTGTCTTCTTCATCCATCATGCAAGTCGTTAAACCGAGAACGGATGCCTTCCAGATTGGATACCGACGGATCAAATCAGCATACGTGTAATTTACTCGCTGTGGCCTTTTTAACACGTCGAACCGCGGCGTCCGCCAGGATGGCTATTGACGTATCGTCCCACAGCTTTGAGGTTAATTAAAGCTCTCTTTTACAGTGTCGGTTAGCTTTATGGCGCTGGAGTATATTGCGACGGACGCACGTAACAATGCTCCGCAGAGCAGTTAGAGGAGGGGCAGGCAAAGTTTCCGAGGCGTGATTGTTAGGGCCACGCTCAGATTAAAAAGAGCTTGAGTTTTTCTTGGAGAAAGTCCGAGCGCCATACGGAGTGGGAACAAATAGAATGGCAAAGATTTGCATTAATGTGTTTACCCAAAGCTATGCAAAGAAATTATAGAAATGTCGACTTGGATGGTTTACTCTGTTTACCTCAACATCTACGATTTTTCTGGAGGAATTCAGGGGCTTATCCTGGATGCTCCCATACGATTCTAGAACCATACCAGTTGGGTGTTGAGGTCTAAGGTCTGGACGGGGTGAAGAGGGTTTGAGATTGTGGGTAGGCCCATCGGTTGTTTGTTGGGGAGGAATACCCTGGGATTTAGGAGGCTTGTTAAGGCTACCCATCCATCCATCCATCATCTTCCGCTTATCTAAGTCCTTGGGACAGCAGTCTCAGTTGGGAAGTCCTGGGTCCTCTCTTCCGGGAGGATACTACCCCGGAACACTTCACCAGGAGTACCACTCCCGGATGACCAACCTCCTCACCCTCACTGGCATCTGTGATGTTATTCTTTGGGTCACAATACCAACCCCAAAACCAAAAAGTGAAGTCAACCTATACCAGAATTGTGTTTCTTTTATAATATTTGGTCCTATCTATTGTACGAACGAGAGACCAACTTGTCATTGGGGTTGAACCATCTCCATCAAACCATCTCTTACCTCTTTTGTGCGGTAGGAATGGGCTTACCTGACAGAATGATGACCATCAAGGGCGTCAGAGAAGCAAAAGTTGCCTGGGTCTGGCCTCACGCCCTCCCTTCCTGCTCCAGTCGGGTCTTTTCCTTCAGAAACGCTGATGACAGCCTCTGGAAGAAGACAAAAGGAAGACTGATGAATATTTTAAATCCTCCTCTTGTAGCTCCCGTCTTTTTCCCTTGCTAGTTATCGTCTCCTGAGTGTGTTTTTGTCTTTGTCACAAGAACACAGTCAGCCGTCTTCTCTGGGAAGGTCCCGTAAGGGTAACTGAAGGAGAAGCTCCCGAGTCGACATTCCTTACGTCTTATTCAGTCACTGTACATTTATCACAGTCCGTCTTTTGGTACAATTTCATTATCAGACTTTCTCCGCAAAATCAATGCTTGGATGCAGTTGCCAGGGGAAACAAAAGAGGCTGGAATGCTTAATTTTGTTCCAGTGGGAGAAAAGTCAATAAAAGTCCACCAAGCAGAGATGATTTAGTTGCACAATTTTAAGACAATTAACACGATATTGGATGCGACTCGACCCCTCGAGTCGTGATGACAACATCATTTCCTGTGCCGATGCACCGCCTGTTCCTGTGTGTTGTCAGCCCATGATTGCAAAATCCCATCAGTGTTGGAGTAGTTACTGGTTAGCTAATTAAGCATGCAATGACACTTTCAAGTTTTAGCTGAGAAACAGACTTGAATGCAAATTCATTAAAAAGCCGTGTAAATTTTCCGCTCCGGCGCCGAGCGTGTGTGGGAAATGAACCAGGAGATAAGCGCTCGACACTGAGAGGTTTACACGGATTAAAAGCGTCACTCCTGGAAATAAAGATCTCATTCTGGCGAAAGCCCTTGTGAATCTATCGGGGCGATGCCGTGTTTTCCAAGAAGTCGGCTCACCAGATGAGAACTGTTGTCTGGAGCTTTATTTCCGATGCTGTGAAGTGAGCGCCAACGCAACAGGTCTACATCCCTCTAATTGCACCGCCATTTTGGATAATTAGAGGCCTGAATTTGGAGGACAGAGACAACCCTGGTAAAACGGAGGATGGAAGACCAAAACACATTTAAATCAACACAACATTGGAAGACATGCTATGTTAGCATAGGTAGCATAGGTAGGTGGAATAGTACTTCTATTGCAGTATATTGATCATTAAATTCATCTTGAATAGTATTTGGTCTTTTCTTGGGGGGGGTATAATTTGTCAATATTGATGATGAGCCGTTTGATCAATAACTACACAGATAATATTGACAAAGCAAGAAGCTAGGCTACAGTTATGGAACCACATTACCCCACAACATTTTATAAAGTTAATTACCGTATTTTCCGGACTATAAGTCACACTTTTTTTTATAGTTTGTTGTTCCTGTGACTTATAAACGAAAAAACAGTTTAAATTTTATATTTACATATAAAATTGTCATCTTTTCTGTTTATTTTTTGTGTAGCTGAATAAGCATTGTGTTAGCATATCTTACACCTATTCAGCCTGTTCTCTATTCTTTTATTATTGTTAGAACTTGCCTTCCAAGAGGACATAATGTCTGTTTTGGTCAAGTAGTTTAGAAAATAAATTACTTGCAAAAAATGCGACTTATACTCCAGTGCGACTTATGTTTTTTCTACCTAATTATGCATTTTTGGCCTAGAGCGACTTATAGTCCAGAAAATATGATATATATCAATTTATTTGCCACTATTTTTTTCATGAAGTCAACATTTATGACTCAACACTGCAAAAATCATGAAGCTAGTTTGGAGTGGAGCTCAACTTTTTGACTCCCTTGTCAGGTTTTCAGCCAGCAGGTTGGGCGGACGTGTCATACGTGTGCACGTGCTTGTGATTTAATGATCCGCGGAGACAACCCGCGGGGCCGGCGAGGTCGGAGGCTCGTGCAGCGAGAGAGCGTGTGCATCTTATAAATGTTCATGACTCTGGAGTGCAAGGAAGGTGATTTGGAAATAAACACATCAAAGCCCGACGCAATCCTTTCAAATGCAAGCGTGCCGTCATTAAGACGGCTTCCACAGCCAAAACTTTGGGACTTTTGTTTGCAGCCAAACTTTTTTCTTTGCCAGCATCTTTATTATTTATGTATGTATTTTTATACATGTGTAAAACCTTTTTTGGGCAAACTTTAGGTAATGAGGGGGCTTTCTATTACATCTAAAGTAGCCCAAAAAGGGAAGTGGATCCACTTTCATACCAACTCGCAGTGTGAAAGCAGAATAAAAAGGGATCAAGGGCTTTTAAACCAGTTCCGTCCGTCTTAAAGGACCAGTTGTCGGCCAAGGAAACTAGATTGAAATCAGATCAAAGGGTGCTGGTGTGAAGCACCCTCAATGCGTAGAAAGAAGACTTCTCTGCTTTCATTTGTTGGGAATCCGACGCAAAAACTAAATCAGTTTTCACTCATTAAGCCCCTAAAAGTACTGAATTTCACCCACTCATCACTTTTCAATCCCTTGTTTGTGAAGGAATCCTTCACAGAAATCCACAATTGTGTCCGGAAGCAGTACCGGGTGATAAAAGATATATATGTTTTATATATATAGCAATATAACTTCACATACTTCATGAAAGAACCGAGCGACGCCGCTTGAAAAGAGATCTCCACTTGCTGCAAGGCGACTGATTGAATTAGTCAAGTCCGTGTTAACATTTCACCTGGGTGCTTCACGTGCAATTAGCTGCGACACGCCGACATAAACAATGAAGAACGAGAGCGTCGTCGCCTCCGTTCCAGACAGCTGACCTACATAGCCGCCCGCCCGCCTCCTCGCCGCTGAAATCGAAACCCGCCTCGTGAAAACGAGACGCGGCGCTTAACGTGCGTGGAATGAAGTCCAAAACGCTCCGGCGTCTGATCCGCTTCCCTCGCCGCGTTCGAGGAGGAGGTGGGAAGCTTGCAATCCTGGCCCACTAATAAACGAGGCAATCCGCTCCCATCCACGTTGCTTTGACATACATATTTTGACTACGTATTGAGGTACACCACAATAACATCTATCCAAGTGTTAGTCATGTAGTATTTTTGCATTACTCTTTTTTTTCATTTACAGTACACATATATAACCAGTTTTACGTTACTGTTACTACATCTACTGTTAGCATTTTTTATTATTGTTATAATGAGCAGCCTCGTGTTGTAAGGAGAAGAGAATAGAAATAGAAAAGTAAGATACAGACAGGCTAAAGCTAATTAGCAGCAGTAGGAAGTAGGAAGACTATTCCCGTCTTTTCTTATGTCATTATCACAAGGTCTCGTCGCCAAAGAGAAAAAAAAAAAAAAACGATTGTGGCGATGGGCTGGAGTCAACCCAAGTAACTAAGACGATTAAGCAAGAATTATTCTAAAGTGTTCGGGTGCTCGCCGGTGCCAGGATCAATTGCGGCAGGATGACGGTGATGAAGAGAGACGCCCCTGCACAGGTGTAACACCCCCCCTCACACCCCCGACAGTCTGTGCACAGCTAATGGAGCAAGGAGCCTATTGTTTTTCATGGCCGAGGGAACTCGACTAGTTTTTGATGACATCCGAGCCAGGAGTGGCGGGGGTCACGTGGTGGGGGGGCATCTCCTCCGTTGACTTTGGCTTATTGCAAGAATGTAATATGTTTGCATCCGATGTCCTTTTGGCTCCGTTTGCTAGTTGAAGTCATCCATACGTGGTGGTCGGGGTTACCATGGTTACCAAGTGCTGTTGTGTTGCCGATTGTGTTTCCAGTGCCGCTGCTGTTCCAGTTAAAATATTCCACGCTCCCTCACTGCCGTGTTGATGATTGCCGTGACTTTGATTCCACAACAGGAAGCTCATATCGCCAAGGTCTCGGCAGTCGCCACACGTCCATCCATCATTGGGGTTTCCAATCCCGACTGCGTGACCGTGTAGCGGTTACCGGTTACTGTACGAGTGTGTGTGTGTGTGTGTTTGATTGTCAGCCCATTTATCTCTGGCGACAGAAGCGAGCATGGCAGAGTTTGTCATTGACAGGTTGGTGCGAGAGGGGGTGCCAGGTGTACTCATTTGTTTTGGGAAATAATTGGGAATTAAGAGGATAATGAGGCCTTTGGGGAGCCGCTGATGAGCTCGTCTCACATCCCCGATGAATGAGAAGCAGAGTGTGGGGAAGACTTTGATGGGCCTTCAACACACACTTTGTCACGACCCAAACAATAGACGTCCTGTTGCCGTACAATTACAAAAAGAACCGTTCTTGTACTTATTGACCAGTTCATTTGGTGACATCATCTTTTGAAAAAGCTGTACAATTCTACATGTTTAATACGTTGGCTTTTAAAGTAGCCTGACAAATTCACTACTCAATCTGGATCTGATCCAGAATGCACAATACAACAGTGTAAATGGACATGTAACCACCCCATTTCATATTGTAGCTGCCAATTTAGTTTCTTTCAGGTTAGCTTCGTTATAGCGTTCAGATTTACTGGTAACTAGTTACTTTTGTAGTGGAGTAACTAAGTTACTTTGAGAAGTAGCTTGTAACTATAACTAATTACTTTTTTTAAAATAGCGTGCCCAACACTGTTCACGACCTTCTAAATATGCTTTTTTTACAGCATGAGAGACCTCTAGATATGAAATAACAGCCCTATAGTCACTATTAGATGTTAATAAGCACTCTTAAACCATTTTTATTGGCGTACGTTCCGTTTCCAGCTCCTACACTATGACATGAGTGGTACAGTCCGTGCGGCGTTATTAAAATCTCTAATTGGGATTGACTTGAAAATTCTCACACGGCTCAACTCGCTCTACAAATGGCCACAGGATTCGGTCCACACCTTGAAGCGACTAACAAGCACATACTGTATGTGTCAAATTAGAGCAAGATGACATGAAAAACATGGCGGCCATGGAGCAAGATCAGAGAAGAGGCTATACTGTATGTATTAGCCTATGCTAGCATGTATTCCAAAGGATTTGGAGCCCAACTCATACATTTCAGGACTTCTCTATCCAAGCTTTGATATCAAAATTCCTTTCCTCTGTGAGAAAAATTGCCCCGAAGCGTTGATGTTGACATACGGACGTTGCGACAGGAAGCCCAGCTGGGAGGAACAGGAGCACGCGCCATGGCGGCATGAGGAAGGACCACCCCTGCTCACCACTGTTTGCACTGGGGTGATTATGTATATTTATGTGGCTCACTGGTGGGGGTCTCCTGAGTCAACCGCATTATTCTGGATGTGGAGACAGCAAGTCTCGAGGGGGGGGGACGTGACTCTCTTGTTTCTGCCGGCCATGTTTGTTTCTGTAGGAGAACGGTGGCTTGCTAAACAGCGTCTCGCTGAATACCAAATGAGATGTAAAGTGCGGAGGGAAGTTTAAAAGGAATATCAAACAGGTAGAAATAATGACTGGCTTGAGGGGCGGGGGGTGGGGGGGGGGGGGTAGGTTCTTCACAAAGGCTCGCGCTCGGTTTTACAAGACAAACCCGACTCTTTGCCCACGATATGATCAGGCACGATGGGGATTCTATTCATTTACAAGCTTTTCATCCGTGATACCTTGTGTGTGAGTGAAGATAAGGAAATACCACCCCATGGCCACAAATTGTTTTCACTTTATTTCAATTTATATTCACTTTGTGTCGAGGCACAGGAGGGTTTCATCTGCATATTTGTTGGGGTTTTTAACTCTTACCAGACCAAGCGGAGACATTTCTATGTATTAAATACAGTACATGACATATTTGGAAGGAGGGGCTTGAAGTTATGTAGTATTCCTGTAGTCCTGTCATTTATCCTTCTTATTAAAATACAGTAAAATGGCCATATTTCAGACATAGTTGGTGATTAATTTTGCGATTAATCCGATTGCAATTTTAAATAGTCGACAGCCTTAGAAAGAACACAAATTTAATCCGACAAAAATGTCTCTCCTTTACCTAGTGACCACAATACTACATATAACTTGTCTTTCGATATTTTTATAATATCACCCAACATCATTTATTAATTGATTATTTTTGACATAGTGAGGGGTTACTTATGTCTATGATCACTTTCCATGTCTACTGCATTAGGGGATACCAGTATAAAGGTGACTTTAGGGGTGCTATGTCATGACTATAGGGCTCTAATGTTAAAAAAAGAACGTATTTACAAGGTATTTTCAATTTATTTACGTTGAATAACTCCTACTTTCTTTTACATTAGTGGGGTGTGGAACTTTGAATGGAAACACTTTCACTTAAGATTATTATTATTATTATTTTCAAGTCATCAAACTACAATCATCCCGGGTGATGTCAGAGTCCAAGTCTGATTGCAAGTCTTTGATATTGTCAAGTCCAAAGTAACCAAAATAGTGACTGGGGTCCACATCCCTTTCAGCAGAGCACATGGGAGATCATTAGGAAGGCGGTGAAGGGGAATAAAATAGAGCGGCGAATGGGGATTAATCATGATTATTTTGGGATGAATCTGATTACAATTGTTCATCAATTGGCAGCTTAAGTCTGAAGAAAACACGATAAAAGATGTTTTTGTCCTTTTGTAATTTGGAGCAAATACTTGTCTTGTACAATGACAAAAAAAAGCAACAAAAGCCATTCCACATAAAAAGCCCAAATAGCTGCTTCACTCAAGGATTACATTTATTTGTGTTGATAGCGGATAAGGAGGAGAAAATGAGCCGCCTAATTGATTGTGCCTTAAAATAAAGTTGAAGTACTTCTGGTGTTAACTGCAGCACAACAAGCAGTATAAGCGCGAATGAGGAATGATGAGTTTTGCGCTGCAGGGACTCTGCAGGTAAGATCATTTCCTGTTCCCGGTCACGGGGTCCAGAAGAAGAAGAAAGCGAGGACAATGGGCGTCCCCAGAGTCCGGTAGCAGCGCGGCAAACAGCGAGGAAACGTTTGCATGACATATTGAAATGGTACGCCGGCGTTACTCAAAGCTAATAGCGGTGGCGGTTAAGCCGGCGTCTCTGAGGTGAGCTTATTTGCTGCCGCCGAAACAAACAAGTGCAATTCCCACACACAACTTTTATTACACTTCCTGTGGCAACGTCGGGAAAAAGACAAAAGAAGCGCATTCGTCAGTGCAAACACCGTGCCCCGGAGTGGACCGAGTGGAGCAAAGTCAGACAAGCGCTGGATAAACGCACACGGCCCACGCGCCCGTGGCACGCCGCCATTTCTACATGAGCGCGGTCACGTAGGACACACAAGAGGAAGCGTTCAGTGGCGGGCCAAACAGCGCTTCAGGCTGAACTCTGACTGGCGAAAATCGCTCTAAATATCATTGATTGGGCTCAGGCGGAGACGAGCGTGACACGGCAACGAGGGGGCGGTCATGGGGGGGGTTCGATACAGTCCAACTTTAATGGCCTTTAACCACAAAATAATGCCACAAATAGAAACGACTTAATCACCCTAATAAACCTACTACAGCATCCAGGCATAAATTAAAACATTATTTTGAAATATGTCCGTGGAAAACTACTTTGGTAAGCTACTGTAACTACTCCTGAACTCTGACCAAAAAAAAAAATAAAAAAAATGTGGCATGCCAAATCCGGCCCCCGGTCCTCAGGTTTGACACCAGCACTTGTAGAGCTGCTTTTTCCCGCTCCTTTTCAGACATGTTGAATAGTGCCAGGGTAATTTCCTGTGACTTTAGCATGTTGGAAATAAACTCCCCGGCGAGGAAGCGGTTATCTGGCAAAATCAGCAAAGGGAGAAAAACAGGAAGCCGCCGCCAAGCGTAACACCTGCCATATTCCGGTTTTTGGGGGGAATTAGCATGAGGATAAAACCCTGCCTCCATGCCGAGTGGGTGGGAGCCAGGCCTCCCCGCTCAGACTCCATTTCCGCGGCACACCGCAACAAATCGAGGCGGGAAGGATTTAAGCGTGCGCGTGTGTGGCCGAACCACTTCCAGGAGCAAATAAAGACGTAAAAAAAACGGTTCGTAAACTTTACAGAGTTGATCCACTTTTTTTTTTTTTTTTAAAGGCAGAAATAAATCTGCATGACATAAACAGATTGTGTTGATTGTGCGGCAAAGAAAAATAAAAAGTTTGATTGTCGGCATGCCAGCTTATCTGCAGACAAACCAAGTAAGTCCAATTTTTATTCAGCAGAATAAGCAACCCTCCTTGTGTCAGCCGCCCCCCCCACCCCCACCCCCACAGGAAGCTAATGATATTGATATTCCAGCCGTCTAGCTAAACCAATATTTTATTTAGCATTCAATGCCGTGTTTTAATGATACAAAGCCAAGGATACCAGCAGAAATAATCCCATTATTTTCACACGGAGGGTGGCGGCGCTTCGAAAATTCTCTTCCATTCTCCTCTACTTTGATTTTCATGATGTTTTGTTGTTTTTTTTTGTTTTTTTTTTTTTAAGTGGACAAGCTGTAAACATCGGCCGTGATGCAGCGGGGGGGGAATGTACAATGACATAATAGTGATGCAATGAATGCAACACATAGCTCGCTATCTGGGTGCCAGCATCCTCTGCTACACGGTCGTTATATTCCGTCAAATATATACTAGTATTTATACCGTATATCTATGCCGGGTGACACGTGGGGGAGATTTTATGTAGGAGCCTGGATGGGGCAAAATACAGCCCAGAAATACTCTGCATCTTAAATGAAGTCTCAACATTATCATTATTATTCAAGACTAAGATTGCATTATTTATTATATTCCAGTTTTGTCACTTACTATATATATTTCTTGTCTACTACAGTGGACTAGTGAGTTTAATAGTGGATTAAATACAGTTTAAATAGCATAAGTATTTTTCCATCTCTCCCTCAAAGAAGCGCCTCACGGTGGCCAACAATAGGTGTCCGTGAACCGCCAACACAAAAGCCTCCGAGTCGGCATTTTCAAGTAAAGTGGTGGCAGCTTGCCGCCACCTTGAACTGTACGCATAACTACGAGGGAAACGACGACGAGAGGAAAAAAAGAGAGTCGAAACACACGGCCGTTGTCGCAGTTCACGGCAACCGACACCGTTCAAGGCGAGCTAGCAGGGCAGGCGGTTGGCCGGCCACTTGAGCAGGAAGCGGCACGTTGGCCGTGACGAGCGTCACGTGATGGATGGCTAATGAGCTCCAAAAAGAAGCACCATTGAGTACTTACACTCCTGTGTCGTGCGATTTATTGATTTATTTCATGCTGACTGACATAAGCCGAGGCGTGAACATCACCATCAAAACCACAAGAGGGCGCCATATAGGCAGGTGACAACAGGGATGTGGCCTGAGATCGGGAGCTTAGTGAAGTTGCTTACTACTTACTAGCTTGCTAGCTTATTAAATGTAGCCTTTTCAGCCAAGTCAGGGATGTTCCTGACGCGTGAACAAGCACCAAAAGTAACGCGAAGCTTCTCGGAAGCCGACAGATCGACCGCCATCGCTCCGTTTGGCGGTGGCCTTCATTCAAGTCAATTAGCTTGCAGACAAAACTCGTTTAGCTCTTCATTTGCAGACTTTTGAAGCATTACAGCAGCGATGTGATCTTACTTGGTGCTTATTTACTACTCTCAGGTTCACACCACGTCCAATCATCCTCTCCAAATCAAAGCCCGAGGCAAAGCATATATTTTTAAAAAGCACTCCACATATGATGAATGCCTTTTGCAAAAACAACCATTAACATTTTCCCAGAATTGCGAAAGAGGGCGTCCATAATGAGGACCTCACCGCCTGTACATTGAGAGACTGCACAATGAGGAAGAGATTTACATGTGAAAAAAGGCTCGGTGATGGAGCCATTATGTCGCCTTCACATGCAATCCCGCAGCATGGGAAGTGATTACAAGCAGCATGGGTGTGGGTTTTTAATTACGTGCTTTGGAAAGAGGAAATATTTCCTGTAGATGTCTTTGGAGTCATACTGGGAAATGGGAAACACACACATGCTTACGTTGTGTTGCTTTGTGTGCATAGGCCACAGTCTCCGCTTGGCTGCGGAAGTCCCTCAGTCTCCTCTGGAATAAACCCTGGACTGTTGTCTGGTTAAGATTTGTGCATGTTTTATACCTGGATGCTCCCGTGTTACACAATGGAAAACTGGAGTGTCGGGCTTTTATTGTGCTTCTGGTCCACAGCAGAGGTGAGGTGAAACTCGCCGTTATCTGCTGACAGGAGAGGAAAAAAAAAAAAAAAAAACGATGGTAGGACGGTGTGACGCGTCAGCATTGGCGTGGCTTGCCGGAATCCGTCGCTGCTGCTGGCAGATAATGAACGTCGACCTTGTTACTTGAGATATGGCCAATGCAATTATGGAAAGTCCCGGGAAGACAACAGTAAACAAACACACAAGTACGTTATTTCACTCCAACTGCACAATACGGATAAAAGGACTCTGACGGCCATCGGTGAAAAGGAACCTTGTTGCATATTTCTCACTAATGCTTTTATTTTGTGTATCATGTCAATGCAAGGCGCAAATGGATAATAAAGTCATGAATTCAACCAGAAGAAATATTACTAGTCAAAGATCCTCTATTTGACCGCGAGTATCGTCTGTATGACAGGAGCGCTCTGCTATTGTTAAGGGTTTACTGTAAACATGACCATCATTGATCCACGAGAAGACAGCAGCCTCTGCTGTTAAGTGCTAAAACGCTAGTAAAAGATCCTCTATATGACAGACACTTTGCTCTGCCGTTTTTACGACCGGACTGCAAAAATGTTTGTCATAGATCCTCTATAAGACAGTTTTTCAGAATTTCCTGCAAAAACACTCGTCAAAGATCATCTATACAATAAATCGCCTGCAAACACACCGATCAAAGATCATCTACGTGATGGAAGAGATCTGTTATTTCAAGTACATGCTGCAAAAATGCCTGTGAATTGTAACAAAGAATTCCAATGTAGTCTGTATGCATGTTGTAAATAAACTAAAGATCCTCTATATGACAGGAGTGCTATGCTGTAAAATGTAAAAATGACAAAGACCCTCTATACAACAAGAACACTGATGTTTTTGAATAATTTACTACCAAATTGCTAGTCAAAGATCCTCTATACAACAAGAACCCTTATGTTTTTCAATTATTTACTACCAAATTGCTAGTCAAAGATCCTCTATACAACAAGAACACTGATGTTTTTGAATAATTTACTACCAAATTGCTAGTCAAAGATCCTCTATACAACAAGAACACTGATGTTTTTGAATGATTTACTACAAAATTGCTGGTCAAAGATGTTCTACATGACAAGTGCAACCTGGTTTGTAAGGACGTACTGCAATGCCAGTCAAAGATCCTCTATGCACAAAGACTGTCAAAGATGTCTAACATGACAGGAGCAATCTGCGGTTCCAAAAAGAGTACAGAGTAGTATAAGAGGAGTATCAGAGTAGTATAAGAGTATAGGATCCTCCATGTCTGAAGCCAACCCCGGGGCGGTTGCGATGTCGTGCACGGTCCAGCGCGTCCCTACTCGAGTCTAAGTAACGAACTGATGAGCAGGCGGATGAAACACAGCAACTCTCAGCCAACGTATTTGCATGTCAGACTGTGTCAGTTACCTCCGCGATCAAATCACGCTAGCGGCGAGCTTTCAGCGGCGCGATAACCTTGTTGGAAGGACGGTCCTCAGACGACGCCTCTTATCAGAGTCTCTCGCCATAATTCACAGGTTCCTCTTTGATGTCGCCGCGCAGGTAGGTCGATGTGCAATAAAAGAATTTCATGCTAATTTCGGCACGGCGCGCCCCGTTCTTAAGAGTGTCTGGGTTGTTTAGGGCCTGATGAGAAGAGAACAAATGGAAGAGAACAATGACAGCGTGTACTTTTCACGCCACTCCGGCGCCGATAATGCAGCCTCAGCGTAAATGTAGTCATTTGTTGGTCGTCGGAACATGGAGTGACTGAAAGGCACTTTTATTAAACACAATCAGGCACTGTTTCAACTGGAGAAATCTTATTATTGGATTCAGATCCAATTGTGCATCTGTTCTCTTCTTTTTTTAGTCTATAGGGTAGCCCTCGTTTACCACGGTTAATTGGTAACCATAACCTATCATGATAAGTCAACTGCTGCAAAGTAGGATTCTGTACTTATAAATGGAATATTTCCATAGAGCATGAAAAAATCTTTTTAAAATAGAATTTAACATTATTAGAGCCCTCCAGACCTAAAATAACACCCCTATAGTCACCTTTGTACTCCTATTAGTCAATATACATAAAGGCTATATGTTCCGTAGGTCACTGGTAACTAGTTACATCCAGTTACCAGTGTAGAATACATATTGCAACTTTCAATGTGTTTTCTGAATGCCTCAAAATGTATTTTAGATCAGTTAGCCATTTTTATGCTTGAAAAAATGCTTCATTTAGGCAAAAGAAAACTGTTTACATACATATTATATATGACACCGATGCCAAATAGGTTCAGGTACAGGCCAATCCAGAACTCGAAAAATCTATTTACAGAATTTTGTGACATACAGGGTTGATAGGAATAGTCGTTTAAGTACAGTCAAACCTCGGTTTTCCAACACCCCAACGACAACAGTCATTACAAACATGATCCCTTTTATTGTGGAGTTGCATCATCACAATGTAAAAGTATCAATATGGATCACTCACCAACCACCAAAGTTTACGCAATTCTACGGTATCTTGTACGGCATGGTCATGTGACCAACTCAAATGAATATCGGAATAAGAGAAGCCATGTAAATAGTGGCACCCATTTCTGCTTAGTCGGCGGTTATGTCTGGCGTCATGATAGGACAGGTTTGGGTCCACATGCCCATACTCTTTAGCTGCAGCATCACTGAGAAACAGACAATGCTAACCTCATTGTTTTGCATTTAATTAGCCTTTGCTTACCGCACATGGGATGCACACTATGAAGTCTGCAGGGCTCCGGGGAGAAGGGCTTGGCTGAGCAATTGTGCACGCTGCTCACATGCACGTCACATTAGCATATCTGGCTGCCCACCCACACCCACACACACACACCCACACACACACGAGATGCAGGTGAAGCACAAGCCGTTTGTTATCATCACTTTGTTTACAACACAAAAGGCTACACGTCTGCGTGCTTCACTTCTTCATTTCCCGCCGACAACAACTGGTTTGTTTTGGGGGGGTTTTGTTTTTTGTTTTGTTTTTTTTTTGCTTGGCATCCTCCTCGCTTTTAATTGCCTGCTCGGGTTCCCGGTTCTGACCCCTAATCTCTGTTGTCAGCTGCTTGTAAAGCCATTTTTCTTTTGTGCGGCGTCCTTTTGTAGAGCTAACACAGCAATGAGATGTATACGTGCGTGTTGATTTGTGTCGAGCACAAGAGCAACATGCGCCCCCCCCCTCCCCCTGAGTGCTCGGAGCTTTTGCATCACACCAAAGCGGTTGAAGTTTCAATTCATTCATGGAATAACAAATACCACCTCAAACCGCCTGATGCAGTGAATGGGTCTTCTAAAGCGATACTTGGGTCTATTTGGGTCACAGAGCAATTGGGGTGCAATATGTGGCTACAACCAGCAGAGGCACTGTTGCTCACAATATGTGTTGCTTTCCAAAATATCAATATGGCCCTTAAATACTTTCATTTTTCACTATGTGGTGCTGCAAAAAAATCATTAACTACTACAAAATATGTAAGAAATACATTACTCGTCGTATAAGTAGTAATAAATGGAGATTAAATCTGGTAGCCGTGATGCTAAAAGATAATTTTTAATTGTAATTGGACTGAAAGAGCAGCAACATGATGAGCATTTTAATGTTGGAGGTACTGCATCCAACGGCCAGATTTAAACAAGCTGCATTCTCATCATCGGAGCTCATTGTGTCATTTCCATTCACGCAGCATCCTACTTTTTTTTCTTGCACAATAAAAGAAAAGACAGAGTGAAATAACATTTAATAGCGCGGACATTGTGCTCCATCACGCAGGCCCCACTGAATTAATTTGGTCTCGTTTGGAGCCGCTCCTCCTGCAAAATAAAACCGCCGCATTGTACGCCTTGATTATCTCCAAATGAGGAGGCGAGGCGTGTCATCGCGGAGTCCATCTCCACGCCGCCTTTTCACTCTCTTCTTATTTTCCCCCGCTGATATGAAAGAAATGTCATCCCCTTGTTTACTTTGGAGCGTGCGCTGCTTTGCAATATGTGAAGGTCATCAGTGTTAGCGTGACGCGGACGTACCACAAAGCCTTCCAACCCTCTAGGCTGCCTCATTTTATCATTATTGTCATTTCTATTCGTATATAAGTTGACTTTTGATTAAATCTATTCATTTATGAGTGCGGACGTAGCTGTAGAAACAGTTGAT
Organism: Doryrhamphus excisus; assembly: GCF_037039965.1. Lineage (NCBI taxonomy): Eukaryota > Metazoa > Chordata > Actinopteri > Syngnathiformes > Syngnathidae > Doryrhamphus > Doryrhamphus excisus. The sequence continues at coordinate 21,373,407 of NC_136363.1, forward strand.
TATCTTTTATTGTTTTGAATCACGCTACATTATTATGCAGGGGAACATAACAGTTATTGTATAAAAACAATATATAGCATCCCTATAGTCAGCTCATTGTGGTTGGCAGGAAGATGCATCGTTACCATTATCAACACTATTTAGTATTTATGTCCCAATCTGCTCTTCAACCTATTCTTTGTTTGTAAATTGACTAAAATGATAAACGATGTGGGAGGAGGTCGTCTGGACACGACGCCGTGATTTATGGTCATGACGCAGCAGGTGCTAAACGTTGATGAAGAAGCTTATTTTTGGAAGCGGAGCGTTGCTCAGCATGGCGAGCGGAAGCTAGCGCTGTCTCAAGCTCGATCGTGAAGCTGTGGAACGGCCGCTGCTAATGCTAGCCAGCAGTGACACCATGACACCTATATTAGCATGTTAGCACTGTTGACTTCATCACTGAACTCCCTTAACGGTGTCAATGCATCTGTTGATTACAAAAGCCGTGGCGTTGCCAGGTCATGTTCACCCCAGATGAAACAATTTGCTTTGATGACGCCTCTTGAAGCCGCGGGTTGCAGGCCAGCGACGGCGTTGATTAACGTGGTCCGCGGCCAGGCTATTAGCATCAAACACGGGCCGGCATTAGCGCGGAGAACAAAGCCAGACGGATGGTATTTTCTGTTGACGCTGTCCGCAGTTGATATGATTCATCTGCCTCCGGGAGTCAGACGTTTTAACAAGGCGCTCATTGCCGGCAACATGTGATGCCGAACGTCCACCGCGTGGGCCGAGCTGCTCAGGGCCGTGCTAGCGCACCAAAAAAAAAAAAAAGTGAGAGTGCATTGACGTCATCGCAACTTCCTTTGACTCATTCATCACAATGACAAGTCGGAGCGCACGCGTGCTCAAGTCTCATGACTCTCCGCCCTGCCGCAGTGAGCTCGGCATCGCTAATTTGGCAGCTAATATGCAAATGAGCTTGCGTCTAATCGAAAGCTGCCATCGTGCTGTCAGACTTGACAACTTAACGGCTTCTTGGCGGCATGGTGGAACAGTGGTTAGTGCTGCTACCACTCAAAGCAAGAGAACCACAACTCAACTTCACACATAAGCGACTTATGTTTTTATTCAAGTCAACTGACCAATCAGAGAGAAGGTGAAAAATGTCTTCTTAGGACTTTTTCTGGAAATGACGAGAACAACATGACGTCGTTCCCGTGTTCCGCCATGTTGCACCATACGTCGGACCGTGCGCCAGGAAGCTCGCAAAGTCGCCGTGATCCGCGCCGACTCCACATCACAGGCGCTACAACCCCCCCTCGGGGGTCATGTCAGGATAAGTCAGGGTTTTTGCCGAGCGTGTGCGACTTCACCAGCTTCAGTCGTTCCTTCCTCTGGGAGTCACACAGTTTTAGGGCAGGAAGCGATGGGAATATGTGACAAGAGGCAGCAAACCCAAAAAGGGAATGTGTGAAGACGGTGGGGGGTGGAGGGGGGGATGAGTCACTTCAGGTGCTTTATATAAAGAACAGTAGCGGTTGGGAGTCTGTTTTGGGGGGGAATACGACAGCACCAGACCTTGTCACTGGCAGATGCTTCCACGCACTAAAGGGTCCTGCTTTGGAACAGCTTGACTGGAACAGTCGGGAGCCCTCAGCGGACACGCCCCCGGCTGCCCCCCCCCTCCAGAGTCACACATAATAAGACGGCTGAATGTGTTTGAGCCAGGCAGCAGCAAGCGTGGGGGCACCAAAGGTCTAATGAGGCATCGCGTTTGGACAATCGCACATAAATAGCGGACATTGTAGCCATCCAATCGCCTAGCATGGAAAGCGCTTATAAATAATATATCATATAAATCCAACTATGCATCACTGGACAGATTGTTGTCATAGATTGTCGCTCAAATCCATCCAGGCCCCAAGTAATCCCTCAATGATCAGTCACGACTTTTCGGACAATTGTATGACTCCAATTCTAAAAATCAAATGGACTTGAGATTGAGGTGGAATGGAAAACAAATCTCCCAAATACTCCAAAATCTGGTAAGAGGTCTTCCCAGAAGAGTCGACTGGGAAAACGTGTCCAACTCATGGATGTTCCATCCAACCAGCCTGTTGATCAGCAAAATGTATCCATGAGCTCACGCTGCGGAGACGCCCACCATCTTAGTGAAAGAGACTTCACGACTCATCTTAAAATGATGCCTGGTACTGTCAGCTGCAGACGTGGGAGAGGGAACTTTGATTTTGTTTTTCAGCAAACGCAGCATGATGCTGGCTTACGTAGCTTTGCTAGTGTTGTATGAGATACACGGCATCTACTACATTGGACGATAGTTACAGTATACCTTGGTTAGCGTCGTTAAGTCATTCCAGAAGGTCAGACTCTAACCAAAATGAAATCGTCACATAAGAATTAATGCAAATCCAAATTAATCTAATGCAGACAGCCAAATATGCTAATAGTTTTACAATAGTAAATAATTCCAGATGCATATAAATGCAACATATGACAAGTATATACAAAGAAAATTCAAATATAAACGTTCTACTGAACATTTAAGAGTGGCTAAAGTGCACACTGACACACACACACACACAAAATTGTGTAAATCTAAATTCCAGGGTCAAGGCTAGATTTCGGACAGCGCACTTTCAATACATTATTATAGCGCCACCGAGTGGCATTTAAAATTGGGGAGAAAATATGTCCTTCACATAAAAAGATGCCCTTTTTACATGTTTATATGACAAAGGCATATCGTAAAGATACACAATTCTCAACTCCGGTATACAGCGATTAGCGTGTAAAGAGTCTTTTTCTGCAACATTTAATGGTGAAAATAGCACTTAAGGCGATCAATGGCTGGAGCGCGCTCGTCTTTGGAGCTCCTCCATGCGCCTTGGAGGTCAACTCGGAAGCGACTGAGCCACGCCACATTGCACTTCCCAATAAAAAGCCCTCAATTAAAACACCATTTGGCCGCACACAATTGCATCCTGCTACGCTATCAGCCTGTCTGGCGTGATGAGCAACCCCCGCGGTCTTCACCTCGGACGCCATCGATCCCAGAGCGTTGAGGCGGCTGCATCGCCACCCCCTCCCACCTCCTTCGTTTATTGCCATCCCCCAGGAGGAGGCTTTAATGAGTGATGAGGACAATAAGGTAGAGGGTCGTCCAGACAAACAGATGCTTGGACCTCACCGAAGGGGGCCGTGCGTCATCACCACATAATGAAGACGCGGAGAAGAAGCCGGAAGACCAGTGGAACTGCCATGGGAACCGCTATCACATCATAAGTCTCCGGCGTTCACACATCACGTCTCGGGGAACTATCACTTCCAGTTGATTACAAGTGTTCCAACAGCTTCACAGGCAAGCTTTCTTTTCACTTTTATTCATGACAGAAACTCGTGAAGACTAATTGCCACAAACGTCACACCAGTAAAGCCGCTAAAAAAAGCGCGGAGATGGAGGAATTCGGCACAACTGATGCAAAGAATCCATCCTGAGGCCTACCACAGCCTGGTGTTTCATCAAAGCAACTCAACACCTTGATGGGAGCTTTTAATGTGCTTGTGGACTGCTTTTCCACCTTCCAAAGTAATGGCGGGCGGTGACCAGCCAAGCATTCCCCTTGGTAGTGGCAGTAGTCGTCATGATTATGGATGATTTTGGATGATGGATGACGGTCGGACACATCATTGAATTCAAAAACCAACTCATCATACGCAAAGTACAAAGATGGTGCTGATGTCGCCAGAATGGACAGGAAGTTCCAACTTGGCAAAGAAATGAGGACTCGAGGAAGCTAATGTCTTGAAAGCGGTAAAGGTGTTACCGAAACAGAGATTGCAAACGATGCGAGATGCTGAGAAGTCGTTGCAGGCGTGCCGACACTCGTCTCTCCGCACTCCGCTTGCCGCCTTCGCCAACAAATGAAGTGTAAGTCATAAAAGGTACCAGTGACATCAAATGTTCACCCATCCATTTGGCATTATAATTCATATCTATCGGATGTTTGTTGTTTTTTGGGGGTGTCTGGAACGGATTAATTGGATGAAAATAATTTTGGTTTTGGTTGGACCTTTTTGGTACCACTGAATCACTACTTATTTAGAAATGTAACATTTTTGTGGTTCGAGCATAAACAAACTAGATTACAACCTTCTCAATAAGACTCGTTAGAGCCCTCCAGACATGAAATAGCACCCCTATCATTACTTTTACACTTGCTTTACCCGATTTAGTAGCGATTTCAGACATTAATAAGACTCAAGCTTGAGTGTGTTGCTGCAAATTTGCCCCAGTATCATGGGAGGAGAGTGGGGAGGTGGACAGGAAGTGACATCGAGGGTTTAAAAAACTAAAAAAAAAAAAGCCTGCTGTGGTGATCAAGTCTGGTGCTTGTGTGTCTCACCTAACATTACAGTGACAGTGCAGACTACAGCCATTTTAACATTTATGAATGCTTCTTCTGAATGCCTTAAATTAGTATTTGAGCTTGGAAATGCTTCATTTAGGCAAAAATAACATTTTAAAAACCAGAAAAATAGCATTATTGGTGAAAAAGGATTAAATAAGCTATATTCTTTATATTACAACATTATACTATATTATACTTGGGATTATGATGACAATTATTACCACATATGATGACCACCAGTGCTTGACGCTCCCCATCAATGATGAATAAAAGCAGATGAGACGAAAAATGGCATATGCTCCCTAAAAAGTGTTAACCTGTGTGCCACAAGGTGAGACAATTTAATTTCTCTGTGCTAACGAGCTGATAATTGTGTTTGAGATCTTGGGTTTAAATTATCACCTCTGTGTTTGACATCTGGTCCACACACACACACACACACACACGTTTCCCTACCTTTATACATTTTGCTTTCACGAAGGTCGCCTTGTGCATGAATATTAATGACAAGCATCAGAGGTCTGTTGCGTTTAATTGAATACGACTAAACATACAAAAAAAAAAAGAAATACAACGAGAAGGATCCATCAAGTCTTGACAAAGTGGAAACAAAATCCACTTTGTAGTCCGGCAAAGTTCTGTCAAAGAAGCGGCAAAATGCAATAAAACCTTTCCCATCCTTCAAAGGTGACAGCTTGTCTGATGGTCCGGTGATTCGGGTGAATATAAATAGAGAGGAAAAAACAAAAAAATAACAGTGTCGCAGGCCTCCGCTGTGACAGTATGAAGGTCGCGGCGGCGGAGACGTGATCGTGCATTCCAGAAATATAAAAAGGCAAAACATGACATGAATACATCACGGCATATCATAGCAAGCCACAAAAGCCATGAAAATATGCCCCCAAGCAGAATATTAATTAGTAAGGGCACAAACACATGCACTCCGGTAATCGCTGGCTAATTAAAAAATTAAGGCCGGGAAGTCGTGATCCAATAAAGCGTCGCGTCTGATACGATCTGGCTCTACAGCAAAAGGTCAAAGGACACGCTGATTATCCACAGTGCAGTAATTATATGACGAGGTGCATTAACGTGAGAGATGATGCCTTCGTTTACATCCACACCGCACGTCTTATTTATTGGCGCAGAACCCGACCTTCCAACAAAGAACATCCACACGTCAAAATGTCACCTCGATATGGAAAAGAAATGGCGCCTAATGGACTCACACTGTCCACTACACTACGTGCTGTTCCTAATCTCCTAATTAATGATCATGTTTTTTTTTTCCTGATTTTTCAGTCAGGAGGAATCTGGCATCAGATGTTAATTATCCTCAGGCATAGCTGCAGGCAGCCCTGCACGTAATAATCATATTACTTTCTTTTTGTCTTTGCCAAGAGAACCATTATATTGGCTCGCATGCATTCTTAAAACTGATGAAGTTGCAAGGAGATGAGAGTCGGCCGCCGTGTTGCTTAATACTACTCCTGCACACACACACACACACACACACACACACACACAGACACACACACACACAGGCGAGATTGCAGAGAAAAGACCTTGAGCTGTATTTGCATATGAAAACTAAACTCCTGTGTGGGAAGTGATATCCGCTTGGGTGGATGTTACACAAGCACTGTGTTTCATTCACTGTACTTTTTTTTTTTGGTATTTGTTGCTGTGTTTAAGAGGAGAGGCAGGGTCGTGTCAACGTACAGTCACACACTCTTTCAAGTGACTCCATCTTTGAATGAAGTGCTTTTTTTCTATGACTCAATAAGGAGTCATGGAACGAACCCTGAATCGAGCAAAGTGCCCTCACGGATCAAAAGGAAGAAAAATGGAATCGAACAGGACACAAACACGCTAAACAACAACCTGATGTGATGAGATTTGATAGCGCTTTTACTGTCAAAGAAGCACAGTGAATGGGATCCAGTCTGGATCAGACTAGTATTAATACTGTACTACAGTACTCCCTCGCCACTTTGAGTTGGAGTTCAGTCTATTACAGTTTTTAAAAAATATATGAATAAATAAATCATGCTGTTTGGTGGTTGAATATGGCTACATACCAAAGCTAATTACTTTGTTTTGCCTAAAATAAGCATTTATGGCTAAATAAACTAATATAGCAGGTACACAGGACAACACATTGAAAGACATGCAGCACTGTACAATGGTCACTAGATGTCAGTAATGTTCCTGTAAGCACCAGACTAGATCGCCGGAACAATTCTCTAACAGGCACAAACATCTTTAACCCACTGCAAGCTAAAACGTCATTTCCTGTCCAGCACTGACAGCAACAAATACGAAACACAAGTCGCTTTTACTCTTTCGTCTTATGTCTACTGTATTGGGTAGTAGGAGTTTTAAGGTGACGATAACTTATGTCATGTCAAGAGGGCTCTAAAATACATATTTAAAAGGTCATAAACAAGAGTGTTTGGTCAAACCACCACCAAATTGTGTACCACCTTGGAGACCGACAGGCAAAATGTGTGTAAAACTTATAAAACTTGCAAGATGGGCCAGGAAACATGGCCCAGAACAAGCTGAATGTCTTTACTAATGGTCTTTCTGATAACAACCCCTAGGGGTCGCCAAAAATGACCTTTTGAATTCAGCTCAGAGTTTCTTTTGAGAATTGAAAAGGCCCCGTTTGTGCTCGATGGACGTTTCCGCACCGCTGTAGTTTATGTAAAGAAATCACCTCTAGCACCACTCTTAAGGTTAGCAGTTAAAAAAATAATTAAATAAAGATCCAGGCCAATCGGAAACAGAACGCCAGGGGCCTTGTTATATTCTGACAACCTCAAGCACGGTGCAAGTGTGAAAGATGACAAGCCAAAGTCACAAATCAGTCATTTCAAGCCCCCGACGCCTGACGGCATTGCACCTCTCATGCAAAGACTGCGATTCTCCAACCCCCCCCCAACCCCCACCCTTGAAATAGCAGGTTTAAAGTCAAAGCAGTGGATGAACTAAACAGCCCCTTGTGTCTTCACAGGATGTCAAACATGGAAGCACACAGACTCAAACTATTTGGTGACACAGTGCTTCCCGCTGTCGTATCGTACTGGTTGGACAGAACCTTTGGAACATAAAAAGTGGGAGGTACCACTGTATCCATTACCAGTGGTCCCCGATGGAAGAACCTCCCCTGGTGGGAGTGGGAGTGGATGATGCTTGAGGTTGAGTGGATGAAACAAGCCACAGGAGATTTGTCTCCTCGTTGCAAATGAGCACCCAAGTCGTCAATGAATTCGTCTTCCCGATTGAGCGTTCCCTAAGCCTCCCATCGTGGTCTGCGGGAATCCTTTAAGCGCCGGAATGTTGTTGTTGCTCGGCGGGGCGCTTGACAATTAGAGAGGGAATGTTGAGCTTCGTTTGATGGCTGACTGAAGGTTGAACTCTGACCTTTTGCACCATTCCCATCCTTCATGAAAAGGATCCGACATTTCATTACGGTGTGTCGGGAACCCACCACCGACGTCGTCGTTGTTGTTGTTCACCCCGCAACCTGTCATGACTTATTCATGGAATACAAAAAAGATACTAAACATGATTCCAAACAGCTGCTTGGCATGAAGAATTCCCCGCTCCGAGCCCCGTGCGCTCGCCTAATTGGTATTCCGAGTGCCATGCGGTCAGGCTGTGGATTTAAATCCACAATTAGCCTATGACTGCGCATGGTGAATATCGCTGCTCGCTCTGTCGGGACACATGAAAGCGTTCCAGAGATCTCTCGGCCTGCAAGGTCGAAGTGTCGTTCCCGCCCCTGAAACAGCAACAACAGATGGGAGCCGACTGGAGCTTTTCAACTCCTTACCTTCCTCGGAAAAGTAATTGTTTACTCAGCGAGGTGGGCTTATCCTTATTATGAAGCCAGCACCACATCAGAGAGACACTAGTCCTTTTTTGCCCGAGCTCGCCTCCCCGCAGACCCCTCTACTCTCCAGCCAACAGCATTTTGTGCTTTTCATATTAAAAAAAAAGGCAGGCAGATTTCAGTGGCAGATGGCTTGTAAATGTTTGATTTCAGGTGTTCAGCTTAAATAAATTCACAGATTTTATGGGGAAATGTTGACGAGATGTCGGCGAGTTAACTTATTACATCACAAACCCTGAAAGAGTTTGGATGCTGGTCGTTATCTCGTTCGACCAACGAGTTCGTCGACCTGCATAGCCTCGCTGGCGGTGTTATTTGCGTATTACGTTGCCGTGTGTTATCCGAATCCCAATCCAACTTACTGAAAATGAACTTTCCTGCGGCCATTTTCTAAGATACACCGATGCACCAGGATGTCGATAAATTATACCATGCAGCCTTTCTGAGGCTCTCGCATGAAATGGAGCAAAAAGGAAGTCTATTTAATGAAGCCAGAAAGAAATGGGTGACAGTACTGGCTGATTAGAAAATCAGATAGCGTGACTTCTGGCATTGATTTCTCCTATTCTCATCCGTCAAATAATGCAGTTCAACCTTTAAATACTCAATTGCACCGGTAAAAAAGGGGATACAAATCGGCCGTGTGGCAAGGAGGAGAATGGGATAAGACAGCTGCTTGGAAAGGGGAATGTCATTAGTTCCTTAATGTGGAGTGTCACATTCAGTAGACACCCAGCAGATGACATGACAGTTCCTTATGACGGCGTAGCAGGAATTAAATCTTCATCCTCAAGACGAAGATTAAGATGAACAACTTGTTGACTGAGTCGCCTTTGAATTGATCGAAAATGACGCCACGTACGACCCCAGAGGTGAAAAATGAAGGCAAAAGGAAATGGAACGTTTAAGCACGATGTCACCGATTCTCAAACTGCTGGGATGTGGCTTCATCCGTGGGTAATGAGGACCACCAGAGATTGGAACTAAGAGACGTATACATGTGGAAGATTTATGGATATTATATTGGTGCGGTTGGGAATGAAACTAAGGATTTGAAAAAATCATGAGCAGCAAATTTCGTAAAACCAGAAGCTGTGTTGTGTCTTGCAGGAGTGGAAATTGTGTATTAGAAAGTAAATTTCGTCCAAAATACCTTTGCACTTTTTGCAAAAGAGGCTAGTGCTTAAAATCCAAAATCTCCAGCCAGTCTTCCAACCAATTAAAATTCCCCCCAAATGAAAAATAATATATAATAGCTTAAAAGGCTGCCTCAGCATCCATACGCATGAAAGAGATATCCATCCTTGGTGGAATTGATTGGACGTCAAACGCGTGTATGTGCTTCAAAGTGCCTTTCAGCTATTTCTTTTCAGGCCGAGCCGACGCATCGCTACTGCTGCTGCGTGTCCGCTCGTCTTGGGTTCTTCATGCCCCTCTGAGCAGCGTGCGCTAAGTAGCGGTACTGTGGCGATGTCTACAGCTAAACGAAATGTAATTTGCATTGTCTGGCTTGAATAATGCATGTGAGCAAAACAACAAACAAACAAGGTGAAGTGAAGTTCTGCAAAAAAACTGACATCCAGGATAATAAAAAATCTAAGTTGACTTCATCCATCTGGATAAGCAATTACATGAAACAATGAAGAAATGACAAAACAAATCATAAAAGACGTGATAAAGACCTCGTGTATGACATGACTGACAACAATGACAAACAAAAGATAGAAGGTGAAGTGTGCCGATTCGATGGAGCACGTCGGGCGGGGGGGGATGAGGATTGATTGGGGAGAAAAATTAAAGAAACAAATTAACAGAGGCAACGCACAGGGGAACATTTTGCAAATAAAGGAGCAAGTAAACAAGAGCCAAATACCACAAGACGGCAAGTCGCTTTACTTTATCAACTCCAGCAACACAGAGACAAATTACCAATCAAATTAGCCATTTAGTCCCACATTGAAGTCCCCTACTGTAGTACTGTGGTATATTACTGCAGTATATAAGTCTGAGATGCCCAGGGGCGTCACTAGGTTCTGAGGACAGGGGGCCTTATCCCACAGGATATGAATGAATGTAGTAAACATTCCAAAAAAATCCAAAAAACAAATAAGGAACAAGAACCGGGATATAATTTTCCAACATTTGGACAGATTTAGTAGAGATACTCAATTGTCGGGGGGCTTAAGAACATTTTAGGGGAGCTGGAGCCCCCCTAAAATAGGCCTAATGGCACCACAGGAGATGCCACAATAGTCTAGCCTTGATGCTGGTATTTAGACTACTAAACTCAGGGAACACGCAATTTTGTGTCTGTAGCTTTAATGCTAATGAGAAGTGCTACTGTGTACTTGATCCACTTTTCCATCTACATCTACTGTCCACGCATCACATGAACAACGTAAGGAGTGAGACAGGAGGACACGAACGTCTGACAGATCGTTTCAGATAGCTTCAGACTTGATTTTAAGCGCTGTAGCGAAGCCTGGGGAAAGAGGGGCTTGGTTGATATGACAAAAACATCACCATTCAATTCAATTTCCATTTTATTGTTCAATTATGCTGTCAGAGTGTGCCACGGGGCCCGGGACTGCACTTTGGACACCCCCACTCGAAGGACACAACTTGCTGTTGGATTATTAAGATACGTCTGCATAATAGGGGACCTTTAATCGCCCGGGATCGTTTTAATCCAGCGACAAAGAAGCTGCATTTTAATTCAGAGTTAGCCGATTTAATGTGGCAGCGACAAATGTCTCCCGAGAGCAAGTGAGCTTCTTGACAGATCCACTGGACTCCTAAATTTGTTCCTTTGTCGACTTTACAAATGGAGCCGCTCAAGGATTTCCCATAGAGTCGTGCAGCGCATGGACCAAACAAAGGGACAGGATGACTAACCAAATGGTTAATCAAGCGTGATCCCTGCATGATGCCGCCGCTGCGCTAATAGGGCCAAGCTCCGTAGCACGCCAAGGTGCGTGCAGGAACACGGCGGGCACCTGAGGGAGTCCAAGGCTCCGGGCAATTGCGGTGACTCAGCGGAATGGGGACACTAGTGGCCTCATTCCAGAGGAAATCCACTGGATTTTGACATTCCGTGACTCCAGTGGCGCTGCGACGGAGAGTCGAGTCCACAGCTGATGGCATGTGCTTAGTCATTCAACCACCATGTTCAAGCCACGTAAAGCCTGATCTTGGAGGTGATGGCTTATTACAGATAATACAACAATAAAAACATAAGTAAGAGTTGTCCCTAAAAAGTCTCGGACGTACAGCCTTCAGCCTTATTCATTTGACATTCAAAGAAAAATACAAAATGTTGTAGAGCGCCAACCTGTGCGTGGGCTGAAGAGTCCTACTGAGCTTGGAAGACATAATACTTTTCAAACACTCTGAAGGGAATCCAGCAATTATTAAATGATCTGCAAGGTCTTGAGACTCAATAGCTGTCTTGCTCTTCATAACAAATGAGCAGTGACATGCTACATACATGGTGTATACATATATACGTGTATATATATACATATACACACACACTCTACGACATATGTACACTAGCGTAGCTACGGTGCTAACATTACTCATTTTTTAGCTCCCAAGTCTCTAGCTGACTGACAGTTGGCAGTGCCCCGAGCGTAATTTGTAAAAAGTCAAAAGTAGAGCAAAAAAAATCGAAGGAACCGATGAGGTAACTCGGGTTTGTTGATGTTAAAAAGACTGTATGAACATATACAACTGTTAAAAAGTCATTAAAAAGTGTCAGAAAAAGGGTACTGCGAAGTTGTCATGTTTTGATCTGACAAATCTTCAGCAGGTTTAATCGTGTGTACAATGACTACAGATTCTACTTCAACTGCCGGGACCGCAAGCTGAACTCTGATGAAAAACAGCGGCTCAGGTCTCACCGGAGTGTCGACAGGATTGCAAGGTTTATAGTGCGTCTGTCAATCATACATGGCTTTATCCCTATCACTTATTTTATTTATGTATTCTTTGATATCAAGTCTTAGTGTACGTGACCTGCTCTCAGGGACTAAACATGGAAATTATCCAACGGCTATAATCTTGTATATTTACACGAACATCCAAAATGTAAAAGTCCTCACATGGGTGTTTTAATTAGTTAAACACCAAAATCAGCATCTCAAAATATGAAAAAGTGTCAGAAAGTTGAACATTGAAATCGTCGGCTTCGCACTCTAATGAAGGAATGAACTGCCAAAACTTTAATTGGTCTCTTAGTTTGAGGTGAACTCCTTTTGCACGTTATTGCAATTTACCGAGGTGCACGTGTACATCAGCATGAGGAGCCATCATTAGCATGCACAGGAAAAGAAAAATCTGCACCTTTTTCCTCTCTTCCTGGTGGGAAGCAGACACCGGGAATTAGCAGCTCCCAAGGCGCCGTAATTGCAACTTATTTGGAAGGGCAAAGTGTTTACTGTGAGCGAAACCACTTTGGAGTTTATTTGCTTTCCGCGTTTGCGGCAGCATCTCCACGGGACGAGCCCCGCGGGACGGTGATGAATATTTCAAGATGAGACTCCTGTGTGGTCTCTCTCTGGGTTTCACAATGGGGGGAAAAAAGCCAGAATGAGCAAAGCGGGAATCCTGCTGCTGAGGAAAACAGGGCAGGAATTACAAGTGTGTTGATCAGAGTTATGGCATCGGCGATTTGGACGTAATAACACACTCGAGGGATGCCTGATAGTCCTTCAGATTTAGATTACTCGGGTATTTATGGCGTCATCAAAAGTCAAATAAAAATGCTACAGTAAAATGACTAATCATTTTAAATGAAATGTAAAAAGACGATCTGGTTTCTCTGCGAAGAAAATCTATCCAGCCGACTTGTCATGTGACCTCCATGCAATGCCAGAAAGACACGCCCCCTCCTTCTCCCAGCCATGGGGGGTCACATTGTCTCATTAATTGCGCCGTGTTATCGACATGCCAGCACCAAAACAGCTGCGGGCAATTAGGCTGAACTCGGTAATAACACCCCGAAGAGCTCGGCGCTGCGTCAGGACCAGCTTCTTGGAGGTAGCCTCAACCCCGGCCCAGCCCCGAAACCACCCGATTGCCTTCGTTATCGCTGTACACAACCAGGCAGGTGACTCATTAGCATTCCCTGGCAACTCCTGGATTAAGAGCTTTGCTTGTGCTGTAATCAAACAAGTCAATGACCAGCTTCGACCTTCATCGCGCCATCGTTGAGTCGATTACCGCATGTGGCTCGAGTCCTCATCAGGGAAACTGGATGAGAGGAATTTATTGTGATTATTCATTGAGGCTAAAGTGCGCGTCGACTGTACAGATTGTCATATTCTCATCTGAGCGTGGTAATTACAACATTGAGGCAAGCCTGGCTCAGCCTCCATGTTGACTTATGTAATTGCACGCCAAAGTGACTTTTTAAATCATTATCGTTAAATCAGAAAAGGTGCTTACAAAGTCCATCATTCCATGAAAACCTTCCATGAATCCCAGGTGCTCTGCTAGCGATCTATCAGTCAGACGTGGGAGCTGCGGGAGGCGGGGCTAAGGTGGGGGAGTGGTCGCCGACCAACCTGCTAACCTTGGATGTGATAGGTAACAAAACGTAATACTACTACTACTACTATATTGGTTCATAAAATGAAGATGAAGATGAATATAGGGGTGTTAACTCATGGCTAGAGAGCTCTAATAAACATTTCGAAGGGTGTAAGGGACTTGGACAAACAGCTGATTAAAATTAAAGCTACAGACACACAAAACGCAGTGTGCCCATTTGGGCTTACTTAAAGGATTTTCAAAGTGTCTAAATTCCAGCACCAAGGCCAGCGCACTTCAATCAACCACTGAGACTAATTTAAACTTGGCGGGAAATGCTCCAGTGTACGCATCTTGACGATTCAGGGCTGTAGCACAGCCTCCACCTGATGAATTCACATACCGTGTCTCACCTTTGTCCGTGTATAAATAGTTTGGGTTAGCTAATTGGTGTATTCGCTAATGGAGAGTGACGGCGCCTCACCAGTAGACAAACATTTCGGACCCCATCAGGTACAGCGCTCCACTCCCGAGCCTTTAATGACGCTCTCATGCATGAGTGAAATATTCATCACAAACTTGACAGCGACCGCTCTCCTTTGCATTCATAATTCAGACGGCGGAGTGGAGATACGGCTTTCTCTAAATCTTCTTGGCCTCCGCCCAGCGGAGCTCACACTTGTCCGATTAATCTCCTTCGCTCTTCCTCCGGTTGCTTTAATAGCTCATTTTCTTCTCAGTGTTCAAGTCGCCTGGCAGACTGGCTGCGGCGTTGAGCGACAAGAAGTGGAACAAACGTGTCCGAACGCCATCAAAGAGCCAATTAGTTCTGTCTGAGGATGCAACACCGCATCTCCGTGATGCTAAGGCAGCATAAGACGTTGTACTGTTATTGTAGCATTTCTGTATTTCTATCTTAAATGAATGCAAATGTCATAGTACTGACGTGAATGGGAACAAAGTGCAAATTGTAGGTTCGCCTGCTATCGGGAAACTGAATGACGTGGAGGGGAAATCGAGTTGGGGCATAATAATGACTACAACAAGCGTGTTTGGTTCATATTGATTTGGTCCATCTCGGGTCTAACCTATTACTCAATCCAAACAAGCTTCAGATTAAATCAACAAAAACAATCATCGTTAGTTGTAGTTACATTATTACTGTCAATATAATTTGCATGGTATAAAAGGACTCCAAATTTCCAGTTATTTCTCTTCTACTTCCGTGAAAGTTGTCCTACTTTTTCCATTTCCTAAATCCCTCAGCTCAAGCGGTCACAGAAATCACCAAAACAACTCACTTAAGGCCCACAAAGATCTTCCCGAGTGGTTTGTTATGGTTAATACGAACAAGAGAACGACCGCCATCACCTGCTACGCTGTCATCATGTGTCCATTTTCTTCCCCGGGCGCCACCATTTATTTTTCATTGGATCTGGAGTCTGGACAGCAAGCTAAATCCCCGCAGAGATTACTTTGGGGTCTGTCAGAAAACTTCATTTCGCTGCACCACCCACATCTCTGAAGGGCTCGGAGACTGGCGTAGCTAATTTATATATGTGGCATCCAAAGTGCCGCATGAGTGACGTCGGGAGTCCGTCAGCTGAGGTTTAATGTTCCCTCTTCTCGTCTGAACCCACCCAGGCTGCCATCTGATGCAGAAATAGCAGCTGGAGGGGAAATTTTTACACTACACTCCAGTCACATTCTCTTTAATATCAGATAAAGCAACGGAACACTAAGGAACGGGACAGGAGGACACAAACGTCAGCCGCGCTAGCATGGCTACAGCGTGTCAGCAGCGCTACATTACATTCTTACAGCAACAGCATGCTGAAAATAAAAATTTAACTTACAGCTCCCAAGCTAACTGACAGAACTCAATTTTTAAGATGTGTAGCAAAGCCTGGGGAACGCTACTGTCGCACTTCCATAGATTGGAGACATATAGTATATTATATTGTAAACTGTAACGTGTTTTCAAACGTTAATTCATATTGACTGACATTAACCACGTTAAACATTACAACTGACATCCGAGAGAGGGCGCTCTGGGGTTGTAGCAACATACCGACGATGCCAACAATGCTAACAAAGACCAATTCAAGGGCTACAGTGCTGTGGATGAGATCGGGAGCTCGGTGAACTGCCTTACCGCTACCTTGCTTGTTATGTTAATTTAGCCTATTCACCCATGTTAACGTACTCAGCCTATTGTGTAGTTGAATCACTTGCATTTCGGTTTCCATGAAATATTTTTCAAAACGCACTCAGACAAAACGTTTTTACTGTCTGAAAGGACGTTGGCTCGCTGGGGTTGACGGTTCAAGACCCGCTACAGGCGGGAAATATGTAAATTGGCGTTAGATAGCAGAGAGGTGTCCTTGAGCACGATGCTAAAGCGTCAGCTGATCTGGGTGGTGTGACATAGCTGTGCTCACAGTGATCTCTCGCTCTGAGAATTCCCCCTGGGGGATCAATAAAGAATGTTAAATAAAACTAAGTGGCCATAAATAGGCAGGGGAATGTGAAATGAAGAGAGATCAAATATATAGTAGTAATATGGAGAAGATGGATTCTCGCCACCCCCCCCCCCCGACAACAAACAGCAGTGACAGAGGAGCAAAGCGAGGCTCAACTTGGAACATCCACCTCGACAGACAGGTGCCAGCATCAAACAGAGAAGGTTTTGGAGGTCTTCTGCTGCCTTTTTAGCTTGCCCCGGCACCAAAATGAAGAAATAAGAGGAAGGAAGGAAGTAAGACGCAGGCAAAGGATGGGTGGCAGGGCGGCGTGACAAGTTGAGCTAGCACGAGCTGACTCGTATGACTTAGCAGCGGTGGCGCGATGAGAGCTGACAGGTCGACGGCGGGGAGGGGGGGAGGGGGAAAGAAGAGAAGGTGTCCTGCAGAGGATGAGTCCAACTTTTGTGACAAGCTCTGCTGAGGAATGATGGGATTTCCATGTGGTGTCATCACATTTGCATGCAGGACGGCTGGAAGCCTGACGTGTCCCTTGGTGAGCTTTTAAAGACTGGCTGTGGAGTCCAATCATCTGGGTCATGGTGGTCTACAAGACACTTATTTTTGGTTTGGACAGGCACCGAATGGCCCCTTGTACCAAGTACGCTTGTTATCATTCGGATAGACAGCATGTCAATCACCCGTAAACCTGTCATGCACGTCTGAGAACGCCAAATGGAGATGTCAAATCAGAGTTTGAACACAAATCCTCCATATGCCTTCATGGTCACCACAAATATGTTCTCCATGTACCAAAAAAATGAAAACATACTTCTTGTTGTCACTTAGGCTTACATTCCAGCCTCTCATTTCTCATTATTTTGCATGAAAAACTATAATTCCTCAAGATAAAATGTACTTTGTTAATATTGGGTGTCTTGAACACATCATTTGGGAAAAACTGCCTCGGTTTTCTGGTTTTCATTCAACCTTTCATAACAGATTGGTAACAAATGTATCCGAGCAACCCAACATTTTGACCCATCTGCCCTCCCACTGTGTCACCTGTGTGGTCATCTACCCCCTCCATTGTGGCTCCGGGCTAGCAGGTCCCAGCGGGCGGAAGGATGCAGGCTAATGAGCGGACCACCAGGGTCACAGCACCCACCGTCACCTCTTCTCATGCGTGGTAATGAGAGCGGGTTGGCCCTCCCCGGCATCTCCCCGCCGCTGACCCGCGCGGAAACATCACCCCTACTTTCCCCGACGTTGCTTCTCAAACCTCATTAACTGGGATTCAACAGCGGAACTTTTCCAGAACGAGCCTTAACCGAGACTAATTAGCCAGCAGCGCTACACCAAACTTTGAGCCACAATCAGTGACTAGTGTGTTTAAGTACAACTGTACTGCATTACAAGACTACAAATGAAAATTGCCATGGGACACCGCATGGAAGGGTAGGTGGGCCCAAAACACAGGCAAAGTAATTAAGCAGATTCTCGTTTAACTC
The DNA here is from genome assembly GCF_037039965.1 of Doryrhamphus excisus. Lineage (NCBI taxonomy): Eukaryota > Metazoa > Chordata > Actinopteri > Syngnathiformes > Syngnathidae > Doryrhamphus > Doryrhamphus excisus. Next base: position 21,391,228 of record NC_136363.1, read on the forward strand.
TCAAAATAGCTCCTACAGTTGACTCTCAAAAGCACAGACCTTGCAGATAGTCAAGGACAAGAAAAAGAGAAAAGTCATCATCAAGCCTCAGTACAGCGCTGCCATATTTGGAAGGAAACAATCTCCTTTCTAACGAGCTCTTTATGGAAAAACTGATGGTTATTCCTGACGCTTTCTTCAGTTTCTCTTGGGAGAGGCTTCAAAATGACAAAGCAGAGTGTTTGAAAATCGATCACAGACACTTACATCTGTGATTGATGTGTAATGTCTCCCACGGCCCAGGTTTCACATGAATAGCAGCAATATGGGAGCGCCGATCCCGCAAACTGCACATCTCTTGCAGGGATTACGGAAGCACAATAAAAGGTTGAAAAGTCCTACTTGGTAAGTCTGAGGCTCAACGGGGAACATGAACTACCATGACCACGTGGAATTCAAAATGCTTTGATTTTATCGATGCTTGAATGAAAAAAAAAAAAAAAAAAGAGAAATGGCAGACCGACTATTCCCTAAATGTCACGCTTCCCCAAGTCAAGATGGTGACTGATAACGCTGTTTAACATTCCCGCCCCAAAGCACATCTGCATTGGAATAAGTCTGTTTTTATTTCTGAGAAAAACGACATGCAGCCTAGCCTAGCATGACAGAACCTGTCATTAAAGGTCCCCCATTATGCAAGAGTGGCTTTTTAATAATGATGCAAAGGTAATATTTGTCCCTAGAACATGGTTATGAGCAGAAAAAAATTAGAAAAATAAGATTTTTTTCAGTGAACAGGCTAACCTAGCATGATACTTCTTTTCTTAGCACTAGGCATCTATTACCTCTATTATCAGCATTTATATTTGTTTAAAATAGATATATTTATATACTATAATATAGGATCTACAAGATTCATAGGTAATTCTGAGAATTACAAACGTCCGCCCCTTCATGCAGGTCCACAATAAAACAATGTTCCTGTTGCTATGTTTGCCTCCTTTCCAGTGGATCCTTTTTAACAAGGACCCCAAGTTGGTGGGGACATGTTGGCGCACCACTGACCTCCCGCCCTCTCCCCTTTCCCTGCCAAGCTTGTCAAGTGCCACACAAATGACCGTAGCCCCGCAGAGGCGTCGATGAGCCGGTGACCTCTGGGGTTGGGATTGAGGCTTAGCTAAAAGAAGATCTGGCAGATATAATGTGGAGTGGAGTGGATGATTCCGGAGTCTCCAAATATTTGGGATGACCAAAGATGATTCCTAGCATGCCCCCCCACCAAAAAGTCACTTGATAAAAAAATGAGACGTGTATTGATTTGTAAAGTAGAGTAGAATTGAGCTTCCAGCCAGCAGGTGGCGCATGGTTTGATCCTCTAATTGTCAGTCATGTTTATGGATGTCGGTAATTAAAATTGGTAAATGTGCTTTTTGTCCATAAACAGGCCTGCCTTTAAAAAGATAATGCGGCGTACGCGTGGATAATGTGATTATTTTTTTCTTGTGCGTCGTCGTCATCTGTCAAATCTTTCCCTCTCTCTACTGAAGAATCCCGTCATCAAAGTACACGATGAATAGAAATGTTAAAAATAGAGAAAAATCAATGAGGCACATGGCGATAGACAGAAGCCGTTTGAGGCAGCTTGCTCCTTGTTTACTCCAAAGAGCGTGCTCCGGCCTGCCGCCTAATTGCGCTCCCCTCGTTTAAGCCCATTGATTGCTTTCCCTGTCCTGACGTGCGCTCATATCAGCCGGAATGGAAGGACGCCCGTGCCGGGAATGAGATAGTGTCCTTGTGTCAAGGACAGTTTAGTTTGGACAAGTTTCTCTTTGAGGAAAAGGTCAAACGACGAGCGGCGTGTTGTCACGTGTTATTTATGGGTGTTCCACGACAGATGGGTGCGGCGAAGGCCTTTGTTTAAAGATTCAAGGCTGCTCTCTCTTGACATTTTCGGGACGGTCAAAGCAGAAGGCGTCTATCAGATTGCGAAACAGTCACGCTCCCCCAAAAGTAATTTATGGGGGCGCCGTTGTTTGCGGGTGCGTCTACCAACTGCAATCCAATATTGGCAAAGGAGAGTTTGGCACAACTGATGCTGACTGATTTTTTTCTCACCTCATACCCGATACTAGCTGAGGGGCGGGACGGAATAAATCAGCGTCAAAGAGGCAAGCTAATGTGAAGCACACTGTGGTCAGTGACAGTATGAGTGATGACAGCATTATTGAGCCATAAAGTGCCGTCAGCCAATATGACAATAGTAATGGTACGCTTCCTGGACACATTTGTCTGGCCCGGACACAATCTATATGTCAAATGGCAAGGAAGGAAGTGAAAGACAGCCAATAACGTGCGCTTGACTGGCCAGCGAGAGGACATGTGTGACATTTCGTCAAACGACGACTTCGCCGTCATCGTCGTGATGGAGAATGCCGCTAATTAGGCTGTTTGTGCCATTCAGAAGCCATTAATTTAACACCAGAGCTTATTATGGTGATTAAAGTGACAGCAAATGGCAAGCTGCAATTAGGAGCTCGTCCTCACAGGGAAAATAATCATCAACAAATGGAAATTACCATGAAGGAAGATTGTCAGCAAGAAGAGCCTCATCGTCAAAACATTGCGGATGCTGAGGAGACGTTTACATCCTGAAATTGGGGAGTTCAGGGTTGGGGCGTTTCTTACAAGAGGCTGTTTTTCCACCTGTTTTTAACCCAAAATATGTGAATATGATGTATGAAATTATACTAAAGGCTAACTGGACCAGTGTTTGCTGTAACGGATGCCATATATCACACACACACACAACACTAGCATAGCTATGTGAGCTAAAGTGCTAACATTCCAACAGCAACATCGTACGAAATTAGCCAAGTCGCTGAAAAAAAAACATAAAATCTAATTTACAACCCCTACACTTAAAGCAGTTGACTGTGTTAAAGGCATTGTTTTAAGACATGTAGCAAAGCCTTTTCCTCTTTTTACATGTAATGATCTGAAAAACTTCAAAAAGGTCTCAAAGGGGGGGGCGGTCTTCATTCATCATTCATTCACCGACCGGACTGCATGTCTACCATAGCAGGAGTTCAATGGAAAGTATGTCTATGGAGATTGTAGCCATTGTTGTACAGATTTCTTCGACACCCCCACACCGCCCGGGAGACCGTTTATCCAGGGGGACTCAGTTTCCACCGCATCTATGTGTCAAGCTTGTCGGCATTAAAAAGGCTGAAAGCGTCCCCTGTGACTCCCGTGGACCTTTTGGAGTGGCCGGCGGCCGCGATAACACCAGACCCCGGCATCACGGGCGCATAGTGACATGGAGATAGAAGGCATATTGGGTTGCGTGTTAGCGGGCCGATAAATGACGTGAATCCTGTGTGCCAGTCAAAAGCAGATAGCGGGTCATATTAAAAAAAAAAAAAAAAACAGTGGAGGCCCCTGAGATGAAAGATAATTACTTGTGATAAAGCACAACTAGCGAAAGGGTAAATTGATAAGACAGAGCAGGGCAAGGAAGCTCTGTTGACGCTGATGTTCCCTCGCGGAGACGACACACTGTAGCTATGTAGGTTATCACACGCTATGTCGCTATGTCATTCCCAGATGTTTTATTCCAACAAAACATCATGACAAGTCACACACAAAGAGTTCAGTAGCATGGCTGTAAATACAAACCTACATCTCCCATGAACCTTTGCACATAAAAGGTAAATAAGGGCTGACGTTATCGCCATAGCGGCAAAAGAACCAATCATACGTGTACTTGGGGATTCCTTCATACAGAAATCCCACATAAGAGAACAATCGCAGTAAATGTAACAGAGGCGGGACAGTACCTGTGTGAAAGCGTACCAGCAATGTCAGGACTGGATTACCATGTCCCATAAGCCACTGCACATGAACCATTCACGTGGGCTGATTTTATCGTCATCATGACACCAATCAGAAACGTAGCAGAGGACTCCTTCACACAGAAATGACTCAAAATGGCCACGCAAGAGTGAGCATTTCTACCGTTTTCCTTGGTGTCAGATTTAGTTCTGACTTTGAACCTAAAATACGTCTCATGAAGTTAAAGCGTCGAGGACTAAAGCCCACCTGGAGTCGGCGTGAAGCGTTAAGTCAGCCGTCAGCGGGGCTTCATCCATCACTGCCCCGCCATAATCAAATGGCGGAATTATGAAAAATGGTGGCTGTCACAACAAGATGGCTGCCGAGACACCACTTCATCAGACACCCCGTCAGTTGCTTCCCATGCTAATTTTATGCGGCACCAATGAGGAATTGACTCCCGAGCCCGAGTTTATCCAAAAGCGTGGCCTCGCCATCCACATCTATAAATCACGGATGCTCCTGCGTGCGTCCGTCCTGCGCCATTCTGCTGAGCCAAGCTTTTTATAGCGGTCCTTTCAATGAAATTAGCCATAATCTCATACGCTTAATGATTTTCCAAAGCTTGAGAGCGGCCAATTAAGCTTATAGCACACATTACGACTGATCAGCACAAAATGATGCGGGCGAGACCGCAGGAGACCACCCTTGGCGCCATGTTTTATCTGACAGGAGTCCTGCTCTCAAGAAGCCGTCAAAGACTTCATCTTCGTACTTAGTAGGGCAACTCCCATCTGTCTCTGAACCAATCGGCATGACGCTAAGATCTACATAAGAGAAATATGCAAACATGTTAGCATATGTGGACAGCGATCATGTGACACTGAAATCATTTGAAGGCTGGGAAAAGGAACACATTTTATTCAAGTTGGGATCAATGTGCTTGGAAATTCTCTATATATACCCCCCCCCCCATCCCTACAAGGTTTCTCCTCGCTCCAAAGCACGCTTGGCTGAAATGAGCCCAGATTAGAGCTGCTTTCACACATCCATCTTCAAAGTCCTGACGGAGATGCTATCGCTGTTGAAAATCATGGAAATACTCACATGGTGTATTTAAGGCTGTTTGATCCTGGTACTGTATGCTCTTACTGTCTCCACCAGCAAGGCCATTGGTCTTCTATTACCACATCAATGGGGTAGTACTTACCTTGTACACCATTTCTTCTCAAGTCATTACCAGCGCCTTGTGTCAGCTACTAGACCAGTGTTTTTCAACCTTTTTTGAACCGTGGCACTTTTTTTTTTTACATTGGGAAAAATATTATGGCATAGCACTAACCAAAAATGACATTGTACAGTAGATTTAATTATAATATCATTTCTCAATTTCTCTAGAGTTTTCTCCGGGTACTCCGGTTTCCTCCCTCATTCCAAAAACATGGTTAATTGGCGACTCCAATTTGTCCATAGGTATGAATGAGAGTGTGAATGGTTGTTTGTCTATAGATGCCCAGCTGGGATAGGCTCCAGCACCCCTACGACCCTCGTGAGGATAAGTGGAAGAAAATGAATGAATAGATACTCACTCAGTGTGAAACCTGGGCTTGTTTAGATGAACACAAAGCCGATATCCTGGCAGGAGAAGGGGAAAGATTAAAAAAAAAAAAATTGATATTGGATAATTCCTCACGGCACACCTGACAATATTTCACGGTACAGTGGTTAAAAATCACGTTCACTAGACGACATACCTATTCCATGAGGCTCCTGTGCTCCATACGTCGCCCAACTCCAGGAGTATTACCTGAAAGAAAATCACAAAAACAAAATTAATCCAAAAGCAGGGACGCCAATCACGGTGCCAGAAACCCAGCCCACTCCACACAAACATGTGGCTCCAGTTACGAATATTAATAAACACGCTCACTTTTATCAGCATCATTTCCTTCTTGGATAGACCATAATACTCGTTTAGCTGCTTAAGATGCTGCTACCGATCTTCTCAAAACGTGTTAGCAAATGTTAGCAATCAAGCATTTAATTGGTCCAGGTTGGAGGTTACATGCTAGCAGTCACATGACATCACCATGTAAACTTATAGGTTTAAATTGGTTTCATGATGTGAGACAGCAGCTTGACCCTGGAACGGACTCTCAGGAGAAAGCGGTTAAGACAATAACTGGTCCAAACTGCTTCTTGCTTCCGCCCCCCCCCCCCCCCCATACCACCAACTATTGCCGACATACGCTCAGCAGCAGTCTGATTCCATCAGGTCATCTCCGAGGGTTTGACACATGTTTATGTCTACTTCCTGCATTGAATATGAAATCGGACACGATTGCCGACGGCGACTCAAACCGTCTTTGATGGCAGACATTTTTAATGAAGCGCATAAAGAAAGTCCGCAAGCGATCAGCTGTGCGGCGACATTGATGGCGAGATGTCGCCACCGCGGCCTTGATAAGACTTCCCGTTCAATTAGACACACGGATGCTAATTTCAACTTCTGGAGTTGTCAGTGATGAAAAAAAAGAGACAAAAGGCAGGTTTTTCTCGGCGTGATGATAGCTTAAGAGACGTTTTTATTGCAGTCGTCTTTGTTGTGCGCATTCCGTCTGATTGCGTTTCAATCAGGGCACCGTGTAACATTTACATTTCTTCAAAGAGACTCGCCAAAGTGTTTGCACGCTTTGAACTTTGACAGCAGACGTGCGAGCGGCACTGGAGGAATCGGATAACTACGGATGAGCGGAAGCGCATCGTAGTCCAGCTTAGCGCTCTTGTTAGCACTTTAGCATTATTTAGCACCAGGAGGCGGTCAGTTTCATGCAGCGATTGGGGAATAATAACGACGTCTGTCAAAGCAGGTCATTGATTGACGGCCTTGTCAAAAGCGCACACACGCGTGAAGGAGTCATGCATTTTACATGCGTCGCCGGCTCGGGCAGTGCCATATGTAAAGTCAAACATGCACGTGCATGCATTTGATGCATTATGAAAGGCCCGGCAGACGCACGTCTCACGGAGCGCACTTCAACGCATGAAAGAGCGACGGCCCGCCTTTGGCCCGTTAGCATGCGGATGAGAGCCTTGGCCGAGATAGCCATTAGATGATGGAGGAGTGGAGATGAATATCAACACCTCGCTAATCTTCTCCTCCACTCTGACAGCACACTTTGGGAGATTACGCTCCAACAAGAACACTCCAAATCGCTTTTTCTTACTTTACATCCCCTCCGTGCACACACTTGACATGTGCTCACATTACACAAGAGATATGACTCCCACAGGAAGTGGACAAAATTCAGAGGGTTCTACGTCTGTGTCGCTGCTTCTAGATCGGCAACTCGGGGGTTATCCGTCAATTCTACTGGTTCTATCTTCGTGTCTCACTGGTTAGCTGTCAGTTCTACTGGTTCTATGTCCGTGTCTGCCTGGCTCTAGATTGGCATCTCATAGGTTCTGTTAGTTCAGTCTGACTGGTTCAGTCCATTTGTCACCTGTTCTAGGTTGTCTAGTGGTTCTATGTCCGTATCGCGCTAGTTCTAGATTGGCATCACATAGGTTCTATGAGTTCTACTGGATCAGTCCATTTGTCACGTGTTCTCGGTTGTCTAGTGGTTCTATGTCCATATCGCACTAGTTCTAGGTCGGCATCTCAAAAGTTGTCCAGTGCTTCTATGTCCATATCGCACTAGTTCTAGATTGGCATGACATAGGTACTTTTAGTTCTACTGGTTCAGTCCATTTGTCACCTGTTCTAGGTTGTCTAGTGGTTCTATGTCCATATCGCACATGTTCTATGTCGGAATCTCACAGGTTGTCTTGTGGTTCTATGTCTGTATCGCACCAGTTCTAGATTGGCATGACATAGGTTCCAATGGTTCAGTCCTTTTGTCACCTGTTCTAAGTTGTCTAGTGGTTCTATGTCCGTATCGCACTAGTTCTAGATTGGCATCTCATAGGTTGTCTAATGGTTCTATGTCTGTATCGCACCAGTTCTAGGTCGGCATCGCACAAGTCGTCCAGTGGTTCTATGTCCATATCGCACTAGTTCTAGATTGGCATGACATAGGTTCTATTAGTTCTACTGGATCAGTCCATTTGTCACCTGTTCTAGGTTGTCTAGTGGTTCTATGTCCATATCGCACTAGTTCTAGATTGGCATGACAAAGGTACTTTTAGTTCTACTGGTTCAGTCCATTTGTCACCTGTTCTAGGTTGTTGAGTGGTTCTATGTCCATATGGCACTAGTTCTAGATTAGCATGACAGTTTGTTTGTTCTACTGGTTCAGTCTGAACGCCTCATCGTTTCTACTGACGGTATCCTCCTTGGTTCTACTGGTCCTATGCCAGTGTCCTACTGGTTTGAGCTTTTGTTTCAAAGTCAGTGTCTTAGGATAATGAAGTGGTTCTGTCCATTTTTGGAGTCAGGGCCTTGCTGGAAATGGAACAGTGATTTCCCGTCGTGTTTAGCAAGAGACGACGCCCCAATAGCTACAGTAAGGTCCATCTTCCATCAATCCATCTTCATGATTGAATGAATACCCGTGTCCATAATAATGGAATAATGGATTGACAACAACATCTCGCCCTGACAATGATATACAAATGATTCAATAAAACCTCAATATGGGTATCAGAGCCTACTGTTTGAATTTAGACTCCGCCCCCTCCGTAACTGTAAAAAGACCAGTAATTGAGCTTTACATTGAGCTAAGGCACTAGAAAGCAAACACCAGGTGTGACACCAACGTGTCATTCCCAAAACCTCTCCACTGAACGCATCCACACGAGTGGAACACGCTGCAGTTCTTGCTGCAGAAGGTTTTTGCATCATTCTCCACTGGTGTAATTGAAATTTGCACAGTTAATTAATTAGCATGTAATTCAGTGTTTACAAGGAGACTGTGTGTTGGCCTTTTCCCGGCCGCTACGACAAACAGCCGCCCCCTCACCGTGACCAATTACAGCCGGCAGCCATTGTGACGCGCGGCGCCACCGCAGCGTGGTAAGCACATCTACCAGGTTAATTACCTTGACCTTTCCATCAGTTTATTCATTTTAATGACTTCATCGCTTTCTGGCCACTCTTTGTTAGCGAGCGGACGCTTCCTTGGAAAATATTTGGTGAGCGCATCGTCACTAGGATGTTGTCTTTGGTAGCACGGAGCTCATCAATGCCTCAATTATCTATGCCGGCAGCATATTCTTTTTGTAGGGGGCCTAAATACAAAAGGATGCGGTGGTAGAGCTAATTAGCGTATGATGATATCGCCACAAATTGAAATGCAGTAGTGTTAATATATTTGCCAGGATTTCTAAAATACAAAAAGTACAATAAAATGTCGGACATCCAAACTATATTAACTTATTTAATGAATATATCAAAGAGTAGACTCAAATTCTACATTTGTAGAGCACATTTAAATTGAAATTTGATTTTTTAAATCTAATTTACAATAGATTTAAAAATGAAATACTGATGTAAACCCTACAAAGTGATGTTTTCCAAATTTGTGTCCATCACCTGACCTGTTCTGATTACATTTATAACAATAACATTTCACTATAATATGTAACGATTAGCATGAATAGCTACAAAGCTGTATGGAAATGAGTCTTTCCATCTTGCGGGGAAGTAAATAATCAACTAAGAGCGATAAGAGTCGACCTGAAACTAGCTCAAGCGCTACAATATTGTATTAGTCAACGGCAGAATGCATTTGGCTTATCTGGGGGCTCATTGTCATTTTGAAATGACGAGCTTGAAAATGCCACTCTGTGCCCACCTGTCAGTCACGCCTTTCAAAAAGCTGCTGAGTCATCAAGCAGCGGGCGGACGATTGGGAGAGGAGAGTCGAGGGGAAGGAAGGGGGGGCATATTAAAAAGGTCACATCCTTCCGAAAATCACCCTGAAAATGAGAACCCCATCATTTTCACGCTTCTTGCTCCCCGACTATATAAAGCGTGAGCAGAGTTCATCACACGTGATTCTGCAGGAAAAACAATCAATTTGCCTCAATTAGTCTAAATGGAAATGTATGAGTGGATGAGTATCTGTACGTGCGTGTCTGGAATGGCGGTTTCATGCTAAATGGCCGCCCGCCGCTCCATGTGTGTCGTCGCGCAGTACAAACATCATTAGACGTATTATTCATGGTCTCTGCAGATGCCACAACGGCACATTAACGATGTTGTCTATCGAGATGCTCGTCACTCATCAGAGACACTCCCCCACCCGCTGTGACTCACCCGCTTCCCCCCCGAGCCCATCAATGATAATTATGGCGTTTTGCTTCATGTTCATTATGTCGCCTCGTCCTCCAAGTTGTGTGTAAACAAAAAGAGAATAATTAACACCTATAAAAATATCTATAAAAGGTGACTGTTGAATCTGGATTAGATTAGGTTCAGCTCCAGAAAGCTACAAAAGTGTAAACGCTCAATTTGAGTCCAGATCAGATGCGGACGGGCGCATGTGGCAGTGACCCAGTCAACACGTTCAAACAAGTAATTCTTCACATCTTGTCGGATCAGGCGGTCATTTATTGCACTTATGCGGGCTCGCCCGACTTAATGAGTTTGCATTGGGTGTGCACGAGCTGGTAAAGCAAATGAAAATCTCCCGCCTCCTCCACGCGCTCTCAAACAAAGCGCTCCAACGAGAGCAATGAGATCACGTCGCGGCGGCACTTGACTTCAATGCGGGGAAACCCATCTGATGCCTATTTTGTCATTTGTTCCTGTGCATGTGTGTGGGTGGGCCTCGTTAATACGCAGGCTTTGTGCTCCGGCGCTGCACTTCTTAAAACATGAAAAAAAAAAAGAACTGAATGAATGTTGATTTTTCTATGCCCACACAACATTTGACTACATGTGGAACACGGAACATCCCACAGAGAACAGAGATACAGGAATACAAACAATGACGGTATAGAATTGGAATGAGGAGCAGAGGAGTTGATCTAATTAAATACAAAACGTGCTCTATTCTCGCCAAATTGGCATTAAAAATGCACAACAAACCAGGCTTTGCTACACATCTTAAAATGAAGCTAGCGTCAGATGTGGGAAAAAAGAAAAAGCAAGGGATGACTGTATATGTGCAAAGGGGCACCAAAATATGATGAAGTAGCGCATTAGCATTAACGCGACAAACTAAATGCATGTTCCCACCTCCCCAGCAAGGGCGGCATTAGAAACAAAACGTCAACAGCTCAGCTCAGGTCTGCCGCAAACTCGGCTTCCAAAATTCTGTGCTAAGCTCGTAGTTCGTAACTTATTTATAGAACGATAACATCCGTTAATACGGCTGTGTAATTATCACATTTGGCAGCCTGAAAACAGGGAGGTGTCATTGTGTGTGTGTGTGTGTGTGTGTGTCATTTTGCGCCTGAGCTACTATCAATGCTCATTATGTCTTATTCCGTGTTAGAACCCCGGGGCACAAAAGCAACAACAAAAAGTGTTTTGATGATCGTGTGTTTGCCAAACAAGCGCCTCGTAAATCCCGCAGTGTTGTGCTGTAAATCCTATTCTTGATACTCCTATTAGAAGTCTGCTGCCATCTACAAAAACAAAAAAAACATTGTGATGGCGGCCGTGAAACCCACAGGGCGGAGTTTATTATCACTTAAGAAGGCGTGGTGGCACACCCGCTGTAAAAACCCTTGTTCTGTGAGCGCACAGACCGATCCCGCACTATTTTTAACACCGCGCTAATCTAACGTGGCGTAGAAAAAGCAGCACCCCGACACGTTTATTGCAATTTTTCTTTTCCCCTCGAATTGCTTGCTCATCTCTCGATTTAAGCCCCTCCCCTCCTGCTGCCAAGGCTTCCTGCCGCACACCCCGACTCTCCAGGCAGTGTGCAAACAGCTGCACTCCTCAGCGAGTGAATTATTGGGACGTGTACACGCACCGGAGCTACTCGCTCTCGTTATTAATCATGTGGACGTGCTGCAGAGCGGGAGGTGTTTGCACAGCGGGTCCGGGGCTCTTGTAGCAACGGTCGCGTGAAACAAAAAACATTATTTACAGCCGAATGATGCGTGCAACTAAACCGGTGGCCTTGGGGGGGTTCCGTTGAAGAAAAAAAAAAAATGTGTTAATGACAGTGAGACTTGGCCAAAACGCAGCTATCCGTACCTGTAAGTACAAGTAGTACTGCAAGTGACTTAATGACAGAAATGTGTCCCCACAGCCACAGCTTTGACACCCTGGCTAACAGCGACTAATGAGGAATCATTGTGCTTAAAAATGTACTTTAATGTTAGCACTTTAGCATCACATACTGTACCTATGTTGGTGTTGCTAACACGTCTTCCTGGTCTGCATCGGGCGCTAAAGTGGTTTGGAAGATGCCTAGAGGGGTGGAGCTAGACATCACAAGATGGTGATTGGTTGGCGGAGAATGTAACGCTCAGGAAAACAAAGGAGGAAGACAGCGACAATATTAAACAAACATTTTTTGAAATATATATACTGTATATAAATCATGCTTTTTTTCCACATGCACACAAATATTGATCGTTAAAGCGCGGTATAGGGGCAATCAATGTACCAAACAATGTTGAAAACGCTACATGGGAAAAATATGCTATCGCCGCGGGGCAATTTTCATTAACAGCGGCTGAAAGCCAAAGAGATCTCAGCCTATTGAAATGACTTGTGAAGCATGACTGTTGTCCTTGAATACTAATGGCGCTTTGCCCCAGAATGTGCCAGACGGGCGGGAGGAGGTGAAATCGCTAAGTTGCTCGGTCCTCAGAGGAACTCTGGAGGTGCAATATGTCTTAGTCCTGTCAGACGCTGACCTTTGTGTATCCCTGCCTGATTTCCCAGTTTGTGGCGATGTGCCGGGTGTCGGCTGCGTAAGGCCAATAGTCTGCGTGTGCTAAGGAGGCGGCGGTGACCGAATCAATCACAAGGGGATTCTTATGCTGCTGATTTAAAGGAGACGGTATATGACTATATATAATATCTGGAGGCTGCTTGATGAGGAAAAAGATGTATACCACCCTGTGACCTGTCCCGAGCTAGAAAAGGCGGTCCTACGTCTTCAAGCACCACTTCATGGAAGAAGCAGGCTTTGCTACACATTTTAGAAAAATATCCTGGTAATTTAAGTATGATGTTGCTGTTAAAATATGGCGGTGTATTAGCATTAAAGCTACAGTCACAAAGACGGGCTTAGAAAACGCATTTTAACTGCCTGAGGTCCAGCATCAAGGCTAGAATTTGGCTTTGATTTGGAATGGTCTCAATGTATGGACAGTATATAATACTTATAGGCGCCATGATGAGCAAAGCGCAGCACAAATACACGTTAACCTCCGGCTTTTATTAGGATACCGGTGTCAGACTCCATAACGGCACGGCGGTGACCGCTTTATTAAGGCGCATTAATCTCTCGCCCTCCGGCGTGTTCGCAGCGAGGGTCAAATATCACGAGGGTGACCTTGGCGGAGGAGGACTCATCCATCACCGGGGCGGGGAAAACGATGTCACGCGGCGCTCGCCAGTTGATCTGCATATCAATCACGGCATGTACAAGGCTCGCGTGACTTCTACTTTAGACATTCGTCCATCCATTACATTTATTTTCGCTTATCCTGTTCAGGGTTACGGGTAAGCCGCAGTCCGCCCCAGCTGAGAGGGGCAAGGTATACACCCGGAACTGACCACCTGTCAATCACAGGCCTGACCTGCAGAGACAACCACTCACATTCACAATTATGTGGAAAAAGTACCGGGAAGCTAACTCTAGTCCTGAATAGACATTAAAAGGGGGTCAGCTGTTATTTCTATTAACCCAATCACCACCAAATTTGGGACACAGTATTATGGGATGCATGCGCACCCATCTGTACAATTTGGTTGAAAAACATGGCTGCCATCAAACCAAACTTAGAAACTAACTGTCCATAAGTCATAAAGCCGTGTCTAATGGATTATGATGCTAGCATGTCAATAGAGAATGCTACAACTGCATTTTTCCCTATTTTTGGACTATAGGAAGACCGAGCGATCGGGAATAGCTTTAGTTTGTTCCCCCTTAGATGGGACCACGTCATCTGTCAAGGAACCGAGGAGTTTCCTGATCACTGGAGGGTCCCTGCTGTGGAATTGAGCTCACTCTTGGATGAAATGGCGCGCTCCCTTTGACTTTCCCTGACATTCAATTGTATTTTTTCCCTACCTTCTCATTTTCCTAAAGCTGTTTTGTTCTCCTCCCATCTGGCTGGCTTTCATCGTTCGTTTAGTCGGGTCCCGGTGCCTCCGTCACCCATTGGGAGAGCCGCAGCCAAGAGGGATGTGACGGGAATGATCAGTTGTAGCGTCTGCACACATCCGTCAGCCTTTAATTCCACCCCGCAGGCTAAGGCGCAGTGTGTGAATATATGTGCACGGTGCATTCCCAAGCGTCCCGAAAGATAAAGGCGCTCCAAATACCAGGCCTCGCTAGCGGCCGGCGATATCAGCTAACGTCCTGTGGCTGCTTGAGTCATCTGCCCCAAAGTCTCCCGGCTTCATGGAGTTGTAAACTCTCCACCTCATTGAGCGAGGACAGTATGGACGCCGCGATAAGGCGCCTTTTAAGGGCCGCCTTGTTTATTCAAAAGCATAAACAGTCACAAGCTAGCAAACGGGGCGTCAGCACATCCGCCGCTTTTATCACGGCAGCTGTATAAAACACAGGTGCTGCCGCTGATTCCGGGAATTAAAAAGCACACGACGGGGAATTTCCACATTGGTAGGCCAAGAAACGTCTCAGCCGTCAAATAAGTTCTCTTTACGCTTTCAGTGTTCAATGTCAATTCTTATTTTGTCCCTCATTTCTTTTTATATGAATTTTTATTTTATTTTAAAACAACAATGTAATGCTGGACTATTTGGAAAAAGAAAAAACATACAGCTTTTTTTTTAAGCATGGAAAACAATATGTCACATTTGGTGCTCATAAATATTAAGGTGAGACGTCACTCTCGCATAAAAGGAGGGCCTCGGATGGCATAAGTGTCTACAAGCATGATGGAAGACTGTCAAATCAATATTAGCAAGGGTACCATATACACTCGATACAAAAGAACAAATAGCGTGATGAAAACGGTTTAAATGACCTAATGATAGGATGAGTGGCTCCTGTCAAACGTTCAACAAGAGTAACAGATTTCTCTTTGTATTATTAATATGCGAGTCATGAGGTCAATAAATTATTCATGTACGTGATTCAGTGAGAGCCTTAGGGCTTTTTCATCATTTGAATAAAGCAGGGATCATCTTCCAATACAGGATTCGGGAACAACAGTAAACACTGGGGGGGTGTTTGGGTTCTAGTCGGGTGGCGGAGGAGAGAGAGAGAGAGAGAGCGAGAGAGATTCTAGGATCTCCAGAATGAATGCGAGGAGTCAAACGCAAACACCAGCGATAGCCACTCGACTTGTGTTTCTGGACGGCCACTTGTGTTTCTCCCCACGTCTCCCGCCTGCTGATGTCGTGGAGCGCCAACAACTTCCTGTTACAGTGAATGTCTCTTTGATGTCTTAAGCTTTTATCGTCATTCATACTGAGCATTTGTTTAAGAGGTGTCCAAATATTTTCCATTATGCACCGCATATAGAAAAAAAAATGATGCGGCAGCCATTTTGATACATTAAAACGGTCCAATGTAGGTCAATATATGCTAAGCTATCTGAACAAAACATTTATTTCGGCAATAAAAACGACGACAATTGTGGTGCCGCTTTTAAATTGAATATTGATCGAGAAGTTGCCGTGGCAACATGGAGAAAAGGCACACGGAAGATGCAGTACTTGTAAGAATGGTGTGGGACTTAATCAAAATGCATGTTTCTATCATGTAAAGCCCAACACCAATCATTTGTTATGCATGTGGAACAAACCATCATAATGGAAAATATTATCGGGGCGGCGTTATGAAGAGATTTGTTCCAGGCGGCCCTGCGGTGGCGATAAATCAGCCCTCGTCACTCATTAAACAGACTGCTTCTTATAGTGACAACACACGTTACACCCCCCCACTCCTTTGTTCCACAAGTCAGACTTTTATTTTTAATTAAATATCTATTTGACATATTTTAAGAGCGTTTAAGGGAGCGTGCGACCTTGTCCCAAGTCGGTGGTGTGCACGCCGTCTCCCCGCAGGCTTGTGATGTTTGTGGTAAAGATTATCGATTTGTCAAACGCTTGCCGTCATGCATTATTGATATGTTGAAATGTACACAGGGCAGCCTGCGAAGACGCGCCCGTGGTGTTATTAGCAGAGGTCCTCACCTGATGATCTTAGAGGTCTTTCATCCTTCCCCACGCGGTGGCTGGCAGACAGGAAGGTTGAGGTCACTACAGGAAACAGGAAACATCACTTTAGAGGAGCACGGACCTCCAGCAAGATTAAATAATCTTGTCATTTTGAAATTGCTCAATAAGACAGAATCGGGTGTGTAGTTTTTGTGCTACCCTGCTAACCAATACACAAAACAGCAGTCAAGCAATACATAGCATTTGGCACATGAGAAAACATCCAAACGGAAGCTAAAACTGCATGTCATTAGCATAGGTTCTGAACCCTAACATAAAATAAAAACACCAAAACAGCGACTGATCCAAGATGGCAGGCCTCCAGTTGAAGTGGTTAAGATCTGCGGTTGGGTTTTTGGGTACTCCATTTTGTCACCGTCGCCAAAATTCTGCCTATTTTGGACGTACATCTCCTGCTGCAAAACAGAAGTCTACTCCTAATGCATCCTGACATGGTGATTTTGTGAGCTAATCGTGCAAACAGCTGCACGCTAGCGAGCCTCTCCTCTCCCCTCCAGTCGCTGCCATGGCGCTCTATGCAAATGACCATCTCGCTGTGTAATTGTTTAAGCAAGATTGATGTCTACATTTATGCGGCACTCCCACATGGAGTCGCTCGTCCATGTCCAACCAAACACTCCCTTTTTTTTTTTTTTAATTCACCCCCCCCCCAAAAAAAAAACAACTTCACAAAGCTTAAATGTGGCATCTGGACAGTTTGGCAGTTTTCTCAGAGAGGTGTTGAGTGCTGACTTTAATGAAGATGCATCACGCCTGTTGCAGATTTATCTCCTCTCGTATGGCCTAGCAGATGCTCGCCGAGTGAACTCCACTCATGTTTTTTTCCTTCTCTGCTGCCATCAAAGCAAACAGCAGGTCTGTAAGCACCCCTGCAAAGCATGCTGGGATTTTGGGCGTAGACACAGGATTAAGCCTGATTTTACTACTGCAGATGCTTTCTTTGACAAATACTACATTCCTGAACACTATTTGAAAACTAATGATAGTTTGCATTGAATATAGTAATACCAATAAATTACCTGGCTGGTGACCAGTCCAGGGTGTACCCCGCCTCACGCCCCAAGTCAGCTGGCATAGGCTCCCGTTCAGTATTAACAATTACGGCCCTAATGTTTACTTCGAGCTACCATAACTAGCTTTCTGACGTCACTCGAGACAGGTAAAATAGTTTCAAGTAGCATATTTATATCCATGTAATGCATCTTAGCATTGCTTGAATGTGACCTTGAAGGTGTAGCTACCCCCCCACCACGTTGCTAAAGAGTATTTTTTTATTTTTTAATATAAATATCAGAGTGGCGTCCCTCCTTGTAGCATAACATGCTTGAAGCACATCTCATTTCCGCCAGCGAAACTCTCCAAAGCCTGATTGTATCCCACGCTTGATTCCCAGCCTGGCCCCTACATCATCATTTGCGGCTAATTCCCATGTAAAGCTGCATCCTTCTCAAAGGAACGCTCCAGCGCTGGCGTCCATATATGATCTGCTTTGTGCCAATTTCTGTTTAGTGCTCTCTTTAACCTCTGTCTTATCTGCCACTCGCAGGCATGAAGGACGACGGATGAAACCAAATGTTTATTGAGTTGTAAATATTGTAAATGGAATCATGATGTGGCGCCACGTCCTTGCGAGGTGTTTCCAATTACGGGAGGGTAATAAGACGCCTTTGTTGGGTCAAATTGAGCGCGTCTCGCCGGGTGATTGCTCAACGGCTAAGGCACGAGATGGCGTACTCTGGAGATGTGGCTCGAGAGGCGGTGAGGTTTCAGGCTGCATATTTGTCTGCTCCAACATCCTGTGGAAGTGGTACACTTGTTGCAGTCCTAACAGGTTGTTGGGTCGCCATTAGAAGTGCTTTATATTAAATATTAAGCTAACCAGTAATCAATAAACCCATAGGTAATTAAGGCGTTTGTCTCTTTTATAGCATCATATGCAAATTAGACGACAAAGCGACAGCCAATAGCTACTTTACTGAAATGTTGGAAGCCATTAGCTGCCCATACTAGCCTACATTTGGTGTAAATATTGCCTTTTAAGTCAAAAGTCAGCAACAATTAGGACTAAACCCAAGGTTTATTTCCCAGAAGACAACTTAGCATCCCCAAAACATTAATAACGCCGCCATTATTCACTCTACTAAAGTTGGTAATGGCCAAAAATGTTAGTGGGGCTCCGGGGAGAGGCATAAACAGTACAGTGTGAGAAAGTTTACGTTAAGAGTTTGGGGAATATTTTCAACCTTTCGGTGGCGTCCCTGCTAATGAGCCAACTGGAGCTGAAAGCCTGGTAGGAGGCAACGTCATCGTTGCCCCCTTTTAAAAAAAAAAGAGAAAACGTCAAATTTCAAGTAATGACAACCCATTTTTAACTCTACTTTATACATATGCGACATAATGTTGCTATAGGCTACACTATACAATAGCTGTCAGTTGGACTTTCTCATGCAAATTAGATTCCTGCATCTAAAAAAAAGAACCATGAAGAAATTTCACTCATTTCAGAATTTAAAAGCCATATATTATAGGGATTTATTACAGTTAAGCATTCAAACTTGACATTTTGATTGTGGCTGATAAACCCAAAATGCAGTGTGAAACTTAGATGGCATAAGAATCAATGGAAAATGATATTTTAAACAATTATGAAATGTTCATTTCCATGCACTCAACACTTTGTTGGGCGTCCTTTTGCATGAATTACAGCATCAATGCATTGAGGCATGGAAGCCATCCGAGTGTGGCAATGCCCAGGTTGCTTTGATAGCAGCCTGCAGGTCTACATTGTTGGGTCTGGTGTGTCATCTTGACAATACTCAGGTTCACTATGGGTTCAGATCAGGTGGAGTTTGCTGGCCAATCAAGCACAGGAACACCATGGTCATTGAACCAGCTTTTGGTACCTTTGGCCGTGTGAGAAGATGCAAAGTCCTGCTGGGAAATGAAATCTGCATCTACATAAAGCTTGTCAGAAGGAAGCGTGAAGTGTTCTAAGATTTCCTGGGTAGATGACAGTTGACAATGCACTTCAGAAAACATGGTGGACCAACACCAGCAGATCACATAGCTCCCAAGTCAGACAATTGAAACTTCACACTGGACTTAGTGTGACTTTGGTGATGATTTGGGGAGCCATGTGATGTGCTGGTCCACCATGTTTTCTAAAGTGCATAGTCAACAGTCATCTACCAGGAAATCTTAGAACACTTCACGCTTCCTTCTAACAAGCTTTATGGAGATGCCGATTTCATTTCCCAGAAGGACTTTGCATCTTCTCACACGCCCAAAAGGTACCAAAAGCTGGTTCAATGACCATGGTGTTCCTGTGCTTGATTGGCCAGCAAACTCACCTGACCTGAACCCATAGAGAAACTGAGTATTGTCAAGATGACACACCAGACCCAACAATGGAGATGACCTGCAGGCTGCTATCAAAGCAACCTGGGCTTCCATTACACCTTAACAGTACCTGGATACTAAACATGACAAGACCCTAAACACCAACCCACCAGACAGGGTGCCTGCAATGTGCAGCAATCAGGAGCTTCCTTCCACATGCATGACCTCCATGGCAGATCTGAAAAGATTCACCCCCCCCACACAGAAACTCACCTGCTTGCATGGAGACTGTAGATAGCGGTGAAGATCAATACAAGGCCGAACCAAGTGTTTGACTCCATGGTCTTTAGAAGCTGTAAGACAGACAAATCTTCAGTGAAATGACAAACGACCAGTAAATGTGAATTGTTCTAACCTACTATAAAAAGGCCTATTGATTTTCAATGATTGACTGGAGATGGCCAAGGGACCTGAGCTCAAAGGTCAAATGGGTACAGGTCTTGGGCACCGAGAACCTCATTGATTTTGAGTGCTATAGATGACTGGTCAAAAGGTTGAACTTAATGTGTCCCTTTGTGATGAAAGCAGATTCATCGGTCTAAGACTCAGAGCGGTTGGCATTTACAGATTCAGTTAGTTAGCTTAGCTTGTAGCTTGCTATGCTAATGGCCACCATTTTGTCCTTCCAGTGATCCCATAGCATGCACAATGACTTAAAGTGACTCCACATCCATTACCAAGTAAAATATGTGAATTAAACTAATTTTATGGCATTTTTTCCTTCAAAACTAGTATTATAAGTGCCATTCTCTTCTTGCTCCAGTAGATTTTGAGACAGGCGCTTGAGTAAAATGCCATCAAAGTAATTGTACTCACATTAACAATGACTGGACGTGACCCCGCCGCAGGATGAAGTCAACCCGGTGGAGAGAAGTGTGACGACCAAAGCCTGAAAGAAAGTCAAAATTGGAGATTTAAAACAAAAAAAGCTTGAGGACTCCAGGGAGCTACAAAGGATTTTTTTTTCCTTCCCCACTGCCAAGTGAGCACCTGGGCCAATTAGGCCTTGAATTAAAAGTGGAACCCTGTGACCCTCAAGACACTTGATAATCACTGGCAAAATCATTAAGTGGTCAGATAACAAGCTCTGATTCTGGGCCTTATTACAGCTGGCTCTGGTCCCGGTGGCGCTGCGAACGCCTGCCCGGACTACTTAAATACTTACCGAGGAGCGCAAACCCCAGACTGCTTACCTTCTTTCCTTACCTGCAGGTTCAAGTACATTTTGATAATAAATGCTGTAATAGTGTAATTGCAATCAGCAGCAGGTGCGAGAGCGTGGCGAACGCAAAGCAGGAAGTACCGACAAAATAAGAGCACCAAAACCGGAACAGCCACACAACAGGTCCTCTCACAGAGCATGACACCTTGTACACTGCCTGACTGACTAAAAATATGTATAGCTATCAAATAACAAAGACGGTAACTCGGGAGAATGTCTCCATTTATTATATACAACATAAACAAGCTCAAAATTGACATTAATATTAAAACGAATAGTTATATTTATAGTTAGCTTTCGCGTTTTTTGGGTCAGGCATCTGTTTGGACACCTATTGCTATATGCTTTGCTTTGACAGACGTGCTACAAAAACTATAAAAAAAGGCCATTTGTTGTCAATCGATGAATGTTATTTTAAATAATAAAAAATACTACAGTTGTAGCTCGTTTTAACATTAGTAGGTCATTTGAAGAAGATTGGATAGAACCTACCGTAGCATAAGTGGTTGGGTGGATAAATGCTTATGCTAGCAAGCCTGGTGCGTTTATGGGAATGGGACATAAGAGTGCTTAGGCGTATTATATATTCAGTTTCAGTGCTAATGACAATTAGTAAAATGCATTGCAAGTCAAACAGTACAGTTTTAAATCTTAACATTGCAAGAAATAAGACTGGAAATGTACCTTTACTTTAACAGTATTGCATTATGTTGCACTTAGATGACAATTGACTATGTAAAATGGCAAGCCCGGTGCATTTATGGGGCATGGGACATAAAATAGCTATACTACTAATGAGTGTAAGAATCTCAAGCTACAAAATATGGATCTAAATTGTAAAATGTCAAGTGTTTTTTTAGCTTTACATATAAGAGTATGTCTTCATTTGGCACTTCCTGCCATACGTGAGCAGACAAGACCCTTGTGGTTGCAGAGAAAGCAAAGCCATTAGCTTGCATTAGCTTGCATGTTCTCTCCCAACGACACGTCCCCTCGCCCGTCCTCGAGGCTGCCGCTTCATCACAAGCGTCCTCGCCTGTAAGCGCCTGAATTACTCCTCTGTGCCTCCGCCCAATCACAAAGCCACATTTCACGCCGCATTGTGACAAAACTATTGCTCATCGCGCCTCTCAATATTTATCATAGTACAATTTACCCCACCCATCTCACGCCGCTCTCCCCGGGCGAGATTTATGACACGCTGGAGCGCGGCCTCATCGCCGCGACAACACGTTCATCACGGGGGACTTTTCCTCGCTATCATCCCCGAGAGTTGACGGAAGAGGAGGAGGAGGATGCTGATGGAGGAGAGTCAAAACAAGATGGCGGCCACCTCTTATCTAGATCATTTGTAATGCTTCCCCTGCTTGTCGTCGCCTCACGGGAGTCGCGGCCTGACACATGATCAATATGGCGAGCAAGGGGGCGGAGTTGCATTTCCTAGTTAAACGCTGCTGCAAAGCTGGGGTGGAGATGAGGGACCCGATTATGGACGTGGAGGTGATACGGCATTTCCGCCAGTAGTTGAGTAGTTGAGGTCTGATGTCTGCTGCAACATTGGTTCTGCTGCAACATTGGTTCTGCCGATGCTTTTCCTTGTCATCAATAAAAGCCCCCCGCCCATCTATTAGGACACCGGTGGCCCTTTTTCCTGCCTGCTGAAGCTTGCAGAAACATCCACAATGGCCCCCGACGGCAACACCGCTGACAATCACGTCCCGTTGCCCCCCTTTCACCTCGCCACATTGTTGTCACAACAATCACGGCGGTAACGAACGCCCTCTCAGGTGCTGCGGGACGCCATTATCTCCTCGCCGCCTTATCATCTCCCAGCAGGGATTTATGCCTCCTTAGGGTGGAGGAATGATTGCCGGGCCCACTCGGCGTGATGGTTGGCGACGGTGACGTTGTCTAGCATCTAATGTTAGCATTCATCACTTTATGCAAGGCTGATTGTAAGCATCCCGCCTTGACAAATACTTCCCACAAGCTAAGCAGGCGTCTTTAGCAATCAGGCTGACTGTCGGCTGATGAGGGATGTCGTCGTTAGCCGTTGCCGCTTGCGCTGACGCTGCATTCCTGTGCTGGCTGCGCCTTTTGTGTGTGATCCCCCCCCCAATTGGTGAGGATGCGGCCTTTACTTCATTCGCGGTAAAAAAAAAATAATTTAAAAAAGCACTTCAGGAAAGGCGTGCTGCACCGTGGCTGGAAACGACGCTTCCTGTCACACGCCCCAAATGAACCTTTGCTTTTGATTGATGTGCAAGGAGACGCTAAATTCTGATGTCGTCCACACAAATTAGCCAAGCTTGTCACGCTCGCCCCCACGGAGGATGATTGACGAGTGGCAGTGCTGGCAGGTCAGCACTAAAACAAACATGTGCAAATAGAATTATGCTCCCTTTTCCACTCATAGCATAGCTTAGCTTGTATATTAGCACCTCAGGCAAATGGAATATCATTACTTTGTTAATTCATAAATGTTTAAAATATGTACAGTAGGACGTGTATCATTACTGCAAAAAAAGTCATAAAAATCACTGAAATAATGTCAAATTTTATTATTATAGTTCCTAATTCAAATTGTATACATTTATCAATTATTTACTGAATTAATACTAGTTTAGGTAAGTATAATTACTGCAAAAAAGTCATAAAAATCACTGAAATAATGTCAAATGTGCATGATTGGATGACTATATTTCCTCATGTTTTAAATTACTTAGTAAATGAATAATTGTTTAAAATATGTATAGAATATAGATTTACTGGTTAAAAAAAATCACTGAAATAATGTCAAATTTTATTATTATAGTTCCTAATTCAAATTGTATATATTTATCAATTATTTACTGAATTAATACTAGTTTAGGTAAGTAAAAAAATCACAAAAAATCACTGAAATAATTGGATGACTATATTTCCTCATGTTTTAAATTACTTTGTAAATTAATAATTGTTTATCATATGTATAAATATAGATTTACAGGTTTTAAAACATCTCTGAAATAATGTCAAATTTTATTATTATAGTTCCTAATGCAAATTGTATACATTTATCAATTATTTACTGAATTAATACTAGTTTAGGTAAGTATAATTACTGCAAAAAAAGTCATAAAAATAACTGAAATAATGTCAAATGTGCATGATTGTATGTCTATATTTCCTCATGTTTTAAATTACTTAGTAAATAAATAATTGTTTAAAATATGTATAGTATATAGATTTACTGGTTAAAAAAATCACTGAAATAATGTCAAATTTTATTATTATAGTTCCTAATTCAAATTGTATATATTTATCAATTATTTACTGAATTAATACTAGTTTAGGTAAGTAAAAAAATCACTAAAAATCACTGAAATAATTGGATGACTATATTTCCTCATGTTTTAAATTACTTTGTAAATTAATAATTGTTTATCATATGTATAAATATAGATTTACAGGTTTTAAAACATCTCTGAAATAATGTCAAATTTTATTATTATAGTTCCTATGCAAATTGTATACATTTATCAATTATTTACTGAATTAATACTAGTTTAGGTAAGTATAATTACTGCAAAAAAAGTCATAAAAATCACTGAAATAATGTCAAATGTGCATGATTGGATTATCATATTTCCTGACTCAAATGGAATATATTTATCAAATATTTAGTAAATTAATAATTGTTTGAAATGTATAATTACTGTAAAAAAATAATACTAATCCATACAAAAAAATGCACGGATGGAATATTGTATTGCCAATTCTGATGATTTCAACCATTGTTGAGGGTGAACAGTGACGTGATATGGCTAGCCTCGCACGCCAACTGGCATCTGGTCACTCTTCCACCCTTTCCACATGAAGCGTCCTCTTCTTCAGCCAGCAGTGAGGGTTGAAAGCGAGAGAGGAGGCCAATCATGGAGTCCACAGACACCAACACGCCAACGCCTGCCGTAACCTTTCACTCGCTGCCTTTGATGCATCGCTCCTTTGGCGAGGCAAAAGGCCACCCTCTCACCTTTCACAGTGACATCACCGTGACACTGATGAAGCATCATCCCGGGTTAAAGATACAGAGCGACGGCGCTCGTCTCGTACACGCCTTCCAGGATTAGCATCGACGTATCGACGACTTCATTTCTGCTGTAATTTAGACGTCATCTCCAGTTCATCGTCAGCGGCGGCCATCTCAATAATAAACACCTGAAGATGGACCGAGTGGAAATTTGGAGATGAATTGATATTCCAGCGTGTGAAGGGTGGCCAAATGAAACGCACACAGCCCGCGCTGTCGGCTGATTGATTCCGGCTCGGGTGGCCATTTTTCTCTCGGCGTGCAGCGGACTGCATTGTGAGGAAATGTGAAAACGGTTGCTTACTGCGTGATGTCGTCATGATTGATTGTGAGCGGGATGCTGAGAAAGTCAAAGAAATGAATCCATACGCTTTTTAACATCTAATTCTTTCACTCCCGGCACTTTTCCATGCAGTGGTAGGAAAGGACCGTCACTCTGAAATGGGGGGGCGACTCTCACGTCAGATGTAACACCTTATGAAACGTTCAAGATTGACGTAAGGCGTTGTTGTGGGGTCTTTTGTGACCTCTCGGATGAGTGGCCACTCCTTGAAAGGTTCGCCAGTGTTTCGTGTTTAGGCCATTTATGAATAATGGCTCTCACTGTGGTTGGTTGGGGTCCCAAAGCTTCAATTCATCTCAAAAAGTCTACTTTTTTATTAAATAAACTTGAATTTCTACCAAAAATATAATAATTATTCTTTATTAAGTACTTTGCATGTCATTTTTTAAAAATATTTTATTTTTAATGTTTTCCAATTGGAAAAAAAATCAGGGATTCTTGTGACAATATCATTTTTAAAAACTATATCTAAGTTGTTGAAAAGATATTCTGAAGTGAAAGTAAAAAAAATGGAATTGCACTTTTATGAGTAGGACCTTAGGGTTATAAAAAATATCAATTTTTGTAATAAATGCTACTCCCCTCCAAAAATAATAATGAACCAAAATCAATGTTGTTATCAATAATGAACCTAATTAAGGCTGTAATAATATCAGCCCGCTTTGCACTTCATTTGTGAATATTTTAGCTTTTCAAAAGAATTCAATACTTTGTGGGGTGGCCGTAGAGAGAGGACGGCCACCCCTTAGCTCGGGCCTGCGTGTCCTCCAATCGGACCTTCTCCTGCTGGCTGCCTTGAACTCTCATCCGGTGATGGATGCGTTACAGATATTACACTCACGTCACTTCTCTTTGTGCCACCGGCTCACTAAATAATTGAAAAGCTCCAGCAACAGATGCAATATATCATCTTCGGGGGGCTGTGCATGGGGGGTGCGTGGGGCGGCGTGGGGCTGCACGATTCTCTTATTTCAGCAGAGAGGAGATTATCAAATCAAAACCAAAGTTAAACTGATTTTTCATTTGTTCTCATTTGACCACAATACATATAGCATCTCTTTTTATTATTATCAATGGAATAATCACATGATACTACATCCATATATTCTATTATCATTTCAGACAAAAACTCAATAATATTAACTAATTATAGTATCATCAGTTATATAAAATTGTCAAGTCAAACTTGAGATTTAGACACGTCAACAAAAATGGGAGGAGGAACCTTCGTGACATCAATCGAGGCCGGACCGGAATAAGTGGCGCACACCAGCACAGGTGGAGCAATTAAGCAAACAGCGGCACCAGGCAGAGACTGTTTAACAATCGTTTGTAAGTCGCCCATACAAATCAGAGCTACAGATCTACAAACACCAGAGAGGCTGCCGGTAAGACGCCAAACTGTTTCAATGTAAAGATTCCTGTGCTAACGATAGCTTAGCCACGGCGTCTCGTGCGTGGCTTGTTGACTGTTTAACGCTCACGTGCACTGACTGTTGTGTTAAAGCTTGTTGGTATCGTGGTTAACTTGATTTAATGTGGTTGAAATTGT
Source organism: Doryrhamphus excisus (assembly GCF_037039965.1). Lineage (NCBI taxonomy): Eukaryota > Metazoa > Chordata > Actinopteri > Syngnathiformes > Syngnathidae > Doryrhamphus > Doryrhamphus excisus. The sequence continues at coordinate 21,417,978 of NC_136363.1, forward strand.
GACTTGTGTAAATAGTTAGCTTATATTGCTGCGTATGTATTAAGTACGTTTACTTCACTTTGGTTTGGAAATGTGATTTGAAAGCTAACTGAATTTTATTTAATGCTAAGGGCAATTAAGAGAAAGCATGGCTGAGTTCGAATATTGTGCGAATTTTCCTTGTGTACATTCGCAGTTAAAATTAAGAAGTAGTTCATGGTAAATACAAATCATGTTAAATACATTTAAGGTTAACAACTATGATAAACATCACAGTAAATTCTGAATGAATTAATTAATAAATTACAATGTTATTTATTATTATAATTAGTAATAATTTAAGAACACATAAAAAAAATATATATATATATATAATATATAAATAAAACAGCAATAAATATATGGGAAGTGGTGGAATTCATACCTGATTCATGCTTACCTGGTATTATATTAAAGCTTAATTTGCTTATTCTCTATTGCAGTAATTTGTGAGGCATGGGATTTGTGACTTTGCACAGAATTAAAATGTTTCTTTTTTTTTCCATTTTTTTAATTTCAAGTGGCAAACTGCACCCTAAATTGCAACTGAAAATAAAAGATGCAAAACAGGACAAGCCGCTTATTTATTGAGTGAATACGCTTCCTACACCTCTGGGTAGATGGCTCATCCCCTTCAAGTGGGGATTGTATGAAAACCAAAGGGAACTTGACAAAAATTGCTGCCTCAAGTTGGAGAAATTTGATTTTTTTTAATGAAAAAATGTTCAATCCAAAATGTAATATAATTGAAATAAATGTAATATACATTGAAAATTATATGTAGTATCAATTATATTTTTATTATTATTACTAATTATCTAATATTAAATTGTAATATAATAATATATATGATAATATAATAAAAGTTAATACTTGGAATTAATAATAAAAATAGTAAGAATTAACTAATCATAAATGTAAAAAAATCATAAAATAAATATTAAAATGACTGCCTGGTGAGGGCTAAATTGGGATTTTTTTTTATTAAATAAATGGAATGAAAATTCCACACATTGAAAATGAAATATCCATTAGATGGTCATGATGATGAATAATAAATATGGTAATAATGATGGTTAATACGATGATTAGTTGGCAGAGGGCCAGGCTGCGTTTTAAGATGTGTAGCAAAGCCTGTTTTGGTATTCCTGAATAAAGTATTAGAATGGGTATTAGGAAATGTGTTTCTTCTGGGCATCATCTTCTTCTACACACATTACTTCATTTATTAGTCTATTATATTTGATATTATTCATGCTAGCGCTTCCACGCCAAACTCCTCCAAGCATGCTTTTCGGGTGCCTCGCTTTGTGTGGCGTCGCACAACATGGCATCAACCGGCGGCAGGAAGACAAACAAACACAACAATCAAGGCTAATGAAAGGAAAGCGAAGCGACTGACAGGTGGGTGCACGACCCTCTGTCCCTCGACCGGACCTCTTAACCATGTCCGCCGCCGCCGCCGTTGTCGTCGTCGTCGTTCAGGCGCCTCAGGCGTGTGTTGCGGCTTCATTTATAACAGAGGACAGCCTTTTAGTAATCAGATAGACGCTCGATAGGCGCTGAACTGCTGACTCCCCCGAGGAGGTCTTCTGAAGGGCGATTTACCACCTCAGTGCTGATGTGATAGCTTTACCCCCCCCCACTCGCATATGTGTATGTGTGTGTGCATCCCCTTAAGCTTCTCCGAGGGAATAAAAAAAGACTATTTAGGGTAGAACGCTTGCACAGTCCAACACCTAACTCTACCTTTCCAAAGATGGCTTCCAATCACACAATCATTGTGCTCTTAGCATCGCCTCTGCTCTGTAACCGCCACGTTGTCGTAATGTCACGTTGCGGCTGCTATAATCACTCCAGAGGTGTTCATTAGGGCGTCATCGCACTCGCATTTGAGTGCAAATATACCTGCGAGTTCAAATGGGCTTCAATTAAAGCCGGAACAAAATGGACGCCGCTATTGTTGGGCGCAATCTGACGCTTTTACTACTGAAAAAGGGTGAAAATAGGTCAAAACGTGCTGCCTGTGCTATTATTTCTAAGTCAAAATTTAATTCTATTTTTAAAATGTGAACATTAAAAGAAACAGCAAATGTCCCCCACTTCCTTGATTTTGGAAGTAAATATGTTTTTGAAACGCTGCATAAAAACAAAACCCGGCAACATGCGACCGAGCGGCCATTCTGGTGTCTGCAGCACAAACAAGTTGCAGATGAATAAAATATTTAAGCTATGTGCTGTTTGCCTTGAAAAGCTCCCAAGTGGAGTTGCTGGAGGGAAGAAAGAAGGTGAGGCAACACTCGTATCATCAACAATCCAGGAAGTCATGCTAGGGGTTTTTATTCCCTAGCAAAAAACACTTAATCTGGTTCATATTTTTGCTTTAATGGCGGCCATGTTTTTTTAACAAATCTTGCTCAAATTGGACACAAGTGTGCTTGTCAGTCTCGTAAAGACGTGTACCAATTTTAGGAATGATTCTGCAAGTTGTAGAGCTGTGCTAGTTATTTTAAGAAATGTGGATTATAAAAATAATAACACAGGAAGTACAGTCGGGGTGATGTTGTGACAAAGTTTCCCCCTTTTTGCGTGCAGCGCTTTATTAGCAAAAGCCTACCTATCACTTAGAAATGTGCTAAAATGCAAATGAATGTGCACTAATAAAGCATTAAAACGCTTAATTAATACTCTCAATTGCAATAAAACCCCACTCTCAAATGTTTTTATCTTTATTAAACACCTTTTGTTAAACCGTGAGCTTAAGCTTATTGCGAAAAATAGCCGATGGCGATGACATATGGCAATAAAATAAGTAAAAAGTGTCTATTTAGTTCTGTGTGACAATGTAAAAACATAACAACAAATGTAAATGGGACAATAAAGTTAATTCAAAAGAGTTTGTGCCCAAATGTTAACACTGTTTGTTTGCAGCTGTTGACCAAATTGAGGGTACTTCATGGAAAGTAGGTGCAAAACCCATCCATTGTGCTGCTGAAGCCACCTGTGACAATGACTTCAAAAAACCCGTCTGTTTGACTGACTATTTCATCACCTCTTCAGTGGGCGGGGCTTAACACACCTGCTCACACTTTGGTCTCACGGGGAGCGTCCCCTCCACTCGGACGATGGGCTGCGGGAGCGCCAAGGTGCTGTCCAAGGGCTACGGCAGCGTGATGCAGTCACTGGTGGCCTTCAGCAGAGCGCCGCCTGACCGCCCTGGCGGGGACCGGGACCTGAAGACCAGAGTGGAGAGGGGTGACTGGTTTTCCGCAAAAGGAAAGAATCCACCATCGGAGCAGCGGCACCCGGTTGAGGCGGAGACATACAAGGACACGTTTGATGCCCGTGTCACGGCCAGGTAGGAATATTTATTGAAATGAATTATTATGGTGTTTCAGGGTCCGCTATTATGTACGTTTAGGACTTTATTTTAAATGTAAGACTTCATTCTCACAGAAAAAAGTCATACATTTACAAGAAAAAGTACCAGTCGAGTTTTCCAAGTTTTTGGTCTCTGTCAAGCACAAATATGTCGCAGTATTTATCCAAAACTGAGAGAAAAATATTCCATTCCTATCAAACTGCTGAAGTCTGCTGGAATGAAAGCAGTTCTAAGACGGCCTCCAACGATTCCAGATTTCTTCCGATTTTTTTCCACCCAATTGTGAAGATTCAACGTGTACGTATAGGTGGTTTATCGGAGCACTTTCCTGTTTCATTTATTTTCCTCTCCATGCCAACGATCCCAAGTGGCACAGTAACAGCTAATTGCACGTCTTCCCTCGCCCCGTCTAATTATTGTCTTCATCATCCAAACACTGAAACATAAAGCTAAGCTATCTGTGGAGCGCCGCGTGTCTAATGTCTCACTCAACCAGGACTGATGGTGAAAGTGGATAATTGTGGCTTCTAAACAAACAACATTGTGTGTGTAAAAATAGACGCGTGGGGGGGGCATTTCCACTCAATCAGCTACCAGCAATAATTACTAATATGTTTTTTTTTACTGTCGTTTGCAGTGGTGGATAACTGTTTTTATATGTGCTCACGACACCCGACACCGGGGACGACTGACGGATAGTTGGCCCAGCTCTGGGTTTTGTGTTATGACATGTAGCGAAGCCTGCGGTAGGATGGTTTTTGCTCACAATGTCATGAAAAACCCAGAACTTCACAAGGGACTACAAAAATGGAGTCACTTTTGCATTGCAGGGGATTATGAAGTCAAGTTAATTGTTTTTCATCTTGGCAACAGAGTCTAGGATAAACTCCCATCTTGGCAACAGAGTTTAGGATAAACTCCCATCTTGGCAACAGAGTTTAGGATAAACTCCCATCTTGGCAACAGAGTCTAGGATATAAACTCCCATCTTGGCAACAGAGTCTAGGCTATAAACTCCCATCTTGGCAACAGAGTCTAGGATATAAACTCCCATCTTGGCAACAGAGTCTAGGATATAAACTCCCATCTTGGCAACAGAGTCTAGGATATAAACTCCCATCTTGGCAACAGAGTCTAGGATATAAACTCCCATCTTGGCAACAGAGTCTAGGATATAAACTCCCATCTTGGCAACAGAGTCTAGGATATAAACTCCCATCTTGGCAACAGAGTCTAGGATATAAACTCCCATCTTGGCAACAGAGTCTAGGATATAAACTCCCATCTTGGCAACAGAGTCTAGGATATAAACTCCCATCTTGGCAACAGAGTCTAGGATATAAACTCCCATCTTGGCAACAGAGTCTAGGATATAAACTCCCATCTTGGCAACAGAGTCTAGGATATAAACTCCCATCTTGGCAACAGAGTCTAGGATATAAACTCCCATCTTGGCAACAGAGTCTAGGATATAAACTCCCATCTTGGCAACAGAGTCTAGGATATAAACTCCCATCTTGGCAACAGAGTCTAGGATATAAACTCCCATCTTGGCAACAGAGTCTAGGATATAAACTCCCATCTTGGCAACAGAGTCTAGGATATAAACTCCCATCTTGGCAACATAGTTTAGGATATAAACTCCCATCTTGGTAACATAGTTTAGGATATAAACTCCCATCTTGGTAACATAGTTTAGGATAAACTCCCATCTTGGCAACATAGTTTAGGATAAACTCCCATCTTGGCAACAGAGTCTAGGATAAACTCCCTCTAAGGAGGAAGTGGTTAAGCCATGATTAAATAGCCAATCTAACGTAACAGGGGACCTTTAACCAAGAAGGAAGTTCATCATCTGTGAGAATTTCCCTCATCATTTCCGCAAGGAGACTCCCGACATGATCCAGATGTGACGCCAGATGCTGAGTCACACTCCAGTGACTCACCGCCGTTCCTATTCTGCCCAGACAGATACCACATCAAGGCCCTGATCGGACGAGGCAGCTTCAGCCGGGTGGTGCGGGCTGAACACAGGACCAGCCGCCGCCCATTCGCCATAAAGCTGATGGAGGTGGAGGCCCCCCAGGCGCGAGAGGTGTGCGAGGTGGAGCTGGCGGTGCTGAGGCGAGTCAACCACGACAACTTGATGCGATTGGTCGAGGTTTTCCAGGGGCAGAGACGGGTCTACATGGTGCTGGAGTTGGCCACCGGTGGCGAGCTATTGGACCGTGTGGTCAGTAGGGGGCACTACACAGAGAAGGACGCTACCCGGGCCCTCCAGATGGTACTTGCCGGGGTGGGCTACCTCCATTCCTTGGGTATTACTCATCGAGATTTGAAACCTGAGAATCTTCTTTACTACCACCCGGGCGACGACGCCCGCCTGCTGGTGACTGACTTTGGACTGGCTACTTTTAGCGGGTCCGGGGCGCCAAGTGGTACCGGGGGTAGCAGCACCTGGTCCTTAAGAACCACATGTGGAACCCCAGAGTACATGGCCCCGGAGGTTGTGCTGAGGAGACCCTATTCCTGCGCTGTGGACATGTGGGCTTTGGGGGTGATCGCCTACGTGGTGCTGAGTGGGTCCATGCCCTTCGAGGACGACTCCCGCAGTCGACTCTACCGGTCAATTCTCAGAGGAAAATGCAGCTTCCATGGAGAGGTGAGTCTTGTGTCGGCTTTGCAAAACCAACCCACCTGATTCAGCTGAATGAAAGTGTTCTTGAGTACCACCAGATGGAGCCCGCGTACCACCAGCGGTACTTGCACCACTGTTTGAGAATCAGCGTTCTTGCATTGTCTAGATGTGTCAAAATGGATCTGTAGTTCTCATTTCCGGTTCTTCAGAGTCAAACCTTTCGTCACATTGAGCAGTTAGCAAGCGGCCTATCCCGTTTGTGTTACTTCCTGGGGTGGCGTTGGTCACACCCAGAACAGTCAAGCGCCGCCATGTGCTGTATTTGTCAGAAAAATAATAGCACGGGGCACACAGTAGGGGGGCGGCGTGTTTGGGCTGATTATCACGATTTCGCCTGCAGGGGTTCAGGAGTACTGACATCCCCGGGGGTTCCCAGGCAAAGAATCATCAGTGTCTGTTATGCGTTGATGCATCATCGGTCCATCAACAGTTGAGCGGGTCCCCGCCCCCTTTCTAATTGGCTCCCGACCTAGCTATACGCCCACCTGACTGCAGATGTGGGAGGTTGGGGGTGTACAGCAATGAGAGGAAGGTGACTCAGCGGCCAAAGCCTCAGAAGCTGGGGACCACTAACACACAAAATGACACGCACATTACACCCCCCGCCACCCTGAACACTCTCCTCCGTTGTCCCGGGGACATGCGCCACACAGTGTCACACTGATGTGTTTACCCAACAGTGCGGAGGAGAGTGTGTGTGTGTGTGTGTGTGGCCTGGGGGGGCTTTTTCGCACCTTATCGCTCAATCCACACATCGGCCGGAATCCAGGCTCCTTGTCTCTTGTGCATGTGATGGAAATCCCTCACACAGCCCCTCCCCCCCTCCCCGCCCACTGCACACTTTCTTGACCCAACCCAAACATCTGCAGCAGGAAGGCGGCCTGGGGAGGGGGGGGTGATAAAAAGGAGGAAAAAAGGTGAGGCCAGCCTGCCCCCTAGTGAACACCGCATGAACATAACCGCCATACACCTTAGTGTGTAAGTGTGTGTGTGTGTGTGTGTGTGTGTGTGTGTATTGTACATGACAGCACAATCTCTCCTGCATCCTGTATTGATGTTTACATTAAGGAAGTTTAGCTGCGAGCCAATGAACAAGCAGCCCCCGCACCCCCCCCCCCTTTTTTTTCCTCTTCCTTACCTTTTTGGACCTGTTATGTACTGGAAGGATTTAAAGGATGCCTTTCAAGGTGAATTAGATATTTTTCAAGGTCATCAACTCTACCTTTGAAGGAGAAGTTGCTATTTGAATCGTCTTTTGGGATTTCCATTGCAATAATGGATTTTTTTAATACATATTTTAAATTATCTCATTTTTCCATCCAATATTAATGCAATAAAATAATGCAAATTATATCTTTTTTTTTTAAAAAAGAATAATTAATTTATCAATTTTTTATTGTTTGATTAGGGACGGCATGTTGTGTTTATTATTATTTAGCTGTATTATTATGTCTACTATTTTTAATTTAAAAAATTTTATCATGCAAATAATATCACTAACCGGAACTTTATAAAATGTATTATATAAATTATATTATATTTATGATATACATTTATTTATAATATTAATGGTTTATTTTATTGTATTTTGTATTGATTTTTAAGTGATTTATTTTATTTAAATTATTTTTTTTCAAGTGTAAGAAATTAAAATAAATCAAAGTAATTAAATTATTTTTTTTTAAAAATCTATAAATAAGCATTTAAATTGATTGACTTTAGGCGTATGTATGTTTTTACCTTGCATCTGAATTCTTCCCCATTTCCATGAAGCCGACATCCAATATGACGGTCGGTGCACACGTCCCTGCAGCCTGGAGGCCCACTCGGCATGCAAGCGGTCCCAGATGTGGCGTAGATGTATGGAGAAGCACCAGGCCGCCATAGCTTCAGTGCAGCGCCTGTGTCGGTCTGTAATGGTTAGCATGCTGGTCAGGTGAGGATGGATCACAAACGGGATGAAAGTCCGATGCTCCTTATTCACTCCTTAACAAGATGTAGTTTAATGAAGCAAGCGGGCCCTGAAGGCTCCCTGAGTGCTGATGCCTTATCGGCGCTCCTCTCTCCTCGGTGATGTATTGCACCCACTCCTCGCTCCCAAACACAATAAAGCCTTTGTTTATTTGGCCGGAAGAGCGCTGGAAAAGAAAGCCAGGAGATAACCTTCCTGCAGGTGGCTGGCTTCCAGGGGAACAACGCTCGTCTTTGTCGGCCGATGAGACGCTAGCTCGTAGTCTCTGCTGCTTTTCCTCCAGCTGGCAGTGGAACGTCTTCCCGTCCTTCCCATCACGGATGCTGCAGGAGCTGCAAACAGAGAATTTGCTGGGATAAAGGATTTACAAGCGCTCTGCTCTATTCAAGGATCTACTGCAAAACGCTTGCCAAAGATCCTCTATGTCACTCTGCACTCTGACTGGCCTTTTTGCAGTCCATCCTTCAAAAGAGTTAAAACAGCAAAGATCCTTTATATGACAGAACTGCCATGCTGGTTTTGAGGACCTACAGCACATACAAAACACAGGTCAAAGATCCTCTATATGATAGGAGTGCTATATGCTCTTTCCTGAATCACAGGAGCACTGTTTTCAGTGATCTAGTGAAGTCAAAGATCCTCTATATGACAGGAGTGTGCTGTTGTTTTTACTTATTTAGCGCAAAAACATCAGTCAAAGATCCGCTCTATGACAGGAGCACTTTGCAGTTTTCAGGGATCGATATAATGCAGAAATGTGAATCAAAGATCCTCAATATGACAGGAAACATTTGCTGTTTTTTGGAATCTGCAGAGGGTTTCTATATGACAGGAGAACCTACTGCGGAATGCTAGTCATAGATCTTCTATATGACAAGAGCGCTGTGTCGACAGGAGTGATCTGCTGTCGTCAAAGATCCTCTATATGACAAGTGAGCTTGGTGTTTTTGAGGGTCTCCTGTAAAAATGCTCGTCAAAGATCCTCTTTGTGACGAGAGCACTCTGTTTAGTTACTGTATACGGTATAACAAGTTTGCAGAATTCAGTAGAGAGTGAGACCTCCCCCCAAGACAAGGCATTCTTAGGATGAGAAGAAGTGTTGTTGCGTGCTTGTGTTATTTTGCGTGAAGTCATCCGTCCGATCCGGCATCAGCATCAGGAATATTTGATCCCAAACAAGCGGGAAGCTCCAAAGGTCACGGCTTTCCTGAGGCGGCCCTTCTCGGTGTCGCACTTCCGACGGCGCAGCAAAGCGGTGATGAATAATTTAAGGATGCTGAATTATGATAATGGCGTCTGTTCTCCCGCCGGATGGATGTCACGGCAGCGGCGGTTTTGAAAGCAGATGGCGGGATGTCGGCTGGGGTCACCACGAGAGAAATGTATTTTTTGGTTTTGTTGTGAGGCCGGATGGAATAAACACAGACGTGTTCTCCGTGTGGTCCCACCTCTGAGGCCTTCTATTAGTTGGGCTTTGCCCGCTGACATTTAGACTTCCTTTGGGTTTAGTTCTGCTCGTTAGGCCCGCCGAGCAGCCGGGATCTCACTTTTATTGCTTTATTTGAATGAAAAGCTTCAAGCGGCTTTGAAGGGTCTTTACGTCTGAGCCTCGACTATGTGGCTTTATCACGGCTTACCTATAAGCTGCTCTTGGCGCCAAGATGGCCGCCCAGGTGTGTCGTTGCGCTACTTTTGACTCAACACACCAGGCCTTGGTTGGTAGTTTGTGGTTTACGGATGCAAAAATGACCTGACTTTTTTTTTTTTTAAATGACTTTTTAATGATGAGCTCAGAGTAAGAGTGTTCTATAGGCTTCACTACACATCTTAAAATGTTGTTTTCTTCAACAAATAGGCAAAAACTGTGACTGTAATGTTAGCACTTTAGCATCACATATGTAGCTATGCTAGCATTGCAAATTTTTTTTTTCAAATGACTTTAATGAGGTAAGAGCGTTCCATAGGCTTCACTACACATCAAAAAATGTTGTTTTCTTCAGCAAATAGGCAAACTGACGGTAATGTTAGCACTTTAGCATCCCATATGTAGTTATGCTAGCATTGCTAATGTTTTTTAATGACTTTTAATGATGAGCTCAGAGTAAGAGCGTTCTATAGGCTTCACTACACATCTTAAAATGTTGTTTTCAACAAATAGGCAAAAACTGTGACTGTAATGTTAGCACTTTAGCATCACATATGTAGCTATGCTAGCATTGCAAATGTTTTTTTTTCAAATGACTTTAATGAGGTAAGAGCGTTCCATAGGCTTCACTACACATCAAAAAATGTTGTTTTCTTCAGCAAATAGGCAAACTGACGGTAATGTTAGCACTTTAGCATCACATATGTAGCTATGCTAGCATTGCTAATGTTTTTTTTCTCAAATGACTTTTTAATGAGGTAAGAGCGTTCCATAGGCTTCACTACACATCAAAAAATGTTGTTTTCTTCAGCAAATAGGCAAACTGACGGTAATGTTAGCACTTTAGCATCACATATGTAGCTATGCTAGCATTGCTAATGTTTTTTAATGACTTTTAATGATGAGCTCAGAGTAAGAGCGTTCTATAGGCTTCACTACACATCTTAAAATGTTGTTTTCTTCAACAAATAGGCAAAAACTGTGACTGTAATGTTAGCACTTTAGCATCACATATGTAGCTATGCTAGCATTGCTAATTTTTTTTTCAAATGACTTTTTAATGAGGTAAGAGCATTCCATAGGCTTCACTACACATCAAAAATTTCGTTTTCTTCAGCAAATAGGCAAACTGATTGTAATGTTAGCACTTTAGCATCACATATGTAGCTATGCTAGCATTGCTAATGTTTTTAATGACTTTTTAATGATGAGGTAAGAGTAAGAGCATTCCATAGGCTTCACTACACATCTAAAAATTTTGTTTTCTTCAGCAAATAGGCAAAAACTGTGACTGTAATGTTAGCACTTTAGCATCACATCACAATAGGGTCTCCTCAGCACAACCTCCGGGGCCATTATCATCACAGCTTTGCTGGCATTGCTAATATTTTTTAATGACTTTGTAATGATGAGGTAAGCGTAAGAGCATTCCATAGGCTTCACTACACATCTAAAAATGTCATTTTTAGATCTCAGCTTCATCCTGTCTTTCCGCAGCCTTGGCCGTCTGTGTCCAAACTTGCCAAGGATTTCATCCGGGGTCTGCTGGAAGCGGATCCGGCTCGTCGTCTGACCGCCGACCAAACCCTCCGTCACCCTTGGGTGGTCACCATGGCCTCCAGCTCCTCCATGAAGAACCTCCATGGATCCATATCCCAGAACCTGCGGCAGCGGGCGTCTCGGAACTCCTCGCGGTGCCAGAGCCGAGGAGGAGGACCTGCTAGACTTCCAGCTGGGATGTGATGATTGTTTGGATTGACTTTGTGAAGTGGAGTGGAGTGCCCCAAACCAGACAAAACCATTCTCTCAAGGTTTCGGATTATTCTGGATTATTGCCCTGGCGTGTGAAAGCAGCCTTAAATCTAAGAACCGACCATTCATATTCACAACATGTTGTGTTTTGTGACACATTTTCTCCCCTCCTGTAGAAAATATTGACCAGTTGATCATTATCTCCCCTCTCTCGCTGACCTCCAGGATCAATATTCCATGTAAATACCCCCCCCCCCACCATTAGTTGGTTTTTCTGTCCTCTCCATCTGCTGCCGTTCCATAATATTTCAACAAGACGCTTTTTAAAAATTTCCCATTCAAACCAAATTCCGCCCACAGCCCGATAAAGACGTTGGCCAATCCGTTTTGTTTCTCTGCGCCATTATCTTTTCAAAGACGCACAATCAAGCGCGCTTGTGACTTCCGCGTCATCTTTGTCTGCAGTGGGTGTGAGGTGGGCCGAGCGGCAGATTAGTCTTGTTTTTGGAGTCTCTGCGGGTTTGTGCTTTGTGGTCTCACCTTGCTGGATCGGGCTAAAGAACCCCCCCTACCCCCCAACCCATTATCTCAGGCTCTGCTCCAGGCTCCTGCAGTGCTAATATTTGCTCTTAGAAGGAAGGGAGGAAGGAAGGAAGGAAGGAGGGTAGCTCACTCCTCTGCATAGGTAACCTGTCCAACAAACTCATTTAGCTTCCTGGCTTTGGATCAATAAGCTTTTATGTGGGTTACAGTCCCACTCGGGGGCTTTGCAAGGCCCCCAAATTGAGAAAAGAGAGCCAAGGCAGCAAGCAATAGCATGCATACTCTCTTTATGTCAGTATCTTAGGTGAAAAAACACAGAAAATACCACATTTATGGGTACTGTAATACCACATTTAAGGGTACTGTAATACCACATTTCTGGGTACGATAGTAGCACATTTGTGGGTATTGTAATACCACATTTATGGGTACTGTAATACCACATTTAAGGGTACAGTAATACTACATTTCTGGGTACGATAATAGCACATTTGTGGGTATTGTAATACCACATTTCTGGGTACTGTAATACCACATTTAAGGGTACTGTAATACCACATTTCTGGGTACGATAATAGCACATTTGTGGGTATTGTAATACCACATTTCTGGGTACTGTAATACCACATTTCCGGGCTCATGATACACTAAAGGAATAAAGATAGTTTATAAAATGTCAATAAAATTTTTGGTTCAATTAGGCAAAATGAAACATTCTCATTAGGGATGTCTGATATTGGCTTTTTTGCCGAAAATCCAAATGTCCAAAATCTCCATTTCTGATATCGATACCGATATGTGTCACATGACCTATCTCCTGTGATAGAATAATAATGATAATAATAATAATAATGTTTCTAGCATCGGTTTTCATGATCGGGAAAACATCCGATATTGCATTTTTCTGCTGATATCGGGTCGATAATTCTCGGACATCCCTAAATATAATAATTAAATGTTGGTTCAGTACACAACAACGCACTGTGTGATGATTCCGTGTTTGATTCCAGTATTTTATCATTTTTACTTGAGCTTTCCAGAAGCTTGTTTACATTTGCCAGGAGAATATTCCATGATGGATTCAACTCACACAAAGACGTCCCTGCAGGAAGGGATTTTGTGACGAAACAGGTGGATCCATTCGCGGTGGCCTCCAATAAAGGTAGCGAGATGAGGACGATGGCAGCGTCCTTCCCCGCCTCCCACCTTCATGTTTATCTCCACCCGGCCCACAGACAAGTGGCTCTTATTTCTTTTGTACAAGCCCAGCCACTCAGTAGATCAAATATGGCGAGCCGCTCGGGGAGGAGATGATCTTCCTCGGGCGCTAATTACAAATCCACTTCACTTAATGATGAGAGAAGAAAGACCGCGCCTCGCTTTCCGGTTGTGGGCTGTTTGTGTGCCACCGAGCTGCTTGAATGCTTTCCTCATGGAGGACGGCGTGGAAGTTGGGCATCTCATTAATCTTCCTGTCTTTGAGGCGGTCACATGGTGTTGGTGCCGCTCAAAATGGCCTCCTGTCACATACTCAGGGCTGCGAGTTTGGTGTGGAAGAACCTCGTCTTAGCTACAGAAGGGGGTCGGGAAAACTCCAAATTGAGCGTATGCTGATATAGCGAAAAGATTAGATACACTCCTGACTACAGCTGTGGCTGTAGGCAACCTCTTGATTATATACCTACTATATATACACCTCTGCATGCGCTTTAAAATATTGGTGTGAACCCTACGCATGTTATACTTGCTGTACTGCTTACAATGAACTCATCAACGCTATTCATGCTAGGCTATTACAACATTGGTTCTGTTGCTGCTGTGTTGTTCGGTACACCTCTTAATCAATGACAATGTGCTCCACAAGGTGGCAGTATCTGCATTTGATGATAATTTGATTGATGACGAGTGATCAGCATATACCTCTGCGTGCACTTTAAAATATTGGTGTGAACCCTACGCATGTTATACTTGCTGTAATGCTTGCAATGAACTCAACGCTATTCATGCTAGGTTATTACAACATTGGTTCTGTTGCTGCTGTGTTGTTCAGTACACCTCTTAATCAATGACAATGTGCTCCACAAGGTGGCAGTATCTGCATTTGATGATAATTTGATTGTTGACGAGTGATCAGCATATACCTCTGCATGCGCTTTAAAGTGTTGCTATGAAACAATGAGATATTAATGCCAAGCTGAGCAGTTTGCTTCTTACCTCTATTCCAACATTGGTTGTGGGAGCTCATGATGAGTGGAGAACAGGTTGCCTCAACAGGACGCCATCGCTCCCAAAGCACGGCAACACCAACAGGAAGAGGTTTTGTTGGTGTTGTCTCACAGCAGGGACACTTCTTCATCCCGGGAAGCTGGGAAGCAAAGAAAGCGTTGAAACAAATAAAAACAAAGCGTGACTGACACCAAATATTCCTGACGGGCTTTGAAAGAGAATTACCTTTCTTTGCTTTGGTCTCTCATCACTGACTCTGTGAAGGTGTCATGTGATCTGTAACATTATGCAATGATACACCGCATATTTATGTGTAGAAGAAGACAAACACGCCGTCGGCGACCGCTTCCTCCTTCCTGAAGGATTGACAGCGCTTGAAAATCTCTTCATCTTTTGTCGGCGGTGTTTTCTCCACATGACGCCCACCCAAAGAGCGGAAAGCGACCCCCGCTGCTTGCTAGCTGTCCTTGTCTTACCTCAAACACACATCAGGATGTCCGAGGAATCCGTCCAATGGTGGCTGCTGGGATGCGTCCTTGCAACACTTCATGGATTGATGCTGCTTATAAAAAAGACACAAAACCTCCCTCATGTGCAGCAATGGAACAACCTGGCCAGTCTTTGTCCTTCAGGCTGGAAGGACATGGGAGAACCTTTGGGGCGATCCAAAGGACAACCCCCCCCCTCCCTCCATGCACACACACTTCCCCTCCTCCAGTGTCACAGTGTTCCCACACCTGCTGACCCACTTCTTCGGAATACCTGCCATCGGTTCTGGTTCAGTTCACGGCATCACAGAGCTAACGGAGCTAAGCAGCGACTGGAAGAAAAACACAACACAATTCTTGCTGTATCATTCAAAAATAAGGCTTATTTCTAAGAGATTATACGTAATAAGTCAATAATTTGCATGTTTACACATTCTAAAATAAAGCTGTTCAAATAATAATAATATATGACAGGGTGCTCACATCCCTTGTTGCTACCCTTGGCGGACTAGCAACAAGGGATGTAGGAAAAAAAATAAAGATATATAAATAATATAATATAATATAAATATATATATGTATATATGCATATTTTTTTAAGGTAAGAAAGTGCACTCACGAGACACCCAGCTATGTTTGCTTTATCTAGCAGGTCCTCACATTTTTAATTTTAATTTTTTTAAGGCAAGAAAGCGCAGAAAAAAATATACAAGCAAACAAGTCAATTAAAAAAATATAAAAAATATATTAAAAATGCATAAAGTAGAAATATATCATATTAAAACAAACAAAAAAAATTGTTGAAAACTAGGCTAATATAGGATAAAGTCATACTATTATTATTATTTAATTAATAGTTAAACTGATTTATTTTTATTGATTTAATGTTGAACTAATTATAGAATTTGTAATAGAATACAGTAATCCCTCGTTTATCATGGTTAATTGGTTCCAGAGCTGAGCGTCATGAGTGAATTTCATAAATGTGGCAGTCGGTACCCCCCAATATAGAGGCGACTCGATGCCCCTGGTGGGTGTGGTTTGGGTAAGAATGACGTTATACAGTAAGAGTTGCCTGTGCCTCATCTTTTTCTGAGAAAAATGGCCACAGTGGGCAGAACTTCCCGCCAAGAGCGCCCCAAGCGTCATTTAAGACAGCGTCGATAAATCCTCCAACCCAAAAGCATTACTTGCTCTGCCACTGTGTGTGTGTGTGTGTTGCAGTGGAGTTGATCATGTTTATCCCGCGGAGCAGGCTCGGCAGCGCGTGCTAAATTGATTCCCGTCCTGCAATCCCAGCTGAGAAATGGAGGTCCGGCCCGCTGAAGGCAGGAGTGGAAAAACAGAGATTTAAAGGTCACCGATGCACCGGCTCCCACTCACCGGGTTAAAGAGGCCGCGTGGCAGCCGCAAACCCGACGGGCGAGCCAAGTGAAGCCCTCATCTCTTCATCTCCGTGTGGCAGCTCGTGTGTGTGCTCAGACACTTGATTAGGTACACCGTCTTTGTTTGACGGGATTACTACCCGAAGGTCTGCTGCTGATTTTGAGACCCAAATCTATCATCCCCCTCACTTCATGGGGCTCTTTTTCGAGGTTCCATGAAGGAGAAACCAGCCTGATGTTGGGCAACGCACTAATATGGGACCTCTGACACGCGTTTAAATTGATAAAAAAATACTACTGGATAGCGTTTGTTCAAGAAGAACAAATTGGTGTGGATGCAGGGATTTTCTTTCCACTAACAACATCCATCCTGAGCCAGGGGCGTCCTTGAGACATAGGTCGTGTCCCCGCCTCCTCCCCATCCTGCCGGGGTTAACTGTCGCTCTGACCTCTGAGCTTGTTATAGGATGGTGGAGCATCAGTGGACCATGAGGAAGGAGGAGGAGGAATGTGTGCACTCATGAGGCGATATTCACTGTGATTGGCTGATTGGTGGGGTGCTGGGATTCCATTGCTACCTACGAGATGTACACTATATGTGCATGCATCCACTGTGTCAATTTCAAGGGGTCGTCATGGAGATGGCGCTCAAGGTGAAATGGCTTTGATGGTAACGATTTAGCCAACAGGGCTAATTTCAGGTTACTCATCAGGTTCAGTGGGGGCGGGGCAAGGTGTGTTTGTTTTGGAGTGCGCCTTGCTAAAGAGATCCCGTTTTTACACTCGGGGTAGCTACAGCGCTACAGTCGCTTAAAGGTTCTCTGATTCGCCGTTTTCTCATGCAGTGTTTATAAATAGAAGCGTGCGCTTGTCATACAGAGGATCTTTGACTAGAATTTTTGTCAATGTTTCATAACAGAAGAGCGCGCTAGTCTTTTGGAGGAGCTTAAGGCTAGAATGTTTGCTGTTTGTCATGTTCTTGTCTTTATGGGCATTTTTTGCTGCCGATCCGTAAAAACAGCAATGGGTTCCTGTTATAGAAGATCTTTGATTGTTATTTTCACTTTAGATCCTTAAAAACATCCTTATTGAGGATCGTTTCTTTTTCAATGTCGGTACTTAAAAATGTCGGTACTTGGAGTATCTTTGATGAACATATTTATGGTCAGTCCTTAAAAACAGCAAAATTGTCTTTGATTAGATTTTTTTTGTCAAGCTGTATAATCAGCAAAGGGTTCTTGTCATGAAGAGGATCTTTGATGAGAATTTGCGCTGTCAATCATTACAAATAGAGCTTTTGACAGCAAAAAGAGTTCTTTTCCTAAAGGGGATCTTCTTTGATACTTAAAAACAGCAGTGGGATCCTGTCACATAGAGGATCTTTGTCTGGGGGGTTTGCAGTTGATTCTTAATACCTATCATAACAATGCAATGGTTCGGTCTGGACAAGGAGGAGTAATCGATCGATCCATACGTTACCGCAACGCAGCCTCTTGTTGTTGGGTGTGATGCTGTGGTTGCCATGGCGACAGCTCTCCAGCATCCTTGACCACCGCACACACACACGGACTTGGATCCGAAGTCAAGTCCTTTTTTGTTGCTTTAAAAAAAACAAAAAAAACTCAGTGGCTGTGATGTGAGTCGGAGGCTGCAGAATAAATGCAACAGCCGTGACAGTGACTACAGTCACATGACACGCTGGGACTACAAAAACAAATCTCTCAAAGCATGTTAGCCCAAACAGTGATGCGAGCCGGGCGATCCAATTTTCAGGCGGCGTCCTCCTGTGGCGATGCACATTGGAACGACGTCCTGCTTGTGAGCTCATCCCAGCGGTTGTCCCAACTTGTTTGGGGGGGGTGGATAATGGGTGTGGATGTGTGTCTTATAGTGTTTTGATCTCCCAAACCACAGCAGCACACAACATATTCAGTATTTAGGACTCTGGGATTGAAGCAACAAAAAAAATCCCATTGATAAAGTACTCTCAGGCTAATTACTGCACGGTAATGTAACTTTTGGCAAGGCAGCAATGATGATTTGTGGCTCCGACTTGGAAAGAGAGATGCTGCATTGTGCATCGCAATGCTGCTGGGAGCCTGCTGGGCTTTACGTGGTGCTTTACTGCCCTCTAGTGGACAAAAACAGAACAACATATGGAATTGCATTAAAAATGTGAGTATTTATTATTAAAGATTGTGCTCTGACAGTTCACTTTTTTGCTTGCATTGCAGAGATTTGCAACACAAGCAGGTTTTGGTACCACACACACACACAACAACACAACATCCATTATATGAGAATTTATAAGCACTGCAATGATTATATATGATAATAGGCTCTGTAGCATTTGCTTAGTAAGCACATAAAAACATCAAAGTAATATTAATGCATGTTTTTCTTTGTGCAGCCCCATTAGAATTATACAATCTCCACATTCGTGTACAGAATATATTATAATGTATGATATAATCTTTTTAAACATAGCTTAATTCTGCCAGATATGTATGAGGGACAAACGTTTTTTGTAGTGCAAAGCGTCTCTCTCATGGAGAAGCTCTTTAACGAGCATTTTATCTGCAGAATCCTTCAAAACAACAGAGAGTCCCTATTATATACGCGATCTTTGACTGTTTTTTTGTGCTGCAGAATTCTTAAATAATCAGAAGAGTTCGTGTCTTATACAAGGCATCTTTGACTAGCATTTTCGGAGTAGATTCTTAACAACAGAAAAGGACCTTATCTTTAATTACTACAAGCATTTTTAAAGTGTAATTTCGACTAAATATAAATATATTCTACTACATTATCATTAGTGCTGTTTACAGTGAGTGGGCGAGGCTTGTGGACAAGAGAACTTGCGTTTGTTGTCGCTCCTCCCTTGTGATTGGTTGGTTTCACACGCCAGTCAACATTCGCCTGCTAAGTGGCTTCTGGTGGTCAGTTTTGGATGTTTGTCGAAGTCGCCTCCGAAATCCTTGGAAGTTTATCCCAGGACTGATAATGTCCCTCTTTTTGCGAAAAACCGTCAGCGATCACCGATGCATCGCTGTCAGCTGCTCGTACTTTGAAAAATAGCAGAAATATCGAGAGGAGTTCCCTTTTCCGAGGCGTCCTGAAGGGGAGCTAACCACTGTTAGCATTGGGCTAGCAGTATGTCAGCAACAAGAGGAGCTGTCACCACCATCCTCCTGCCATGGGACTTTGCTACAAGACCGGGTATGTTGGCTACGGCTGAGCCGGGATTGGTGTTTTTGGCCGATATCGACGAGGAGAAGCAAGGGGGAGGCGAGAGCAAGTTAGTTCCGAGTTGTTGGAGTGCTGTGGGGAGTCTCCAAAGTGTTAGGTTGGCTGATGGCAATGGCGCAGGGTCAGGCTAGGCTAGCTTTAGCGTGGCTAGCCTTGTGTAAACACAGCTGTGCGCGACAATGCTGGCTCCCAATAAATCCCATTTGTGCTCTTTTATATTCCTTAATGTGTTTATCATCGCTCATTTCACCCCATTAATAGTCGCAAGGCAAAGTGCATATCGTCGTAAATAACATTAACATGAAGTAGCTTTGATTTGCATGGAACCACCTCCCATTCTGCCCATAGTGTAAATCCAACCAAAGTACTGTTATTATAGTGAATACTAGGTAATAGTAGAATACAACGGCTGTATGTGTGTTGCAGTAAATATTTTTTGGGAGCATAGTAAACATTTGTGATTTTTATCAAGGTCCTCGAGGATGCAGATTACTCCCAAATGGATGATGGTTTTCCTGCTGCCCCTCTCATCAGGATGGTTCAGCAAAGATGACAACAATTCCAGGTTAAATTCATGTTGTATGTGTCTTTAAATGCTTCATTTTGGGCTGGCTTTATTTACATACATTAATTCCTACGTAATGCATGGCATCAATATTACATTTGTAGAGAGAAAAGTACAACTTACCATAGGGTGGCAATCTTTGCAAGATGTCAGCAGCCGGGATGTAAATTTGATTGATATATGAAACAATATAGGAAAATATTAATACGAACATTGTTTTATGATGGCGCCTGCTTGTTTTTGATCATCGAGGAGTGCTTTTTAAGT
The DNA here is from genome assembly GCF_037039965.1 of Doryrhamphus excisus. Classification (NCBI taxonomy): domain Eukaryota; kingdom Metazoa; phylum Chordata; class Actinopteri; order Syngnathiformes; family Syngnathidae; genus Doryrhamphus; species Doryrhamphus excisus. The sequence continues at coordinate 21,438,168 of NC_136363.1, forward strand.
GGTGGCATATTTGTTTTCCCGGCATAATAAGATAATTTCCCTTCCTGGAAAAAGTTGACGTCCCCTGTTCAGCATCCTCGGTCCCCACCCCATCTGTCTCCGGACCCCACGGTTCTGTCGAGCGCGCAGGCGTGCCAAGCTGCGTGGGAATGGCTGTTGGTGCGATTGAGGGGGTTGGGCCGTGCGGAGCGAGCGGAGCGCTACATGAGTTTGTAATGTCCGCCATGTTGGCCATGGCGCATTGAACCGGGGAGGGAGAGCGGAGCGCCAGAGCCACAGCGACCGACAGAGAGCGACCGAGACGCGGGCCTGCCCGTGCGCTGCTCGCGCTGCTACGGACCCGAGCCCAGCCTCGATCGAGCCGCTCATTCCAGAGGACCGTCCCGGATCCATCCATGAGAACTACAAGCGGAACTGCTGTTATTCCTCGCAGATCCACGAGCTTTATGCTGCGTCTTTTGATATAAAAACATGAGTAAATTGTCGTTTCGGGCGCGGGCGCTGGATGCTAGCAAGCCCTTGCCCGTCTTCCGCTGCGAGGATCTACCGGACCTACACGAATATGCTTCTATCAACCGGGCGGTGCCGCAGATGCCCACCGGGATGGAAAAGGAGGAGGAATCGGTATGTTTTCAACGACTGCTGGAGCTTTGGCGGTTGAGGTTTTGGCGGTGTTTTTCCCAACCTGGCGGGCAACCGCTACGTTGCCTGCGCAGGCTCGCTCAAAATGGCCACCATGTCTGCTCCGACGAGCACACGACGGATCTTCGCGAATTCGCCGTGTAACGACGCCGCTCGAAGGCGGCTGTCACGGGCGGGGGGTTTATAAACCGCACACCGTTCTTCGGTCGTGTTGTGCCCGCCAGTTTTGCCAGAATATGCGGGGGGTAGCACAAAGAAGTCACGTGACGTGGATCTCTTCCACCATTTTGTTGATTTTCTCCCGGCGAGCAGGCCGCGGACGCGGTGCACCGTGGCTGTGCAGAGGCCAGGGGGAGACGCTGAGCTTCCGCCGGCTTTGACAACCGGCATCCGCGTGTTGACAGCTCCCGGGCCACCATGTGGGCCGCGCTTGGTGGCGGCGGTGGTGCGGTCTGGTCGCCGCTAGACAGATTAGGACCAGGATTTACTGTTTTTTTATTAGTAACACTTATTTTTTCGGTTCGGAAACTTGTGCTAATCATATAGCATTTTAGATAAAAGCATGGTTGCTAACTAAATGTTAATGTAAGTGTTTCATTTTTAGTTTTGTTGAGTGTGAAATATACATTTAATTATGTTATTGATAACTTTGTGGCGTGTTCGTATAGCAGAAGTGGTTGAACATGGCTGTGCTTTGTCCTTGTGTGGTTATAATCAGGTACTTTGGTACTTTTATATGGTAAGTCAGAGGTGTGGGACGGCACAGCAGCTTGAGAAAAATAAGGAAAAGCACATTTTGCAATCTTGTTTATTTCTTAAGGCAAAATTAATTAAAAATTTTTAGGTCGTAGGCAGTTGTGAACAGCAGTGTTCTGACATCCATAGGGTGTTTTTTTACAGGAGATTCAAACAAAGTACTTTTAATTAGTTGCAATTGATCCTTAAAAACCCCATTACCCATCATCCACATTTGTATTTAATTTGTGTTGCAAGTGAGTGATTAGTACTTGGAGAAACCAGTTTTAGCATCGAATTTGATCATTTCTGGGTGCTTTGGTCCCTCTGCTCATCAGCAGGAGAGCCCATCTGTGATGCTGAACAGCAGACACAAACGTCAAGGAAAACACAGACGGGGGAGGAGGCCAAGTCAGCAGAACACCCCCCCCCCCATTCTGGACCACAGCGGCATTACATAACAGAGTGACAAAAGAGATAAAGAGGTTTTACTACTGTGGCTTAGCTCCCTGACCCACATCCTGCCCCAGGGGGTCAGTGGAACGCGGGAACGGACTGACTGACCACATGTCGGCCAGCAAAGGAACTCCCATCTGACTCAATAACAAACCCACATGGTCTCTTAATGTCTGGCATACATGCATAGTTCTATTGACCCTTCCTTTAAGTAGCCTCGTGTCCAGATCTGTCTTATGTGTTCAGGAATGTTCAGGAATCAACGCAGTCTCCAGAATGTCCTAGCATCTCAGTGTTGTCATGGATGGCTCCAGCCAGCATGAGCTGCAAACACCTGCTGAAGGCCACGCTTTAGTATCCATGGCAACCTTTATTTTTCTTGGGAACATTTCAATCGGAGGAACGTGCGGTGCTGTGAAAAAGACTTTTTTTTTTTTTCCCAGCTCTGTGGCCCTGACGGAAAGTGAAGTGGGTTCCTGGAACAATTTGTTCGTACACTCGACGTTTGTTGGTGGTACACTTACTTGCACTGCATTCAAGCCCATCTATTGGATTGGGGCTTGACCGTTATCAACAGGTATTTATGTGAAGTATTGAGCTCCTGACTCCTATGGTCCATTTGGTTTGTAACGTGGAAGGCATATTTCGCTCACATATTACTCACACAAGTCTGTACATTTGTTAGCATGATTAGTACACAGGCGTGCCTTAGGTTGGCCACAACAAAAGGCCACTCCACAATGTGCAGTTTTACTGTCTAGAATGTTGATCGCGTTTTGTTGTGTTTCTAACAGTAATTGTCATCAGTTTAGCCGGTTAAATTTCGACTTGGTCTTCTGCACTTTGCGCATTCCGTGTTTTTGTAGGCAGATGGTTGTTTTCTTGGCCACGTGCCGTGTTCCTGAATACTCGCTCACAGCTCGGGTACTGTTGCTGTGAAGCGGCGATCTTCTCGCATGCGGTCGCATATTTCGGCTGAGCGCTGACACTTTTTTTTTGTGGTGTAATTTGTGCCACTTTTTTTCTTTTATTACGCCGTCAAACGCTGACCCACATCTTGGAATTTGCTTGTGACGGGGGGGACCGGGAAAGTTTTCTAACGTGTTAAAATGTGTAGGAGCCCTATTGGGATAGTTGTCAGAACAAGCAGTGACTGCGGAGGCCATCTGTTGCTATGTATTACCATGGAGAGCCTGGCACACTGCAGGATGGGCATGATAATCAATAAATCCATTATAAAGAATTGAAGAAAAAACACAAGCTCTTAGCTGCATCCGCCTCCACCTTTGGTACAGCAGAACAAACGCAGTGGTGTCACGAGGTGGAAAAATGATTTGTCATTGTTTGCCTTACCTGTTGTTGGATGGTGTGATGAGCAATTGGATTGCTAAACTGGTACATTTAAAAACATTGCTGAGACATGGCGGAACAGGGACGATTAAGATCTGCTTCTTCAGACTTGTTGAATTGTTAAAATCATCCAGATTCTGGGGGAGACTTGTGGGAATTTTCCACTCTTGATATCCTGACTGAAGTTAAAAAGCAATCAAACTGAAACAAGAATAAATAAATATGTTGTGAATGTGTAAAGACTGCGGTTGACGACCAAAAAAAAAGCTGTGTGCATCTAGTTAGCATACAGCATCAGTGGCTCTCCATCTCGGTATCATCAGCAGGTGTGCTAACAGGATAAGCAATTTCACGTGATTACAGGGAAATGGCTTCCAAGAAGAAATATTACCAGAAATCCAAGGATGAGTATTTTATGTGTTTGCTTTGCAACATCTATTTCCATAAATGGGGTGGCGGAATACTGCAACACGAGGCAACTAGGGGTGTACCGACATGGCTAAATACTAACGGGGCTGCTATCATCCTTGCTGTCTATGCCAGACTTTTGGCAACACAGCACACGCCTGTGGTTTCAACACATCGAAGCCCAATTCTCACTGTGAGAAATAACGCAGGACGTGACAAAGTGTTCCACATAGTGGCTGTGATGGATTTCCGCTTTATATCAAATGGGAGGAACAGTACGATGCACCATTTTTTGGGGTTTTCAAACAGTGACTTTTTAATACCGTGGTAGATTCTACTGATTGCAAACATGATTTATTAATGCTTCCTATTTCCCTCTCTTCTGTCCTCCAGGAGCACCATCTCCAGCGGGCCATCTCGGCGCAGCAGGTCTACGGCGAGAAGCGGGACAACATGGTCATCCCCGTGCCGGAGGCCGAATGCAACATCACGCACTACGAGTCCCTGTACCCGGGGGATTTCAATATGCCAAAGCAGCTTATTCACATACAGCGTGAGTCAGCGGCCATGCCGTGTATCCCAAATGTCAACATAATATCCAAAGCGCTCGGTTACACTTTAATGGGGAGCTGACACGTTCCCTCAACGAGGATGTGGCTATTTATTGGCGTGAGTGAAATTGAGCCGCTGGGCTTGTGTGGAGTGAAATAAAGCATCTGCTTTTGAGGCGCTCTCCAGTAACCCGTCGCTTCTTTTTTTTTTTTTCTCGCCGCAGCTTTCAGTCTGGACACAGAGCAGCCAGACTACGACCTAGATTCAGGGGACGAGACTTTTGTGAATAAGCTGAAAAAGAAAATGGAAATCACGGCGCTGCAGTTTGAGGGGATGATAGACCGCCTGGAGAAAGGCAGCGGGCAGCAGGTGAAGCGTTATTCTTGTTTACTTGTGCTATCTTGACGACCGTCCATAAATTAATCAGCAAACAGCAGAGTGGAAGCTGTTCTTGCTGCAAAGGCAGCTGGGGGCACAAACATCTTTGCATCTCATTTCAAAATGTTTCTCCGCAGTTCGTCAGTCTCCAGGAGGCCAAACTGCTGCTGAAGGAGGACGACGAGCTCATCAAGGAGGTGTTTGACTACTGGAGCCGAAAGAGGAAGGTGTGCAAGGGCGGCACCTTCCTCCCTGTCGTCAAGCAGGAGAAGCGGGACGGCTCCAGCACCAGCGACCCATACGTGGCCTTTCGCAGACGGACGGAGAAGATGCAGACCAGGAAGGTAGGCTACACAGAAACAGGAAGTCATGTACCCATCTGTGTACTGCCGTTACCTTGTCACAATGTGACACTTTTTTTGTTCTTAGAACCGCAAGAATGACGAGGCTTCATATGAGAAGATGCTGAAGCTTCGCCGGGACCTCAGTCGAGCTGTCACCATCCTGGAGATGATCAAGAGGAGGGAGAAAAGCAAGAGAGAACTGCTGCACCTCACCCTGGAGATTGTAGAGAAGCGGTGAGGAAGAGCTTTTGTTTGTTGTTGGTTGTCTTTACTGTGTAAGGATGCCTTTAACACAAAAGCACTTTACATCCAGCTTACATTTGCTGCTTTGTTTTGGGTGGCTGACTTGCATTCATTTAGCTGGATTGGCCGTATCTACCAAACGACATGGTGGCGTCTCACTAGCCCTGAGAGCCTTTTAGGTGCTCCTCTTGACTTGTTTTTATTTCCTAACCTTGGCGCCCACTCGTTCCTCGTCCCCAAAGCGTGGAGCCTTTGTGATCCCTCCCAACACGATGTCCAAATGGAACAAATTTCCTGCGAAACGAGCTGTCACCGACTGCTTAAATTGGAGCCCCCTCCTCGAAGTCCCCATTTGATTTGTAGTGACATTTCAATTTCCTCTTGTTATCCCCCCCCCGGCCTGGCTTTTTGCCTGCTTGTCCACCAGCGCTGACATCCCCCCCTCCTCCCTGCCAGCCCGTTCTGCTCTTTCTATGTGACTTCTGCGGTCTGCTCCATGATATTATGCTGATTTTTGAGTGACCCAGGTGGAAAGCAAGGCAGCACATCGAGTATTCCAATGCTATTTATTATCTGCTGGTCTCCACCAGACATTTTCTTGTCATCCCCAAGTTCTTTTTGCTCAAGGGTTTGTTAGAAACATGGTGCTTCAGCAATTAGAAATGACAATAAAATCAGAAATAAGAAATATGTAGGGTTGAGATGAGACGATGTATGATGACTGGACATACAAACTTTATTTAAACAAGTCACAAAAGAAAGCAGGTGTGATTTGAAAGGTTTATTGTTTACTACGTTGCTACAGCATTCAGCAAGATGCAGATGAAGTATGGACCCGTGTACCAAAGCCAAGATGTTGGCAAGCCATTAAAAATCAATGTTCAAAGTGCTTGAAGTTTTTCCCTGTGAGAGCGATGTGATGTTGTTGGTAATGAGAAGTCCTTTCAGTCCTAAATGCTTTTATTTCTCACAACAGAAACACAATGCCTGACTTTGGCAGCGAGGTGATGGCAGAGGCGCTTGCCCAGCAGGCTCTGGTGAAGCCCATCTACACCATCCCCATCATTCCCAGTGCCAACCAGTACCGACACCAGGACCACTTGGACATGGACTACAAGAAGGTGTGTGGACCTAAAGTAGCAGGCTTTCGAACACCTCATTACACAGCTTTATTGTTGCTCTAGTGCCATCGGTGGCCATTATGACTTAATTAGCTTGAGTGACCCAACAGCCCACCCCCGCTACTCTTCTCTGAACACCGTCCATCCTGTGGAGCCCCCCCCCCCTCCCGTCCCCTTCTCTGTTGTCTTTGTCTCCCGCGTCTAACAGCTGAAAAGGCTTTGACTAATCCTAGTTGGAGTGTGTTCAGTCAGGGAGGGGTCGTCCCCCAACAGGGAAGCGGGGGTGAGCGGTGGCACGGGTGGGGGAGGATGGGCGGCGCCATCTGCCTCCACGGCAGCATCTGGCACGTGTTCCCATCTGCATATCAATGCCCCGACGTCCTCACTTCTTGCCTGTGCAAAGAGAACATCTCCATCCTTGAGATGCCGGGTAAACATTTCATCACTCGCCCCCTCCTCTGCTCTCCCTCACCAGCAGGACAAGACGGAGGTGGTGCGAACCAAAAGGAAATACGAAAAGAAGCCCAAGATCCCCCCTATGTCTGCGCCCCATCACACGGGACCTTCTGTGTTTAATCTCAAGGACCTCAACCAGTATGACTTCCCCAGCTCTGACGAAGAACCCTTCTCCCAGGTATGACATGACACCCAGTCACCATGCAAATGCGCTAACATTTGCTTAGCTCAGCTCTTTGTTTACTCAAGTGTTACTTTTTCACCACATAGATTAATTCAGGTTCCTCCGAGGCAGAGGAAGAGAACGATCCAGATGGCTGCTATGCGTTCAGGAGGAAAGCCGGCTGTCATTACTACGCCGTGAGTGTTTTCTCTCTCTATCTCCCCCGCTTCTATTTTTACAGTCCAGAGCGCTCTGCCTGATGTAATTGTTATTTCCCACTCCGCCTCCATCCTACAGTCCAATCCTGGCCAGAGTGGCAGCTGGCCGTGGGTAAGTCCGCTGGAGGGTGGGCTGGGTCACCCAAGCTTCCGCTACTGTCTGACCTCGCTTAGTGCGCCGCCACGCTGCATCGGTCTGGCTCGACGGCGCTTGGGCCGAGGTGGCAGGTGAGTGAAGAAGACCCTTTTCTTCAAGGTGTGTGTTTGTGGGGACAAGACGGTATTCGATGCTAACTGAGCAGAGAAACGGTGCTGCGTATTGGGCCTCGCTGGCTGTTTCCCAAGTATCTTTTGGCAAATAACATCAAGCTGCTTGCTAAAATGTTGAACACATTCCCCACCGTGGTTCGCACTGTGGCCTCAGGCCAACACATCCTGCAGGTTTGGCTGCTGGCACACTAATTAGTCAGACGAGTGAATTCTAAAATGATGCTAACATGGTCAGCAGCAGTCCACTCCACAACCATCACTAGTTTTGATTCATGTAGCAGCAAAGCATTTCATTATGGAGAACATATTTCTGTGTTTGTTGTGGTTTAAAGTCTTTGGGCTGTGTCATGTTCAAGGACCGGTGGGCGGCTCGCAGCAATGACACTCTTTTAAACTATATTTTAGAAGGGTTTCATAAAATGTAGCACATTTTCCTCTGCATTTTAAAAACACAGCTTTTGGTGAACTCTGGCAGAACTCAGATGGGCTGTGAGACATCATCCCTTATTTGAAACCACCAACCACTAGCATCAGGCTTTTGATGGCCACTTTTATTTAAACTCCACCGGATGTCTCAGCGGCAAACCACTTCGGTTCAGCGCTAACATTTTATCTTTTTTTTCCTGCGGCTTCCAGATTCTTGTTGGACCGAGCGCATGCGGACCTCTGCCAGAACCTGGACTCCGACCCAGAACCAGAATCGCTCACCTCGTCACTTCCAAGCTCTCCACTCCGCAACTCCAGTACCTCAGAAACCAATACCTCGGACCTGATCGGCTCTTCCCGACCCGTCTCCTCCGTCTCCTCAGCATCACAACATCCGCTGTCGTCATCGTCATCTTCAGCCGCCATGGCCACGGACCTTGGCCGCATTCTTTTGAACATTAAATCTTGCCGCTGGAGGCATTTCAGACCGCGGACGCTATCCCGCCACCTTTTGGTTGGAGGAGACTCCCCTTCTAAAGGTTGTGGAGATTTCAGTCGGACGGTGACAGGACTTACTCGGACACTGTCTGGGGGATCCTGCCTGCAGAACCGCACTTGCGCTCCTGTCAACTGTGAGTTTATTATATATGCTGCATTATTACTGCAACATCTACAGGTGCTATAAAAATGAATAGGAGGCCATCCATAAACAATCGCTTGTCTGCCGCAACCATGCCAACACAAGGGAAACAAGTGGTTCCCTCGGTGTGGAAGAAAATATTAACATATTAAAAGCCTAGCCACTAATACTAATCTATTTTACCTGGCTTACACTGGTCTGGCTGACCTAATGGACGTCAAAGTGGCCCACTCATCTTTAAATTTTTCTGACACTCGAGGTTTACATCCTTGTAGCGGTAATGTGAGGAAAGTCCCATTCTTGCTGCGGCTCAGTCAGGTGCAGTCGATGTTATTGATGAGTTCATAGTGAGTGATGAGCTGCTGTTGTGGAACGGAATCTTGCACTATTAATGACAGCAGCCACTCAAGTGTCCACGCTGGCTCCACGCAGTCTTGACGTGCCGAGAAGGGGGATGAATTGATGTTTGGATGAAACCTGTCCACGTCCTGCTTGTGACCGGCATGGTGTTTGCCCCGCTGCAGTGTTGACGGTGGAGCAGTACCAGCAGCACCAAGAACAGTTGGCTGTCATGCAGAAGCAGCAGTTGGAGCAGAGCCAACAGCAGCAACAGCAGCCGCCGCCACAACCGCCGCAGCAGCCGCCGCAACACGCCAACAACTCCATGAGCGCCGCCAACCCGCTGGTAAGTCAGATGTCTACTCCATCATACTCGCTGTCACCTACAAGCGCTGTTACATACCAAAGAAAAAGTCCTTGACATGCCCTTGATCATCCTCCTCCACTGTCCAGATCCTGGTGTCCAAGACGTTGGACCAGGCCAGCGCCCAGTTCGCCGCCTCGGCTCTTGTCACCGCTGACCAGCTGCTGGCATTCAAGTCCAAAGAGGAGCTGGTGTTGGCGAGCGGCGTCAACGGTGTCCTGGGGAACGCAGGTATGTGGAACGTATTTTGATTCTAACGATGATCCCCATACCGCTCACAGCCACTAGAGGGCATGATGAGCTCCAATGTATTAACCAGTGTTACACACTTGTCTTCCTTTGGCAGCGGTCTTCAAAGGTCTGCACTTGTCCAATGCCACGACCCCACCCGTCACCCCCGCTTTCCTCCAGACCTCCCCCCAGCTGGCCGCCCCTCCACCCGCCAACGCCGTCCCCGCCGTCTCACTCTCCTCCGTCCCGGCACTCGGCCTCCTCGGGTGCAACGCCGCCGCCCCCGCCTCCACTCAGGTCCTCATCGGGAACAACATCTGTCTGAGCGTCCCCTCGGCCCCCGCCCTGGCCGGGCGCCACCTGCCCCGCACCCTGGCCGGGGTGCCGCCCTCTGCCTTAAAACTGTCCACCGGCACCAACCTGCAGAAGCCCAAAGTGTCCGCAACGCCGCCCATGGACATGAACTCCAGGTGAGAGTGGAGCCAGACAGACCGCCACCCTTTTTTAGTCATCTTGCTAACATTTGTCACGCGTTTGTGTTCCCAGGGACAACCACGAGGAGGACAAGCCGTCCCTGAGCAGTATAACAGACAACACGGTGGCCATGGAAGTGACGTAGTAGCGGCCACAAAGGGGCGGAGTCTACTTTTTTGTTGTTTTTAGGTGCTGTGCATCGTAGCGTAGTTGGGGGATGCAAAAAAAAAGGGACTGCCAGGATGTGACAAGAGACTCATCCTTTTTAATGAAAAACTGTGTTTTGTTACCGTGGAAAAGTGTAAATTATGAATATACGGCAAAAATGAATATGTGTACAGTAAAATATTTGTACATATTACTTGAAAAAAAAGAAACTGTCCGTTTGTGATGTTTTGCACTTGGGAGTCAAAAGAGGAAAAAAAAAGGTATGTTGAGAGAATGAGTTGTACAGAGAAGTTTTATCATGTGCATGGTGCGAGCTGCTGCTTTGATCTATTTATTATTGTGCCGTGTTTACACTTTTTATTTGTACACTGTACCATTTTTTGTTTGCTTCCTGTGCTCTTGTACACGTTAGCTAGCTGCAGACTCCTGGGTGTCTTTCTACAACAAATCAAGCGCCCTCCCTCGCCCCCGAGGGCAGGGGTGTCCAAACATTGTCCGGCGAGAGGGGTGCCGAGCGGATAAGATGTGTAGGTCAATATATGCTAAGCTATCAAAGCATCTTGGCTAATTTCTATCATATCGAATCATACATCTCAATCCTGAGCCGCACTTGGGGCACCCCTGCCTCGGGGTCTCGAGGAAAGATGGCCGCCATTGGTTGGGGTGGGGAGGCGTGAGACCTTTGACCGTTGTCGCAAATAATACGTAACAAAACAGGGATGAAGTCTCTTCCCAGAAGCCTTTGCTGCTTCCTACTAAAGCACTATTTTTGTGATGTTTTGTTGTTTTTTTGATACAGATGCTGCTTTTTGTATTTTGGGTTTTAAGGGGTTGGTCCTTCATTTTCATGCAATTGGAGTCCCCTTTGTTTTTCTTTCTTTTTTTAAACAAATCCCACCAACTTTTTTTGTACAACAAAGTTATTTTTGTATTTTTTTGTTTTGTTTTCTTGTGGTAAACTTGATTGTAAGCTTTTTAAATGTCATTGTTTGGTTGTGTAAGGTGGTAAGGGAGGCCAGAGAGCAGTACATGTTTATCATTCCAGGTATTAAAGAGAGGAAAAAAAATGCAAAATGACGAGGGTTGGGGATATGGAAGGGGTGGTGACCTTACCCCATCACCCCCCTTTATTTTTTTTCTTATTTTTTTTTTCTTTTGGGGGGGAAAATAATCTCCAGACGGCTGCAAGGCCAAAAACCACAAGTATTTTTGGGTGCCTTCCTTTTGGGGAAATGACATGTCCTCTCTTCTGTGAAGAGTCCGGCACAAAGGCAGCATTACTTAGTAGTGCTGGTGGTCTTTGTGGTGTATCCTTGAGGTTTACTCGTCCCACCTGGAGGCTGAAAAGATGGAAAAAATAAAAAAATAATGTGACGATTCTCACTAAAATAAGACAATAAAGCCCAGGGCATTAAATGTGACCTCCAATGACTTGTGTTTGTGTGTCACCTAGTCATTTAGTGTAGAAATATTGACATACAATATTAACTAAATAGATATTTTTTTAATAATTGCGGCACCTTGTGTACCATAAATGGCATGTGCACCACAGTTTGGGTACCCTCTGGTTGTAGTGATGTACGATGCCACTGAGTAAAATTGATGCCGGTATCGGCGATGCCAATGTCATATAACATAAAGATTACAAATATATAAACTATATGAAAATGGTAAATAAGTAAATATTACTAATTGTCATTGTTTGGCAGATATTTTGGTTTTCGATCGATTTCAGAGCATAAAGAGTTGCATCGATATTTCAGTATCGATCCGCACATGGCTAGCAAGTAGAAACGTCACAATGTAGCAACGCAGCCGAGGCTAACCAACCTCACTCGATGGAGTTTGCAGGTAGGAACACTTTGAATAAGCATCTTTCAAGCCACGAAGCAACTAGTTTAATCTCTGAAAGTTTTGTTTTCGAATTATGACAAAAGACAAAAAAAGTCGCTACACACTTCGAACAAAGATGCTAGCTAGCGTGGTTAGCCTAGCTAGCTAGTTTTTGCCCCGTTGCTAGCTAGTTAACGCGACTGTTTTTTGGGACTTAGCAGGGAGTGAGTGTATAAATTAGACGCACAAACCTGCGACAGCTCATAAACTGTTGATGTAATATTAATAAAAAAATACAAATAAATAAAATCAGCCTGCAATAATGCTACCTGGGGTTAAAGCTAACTAACCAACCCTAGCTTATACTTTTAATCGTGCTAAGGTGTCAAATGAATGCACTACTATGCATTTAATATTTAACGGAATTATTTTACTATATTACGGAACTTAATGTTTTAATTTATAATTATTCACAGGAGCGTGACCTTCATTAAGGAAGAATGAAAAGAGGCGGAGTCTCCCATCCCGTCCTATAGGAAATAAAGCTCCCGCAGTGCTTCGGTTGCTAGGCAACAAGGCCTCACTATAATGGCCAGTCAACAATGGGTAAGAAAATGAGAAATTGATTGACACAATGTCTCTAATTGACTGCCTTAGTGAGGTGGTGGTGGTGGTGGTGTTGGGGGGGGGGGTCACCACTGAAGAGACCCTAAAAGGAGCCACAAGTGGTCCACTGTCCCCCCCCCCCCCCCAACGCTGTCGCCGACGCACCTGCCTCTCCCGCCTCCCTCCTCTTCATCGGCAAGAACAACACTCCTCTTCAGGAGGCACAAAGCAGGCCTTTCACAGTGACCGTCTCTCCCCATGCAAAACCTCATTCACAAAATACCCCATTTTAGACTCACCTGTCTCAATGATGCTCATTCTTGCTGACTCGCCATGGCGGCCTTCAGCTCCAAAACCTGACTTAGCTTATTGTTCACTTCTTATTATTCACTATCAAAGAGCGGGCAGATGTAAACCTCAGCAACATCGGAATGAATCACATCCTCGCCTCCCTCCCTCCATCCTCTCTTCAGTAAAACCGCAAGATTTGTTATTGACTTCCCAATTGTCTCTTTCAAAGGATCAATATGTGTAGGCGGCGGTAAGGTTTTTTTTTTCCAGAGCGGCAAATCGATCAGCGGGCTTTTTTCATCCTGATAATGGAGTGTTGCATGCTGCCAATTACCACCCTATGACTTCAAATTAGCTTAGCATAAGTTAGCGGGGTTTAGCTTGGCTATTTTTGCTAGCATCTACTGTGGCGAGCTGCTCAATGCTACTTATACAAGCGTACAAGCTGCCTGTTGTTGTCATGGGAACTATCGCAGATCGCCACTGATTGGTAGCGCTGCTGGCGGCCATCTTTAATTGATTCCCAGCAAGTTGTATCGTTTGACCTTGTGAGGCTTGCTTTGATTTCTTATTGACGTTTCTTTCTTTTGTTGCCTTTGTGGTTTCTTGGCTTCATGCTAACACGCGTTGTTATCTGGACTAACGGGTGAAATGCCAGCTGGTGTTAGTTCCCTCACACACACACACACACACACACACACACACACACACACACACACACCTCTAATCCCTCATTTGTCCAAATCCCATTCTTGAAACTTCCTTCTGATGCCGGAGAGACTTGTGTGCTAAATAAGGCAACCACAAAAAGCCTGTAATTAAACTGTAATTGACTCACCTGACCAGTAGGTGGAGCCACTGTACTGTTATTATGCTTTATATACGGATCTTCTGGTACCGGACCTAATGTTGCGTGTATCTAATGAACTGGCAACGTCCCCCCCAAAGTGACAAAAATCTGTTTAATCCTAATCGGAGCCGAGCTTACGCCTGCAGGACTAATCTTCTTGCCGTGTCTTCGGCCAATCGAACGACAGCTTAGAGGCTGACAATGGCCTCAGGTGACCTAATACTACTACTCAACGCAGAACCAAGTCAAATACGAAGCCAAATAAATCAATCTGGGGTGAAATTGCAAGTATCTGACATTCAGATCCAGTCAAGTCTTGCAGCTGATGTAAGCATTGGTGAGACATCACTTTTGGCATTTTGGATTAAAAAAAAAACATTTATATTGAAATTCCCTTTCAAAATGTCATAGTCAAATACATTGAAACAATGATATGTGGCCTGTCGTGAGTTCAAATATGTGGCGCCACCGTGTGGGCACTTGGTATCAACGCAGCGTGTGCAATGGCCTCGTCAGTGCCTTAATCTGCCAAAAGGTGGCGACATTTCCTTTATTCCTCTTGTACAAGGTTATGAAAAGTAGTTAGCGTCAATGTGGAGAATGCTTCCCTATGTAGGAGTAAATAGCAGTACTAGTAGTAGTAAAAAAAAAGAATGTAAAAAAAATTGCTCATGACAATAAAATAGTATTTAGAAAAATACCAAACACAAAACAAACATTAAAAATAAATGTAAATATGATTTAGTTGAATATAAATATAAACTAATTACATGTGTTCTGATCCATATTACAGGCCTGGGAGCTGGTCCGCTTCCAGCATCCGCCTCCAAAAGAGGCGCCCACAAGTCCTGCTGGCCCCCAGAGGTTGGAGTCCCCAATAAAACTGATGAAAGACCTTGGACCTTCCCTGCCGATGTCATTAGGATGAAACGTGTGTGATAATGTTTCACTTTGCCTAGCCTCCCGTGTCCACACATGGATCCACTCATCTGCCGACACACTCCCACCCGTGGGCAAGGAGGAGAGGAACCTGTTAAAGATATCTGCAACACTGGAGGATGAAGATGCTGATGGTTGACTGCCCTTCAAAGCCGCGCTGCTAAGCTACGCTAATGAGCCCTTTTACTACATCCAAAGGTACACCGGTTCAAAACTAATGCAACACTTGTGGCCAATAAGAAGCCAGAAGAAAGCCATCTGTAGAAAAGGCATAATCGCAACAATAGTGTAGTGTAGTGTTTATCATAATTTATTTCTACACTATATACACTATACTATGTACACTATACACTTCTACACTATATTTGATGTTTGACCTGGTGACTGCAGGATTAGAGCAATAAAAAAATAACACAGTTTTCCAGCTCAGTGGAATCAGCGCCTGTGTCCTTCCTGCTGCTGTTTCCTGCAGGAAAGAGGACAACGAAAGAGAGGATCGGGTAATGATCATAGGTCACCGTGGCTTTGAAAGCATCACAAAAAAACATCTCACACATTTGAAGGATCTTTGATGACAGGAATTCTTCCAGCCTGGAACGCCGGCGGTCTTCAGATGGCAGCGCAGGAATGAACGGCTTGTGGCATGCGGCCATGATTGTTTGCATCCAAGGTCGTGTTCAAGCCAGGTAAAGAAGCGTTTTGTACCACGCATGAATGCTATTGATTTTGACATCCATGACAGGTGGATGAGAGGGAGTCGATAGGTGCACTCGCTCGTTTTGTCTCCATCCGTTTTTCACCAGCTGTCTTCCAGCTTCCACGGATGACGGCAAAGAAAGGATGCTGTCGATGTTCATCAGTCTTGTCCAAGGAAGGTGAGTTCAAAGTGGGAATTGTCACATTCCCTTTTTGTTTCTAGCTATTTTATCCCAGTTTTCTTGACTACTTGTCCTCCAACTTTAGTCGACGTGGTGCTGGCTAAGCTGGACGTTTCAGACGCGATAATGTTGAAAGCAGGTGAGCACCGTGTGTCACGATGACGCCATTCCCGGATCATGTAGCGAACTCCAAGCTGCCGCCACCTCATGGTTTTCATCCTGCTCTCACTGTGAGTGAAGTGTGCTGAGTCAGACAAGGACCCTTTGCACGCTTGAGGCGCTAAATCATTCCACCTTTTTACTGCTTTTATTTGACCAGAACCCTCCCGAGCGAGGCCATTTGTTCTCATTAGGGGGAAACTCCAACACTTAAACGACACTTGTGGGTAAAAGCTTTCCCACAAAGTCTGCAGTGACTCGCGATGACTTGTCGTTGTTTTATTTCTCCGTGTGTCTGTGTGAGCTTCTGTGCGCTAAGTGGCTCCATGTGTGTTCCGACCGAACTGTCAGGCACAACTTCAAGAACTGTCCTGTGAAGATGTCACCTTAAAGCAAACACACAGCAGGCTAACTGTAAATGTATCAACATGATGATGTTGTAATGTACCTGTCGTCCACTAGGGGCAGCTGTGAGTCAATGAAGTCACGGGAACACAACACGCAACGTAACCTACCGAAGTACAATACCCATGATAAACAAGTACACATATATTCCTACCGCAAGGCATGCTGGGTAGCAAAATATTTTGAGGAGGTCGTCTGGGAAGTAAACAAGGAGGAGTTAACATAGTAAACAATGTTTTATTGTTCGTATTGTTGCTGGGCTACCCAGCATGCCTTGCGGGCATTTGGAAACATCAGTTTTAAGTTACGTGTTATGTTGTAGTGGTAGTAGTCGATGTCTGTGATGCCTTTACGACAATACGTTTTGGACAGTTCTACCTTAAACCGACACGTACAGTATTTCAACTGGACTATGTTTTGGTGTTGTGATGTTCTGTTGCTGTCTTCTTGTGTGATTGATGAGTCCAATGATGTGTAGGTTCTGAATGCTGCTGGAGGTCCTGTCTGGAGAGCCATGATGTGCTGATGAGATCCTGAGGACTGTCTCCGTTTTAATCCAAGTAAGAAGACACAGGGCTTTAGACAGTAAAGTATGAGACAGTTTTTCCATTGTATTCTGCTATAAAGACCAATGTACGAACTAGCACCCCTCTGTGGCCTCCCTGGGGGAGGGGGGGGGGTGATGGTGAGATCACACATTAGGCCGTGCAAAGTTTAGGATTCCATCGTGTCTTCACCTGCGGTTTTTTTTCCTTAAAAAGAGATAAATGATTCGGCCAGAAAGCCATGGAGGTGCGTCACGACTCCTCGGTTGGGCCCACCGGTCCTTGAAGATAAAAGACGGCTGTGTGGTGTTGAAAGAGGCATTTTTAAAGCAATGAAAAAGACCACAGAGAACAAAAAAGGAGGCCCTTTCTGCCTATTGATGCCGCTGTTGCCATGGTGACCAGGTGTGCCTTTTTTTTTTTAGCGTGATGACTATAGTCAGGAAAATCTATTTCAGTGGTTGGCGCACAAATGCCGACCTACTAAGTCATAAAACACATTTTCAAGATTTTTTAACATCCGTGGCACACCGGCTGCTTGGAGCACGTGTCCGAATATAGTGCACTTTGTTGGGCCACAGCAGGTGGCTCCCTCCCCTCTAGACTCTGGTTCTCCTGATAGCAGTGATGTGCTAGTAGTAATGTCATGATATTTGCTTAGAACGAATCAGGTACAGTTGGTCAAATCCTATTTAGTTCCAGTCCTTCTTACTTCCAGTTGTAAACAAACTAGACTTAAATCTAACTTTAAAAAGTTATTGATACCATATCAGTCTTGAGGTTATCGGTATCGGTTTGAAAGAAAAGATATCGTGCATCTGTAATTTAAACTTGAATGAAGGGTGATGGGGTCATAATGCAGTTATTGCATTATGCATTGTCATTAAAGTGTAAAAAGAAGGTAAATACAGGAAAAGCAGTAAATGTAATGTGTAATGGTGTCTGGCGTCTCCCAAAAAGCTCATGCATACGTCCTCGCACTTGTTCTTGGTGGCGGAGCTCTGAAGGAGGCAAACATTGCGGTCGTCTCGCAGGGAAAACAAAGAAGCCAAAAGTATTCGGCCTCCGGCCGGCCAAACCGCCATTATGGTGACGTTATTGTCGCCATCGTTCAGCCTCGCGAGCAGAGCATGTCACATGGCCAACATGGCTTCCATCAAAGGGGATGTCGAGCAGCAGTAGTCGTGGACTTGCCAGGGAAGTCAACATGATTTATGAGGGACGACTCAGCGTTTTCTGAGGATCTTCCCACATTAGATGTTGACAGCAGACCCACTTGGATGTGAGGCCTCCCACTCCTCAGCTTGTTCATCCCTGGCCGCTTCATTAGGTACACCTGCACCCTCCAAAACAATCCAATATCGTGTGTATGTTCACGTTGCTTTTATTGTCAAATATCATGCATCACATGCTGGGGTGCATTTCTTTTATGTACTAGCGCAGCTCACACTGGGGGTTCTTCAAGTAGCTCCAAAATGTGTACTACTTTCCTGGGCCGGGAAGGCAGACGGAGCCTCTCTTAATCCTTGGCCACATTGGAACCAGCTGTTGCTGTCCTGGGGAAAAACTGCTCATCCGTACAGCGTAGGGGCGGAATCCTGCGCTCAAGGCGAAGAAAGTTTCCTAAATTGTTGGAAGATAATGTGCTCCATAGAAATCATCAGTTCCAGGGTCAAAATGTGGCCATAGTAAAGTCTTTATTAACCATCAAGGCACCAGAAAACCAGCCATGTGTTGCATATGCTACCTTTGAAAGAAGTTAGTCTTAAATAAGCCAGGCACCATCTAAGTGTTTATAGTAAAAGATAAAAGCAATAAAATAGCCAGTTTTTGTGTAAATAAGCACAAAGTGCAATGACCATAATGTGACATGTTCCATACCTTTCCATTTTCAACTTTCTTAACTCATACAAGTGTAAAAAGAAGCTAAGCTAGTAAAAACTAGTAAAAACAGGCAGGTGCTTTAACGGGTGCTAGCATCGGTGATTAAAAAGGTGTAAAAAGTAAGGAGCCAGTGGCGGCGTGGTCATGACAAGGCCCAACACTCCTCCTTATACTTGTTCTTCGTGGAGGACTTCACTTTTTCCGTCGTATTTTCCGCTGGGATCTGCAGCTCTTAGCCAAGCGAGGGATGAATGAACAAAGTCTGGCTGCCTGACTTACACACACACACACACACACACACACACCCTCCCCCTCACAACACACACACCTCCCTGCAGACTGCTTGCACTCAGACTTTAAAGTCCAAACAAAACACAAGATGACAAGTTATGAGTGATTCTTTTTCATTCAAATTCATGCAGCCATTTTTGTCACGGATGTCACACTTTTCCCTACATGTCATTGTCTTCTTCTTCTTCCTTTCAGATCAACTTTCATCCTCCAATCAGAAGTCACCTTTCAGCTGGAGTCGCTGCCAGTCACCATCCAGCCCACCTACCACCCAAAAAGCCCTCGGGTGTCCAGGCACTGCAGGGTTTTTCACAGGTATTCTTTTACTACTACCTCCAAAGCTGGAATAATGGCGGCTTGGTCGTCCTGTGGCGGTGCTGTTCACACAGAACAGCCATGCCACAACCCCTACTACTACTACTACTACAACTACTACTACTGAGTATATCTTTCTGTAACCTTCCACCAGCCAGCCTTGGCCAGATCGTTGAGGTGCGACCGTTTTATCGCCAGCGTCGCCTCTCCTAACGGCATCCCTCGAATGCCATCACTAGCGCTTATCTTCCAGGACTGTCAGGAACAAGGTCCCGAGCACCATCTTTATCTCCTGACGATGAACCGTCTTGTTTTTTTGTTTTTTTTTCCCCAAGACAGATTCCAGTCCCTTTGAAAACACTCTTGAATCCAGACGACGTGGCTGCATCACAGACGGTCACCATCTTGATTATTTTCCAGCTTCGGGGGCATAAAAAGCAGACATTTTATGCAGAATGAAGCTTTGGCCAGAGGCGACACATCTTGGGGGTCTTGTCAACACTGACTGGAGGTGGGGGGGTCATGATGAGATGATCCAGGCTGTCCCGCCATGTAGCTATCGTTCCTCTTCAGGGTGGGCTGCCGAGGGACGAGCTTGGACCTGCCGACAAAGCCTTTTTGGGGTGGAGGGGGGGGGATTAGCATCTTAGCATCTTAGGTTTCTCACCACTGAGGTATTCCGCATAAGTCAACAATGCGGCAGGATGCTTTTACTTCCTATCCCACTTGGAATGTTGCCACAGGGATGTGTAGCATTCGATCTAAAGAAGTCTTATAGTTTGTTGAACCAACTAAAGCAAAATTGCAGGAGACCCAAACCCAATATCACCCAATTTCAAGTCTCTCCTGTTTTTATTGAATGTGGTTGTGAAATAAGCCACCACGGGGCCATTTTTGCAGTATCTTTTTGTCATATTTTTTCATATGTAAAAGTAGAATCATTCTCTAAAATGTGTTTGGATGTCAAAACCTATACCTCCGTATTAGAGGCATTAGAGCTAATAGTGACATCATGACTTATAGCAAGGCCCTGATTGGTTGTGCACTTTGGGCTGTGAACCTTTATGACCCTTCCTAATAACGGCCGTAAAATGGACCTCCCGCGCTTTGCTCGCGATTGAAGCCGTGGAAGTTCAAACAGTCTGAATGTCGGATTTACTGTGGTTTCATAAAAGGCAAATTGATGGCGGTGATGATGCGGCCGCCCCTTTAAGGTCAAGGCCCCGCGCCTCCCAAGTTTCAAATGAGAGCGAAAGTGAGGGGAAGGACTTGACTGCTGTGTGTTAATTTGTATGTGTGTGTGTGAGGGGAGGACAGGATTAGAAGCCGGTGGTCCTCTGGTGTCAGGTTTCAGCCCACTTCTTTTTTTTTTTTTTTGGGAAGGGGGGGGCTCTGATGCACTGAAGCTGCCTTTGTTTGGCCCAGGAGGGAAGGGAGGAGAGAGGGAGGGAAGGAGGAGACTTTTTAAACTTGGAGCAAACCCGGAGGAGTCAGAGTGGTCTCCATCTCTCGCTTGTGAGCAGGATTTAATTTCCATCCTCCACAAGCTTGTCAAGATGATCTCACGGTAAACAACGCAGCATTTCTTTTCCATGGAGAGATCTTTGAATAACTTTTTTTTTCTGGTGCAGGATTCCTCCCTGGTTTGTTGGATTATTGCTCCACATCCTCGGCTGCTCGTCCGGGTACCAGCTGGACGGTAGGCGTCACCTCTTCCTCTGGTTCTGCTGCATCAGGAGTAGAGAATGGATGACTCAGCAGGCTTGTTTTCCATGAATTACTATTCCAAATGTGTTTTGCACCGAGCTGCCTTCAGTTTCCATTGTTCACAATGACTGCGCAGCAAGCTAAACAGCTAGTCAACAGGTGGTGCTTGCTCACTCTCGGGGAAACACTGACCCCTAGCGTTATAGTAGATAATTGCAAGTCACAAGCTCAGCCCTCGGCCAGTGAATTTAACATTTTTAAAAACACATTTTTGGGGGGAATATAACTAGCACCTATAAGGTTATTGTAGGAAAAAGTGATGCCAGGTAAGTCATTTTTTTCAATACTTACTGGACAAACTAGCATAGCAGCTTCAATTATGGCGACTACTCTGTGATTTTCCCCAGGAACAGGTGGAAGTAGGCATAGCAGCTTAATCAAAATGAAGAAAAACACAACATATAATGTAATATACCAATATTTCAAAAGCCTCATTTAATAAAGCGACTAATAATAAGAACAAAAATGAGCAATGTTACGTGCCCTTATACTGTAGGTTTCCTGATGGCTGAGGGTGCATGTATTTTGTTGAGTCAGACATGACTCCCCCAGTGTAGACCCATAAAACGTATTTATAGTCCTTACTTTCCACACCAATTCTTGTTTCCGTAACAATATCTATCATGTCAAGGCATTTTGGTGAGTCTGTATTGGGCCATTTATGGCTTATTGCCTTTTTTACTTTCTGAGAATAGAATTTCTAGCAGTTTATTCAAAAATAATAACGCACATCTGACCACTAGGGGTAATATTTTGGGCACTGTCCCTCTGTTTTTTCACACAAATGAAAGGTGGTGAGTGTTTAAATACAGCAAATTCCCTCTTAATGTTCACATGAGGCTTCCTTTGCACACTTAAGTGCACACATTGTGCACAAACCTTATGTGGTGCCAATGATTACCCTAATTACCCTGAGGAAGTGAGTGTTTGCTTTGGATAAGCTCAGCACCCACAACATGACACTTTAATGTCCCGACTCCCTGAACGTGACACGCCGCAATGCGCCGCAATGAAGGTGGAACTCAAACAAATTCCCGGAAGAAGTGTCTTGCATGCTTTGCGATGCGTTCAAGTGTTCTCCCCTGTCTGAGCCCCTGTGTTCAGCAGAGGAGACCTGGCGTTCCACAAAGGCGGCATTGTCCTCCGCACCTCTCAGCCACTAATTAGCGAGTGAGGGCTCCCGACAGCTTAATTGTTTGCCGTGACATTTAGAATGAAGCAGAGTCTTGAAACCACTCAGCAATAAAAAAAAACACTCCCTCATTTTAAGACAGGAAGGAAGCCGACATTGAAGGTTGCACACCGAGGTCAAAGGTTGCACGCTGGATGCTACAAATAGCAGTTGCAAATCGTTCTTTAGGCGAGAATGTTTGTATAAATGTCTAGAAATTTTAGTATTTTAACACATCTTTTATGAAATAACATGAAGTTTCTTTGTACCTCTATGTTATTTATACAGGTTTGGTTTTCCTAGCCTAGCGTTTTTAGCGCTTAGCAACCGCTTAACTGCATAATGTTTTTTTAACTGGTTGACTCCATTTTAGCAGGCTAACCAATCGACTAAGCCATACGGCTAACATAGCTCTTAGCTTGCTAGCAACAGAGCTAACATGACTGCGCAAACTCCCATTTTTAGTGTGGTAGCAGCTAACGTAGCTTACACTAGCGGGTTACCCCAACAGCAGTAACCTTAAGTAAGGTAACCAGTTAGCTTACTCAGCTTTCTCACGCCCGTCCCCAAGCTAATTCCGTCTTTTAACTACTAAAGCTGAAATAGCTTTAACATGGGGCAAATGTCATGTGTTTCCGTCATGTGTTTACCTAATCGACACTCAGTTGCACGCTACAGTTGTTAAAATTAACAGAAGTCCAAAAATGTTAAGTTTTCAGTCTGTGCTCATTAGGCGTTTGAAGGTAGTAGCCACGATCTTGTCATTCTTTCCACAAGCAGCGTCCTGTGAGGATCTGTCTTGTCTAAACACCAGCTGGCTTCTGCTGCGCTCCTGATGTCCGTCATCTGCTCCGCAGTCTCATGTTCGCTGACTTGGAACATCAAAAAAAAAAAAAAACACACATCACAAAAAGTACAGTGTACGTTAGCGTTTAGCATGCTAGCTCCGCCACAGAAACACAATAAACGCTTTAAATATGAAGCCGACAGGAAGGTGTGAAGGGACAATGCAGCTATTTTGACGCGGACTTCACAGAGTTGAAGTAAACAAAGAAGGGAGGTTCTTTTTGAAGAGTTACGGTACTCAAATGCTTTACAGTTGCCACCCGACAGCTGCATCCGAGTTGTCCTGGGTGTATTTACGAGTTCCCTCCAGTTGCCCTACTTTCTGACGCAAGCTTTATTGTGTTTTGAGAAGGAAACTTGCTATCTTGCAAGACCATCTCCAGCAAACACGAGTGGGAGTGTGGGGGTTTAAAAACAGGAACGGCTAAATTTACTGGCGCCCAAACAAGGAGCTCTACTTGCGCTTAAAAACGGACGGCTCGCTTCAAAGCGCGAAGACAAATGCAGGAAGTGGCGGCCGTCGCGTCACTTTGACTTTGAACTGTGCTTGTCGTTTTTGTACACATTTTGTGTGCGCGAAAAGGGGAAAATGCATTCAAAATAGATTAGCAATCCAAATGCTGCCATATGGGGGGGCCAACAGCACCACCCGCAGGCATGGAGAGGAATAGCACCCTGAGATTACAACACTGCTAAACTATTTAACAGTTGTAAGATGTGAGTTAGCAAATGCTAGGTTGTAAAATGTAAAATGACACAATTTACTTTTTCTACGCCAAGAATTCCGCTGACCTCGCTAGCATTAGCTTGCTCACTCGGATAAATCAGCTAGCTACGAAGTTAGCGTTAGCATGCCAACTCCTTCCACTAGCTGCTCAGCTAATGCAGATAAATGTACAAACGTAGTGTTAGCTCAGTTAAAAACATTAGTCTGCTAACTCATGGTAATGCTTTATTGTTTATTGCTAGTTTTAATGACAATTTTGAAGGTAAAATGGGATATTCCTGATTTATTGCAATTTAAAGGCATTTGTTGTTGTTTTTAATGGCTTCAGATGCTAGCTCGGACTGAAACAAGGCATCAGATCTGTAAAATTAGCAATGAGCGTGAAGCGGTAGCGCTCGCTCAGCATGCAAACACGCTCACTGCCATGCTGGGCGGGTCCAACAGTGCGTCCTGTGTGCGCTAGGACGTGACCCAAAATATTGTACGAGTAGACACATGGAACAACATTCCTGCTAGGAAACGGCAGAGCAGCTTCAGTGGAACATCGCATGAAAAAAAGTGTTTGTTGTTCTGGGAGTGACTGGCATCCTGGTGTCGGAGCTTGGAAAGAGTTAGTCAGGGCGGAAAAGATGGAGCTGGAAAACAAGCAGGTGACTGCGATGACTTCAGCATCCTCACTCAGATTAGTAGTAGTATTGTTGCTTGGCATGTCCAAAGATACTTCCTCCTCTTCTTCTTCTTCTTCCTGTGGTTGTGTTGTGTGCTCAGCTGGCTTCCAGCTGCGTTTTCTTTTTTCAGTCCAGACGCATTTAAAATGGAGGTTTGCTCTCTGTTTGATTGTTTCCTCACCGTTGGCTGGTAAACCTGAGCAAACATTTGTGCCTCGCCGTTTTGTTTAGCTTTTCACAACATCATTTACATGAAAAACAACTCTGTTGGCCGCAGCGATGCTCTTTGCTGATGATGTTCTGTCTAAACATTTCTACAAGTGTTGATATTAAAGTCCAACAAAGATGTGGACCGGGATACAAGTCGGGACTAGTTTGGATGAAAGAACATCCGCGTTTATTTCATGACTGTGAATGACATTTGTGGCGCCCCCTGTGGGTGATGTTCAAAATCCTTCTGAATACTTGCTAGCATACATGTAATACATTTATCCTCTCATGTTTACAATCATTAGACAAACGGACAATGACTTCTCGGCAATGACTTGCTAACTTCGCTTGATGGCGGCCATGTTTTTCCACCAATCTTGCTGAAATGTAACACGGATGTGCTTGTCAGTCCCGCAGAGGCGTGTACCAAATTCGGCGGCGGTTCAGTTAAACGCCGTACACTTACAAGTACAACGGGTTGTAATTTCAAGGTTTAACAGCAAAACTGCGCCACCGTGTGGTGTATTTGTAGTGGTGCACCTTGTGACACACTTTCACCCTTGTTTGTGCGGCAGCTCAGGAGAAATAGTCGTGTGTTTTTAATGGCTCATCTTTAGCTGGATCTGCACCAAAATTGTAGGTATTTTATCTTGACCCGTGTCCCGCACCTTTTCAGAAAGATTGTCTGAAATGGCTTCAAGTGTCTGTGTGGAATTGTGCTAACCAACAATGTGAGCTGCTTGAAGCCGATGGAGGAATCCCTCTGGTTGTGTGGTCGTCTTTAAATATAGAGAGTAGATCGCGTATCTGGCCGTGTTTAACAGGACGTCACCACAGTGGTTGGTGTTACTTGGTTTTGGAAACATGAACGTGTCCTGGTGAAGAGAACTACAAGCGTCATGTTGCTGGCTTAGCCATTCGGGACCATTTGGGAAACTGGGATAGCTTCTGTGGAACACAGGAAGGGTTCCCCCGGCAACAAAAAGACATAATAGTTCCCATAATACTGTATGTGCGCAGATCTTCCAGGTTTAGGGGCATGCATTTTTATCGGAATCTGGTTTAAAACTGTTTGGTCCAGGTCCAATGTCTTCCCTTGACGTCATCGTTTTCAACTAGGAAGCAGTTTAGCCGGAATTCAAGCTTTTTTCCATCAAAACACACATAAATGTTTGGATTTAGCGCGTTTTAGAAGCTCTAAATGAGGATTTGAATGTCTTACTGCCACGTAAGAGCTTGTTGGACTCTGCAGCTGCAATGTAAACATTGGAGTTCTGACGGAAACATGCATCGCCTTTCCCTAAGTGACCGCAAATAACAGTTCTGGGACAGATCCAAGACCCAAGAGGGGCCGTGATTAACAGGGGTGTACATTGGATTTATTTAGCTGTTTTATTTTTTCACAAAACACGGTTGATATACACGTATCGTTGACTGACTTCACCACCAGCTAGAGCAGCTACACTTTACACGTTTATTTATGTAACTTGAATGGTACACTGGAACGCTGAAGGGATACACGTGGCTTGTACTGTAATACTTAATAGTTAATAGTTGTATTGGCTTAATTTGCACAGTGACATTTTTACACGACAAATTACTACACTGAATATTTTCAAATATTATTATTTTTTATTATATATATTTTTTTTATTTTATTATTACTTTTCAGTGAATATTCTTACATTTTATTTATTTATTTATTTTTTAATTTTTAAACTTTTTTTTTTTTTTCTAAACATGGCAAAAATTGAAGCCTATTTTGTCATTTCTAGTCCGGTTGTGTTGTCGTCCGTCTCACCCTCACCACGAGACCTGCTGCTATCTCTTCGGAGGCTCATCCACCTCCTCAGCGCACCAGGTGCGTTTGTTTCTCAGCATTTGTGAGCAATTTGTTAGCAGGGAGACGACCTGGAACCAATTTACCGCAAATCATTCCCACTCGGGTCACCGGCTAAACTGTTTAGAAACACTTTGGAGGTAGAAAGTAGACCTCCATCCAAAATGCTTGCGGCTTCAGCGCTGTCAGCTGCAGCAGGAAGTGAACTCGCAGCTCCGAAGAAGCTGTCAGGCGGTCCAGCAGGTACTTGTTGGTGGATTTTTATGGCGGATGGCGGGCACATGTGATGTGTGCTGTTTTAGGAAGGGAAAGAGGCTGACTTCCAAATCTGGAGAGCTTTACGGCCTGAGCAAACACACACACACACACTCCAGTAGAGAAGCGCTATTATGTGTGCACCCTATCCACCTTTTACCATCTTTATTTTCAGACGTGTAGCGAAGCCCCCTTGGCATTCAATACCAATTGGTGTTTTGATGCAAAGCTACCCCTTTTTGTGTTGTTGGTGCAAGCAGGTGTTGCGCAGTCAGCATTCGCAAGGTCGAAATTTCAACTCCACTGCTATTTTTTTTTCTCGTTTTAAACTCCCTTTCCCGTAACGTTGACAAAAGTGTGCGCCGGTGTCAGAGCGTTCTCAGATTCCGGGCTGATGGGGCCTTTCTGGATCTCCGCTGTAGTCTCGGCAAGTCGAGCCAGAGCAGATGGTATCACTCAGGAGCACCCCCCCCCTCCGCACCCCCCCTGTTATGAACAGTTTGGATAAGTTACACAAGTATCTCCTATGCGGCGAATACAAACATGGTGGCGAACCTTCAGTTGACTCCAAAGCTCTGGCATGCATCATTGAAGGAGAAGCGGGGGGGGGGGCTCTTTGGGGATTATTTTATGACTCGATGCTGACTAAGATTAAAGCTCGCTGTTAAGTTGCACCTCGGCACATTTGCTGTCGTTAAACGTCGTCTTGTCTTTATTCAAGACAGCTTTACTTTATTATACACTTACATTTTTACCTGCTATGCTAGCTCTCCTTTTTATAATTTTATAAATTTAACTCCACTATTTGGTATAATCACATTTTTTTTCTTGCTTTTCTTACTTTTTCTGCATAAAACTATGGCCTTGTTATGATTTTTTTCTCATTTAATTAATAATATTGTAATAATAATTTATTTCATACATGTAATAATTAATAGTAAAATGATTACTTTTGAGACTGCAAATTTATTAGTATATAATATTACATTTTTCCAAATCATTGTAAAAATCACTTTATTCTCATGAGACTACAAAAAATATTTCATAAAATGATTATGTTTTTCATAGTATTCCTGTGCCCCCACTCTTCCCCACTGGTGAATCCTAATTATGCATTTTAAAGCGACACAAAACTTGATGGAACAAAGTAATACTGTCTTTTAACAACGGCGTCAAGCAAGTGGAGTGGGAAATAATAATTCCAAGGGAAGCTGTGCGTGTGTGTGCGTGTGTGTGAGAAAGACATACTGGGCGAAACTATTTGGCTGCATCCAACCTGCCAGCTTGTCTTCAGCATACTTGGGAATGAAAGTCCTGAGTATCATTGACCCCATTTCTTTCAGTCCAAACAACTGCAAAGCCTTCGGGAGCATTTTGGGTGGTTCTGCTTTGAATAATGAGGGAGTGGGAAGAAGACATGCAACATGTGCAAGATGTTATTGTTGCTGTTTGCATGCGTTGCCGCATTAAAGGCCTCTCACACGCTGGACAGGGCATTCCTTAGCGTACTGTACATCTAACTGGACATCTTGGCGTGCGCTCGCAGGGCTGTGCATGCTAAATCCTGAATGTACATACACCAATCCACTGTTTTTCCCAGCTTACATTTTGCCAAAAGCTTGTAAAATATGCTTTTAAAGAGCGCAGCACATTCAAGCTCAAGTGAGTCAGTCCAACTAAACATGACAATCTTTTACGAGCTGCACCAACCCTGCTCTACCTCCTTAAAATCAAATTTGGATGCAAGGCAAGAATGTGCCACTTTATTTGCACCCACCCCCCCCCCCTCTTTTGAGGGGCAGGTTCCATACTTTGTATGCGACTCTTACAATGATGATGATTGGGCTCTGATTGGCTTCAACCAGGCCAGTTTTTTTTTTGTCCCCGGTTTTCGTCCTGGAGAAATGTTGCTCCAAAGTCTGCCTCCAGTCCTTTCCCACGTCGGGAAGCTCTCCTTGTGCTCAGTCAGACTTTCTCACAATTAGTCAGCACTCCAGCACACCAGGAAGTGGCTCGGTTCAATCCGTCCTGCCCCCCTTACTGCTTAGGAACTGATAATATTGACTTAGTAGTCCCTAAAGGATGTGAAATGAGTTCCCTCGAGGGTCGAGACTCTTACTTAAGCCCACCTTGGCTGTAATTAGGAAAGAGAATTTCTACCCGTAGGGGGCGCCACATATGCTGTATTCATCTATGGTCATGCCGATCCCAAAGACTTTTGTTGGATGTCAAGGATCTGCTGCGAGAACTGAAACCATCAATAATGTCAAGGAGCCAACGTCTGGGTCTTGATGAATCCACGTCTTGTGGTTTCCCCTGACGATGAGCCAATGAGCACTGAGCTGTGTAGCTGGGATAGGCTCCAGCATCCCCCCCCTCCCGCAACCCTAGTGAGGTTAAGCAGCATAGAGGATGTCATCCCTGTACTAGTAGCAGCCACTAGGGGGCGTGCTGGTTGCTGTGCTGTACACAATAGGTGAAGTATTAGAGATTTCAAGGGATTTATTCTAATTTCTGTATGAATGAATATACATAGTGTTAAATATGCACTTATTGTCTGTATGAATGAATATACATGGTGTTAAATATGCACTTATTGTCTGTATGAATGAATATACATGGTGTTAAATATGCACATATTTTCTGTATGAATGAGTATACATGGTGTTAAATATGCACATTATATGCCTTGACTGCTGTGGAATTTCCCTGCAAACATTTTGCTCATGTTAGAGATTTGTTTCCTTTCCAGCCAACGAGGTCAGCTAACTTTTTTTTTTTCTTTTTTCCCCGTTTGGTTCCCAACGCTGAATGAAGTCATCACCTCCGCTCAGTTTGAACACGAGCAACACGTCACAGTTGGCACCGGCGCTTTAGCGCTTATCAGCCAAAGGCGATGAAGTCCTGATGTGTTGCATTTGACCGTCCTTTCTCTTTGCGACTCGACTCTTATTAATATGCCAGGATCTGTCATGCTAATAGCAACCAAATGTTGTGATCTCAGAGCCGTCCAGGACACCGAATGTGGTGAAAACAAATGTTTTGGATCTAAATGGCCTGCCTGGTGTGCTTGCGGCTTAATCAGTGTCATTCTCTTCCATGGCTTTCTTTACTTCTTTGCTTTGATATGCGCTGAAACAGTCACCATAATGAATGCTTCATGCTAGCATTAGCACATGACGTATAATTGTACTTGCTAATGATTGCCATGTTAGTTCAGGTGTCCATTTCCAGATGTTTTGGGAGACAGTATGTTTATTATTGTGGCTGTCGTTTGCAATGGTGCACGGAATCCCAACTGTTGGGAATCCCAAAATATGCTGCCTGTTTCGGTGGATATTATCAATATCGATAACAAAAAGAATGGATTACATGTGCAGGTGCAGATATGGATCTGATATGGATCCAGATGTCCAACAACTGGCCCACTTGGATGCATTCCGCACAACGCGGTGACCCTTCTTGCAGAGCAAGAACTGTTTGGATGTCTCTCCAAGCATGTAAACAGTGGTTACTACGGAAACACCAAGAGCATCCCGATGTGGGAATATTGTGGCGTAATGCTACAAGCAGGGCGTGCTACATTTTTCCTGTTCCAGTGCAGGTGCTCGCTCGGGCCGGGCCAAGAAGAAGCTCCAGACAGGAATGGTGCGAGCTTTCCTCTTGACATCCTTGCTAAAAATTGCACTCGCAGGGATGCGTCTGCCGAGTTCCTTGAGAACTTGAAAACGGTACAGTGCGTGTCTTTGTTTGCGTCCAGCTGTTTGGTGATGTCACCGGTGGGGAAGAAGTGTGGGAATGTCGGCCTAAGAACCTCACCAGGACCCGTCTCCGGGCCTGCAGGGAAGCGCCTATTTCATCATTTCCTCTATAAAGCTCCTGCAATAGGAGAACCAGGAAGCAAAAAAGATGGCCGCTTTTGCTGTTCTTAACGAGGGGTTCCGGTCCAATTAAGACATGTGGCAGAAGTGCGCCTCACTTCCCCGAGTGTGAGTGTGCGGTGAGTCTGATCTACAGGAGCTGCCTTTGTGCTGCAGGAGTATATTAGGTGGGCTTAAATGCCTTCCAGATGCTGCTGCAAGGCTCCACCGCCGCTAGGGGCGCTATTTGTCAGTGCTGCACGTTTTGTTTATTGTGCGGGCCAACGTGCATTGGAGGCGGTGGGGTATTTATGTCTGACATGTTGTCAGACTTATGGGACTCATAAAAATAAAGCAAGGCAAGCGGAAAGAAATGTGGAAAAAGATGCTACAAAGCATATTCCCACTCGGAAAAATCATAACATTAAAGAGTTTCATATTCGACATATATCACAAGAGTCCAATACAAGAGTTGCATTAAAAAAATGCCATTTTACAAACACTAACTTCTTTCTAAAATCTAAAGAGTACGGGTGTTGTCTTTGGAGTGGGGGGCAGCTGCACAACCATCCCATCATACGGCTATGGAAAAGTCAAAATATTAGGAACACCTCTCAGTATAATGTTGAATCAAAACAGAAAGAAACTGAGCTTTATTCTCCTTGAAAGGGCAACCTTGTTGATACGGGTGTTGTATTGGTGTTCTGTCGTTCCTCACTTCGTCTAACCCGGCTTCTGTCTTCTTCCTGTTCTCCAGACCGAGGTTCTCATGGAGATCTGGACCTCACCGAGCTGATCGGCGTCCCCCTCCCGCCGTCCGTGTCCTTCGTCACAGGCTTCCAGGGCTACCCCGCCTACAGCTTCGGAGCGGGCGCCAACGTGGGCCGCCTCACCAAGTCGTTCATCCCTGACCCGTTCTACTACGACTTTGCCATCACCGTCACGGCCAAGCCCACCACAAGGCGGGGCGGCATCCTCTTCGCCATCACGGACTCTTACCAAAAAGTACCGGGTATCTTCTTCACAGCGCCGCCTTCTTTGCACCCTGGCTGACGTCTCCTTGCCTCTGGTCCTGCAGGTGGTGCAGTTAGGCGTGGCGCTGTCTGAGGTGGAGGACGGTTCCCAGAGGGTGGTCTTCTACTACTCCGACCCCACCACAGGAGGCAAGACACAGGAAGCAGCTTCCTTTAAGATGGCGGACATGACGGGACGGTGGGCCAGGTTCACCATTACGGTGCAAGGCGCAGAGGTACACCTTGGTACCCATGCCGTGTGGAGAACCATCATCGTGTCTCCTTTTCCGTAATTCCAGGTTGTCTTTTCAGGTGCGTCTCTTCATGGACTGCGAGGAGTACCACCGTGTCGCCTTCACCAGGAGCCCCCAACCTTTGACCTTTGAGGCCAGCTCGGGGATCTTTGTAGGCAACGCCGGAGGTACTGGCCTTCCCCGCTTTGTGGTGAGTCTTTATTTCTGTCTACATACTCAGCTGCAGCGCCCCCTATGGGTTGTGGGCAAAATGTATAACCTTTAATTAGGCACCACAGCTAAATGTGTGTGCCACATTGCTGCTGATTCGGCAAAAAAATTGTAAGTCAATCTGACTTATAGGGTTTAGTAACAGCGCCCCCTTGTGGAGTGTTTGTCTGACAAGTAATAGCACACACAGCACAGTAAGGTTGCAGGTTTTGACTCATTTTCACCCTTTCTACGTGCAGCAGTTCAGGAGTAAAAGCGTTAACTTACTAACAAGCGTGGCGTTTTTGGGGGTTCCTTGTTTTCCATTTGAAGGATGAATGCGATGGCGCTCGTTGGCAGCGTTGGAGTGCCGCGGGGAGACGCAGAGCACACGTCTGCACGCTTTTTTTACAAGGCCGTAAATGACAAAGCGTGATTTATGCATTTGGCACACCGCCGCTGTTGAATATGTCATTGAAATTAATTTGTCCCCCATGTGAAACAATACACGTACTACAATGTTCCGTGTTCTTTTACGACATTGAATGACCTCTAGGAGTGGTGTGTGAGTGATATAAGGATACCAGCGTAATAGGAACCATGCTGTCGTCTGAGAATCCGCCAATCACATTCATAGTGTGGCTCTGTTGGACCATGGAGCAGGTCCATGGGGTCCAGCAGGTCCAGATGCGAAACAGCAATCAGTTGAGGACTGAGATTTTATTAGAAATGTGAGCAGAGTTTCAGAAAAAAAGGTTAGGAACTCATCCCGCTGGGGAGCCGATACGTCAAGGAGGTTCCTCTGCTACCCCGCGGTGGCGGGGGGAAGAGGGGGAACGTTCCAGATGTCGCACACATCTTGCTCCTCTTTAAAGTCAGACATTCCTGGCGCTGGATAACAGGGACGAGAATAGCGCCTGCTGAAAAACAGCACTCAAAAGAAGCAAAATTGGAGAAGAAAAGGACCCAAGTCGTCCGTGATGCAGTGTGACATCACCTAGAAACCCTCCAGATCTTTCTGCCTTGTCTTCATCTTATCTTCCAGTAAGCGCCCCTCCTTCCATTCCCTCCTTTGTTGCTTTCCAGCTGTTGGCCGTGGTGACAAATAACCACGTCATGTTGATTCATGGCAACAAAGCAGACAGAATGCGGATAAAAGTCATGAGACACAAGCGGCGAGCCTGGACTGGACGCCTTAGACATTTTGGACACATTCGATGCTTCCACACGCCGCAAGACAAGTTCGATGATGTCACAGATTCCAAACAAATTCCCACAGATACACTCCAATACTTGTTTAAAGCCTTCCCAAAGGGATGGAGGTCTCGTATCTGCAAAGGGATGGCAAATATCATGTCCGGCGTGGGAAATATTCATAATGCTGTAATAAAATGATGCTGAATAACTCCTACTGACAGACGGATTGGTCTAAATCATCACACATCCCTATCTTTGCCTTCCAGGGATCCATCCAGCAGCTGGTGCTGAAGTCCGATCCCACGGCCCCCGATGACCAGTGTGAGGAAGATGACCCTTATGTGAGTGAGCATGGCACACACACACACATGCTCAAATTAAAGAGCAAAGAAAGGTCAGCATGAAGACAACAAATAGGCGTTGTCTCCCTCTGCTGGCCAAATTATACATTGCAGGAAACTCCAACGCCAAGATTGTAACTCCAGACAGGATTAACATCATATTTACATGTCTGCTCACCACAAGATGGGCTTTTCTAGTAAAAACTCAACATAATAACATCATTTAGTTGTACTTATGAAATCTCTGACACTACATGTATGTGTCAAATAGCTTTTTCATTATAATTTCTGCCTGAATTTTTTTTTTGAAATATGTCCTCTGCAGGCGTCTGGATTCGGAAGCGGCCATGGCGTCTACGAAGACATGGAGGGAGAAGAAGAAGTGAAGAAGGTTGTGGAGGAGAGGGAGTATAAAGAGGTAGGACTTTTTTTAATTTAATTATATTGCCAGTCTATTGAAAAAACCATACGTTGAATATTTAAAATATTATTTGGTTATTTTTACAATATTATATATATTTAGAGTAGTTTTTATATTCATTGTACTAAATAAAAATATGTAGAATTAAGTCATTTAAATACATTTTAAATTAAATTTGACATTTGAACTTGTTTATATTTTTCCATATTTTGAAGAAAAAATATATGGCAGATGAAAATGTTTGATTTGAATATGAATTTAAATGCCAGTTGTGACGGCCAGATCAATCAATGCAGGGCATAAAAGTGCATCTTTGGTGTTTTGTAATGATCTTAGCGCCACCTATTGGCCACAGACTCCAACATATTGTTACTTTAATACACAAGACATGAACATTGAGCATTCTTGTCTTTGTAAAGTAGGAATTTTGAATATTAGGTGTTCCTAATGAATCGGCCAACAGTGCAAAGCCCTCAAAACCTTGACGTTTTGTTGTAATTGCGTTGCCATGGCGATGCGGGGGATCACAGCTTGCAGCTCTTGAAGATCTTTGTTTCAATGTGCATAGAAAGCATCCATGTCTCCCTCAGGTGGACCCCACCGACAGCACCCCGGTCCCAGCTCCGCCCACTGAGATGCCAAGCAGTATTAATGATGATGATGATGATGATGACGGTGAAGAAGACAGCGAGGAGGCATCAGGACAGGAAGTGGAGGTTACCACCGCTGAAGGTAAAAAAAACTGAAACATATTTCATATTTTTACCTGCGATCTTCACTCCTGCATCATAAACGTGTTTGGTCTCGTTTAGGATATTATTATGATATTTTGGCATATGTACTCTTTTCCAGTCAAACCAACACCAAGCACAGCAACTGCAGCCGCCAAACCAGACTCTGTAAGTGCACACGTTTTGATGAACTGTAGCTCCTAATAAATCCAGTACAAGCTGTCCTAACGTACTACTTTGATGAAGAATTGATTATTTCGGCATGTTCAGTGTGTTTCTTACTAATTGTTCAGTCCTTGCAGGCGCCAACCACACCGATAAAAGGCGACAGAGGTGAACCGGGTCCACCAGGGCCCCCAGGACCCACCGGCCCTCCAGGACATGGCTCTGGATCCGCAGCCGAGCCTGGACCTCGCGGTCCACCTGGACCTCAGGGCCCTCCAGGCCCACCTGGAGCTGCAGGGAAGGACGGCCAGCCTGTATGTTCCATATTTTACTTTGTTTCTGTACCAGAAAACCACCTGAACATGTCATGAAAATATTTTGTAGGGAAGCAAAGGGGAAACTGGCGCTCTTGTAAGTAAATGACCTATTTGGTATTAACGCTATATGCGCTTTTGGCCACTAGAGGGCGACATTCTGCTGTCACTTGACTTCTGATAGTTTAGTCTTGACATGAGATCCTGTTGTTCTCAGGGAGAAAATGGCATTCCGGGATTTCCAGGGCTTCAAGGAGAGCCTGGACCGAAAGGGGAAAAGGTACATTTTATTTTTTGATTCCTTTCAGAAATAAACACACAATCATCTATTTCTTTTCATTCGTGGCAGGGTGATACTGGCGTTGGAATGCCGGGCCTGCCAGGACCTCCCGGACCTCCAGGACGCCTATCCTTCTTGGTAAGACCCTTTTTTAAGCTTAATAATAATCTATTGATTATTTTGTGTGATTCCTGCTTGGTGCTCCTCAGGAGGGTTCAGGCTCCGGCTTGGAGGACTTTGATGGAGATGCAGACATCATCCGAGTGAGCCCTCTTCACAAACATCATCAGCGTTTCCTTACACATTAAGAGTTTTATTATTAACTTTGCTTTATTAGGGACCACCCGGCCCTCCAGGACCTCGAGGCCCCGCTGGAGCCCCGTCTGAGGCCGTCATTCCTGGACCACCTGGGCCCGCTGGGAAAGATGGAGAGAAAGGAGAATCCGGACTTCCTGTAAGTCCAACAACCTGTATCATTATTTTTTTTTGCATGC
This sequence comes from Doryrhamphus excisus, assembly GCF_037039965.1. NCBI lineage: Eukaryota > Metazoa > Chordata > Actinopteri > Syngnathiformes > Syngnathidae > Doryrhamphus > Doryrhamphus excisus. The sequence goes on from NC_136363.1 coordinate 21,473,885, forward strand.
TGACAAAGTCTAGACGTTGAAATGCAAACCGAGTCTTCAGTCTCCTGGTGCTCACTTTTCCAGGATGTGTCGTTTAGCGGCTCCGGTTCTGGTTCTGGCTCTGGTCAGGTATCACCACTGGGTTCCATCACATTGAATGGACCAGAAAGGCACAATTTCCCCCGACTTTTATGATACAAAAGTGCATGTTTGTTCATGTTTGGCCTCTTGCTATGGTCCCAACACCAGAACATGGACCGGACAGCAGCACCTTTGGGGGAAATGTGTCTTTCCTCTCATTAAAGGCTTCAACTAACTCAATGAATGGGCTTTTGGGCTGTAAAAGCCCCAAAAGCTGGATTCAGTATTTAATGCTCAAATTCTTTTCTTCCTGCTTACATCGCTTGTTGCGAGGCAAAAACATCCAGTAGCAAACTGCAACCACCCAACTGGTTAAAGCCAATCATTATAATAATAATAATAATAATAAAAATGTGTCTTTCAGGGAGTAGATGGAAAGGATGGAGAGCAAGGACCTGCTGGAGAGAAAGGAGACAAGGTGAGCTTTCATCTGTCTTTTTTTCGTCTGTCAAAAAAAAAACCAAATGAGAAATAACATTTTTGCAATTGCATGAAACAAACAGGGAGAACCCGGAGAGGGCGGTGGACCAGGACTAAAGGTGATGCTGCTCATCCTTTGTTCCGTGTTCTTCTGTTGTTTCTAATGTTTTGTCCTCATTCAGGGAGATCAAGGCCCACAAGGCTTCCCGGGACTTCCAGGACCAGAGGGCCCAGAGGGGCGATCCGGCCCCAGGGGTCCACCGGGTCCACCTGGACCGCCCGGTCCACCGGCGAGAGGATTTCCCCTTGACTTTGAGGTCCATTTCAGACCGGAGAACATTTGAATTGAAAACTGTTGGTAACCTGTGTGAACCTTTTCAGGACCTGGAAGGGTCGGGACTGCTGAGTGGTTTTGGATCAGGACATCCGGGAGTGCCAGGAGTTCAGGGAGCCAAGGTATAGAAGCACCCTCACATTAGGGCAACAAGTCGGACTTTTGTGGATTTGGTTGTGTCTTTCAGGGCGAAGAAGGTCTGCAGGGTCCTCCAGGAGAGCCAGGTCTTAAGGTCCGGGGTCAAGTTGACTAAACCACGTGTCCATGTTGTAAAAACCGTGTGCTGGCGTGATGATGAGTGTGTGTTCTTCCCGTGTGCAGGGCGAACCCGGTGTTGCAGGTCCACCCGGGCCAGCAGGACCACAGGGGGCGAGAGGTTCAGAGGTTAGGGAGTGGGCCAGCACAATCCCAAAACCACAACACAGCCTATCATCATTAATGAATGCTCTTGTGTTGTGTTCAGGGTCCTAAAGGAGACGTTGGCGCTACAGGGCTGAAGGTAAAAGCACACTAAAGTCATTTTACGCAAGTGGAATGCTGACATCTTGGGTTTTTAGGGAGAGCCAGGACGGGACGGGCTCAGTCTACCTGGCCCACCAGGACCTCCTGGGCCTCCAGGACTCGTCACCAACCTCCAGGAGGTAAGTCACAAAAAGACTCAAGACCAGTTTACTGTCGTCGCTTTAGACACGATCCCTCACTGCAGCTGGTCTCTCCTCAGCTCCTCCTTAACGACACAGATGGCGTCTACAACTTCTCAGGGATTTTGGAGGCTCAGGGACTCGCAGTGAGTGTCACATGACAATAAGAAGCGGATCAGAACACAGCTGTGGCTGACAGACGACGGTCCAAACGAGCACATGGACTTATGTAGGACAACATGTCGTGATGTTCCTTTCATGTGCAGGGACAGCCGGGTCCTAAGGGAGACACTGGACTGCAAGGTCTTCAGGGACCAACGGGACTCAAGGTAAGTGCCCGCCACACGCACCTTCTCCACTCGTAACGCACTCCATCTTAATGCAAGAAAGCATCAAAACATCTGTTGAAGTTTGGAAAGGATTGCAGTAACAGCAATACAGCCTATGACCACAAGGTGGTGCCAGAGTATCATAGTCTCATAGAGGTTAACAAGGTTGCCATGATAATGTATTAGAACTGGGAACACACGGTTTTGTGTGTCTGTAGCTTTAATGCTAATGAGTGTGTGTCTCCAAGAAGCACTTGTTGTGTATACACTGTAAGTTTTTTTCACCTTAATAGATGCCATACATCAAATACAACAACATAACATTAAAAAAGTGGGCAAATGTGAGCCACACTAGCATCCAACCACTTCTGCCTGATACTTGCCTCAACTAAACAAAATTAGCTTTGGAAACATTTGCTGGGGGGCATTGCTCAACTGGGCATGCCCATATCAGGAAGTCTGGGTTGCGGTGACGTCAGTGGAACCTCCATACATATTCAAGCATCCACGGTTTGCATTGGTGTATGCGCAGGGTGAAAAGGGCGAGCCGGGGATGATCATCGCCGGGGATGGATCCACGTCAAGCCTGGCGGGTGTAATTGGACCTAAAGGGGACAAGGTGAGTTCTGCAGCCGACTGTGTATGTGTAGCTGTCCAATACGTCCCAATAATGAAAGAAAATGTACTTTTTCAGGGCGATAGCGGTGCAAGAGGACCAGCTGGAGCGTCAGTAAGTCAAATAAAAAAAGGTCTTGTTGTTTACTGATTTGATTTACTTGATTGTTTACCCCATTCCATAACAGGGACCTATAGGAATGCCGGGGCCAAAGGGGGAATTTGGCTTTCCGGGAAGACCTGTAAGTCAGAGTACATCATCATATCATCTCAAGCACAAGATGTATTCTAAGCCTATGGTGATGATGTAGGGGCGTGCTGGTGTGATGGGACCAAAGGGAGAGAAAGGAGACTCAGTGGGCCAGCCTGTGAGTGACACGCCATCATGTGCCTGAAACACCCTGAAAGCAACACCACCATCAATGTCTTATGTCATCCCACAGGGACGTCCAGGCCCTCCTGGACCGCCGGGCCGTCCCGGGATATTCCGATACCAGAGAGGAGTAAGAAAAGGCTCCAAAATGCTTGATAAATCCTGGAGTCGTCAATAACTGTGTTCTCACCCGCAGCCCCTGCAGACCGTGTTCCCTATCCCTCCCAGGCCGTTCTGCAAAGTGCCTGTAAGCCCACGTTAATTCCTACAAAATGACATGTATCTGCAGGCTGGCAATCGACTCGTATAACAAGCATGACATTCCATTTGGAAAAGCATTCCTGACTCTTGTGTGTTGATGTTTCAGCTCAACGGAAGCTTGCCGATCGGTACGTGGTTGTGGTGCATTCAGGACACGGCAGCGCATTGACATGCACACTCAATAGGAAGTTTGATTCTCTGTCCCCAAAGGCCAATGTCAGAATGGACAGAAAGGAGAAAAGGGCGAGCGAGGACTTCCCGGCATCCCGGCGCCACCTGGTGAGAACCAAAATATCCCAAAAAAATTGTTATAGTGTGATTAATTGTTTTCTCTCCACATAGATTATCAAAAAGGACGGGTAAGTCTTTCATTGCAAGGTTTTGTTGTCTTGAAGCCAAAGAAGCCTAATAGAATGTGTGTGACGTCAGGGAATGAAGGGCGACCAAGGCATCGCAGGAGAGAAGGGCCAGAGGGGAGATGCAGGGTCACCCGGGCAACCGGGCAGCCCCGGGAGACAAGGCCTGGTGGTGAGTGACGTTTCCATGGCGACACAGTCACATTGAATTGACACAAACCAGGCCTTGACATCCCCTTCATGTGTTTCAGGGACCCAAAGGGGAGTCGGTGGTCGGCCCTCCTGGCCCCCGCGGGGCACCCGGCGCACCAGGCGTTGGTCTGGCGGGACCTCCTGGACCGCCAGGCCCTCCGGGGGGTCACTCGGCGTACGGCTCAGGTTCAGGCTCAGGTGGAAACGGTGTGTCAATCATCCTCTTACTTTACATCCAACTGTGAATATGAACCATATATATAATGTTCAATTATGTCATTTTGTGTTGTGACAGCTTTGACTTACTCCGGCCCCCCTGGACCACCTGGACCTCCTGGACCACGTGGACCCTCAGGAGGCTCCGCTACTGTATGTCGAATTGTTGTCAGCAAATCTTTCATCTTGCCTCAAACTGCATTATTTACTTATTTTTCCTAAATAGGTGAAAACCTTCGCCACCATGGAGGCGATGATGCAAAAGACATTCAGTGACGCAGAGGGGACGCTGGTCTTTGTCACTGGGACAGGAAGTCTCTTCCTCAAGGTCTCTCAGGGATGGAAGGAGATACAGGTAATATAAATATAATTATAAATGTAATGTTTTTTGGGTGAAATGTAACAGAGGCCTTTCCCTTTTCTAGCTTGGCAGCTTGGTCTACCATTCCAGTAACATCATAACACAAACCGAGGTACCCCCCCCCCAGTATTTGATATATTGTCAAAATATTGCCATAACTCAACAGCCTTTCCTGTTTAGCCTCGGGCTGCACAGCAGATCAAAGCCGACACAATCAAGCGCGTGCCTTCGTCTAAAGACAGAGTAAGCTAAGCGCTAACGAGGTGTTTGTTCATTCCGCGGCTCCGCTAACTTCACCCCTCTCGTCGCAGCTCAACCTGGTGGCGCTCAACCAGCCCCACTCGGGCGACATGACGGGCCTGGACAACGCCGACCAGCTGTGCTACCAGCAGGCCAAAGCCATGGGCCTGCCCCACAACTACCGAGCCTTCATCTCCTCCGGCAAGCAGGACCTGGTCCACGTGGTCTACCCCGGCTTCAGGGACACTCTGCCCGTGACCAACCTCAGGGGGGACGTGCTGTTCAGGAACTGGAGGTCCATCTTTAGCGGCGAGGGGGGCGCCATCAATACCAGGATACCCATTTATTCCTTTGATGGACGGGATGTTCTAGCCGACCCCTTCTGGTCAGTAAGCATCCTCCCGCTCGTCTTCTTTTTCGTGAACAAACTGCAAGTAGTTGTTACGGTGTCTTGACAGGCCTCAGAAGAGCATCTGGCACGGCTCCAACAGCAGGGGGATGCGCGTGGTGGACAAGCACTGCGAGACCTGGCGGGCCGACCACGTGTCCGTCACGGGCCAGTCCTCCTGCCTGACCTCCGGGCTGCTGCTGGGCCAGGAGACGCGGAGCTGCTCCAACGAGTACATCGTCCTTTGCGTGGAGACCCACAAGAACCCTTAGCGACGCCGCGCCGTCACGGACTGAGATGTGTTGTGGCCTTTGAGGCGCTCACGTACGCCGTGAGGCTGGAATCGTCCCGTTTGTGCCTTGACGGATCGTCCCTTTGGCACATATAATGAAGCATTCATGCAGGGCCAGTTTTCACTTAGTTGTAGCCATCATTCTGTCGGGAATGTGCTAGATGTGAGCTTAATCTATGCAGCATCTTTTTTTCCAAGAGACCAATTGACATAAGTCATATTCCCCCCAAATTGTCCCCCCTGAGGATGGATGTGTCTCCACACGAGGAGGGTCATGTTTACAGGTTGTCATGGAGATTTTTTAAAAACAGTATTAACATTGAAATGGCCAAAGCTTCTTTTCCACTATTTGCATTTTGTTTGCCCCTCCAGTGACCACCAAATTGAAATGCACTGTACTTCATTGTTTATTTTCTAGAATGTTTTTTTTTTTATCTCGATAGGCTATTTAATTTAAATCCAGTGAATTATTTATACCGTCACAGCACATAAACATGAAATCAAAAGATCTAAGAATGTAATTTATCTTTTTTTTTATTATTTGTCTCATGTTGTGTCTCTTTTTCTTTTTTGTACTTTCGTGTTTTAGTAGATTGAAAATGGAGCTGAGTTCAAATGTTTATTTTTGGGGTGGAGGACGCCAGTATTTACATGATACTGGACTTTTAAACATTTTAACTAGCGATATGTTTTCATGCTGAAAAGTAAAATGTAGAAAAACAAATGTGTTGGTGCTTGGTTCAATAAAGTTTTTTTCTTTCAAAACACGAACGTCTGTTTGTTTTCTATTATAGGCATCTAAACTGAATATCTCACTAGGTTGAATTGCAATACATTTTAAAAATTCAACTTACAATGGTCAAATTGTGAAAAACGCGTAGAGTTGTAATATTAATTAGTGAATTTAGCCAAATTAAAATAAATAAATAAATATCCCCTGAATCATTGTCTTACCGGAAGTGCCTTCACGCGCTTGACAGGCGGAGAAGGAGGAGGAATGGCGGCAAGGGTTGAAAGTCCGAAGGTGAATATCCTTCAAACTATTGATTATTTTTGGCCACGTCCTCTCTCCGCTGGGTGAATTCGGATGGCTTTTATTGACGACTTGGAGGCCGCCGAGAGACGCTGCGTTTGCGGGAGGACCAAACGGTCGTGCTGCACTTTTCGAATCATGTTCGTGCTTTTCGTTGGCGTTTATCTGGCGTTCTTGCCGCTCTACTCCACCACCACCACCACCACCACAACCAGCCGGAATGACAACCCCATCATAGGTGAGTTTAGCACCGAAACACTCCGCTCTTTCACTCGACGTCTTTAATGGAGTTTGCATTTGAAAGGTATCCTGGCACAGGACCTTTTCACACTGGTAGAGAATCAAACTGCTTATATTGCTGCCTCTTACGTCAAGTTCCTGGAGTCAGCGGGTGCCAGGGTGGTCCCTATTATGTACGTCTTTATCATTTAACTCATCCAAACTTTGAAATGTATTTATTAGTCAACATTTTACATTCTTTGTTGTGTGTTTGCTACAGGATCAACCAGACTGATGAGGAATATAGGAGACTATTCAACTCAATTAACGGGTAATTAACTCCACCTTTCATGGCATACTGTAAAGACCCTTTCAATTGGTTATTACTATACTTTTTAAAATCACCTGATTGAAGCCGAATGCATTAGTGGGGAGCTGCCTCGTAGCCTCTTTTAGGAAAAGAAGTATAAATATATATAAAAAAGTATAACGTCGTTTTTGATATTGACAAACTTCATGTTTCTATGTGTTTTTAAGATGGGCTTAGAGCATTACCCATTGTAACACACACACACACCGGAACTGGTGCTTTCAAAGTAAGAGTTTTTCAAAATAAGAGTCTCCCCCTGAATGTGCGTAAATGTGCACATTTCTTTTCCTAATAGGTAGTGCCAGATTAATTTTTGGCGTTCGAAAAATAATTCTGAATATGAGAAACACTTGTGTCTGCGAAAATACTAATCAAAGATCCTCTTCGACAGGAGCGCTGTGCTGTTTCAGATGACCTACTGCAAAAATATGAATGTTGTATATGACTGAGTGCTCTGTTGTTTTTGAGGATGTACTGCAAAAATGATCAAATGGTCAAATATCATTATGCTGTTTTTAAAGATCTAGTGCAAAAAAATGGTCATGGTCAAAGATGGAAAGTAAAAAAAAAAAATGCTGCCTTGTGGTGTCAACAGTGTTCTTTACCCTGGAGGAGCGGCCAGCATCTTCTCATCAGGCTACCAAAGGAGTGCAAAGTTCTTCTACGAGATGGCCATTGAGGTGAATGTGACACAAAGACGGCATATGCATATTCTTGAGATGGAAGTCAACGTGTCTTGTCATCTGACGTTGTAGGCCAATAAGAGAGGAGATTACTTCCCTATTTGGGGCACCTGCCTGGGGTTTGAGCAGCTGCTGTTGCTGACCAATGGTGTTTCACTGCTGACGGAGACGGACACAAGGGGCGTGTCCTTGCCTCTCAGCTTCACTCAAGGTATAAATAATAAATAATAATCATAAATATAACCATCAAAATGGTGATTATATAATACCAAAAATAAACAACATAACTCGTTCAAGACTTCTTCTATTTTGCAACTTCACGCATTGAGAACCGCCCCTTACATACAGAGGCCAAAGACAGCAGAATGTTCCAAGGTTTCCCGGCTGAACTCATGGACGCTTTGGCGTTGGAGCCTCTGACCGAGAACTCCCACCGCTGGAGTTTGGCTGTGGAGGTACGTTCCTTATTCACCACATGAATTACAATATTAGGAATTAGTATATGTTGCCACTATGGTTTTGTCCATGTAACATCTGAGAGTCTGCTTCCTTTTGAAGGCGTTCAACGCAACCCAAGCGCTGAAGACGTTTTATAAAGTTCTCTCCACAAACACAGACGGAAAAACAGAGTTTTTGTCCACAATTGAAGGTAGAAAGAACACACTTCATTCATTCATTCATTCATCCCTTCCACTTCCACAGCCTTGAAACTTGTTTTTCCCCACTCAGCGTTCCACTACCCAATTTACGGCACCCAGTGGCACCCGGAGAAGAACGCATTCGAGTGGAGGAAGCCGTACATCACTCACAGCCCCTCTGCCGTCCAGGTCACCTTCTTCATGGCCGAGTTCTTTGTGGGAGAAGGTAGGACATCTGCTCTATTCTTTCATCGCGGGGTTGCGTATTGCTTTTAAAAAAACCAAACGTTATTGCGTCTCCTAACAGCCAGGAAGAATTTTCACAGCTTTGCGTCAGAGGATGCGGAGGCCCAAGCACTCATATACAACTTTAGTCCGGTGAAAACCCATAAGACGAGTGCCTTTGAGCAAGTCTATTACTTTTAAACCAAACAAAAAATAACTGATTTAAATTATTAGCAATTTTATGATTGTAATTTTTTTTAAACTTAATTTAGCATGAATTTCAATCAAAGATGACACATGCTAATGATATTTCTCAAATGTAAATTCTTAAATAATCATTTGATTGCTGTTTTTGTCAAATTAAACAGTCCAAAACATCGAAGGCAGAGTCAGTCTTTATTATAACCTCCATTTTCTTTTGTCGTCTTTTCGGTAAAAACAAAACTGATGCAGTTCGTGGCCTTTTACCTTTTTATTATATTCAACTTTAAGCCCGTAAGTGTATAGTTAGATGTAACCTCGGGTAAAAGCAGCTGAAATGCACAAATAATCGGATAAAAGCATTTTTTCCAGAATAAAATAACATTTACACATCAATCACAGTACAACCAGAAATGTCATTGATGCTACCCATTAAAGAACATTCAAGATGTCAAACCGGTACCGAGTTCAACGCAAAGACATGCAATGGAACAAAAATGGTTAAATGCGCCTCAGTCATTGTTTATTTTAGTGTTAGCATTTTATTGTTAGCATTCTAAGCAGTGCTGTATTTGCTACAAATATAAATTAGGCCATTTTGTCTACTAACCATGCAGATTCTGTACATTTTATAGCATTGTGCTAGTTCGTGTCACATAGCCAAAAGGCTTGCGTTTAAAAAATATACTTTACAACGTTCAAATTTGGTTTTTGCAAGGATATTCCCGGGAATATTATACAGCACAAACAATAACAATTGAAGTTTGAGCTTTTCAAAGAGTCGCCTGGCGATAGTTGCTAATGTGCTTGCTCGCTTTACTTGTAGTATTTTTGTAGGGGGGGGGGGGGGGGGGGTCAAAGTAAGGCAGTAAGGTGAGTGAAACGAGTAAAGGAAGTAGTATCCGGTTAAAGATGGCGACACAGTGGAAACAAAAGGCTTGGATAACCTGGTGGGTGCTTGTGTGCTACTTTACATACATCAACAAAAAGCACAGTCCAACATGGAAAGTTCATCACAACGTTAGAAAACAGCGACACTTCCTGTATCCACAGAGTTTCATGAACGCTACCGACCAGGTATGATTTATTTTTTCCTTGCCAATTATGGTACAAGTTTGAATGATGTTTCCTTTCCTTCCGCAGCGCCAGTCCTGCTGCTCGGGGGCTCGTCCATCATGCCGCACGTGAACGGTTCAGCGTATTCCACAGTGTCACTCGTACTCCAGAGACAGAAGATGATGAGCGATGGGAGGAGATCCTCGGCTGCTCCGGAGGCAGTCTCAAGTCCAGCATGCTGCGGTTGCATAATCTTGAGGACACCATTCTTGTGCTTGGACATGTTGACGGACTGACCGGGTCTGGGTGGGTTTTTGTACGAGGCGGGGTGTGTCGGGTGCATCGGTCAAGCTAACCTTCGTCTTCATTCTCTTCGTCTACCTCGTCCGGGAGCCGCTCCGGGAGCCTGAAGCATTCCTCAAAGAAGTTGACCAGCGACTGGCTGAGGTGCTGCTTGGTGCCCTCGTTGTGGATGAAGTGGCCTTCGTCCGGATAGATCTGGCAACGGCGACAACAGACTGTAAGTTAGACATTATTGTTTGCTAGTTGAAAGCCCTGCAGGAGCATGCCCAGCTAGCGGCATGTTGGAAAGATGGGGGCGGGCCGTTAAAGGAAGACATGGCCACTAAGACGATCAAGAACTGTCATTGTCATTGCAGCGATGACTGCATGACAATTTGTGACGGTCTTGGTGTCCATGTCTTCCTTTTAACGGTCCTCCGCCATCTTTGCACTTTGAACAACACGCCGCTAGCTGGGCATGCTCCTGCGGCTTAAGGCCTCCATTCATTTTTCTACAGCTTATCCTCGCGAGGGTCGCGGGCCTGCTGGAGCCTATCACAGCTGTCTTCGGGCCAGAGGCGGGGGTACAAGCATGAATAAATTAAAGCAGGTAGTTACTTTACATCACTCTGTAAATGTAGCGCGAGCATAAAATAAGGCATTACTTACGTGGCCCTCATCACTCATCAGTACAACTTTTACAAAACACTGTACTATGTACTATGTACTATATAGGGCATACTAGTGTTGGAACGTGCCCAATTCTTACTTCTGACATTATGCTACCATAGTAACACCACCACATACCTGTAATGTGTAGTTGGCCTTTTCATGGATTAGCTGAGCAATCAGTTTTGCTGTATGCTGGAAATGGACCTTTTCTACATGGGGGGGGGCGAGACACACAATGTAATACTATATCATCCCATGTACAGACTCGCCATCTTCTTACCGTCTGCTGTTGGATGGATGATGAGAAATTTCTTGTCGAGGAACTGAGCCGCGCGGTGCGCTAGATTGGCCATCTGGGGAGAAAAATACATGAAGTTGTTTTAGCTTTGGCAGGAATTTTTCCAATGGAGAATGATTCATAATTACCGTGTATGCCCTGGGGTCGGGCTTGGGCATTCCAAGATATCGCTCCGAAAACGCTGATGCTGAAAGAAAAGGAAGTTGTGTTAGAATTAGCATGTTGTTCAGTTGCCAAGCAAACAATTCTGTGCAAAACGGAAACGAGGCTAACCGTATAATTCAAAGTCGGTGATTGGCGAGAGGACGGCACCGCATCTGGCAGGAGACAGGTCGTCGCTGAGCAACAAGCTGGTGATGTAGCCTCCGTACTCCTGGGGGAGGGGGGGGGGGTGTCGTCGGAACAGCAGCAGTCAGTCTAAGCAAATATGTGGTGCAAATGGTAAACTCACCTTTCCGAACGCTCCCACTCTGGTCTTGTCGATGTACGCCTCTTGTAGGAGGAAACTGCAAAGTAAATAAAGGAAATGTATTGTCTCCTTCCTGTGTCGGCTGCAGACACCGCCTTACCTGATGGCGTCCCTCTGGTCGTGCTCCTCCAGCACGCCGACCTTCTTCTGGATTCGGTGCAGCAAGTTGGTACCCTGGAATCCGCCGCCGCGCCCGTCGCAGCGCACCACGATGGCACCAAAGCTGCTCACCAACGCCGTGGCCCAGTCCATGTGGAAGCGCTCTGACACGCTCTGGCCACCGGGGACGCCATCGCTGCGTACGCAACGAGACAGTCACCATCATCTCAGTGCAAAGTGATGGTTAGATTAGCATGCGTGTGTTTCAAGCTTACATGATTAGCAGCAGAGGGTAGTGGGACGTCTCCACAAAGGCGGCTGGTTTAAGGATCTGCATTGATAAAGCTGTGGACGACACACAGATTCAACTCCCAATAATGATCTGCGTCAAACATGGACACCTACTGTAGTCTTCCATGTTGATGTCCTGGTATTCCACGATGGGCATCTGCATGTCGTCCAGCGTCAGCCTCAGCATGTCGTTGCTCTCCAGTTTGTGGACTTCAGCCAGACCTGAAAAGGACAAAATGGTCAATTCACTGTTGAAGTGGTGTTTTCTTCCACCTGAGTAAATAAAGCATTGCGGACGCCCTGACACACGCGTACAGGAAGTAATGTGATTTTGCATGTACACGCTCCTAATTTAATAACATCCTCTGCCAGGCGCCATCAGATTATGTCGCCGTGTGGAAGGTTAATGTTGTTTATGTGTTACATTAGAAGAATGATACTCTACAAAACCAATGTGTTCAGTGGCGTTCTGACAGTTACAGAACAACCAAGTTATGGAAACAAAACTACATAATTTGGGTTGATTTCTGCTTTCATCTCTTCAATATATCAATTGTAAATTATTGAATTCCTAAGAGAAATGAAGTACTGTGTGTGTGTAGGTCGTACTCACCTTCTGCATCATCATCTCTTTGTGTCTTAAAAACAGACAGGAACGGGACGTCTGGGCCTACGTGGAACAGCACCAGGACCCCAGGATCGTATTAGTAAGACAACAGTGACACAACAATAATAAAAGATGTCAGAGCGGAATAGCTTTTTCCCAATCGAGGCAAAGCTTTGACAACTTTTAAGGCAAAAATTGGAAAACAAATGAAGTGAGTGCTGCTCTTGGCAAATAGGGAGCACAAGCCATTCTGACTGAATCATGTTTGCTTGCAGTGTGAGGATGATAGCTTTTGTGTGCGGCACATAAATCAAATGTATGGACAGAATTGGTTGTTTTTTTTAGGCTCACTTGCATTTGACAATCATGGTTGGGCTCATTTTGGGTACAGTCAGGGAAGTGTAAAAACAAAAAAACGCTTAGCTTGTGTCCAATGGCCAAACCGGAGACTTTAATGACATTGTTTTCTACATGTTACCAGCATAATGTGTGCTTTTTGGGTTAGCAAATAAAATCTTATTGTATATTCCGGACTATAAGTCACACTTTTTTATTGGCTGTTCCTGCGACTTACATATACCAGACAGCCACAAGAGGGCACCAATATCCGCAACTTAACATTTAAATTCTGTTCATGTTTATTTTTCATGTTCTTTTATTAATGTTAGAACTTGCCTTCCAAGATGACTTAACAAACAGGTTTGTAAAATAAATTACCCACATAAAATGCAACTTATGTAAGGTTTTTTTTTTCTACCTAATTATACATTTTTGGCCTTGTGCGTCTTACATTCGGGAGCAACTTAATAGTTCAGAAAATACGGTAAATGCAAAAAATGGTTGTAATGAGATATTTTCCCACATGAACATTCCTTAACAGCGGATTATACTACGCTTCTCCTCGGCACCATTGCTAACATGGCCGCCAAAGCCTAGGCTGCACTGTATGTGTTATACTTCCTCTGTGTACAGTACCCAAACATCCTGTTCTTTACTGACCTTGGCAGTGCAGCAGGAAGTAGCTCATGTTGTGGCAGAAGGAGCCGCCGATGTAGCCGCAGGTCTCGGACAGCCCGCACGACAGGCAGCGGCGGTTGAACGAGCCAAAAGTGTCGGCGCTGAGGACACAAAGGCCAAAAGGTAACACCCAGAATTCCCGCCGAAATTAGGAACATATCAAAATACCTGTAAAGATGTCTTCGCTTAGGACCGTCTTCTGTGCTCAGAAAGTATCTACAGGACGGGAAACAAGCTTGAGTAAAAACACGGGCAACGATTCACGATAGCCAATCCGTGATGCTCACATGAGCTGGCTTTCCTCGTCATAGGCCAGGACTTGCGTGACGTCCCAGTCGCCAGACGTGATGGACTGCAGCGTGTCCGTGCTGGTGTTGGGCTGCAGGTCAACCAAAATATCAAATATGAATATAATATTATTAAATGTGCATGTTGATGTCAATACGAGTGACTCGCATACCTGCGAGATGGACATGGAGATGTGGAAGAACTTTCCACGGCCTCCTTGTGGGATGGCCCGTGTGAAGAACAGCTTCAGACCGTCTTTGGAGAACAGAGGCTTCTCGTTCTAAAAGACATGACAGCACTCCAGCGTTAGGTGTCACGCTGGCGGGAGCTATTAATAGCGGCTCTTGGATGCACGTCAGCATCTCACCTGCCTGTGAAGCCACCCCTCGCTCTCGTCCTCGTGTTTCTGCGGAGAACAGAGGACAGCTTGGCACAGGACAACTCGGATGCGCCGAATTTACACAGTCTAGACTGACCTTGATGCAGACCCCTGTCGTGGCCTCGCACAGTGTCAGCATGGAGATGTTCTGCGCCCGGTTCAGCCAGTTGACAGCCAGTTTGGTGGTGGTGGCCCATTTCACCATGGTCACGTAGAACTCACTGACATGCAACGTAATGCATATACCCATTACTGGATGTAAGATATACTTCAGAGTAGGCAGTGTACAGCTTGTTTAGCAGTATGGATCTCAATGAACCACATCTCCAAAGTCTTGGCAGCACTCATGCTCACATTGTGAGGAAGGAAAAGGAATGTCGCATATTTTTAAAATATATATTTTAGCCCTAATACAGTATTAACGTGGACATACATTTGTATTCGTCCCTCTAAAATGCGCGTTTTAAACGTCACCAGCAGAGGGAGACATTACAAGAAAGATGACTCCTCTGTTCAGCGTTGGAGTCTACATTACGTTTGATCTACTGATAATGAAATGGTGGTTCAACATGTATCGTAATCATCACCTCCATTATAACATCCACCAAGCTTGCCAGCTGAATGGCGCAGGTGGTAACAGCGGTGGGTCATGGTGCATGGGACCAGAGTTCAAAGCCTGGACAGGTCATGTTAAGTTATGCTTGTTTTGCTATCTCTCAAGGGTCAACATGCATGTAATCATCACATCCGTTATAATATGAGTCAAACTTGCCAGCTGAATGGCGCAGTTGGTAGCAGCAGTGGGTCATGGTCGATGGGACCTGAGTTCAAAACCCACTCATGTCCAATGTTGCATGTTTTGCAATTTCGCCAGGTTCAGCATGTATTGTGATCGTGACCTCCGTTATATCATCAAGCATGCTTGCTGGCTGGGTGGCTCAGGTGGTAGCACCGCTGATTCATGGTGTGGGAGCTCTTGGTTCAAACCCCAGCAGCGCTCACTGCAGTTGTGGCTTGTTTTAACATTTCTCCAGCACCTAGCGTACTCATGACCTCCTCATATCATCAAGCATGCTTGCTGGTTGGTTGGCTCAGGTGGTAACACTGCTGATTCATGGTGTGGGAGCTCTTGGTTCAAATCCCAGCAGCAGTTGCAAAAAAAAAAAAGTTGCCAAAATAGCAATCTTGTTGAAATGTTATTTGAAATTTTGTAATTTTTTTTTTAAAAGCCAGCTGACTATTCCTATCCACCCCATGCGCAACCTCCCTCACGACCGCCATGCCCCACCCCCCCCTCCCCACCTCGCCACCCTCCACCCCTCCGGCCATCCCCCACTATACGAGTTTGCGCTCACTTAACTCCACCTACTTCTCATTTTATGTTGATTCATCCAGTTGGAGGCACATATTTAATTATCAATCCCTCAAGAGGCGGGATCATTTTGGAGGCGGGATCCCGCATAATTTCAAGTTGAGGGGGGAAGTTACACACACCCCTTTTTGTGCCGACTGGGAAGGCAACGCCCTATCACTTTTGTTTTTTTTTTTTTTGTTGGACCGCCTAGGATTTGAACACAGTACTCCAGCACCATGAATCTGTGGTGCTACCAATGGAGCTAGTCAGCTGGCAGACATTCCTCATGTTATAACGGAGGTGATGACTACGATAGGTGCTGGAACTGGATAAATGGCAAAATGACCTACACTTGCCCTGACCGGGTATTGAACCTCGCTCCCCTGCACCATGAATCTGTGGTGCTACCAGTTGAGCTATCCATCTGGTAGCAGCATTAGGTCATGGTCCATGGGACTATAGTTCAATACCGGGTCACGTCAACTGTTGCTTGTTTTGCTATCGCTCAAGGTTCAACATGCATCGTAATCATCACCTCCGTTATAACATCTACCAAGCTTGCCAGCTGAATGGTTATAACACCTTGCATGCGTACCTGGTGGCTAGCTCAGGGGATAGAACCAGTGGGTCATGGTTCAGACTCTCAGGGTTCAATACCAAGGCAGGGCACTCTTCTTATTTAGTTGTTTTGCTGTGTATCCCGATCATCACCTCTGTTATAACATCCGCCAAGCTTGCCGGCTGGATGGCTCAGTTGGCAGCAGCAGTGGGTCACGGTGCGTGGGACCAGAGTTCAATACCTGGTCAGGTCAAATTAAGTTTGTTTGTTTTGCTATTTCTTTTTGTTCAACAAGCACCATCGTCATCACGTCCGTTATATCATCCCTCAAGCTTGCTGGCTGGATGGCTCGGTTGGTAGCAGCAGCGGGTCATGGTGCAGGCGAATAAGGTTCCATACCCGTCACCCCCATTATAAAAGAAGCATGTTTGGTGGCTGGGTTGCAGGATTCTTACAAAACATATTGTTCGCGCTCCTCACCTTAACCTCGGGTCATCAGGTCTCCTCATCTCGATGGTGTGAAGAGGACCATTCAGGTTGACCACATACAAAGTGATAACCGGGTTCTCCTCGCCAGCCTGCCAAATGTTTTTTTCAGCCACTCTACAAAGTGAAGAAATGTCATTGAAACAGTCAGAGGTTCTACCTTGGGATAGTGGTACTCCTTCCCGGTGGGGTACGGCATGCCAGTAAACATGGGCAGCTCCATCTTGGGCACCAGGCTGTCGTTGATGGTGGCGTATGCTAACCTCGCGCCATCTGGAGACCACCAGTGGGCGACGTGGGAGTGGAAAATCTCCTCTGAAATAGTGATCACAACACAGCTATGAAACGTATGAAGACGGCAAAGCAGAAGCGCGTTTTAATTACATGGCTGGAGGCCAGCTCGCTAACACTGTTGTCTGACAGCCAACAAGATAGAAGATGTGTTTAATGGCCTTTAATTAGAAGTACATTTTGTTTTCCGGTCCCCCTCTCGCCCCTTGAGGGGATCTGTCGCTGCCAACATCGATAATTTGTGCACATAAACACTTTTATTAAGAAGATTGCACTGAGAGAGCATAGACCTCCAGAAGGCTTGAAGAAGTTACTCCCGGAGTCTCTCCCTCACTTTGATCATGCTAACGATATTCACACTTTCTCCGCAGCACGACTTTGTGCACCAGACTCCTGTCAGACGTGCGCAGCCGCTCACCACGGACAATTGGCACTTTGCTGAAGGACCCTTCACCTCAGAGAGGCTTGACCCCGAAGACTGCTAATGGCTGAGCTCCGCCGTGCCGACGCGCACTTCATCACTAATGGCTGATGGTCACACTTTCAGGCGCCGAAGCCACGAATGCTCACACTTGTTCTCTACTCCAGGCCAGACCAAAAAAAGAAAATATTAGTGCCTACTTTGGTGCAGTTGGCTAAGCAGTATTTTTGCCATGGGAGCAAAGATTGTAGTCAAGTAGAAACAAGGAGAAACAAAAGTAAAATTACATCCCGACCATTCCTGCACCGGCTGACCAACCCTTCCCAAATATTCCCTACACAGACTTTGATCAGTTATTGATGTGAGCTAACCCTGTCTTTTCTCTGTTGTTTGCCACGCAGTTGGACCAAGGGGAGTAAACCGGACTCGTCTGTTGTAAAGCAAAACCATCATCACCAACCATCACTAAGCTGCTCAACAGGAAAGGTTCAAAAAGACCAGAGAGTAAGTACAGCCTCAATGTACATTGAAGATGTAATAGAAGCCAGATTGAAGACAGAAGCTGCCTGTCGTGTTCACATGTTCCCAGCAGAGGGCAGTATTACCCCATGTTAAAAGCGGCACACCAGTGAGGCGCTACCTTGAGATAACAGGGACATTTAAGTCCAGCAAAACTGGCTTAATTACAGCACCGGGCTTATTTTCCAGTCCTTTACTAGCAATTCTGAAATGACATTGAAAGATTCATAACAGCACAGATGCACGTCTCTCTCTCTCTACGGCTTAGGGAACAGGCTGACTTGTGAGTGGGCGTCGTTTGTTTGTCAGCCAGTGAAATAACAATTTATGTGAAACACACTGCAGTTACCTCCGCCTGAACCGTGCCGACGATGTCAGGAAATCTCATTAGCGCTGGCCTCAATAGTGCAGCGCCGTAGCCTTGATTGTGTTTTCATGTCATCTCAGAGGTTGACTTTTTTTGTAAGGCATAACCAACACGGGCGGGCTGGGCGGTGATTGCACCCGCAGGTGTGAGTCTCTCATGCAAACAGACAAACATCCGCAGGGCAAACGTGGATCAAATCAAAGTGACGGCGGGTTCTTTTATCAGAGGAAAGCAGCAGGAGTCACATGATCCATGAGACTCTCATTCGCTCTTTAAATGTTGCTTTTAATATTTTTGGTGTCGCCTTCATTGGATGCACTATGTACACACACACACACACACACACACACACACAGATGGATTAAGGCGGCATTGCAAACCAGAGGATATTCAAGCCCGGGAGATTATTTGCCAACCTTTTTAGCCCTCCCCGCATCAAATCTGCCGCTCGGCAACAGGCGCGGCTTAAAAAACTCATTTCTCCTCAGTGGCATTCTGAGCCCCGTCTTGACCTTGGCCCCGGAAGAGTCTCGGTCATTAGCAAGCAAAATCAGCCCGGCCGCCTCAGCCAGTCAACATCACTACACAAGCAGTGCGGTTTTTCCTACAAGCGGACTAAAGTGATACTATTAAGTAAATGCTGAATGGGCTTCAGTCAGTCAGTCAGTCGCTCGGTCTTTCACTGGCAGTATTTCATGCATAGCATTAGACCTTGGTGGGCATTGTTTGAGCACGGATAAACAAAGTGGTGGAGGACAAGATTCGTCAATGCCTGACTTGCTTTATGTTTTCTTTGCCTTTTTTGTACACTCTTATGCAAGGATACTAGGTGATAAATGCTGACGATAGAACCAAAACACTATTTTCTCTGACTTAGTCATGTGAGAAAAATAGGACAACCTATCATAAGTCA
Organism: Doryrhamphus excisus; assembly: GCF_037039965.1. Classification (NCBI taxonomy): domain Eukaryota; kingdom Metazoa; phylum Chordata; class Actinopteri; order Syngnathiformes; family Syngnathidae; genus Doryrhamphus; species Doryrhamphus excisus. The sequence goes on from NC_136363.1 coordinate 21,492,760, forward strand.
AACAAAGCTAACAAAGACGGCCATCCCAGTTATTACTGGAGCCCAGACCACATTCTGGCCAAATTAAAGAGATTAAACAAACCAAAGCCATCAGCGCACACAACTTCCACGAGGAGATCTGGATGTAAACATTATAAATAGAAGCACATTTCAATTTCATCACCAACCGTTCAGGCCGAGTGAACACTGACTGAAGCTACCCACCCAAGCAAGGACGGACTTTTAATGTCAGCAATGAAAACTAATGACGACAAGAGCTACATGTTGCCAACATGAAATTAAAAACAGTCAGATAACCTTTGCCGTCCAGGCATTCAATTCCATTAGCACACGCGGATATGAAAGGTTTTATCCACCGCTAACAGCATGTTGTACAGCATGTGCCAGTTTGTCTCCATCTTCTACCTCCATACCTGACACTTTTATTAAAAACGCCGATCCGCTGGTGCAGAGCGTGCACCCGACGCTGCAAATACAAATTCATTAGTGGGATGCTAACACAGCCCCCCCCCCCCTTTTCTTTCTTCCATTTTTAAGGCGCGGTGGCCTTGATCTGTTGCGATGATGCTAGGCGAGCTGTGTGACATCTGCATCGAGAGAGCGCCACCAATGAATTAATGCAAATCAAGCAATGTAGAACACTCACTCATTCCTTTTCTTGGCCTCGGTACGGCGGAAGCAAATTGGCAGATTCCATTTTAATTTACCTTCACAGAATAGAAGTGTACGCGCCCGAAATGCTAACACCGCTGAGGACACGAGGGAGTGGCGCGGCGACTCGGCGATACGAGCCTAAGAAGCACAATTAGACCCGATTGACTACTCTCGCCTCTCATCCCATTTCAGGTCGGCAGTTAAGGATGCTTACCTTCATACAGCCAATCACTGAGCCCGTTGAAGATGACGCCTTCCTTGCCGGAGGACACCAAGCGAATGGAGCGGCTCTCCACGGTGGAGCGATAGTAGATGTTGTTCTCGAAAATGAAGATCTACGGAAGGAAATCAAAGATTAAAGGGACTTCTGGAGCAGGTACAATGAAAACGTGAATGGTCTTTGGACAGAACCTTGGGGGATTCCAATCTAATTGGACAATGGCACTTTTCTGTGTTCTAAAGATACAAAAACAGCTAAAAATAGGTTAATATGCAGGTCACATTATGTAACTGGAGCGTTGTTGTCAGTTAGTGACATGTAAGGGTAAGTAAGTCCTAATTATGGTAGTTTTTATCATGGTAATTATGGTAAGTAGTTTCTGTGTAACGCCGCTAGCTAAAATATCAAACAAACGGTACCGAAGGTGCAAGAAAAGACTGCACGAGTGTCATTATCAGCATGCAGAGGACGCAGCCTGTGGTTCCGTGCATACACATTTACCATCACGGGTGGCTGACCCGGAACAGCACACCCGTCACCTTATCACAGGTGAGAATCGACCTTGAGGTCCACACACACATTAGCATGGCGCCTTTCACCTGCCTGACACAAGAGAGCAGCGCACGGATTTGAAGTCACAGCTTTTTTTTTTCTTTTATCTGAGCGACACCAAAAAAAAAAGGCTTTACTCTCAATGTGAGATAAGGCAGCAGACCCAGGGACCAGATTTGGGATCTGTTCCATGCTGCCAGAGCTGCAGGGCCTCCCAGATAACTGAAGGTGGACTGTTCCATTGCAGACAATAATAGGCTGTGTACACTCGCAGAATCTTGAAAATGTCTAAAGCTGAAATCAATTTTATTCGCCGACAAGAAGAGTTTACTTTGTTTACTTTTGTTAACCTATACTCTAACCTAGGGGTCGGCAACCCGCGGCTCTTCAGCCTCCTTGTTTGGAACCCCCAGGTTGGAGTACAGTATATAGCCTGAATATCAGCGCTACTTCCTCCTCCCATTTGGGATGGACTGTTCCAGCTGCAACACCACTCCCCTTCTCTCTTTAATCACCATTGTTCACTAGCAAGCCAACTAGTCAACCAGAGCCGTGGTTCCTCACAGAGACCTCATAAGACGCCGTCTATTAACCCTAACCCTGAAAAACTGCTAACTGATTTCCAGAAAACCATCCAAGGAGTTTCCTCTCAACTGAACAACCTTTGTCATCATTTGGAGCTGAAGAAAGCGTGCAGTCTTCGTGATGAACGCCGCTCATCTAACCCTTGTGGTTCTGCGCCACACTCCGGTACTGATGGAGTCTCAGTCTTTTCTAGGTCACAGCACAAAGCCGACCCCTTTTCTCAGCGACAACCTCCATGGGCCCGACCCTTAATTACCCTCAGCCGTAATGTGAATTTGTCACCTCATACAATAACAATGGGACCAAGTTCATTAATATTCAACTTCATTAGATGCATCAGTATGGCGCAGGCCCAGACGCAGGATGCATGATGGGAGATGAAGACTCCACTGACCTTTATCCACCCCTGCCCTTTTGCGACTTCTCGTCATGTTCACCAATTTCATGACTAATGTCAGCAAACTTTAGGCTGTATCAATCCAGCCGGCGTGTTAGTTAGTTAATCCGCTGACGAGATAACAGGTAATTAATAGCATTGTGCTGCAGGATGTAATCACTTAAGCCGCCAGGCTGAAGCTAATTACGCCACTGACGGCTTGTTATGATGCTTCGTCTTAGAAATGCAGAAGACCCCTGTAGTTGCATCCAGGAAAGGTTCTGGGGCAGATCCTCGATCGCGGTCCAGTAACACACGCCTTAAAAACACGCCTAAAGAGCATCAGCCTCCCCCCCCGTGCAGCGCATGCACCAGTCAATCCTTCGATACAGAGTCCATCCCGTCCACTCGTAAAGCGGCCATCTTTACGAGGCGGCCAGGAAGATGGTGTATTTCTCCAGTCTTTTAGTCGGCGTCATCAATCCTCCGGAGATCAATAGCAAAAGGAGCGGATCAGTGAAGAAGACACGGCAGGATGTAAATAATGGAGGTCAGGCTTCAGCTCCAATGTTTGTGCTTGTTCTTAGCTGCCTCGACTCACCAGACACTTCATTAGGATTGTGGGGGATGTCCTCCTTACCAGTTGCTGACCCTCCGGACCCCAGCCGGCGTACTGCAGCTGAGCGTTGCGGACCTCGGGCGGGTTCAGGTCCCACGTCTCCCTGGAAGGCAAGTAAACCCAAAGCCAAGAAAGGCGTTGGATAAGAAATGTCACAAGTCATGATACGTCGTCATCAGTCGGGAGGCATGGTGATTGGATGTTTGCGTCCGTTGAGGCAAAGACTTACGGTGTCTGGAGGCTGCAGATGATGTAGAAGGCGGTATATGAGTGCTGGTACACCTAGCGAGGGGACAAATATGATCAAATACGTCCAATGCTCGGTAGAAGTTCAACTTTACTGTTTATTCTGCAGCCTGTTTAGGCAGCAAACGTGTCGGGCTTGAATTAAGCTGTTAAATGGGGCGTGACCCCCGGCTAAGGTCGGGGGCAGACGCACTTTCTTTCCTGGTCTCAGTTGACCAATAAGACTCCAGAGCCTTGTCTATCACTACTTACATAAAATAGAAATAACTTCTGTAGTGATTAGCATTAGCGATTAGCATGGCGACTTCAAACACTTCCAATTTAGAGCCACTGCTGTAATTACTACCAGGGTGTTTACATTAATTGGAGAGGCTGTTTGAAATCTCACTCTGTATCCTGTTTTTTGAGATTTAACAATGATGTGGAGTGCATGAGAAAGTTGGTTTCCCAGCAACATTTTAAAGCACACGCAGAGGTAGATAAATCTGATGCAGCTGCTAAAACCACAGCGGATACTTTTGTAGACCACAGGGACGTTAACTGGAGCGTTGCGGTAGATCATTGGGCTCTCCTGGCGTTTTGAAGACTAATGATGTTGATTGTCCGCCACCGCCATTAACTCCCACCCTGCTCATTAAGATGCCAGCCAGACGGCCGTGTCAGGGCGGCGCTAATTGAAGTACCAAACAAAGGAACGAGAGCTCACCGGCGCCACGTTGTAGGCCAGCAGCACGTGCTTCATGTCGGGAGACACCTCGTACTTGCTGGCTTTGTACATTTCCTGAAAAAGACACATGCACGCTATTGTTTCTTTAAAAAGTGGCATTCATCTTCAACAAGTATTCATTTTGCGTAGCACGTTTGTGAGTAATAAGACGCATTAATGACTCTTAAAAAAAAAAATCGCTGACACTGTGAGACAGGCTGGATTTAATCCCTCTCTCTCTTCCTGTGATTGCAGCCCAGAGCGGGAGAATGACTTACAAACTTCTTGTGATGCACCAAGATGGTCTTCTCGTCGGTGTCGACGTTGAACCACACCACATCGCCGTCACGGCTACGGTACAACAACTCATTATCTGCCGAGAGAGAACAGAGACGGAGGTCTTAATTCTACATTCTTAACACCAGCGCCATAAATCATCATATATCAGTCGCGGAATTACACCAAGGTCACAGTGCCACACACACACATACCAAAAACCGCACTGGGATCTGCTTGTAATATTCTGATGACATCATCTATCTTAGTCGGGTAAGCAAACAAGGCTATACAAGCTAGACTCAACCAGCAGGGGGCGGCGTGCCCGAAACAGACGTCCCCGTCAGCGGTCCGGGCCCCGTTTACGACGGCGCGGGGAGCTCTTGATTTGAGGGAGCAGAGCAAAGCCGTCAAACATAACGAGGCGTCAGCATGGCGGCCGTTAGCGCCGTTGATTAATCACAGTCTGCGGGGGCTGCAGCCCGCTGCCGGGGCCTCCGTGAGACACGTTCATGCAATTTTAAACAGCTTGTTAGGATTCTGATTCAATGTCGGGAAGTGCGAGCTTTGGCGAAGATGTGCTCATAACGACAGGAAGTACGTTCGTCGGCGTTATGTATCTCTGAATGCGCTTTAAAATGTCGCTAGTCAGCTGCGTACCGTTTACAATCAACCCATCAGTGCTCGGACCGCTGGCGGAGCAGTTTGGTACTTTCCACTATTACAACATTGGTTGTATTGTAACCTCAAATCCACACCTCCATGGGTTGATCCATTTGATTTTTTAGGATGTTTATTTAATCATAAAAGTCAAATAATAATAATAATAATAATAAAATAGTTAATAAATAAAAATAAAAAAAATAATTTTTAGGGGGGCGGCACGGCGGTCAAGTGGTTAGAGCGCAGACCTCACAGCTAGGAGACCAGGGTTCAATTCCACCCTCGGCCATCTCTGTGTGGAGTTTGTTCTCCCCGTGCATGCGTGGGTTTTCTCCGGGTACTCCGGTTTCCTCCCACATTCCAAAAACATGCTAGGTTAATTGGCGACTCCAAATTGTCCATAGGTATGAATGTGAGTGTGAATGGTTGTTTGTCTATATGTGCCCTGTGATTGGCTGGCCACCAGTCCAGGGTGTACCCCGCCTCTCGCCCAAAGACAGCTGGGATAGGCTCCAGCACCCCCGCGACCCTCGTGAGGAAAAGCGGTAGAAAATGAATGAATAATTTTTAGGACCACATTTCCTACCAGTTGAGCGTGAAAAGCGAAGCTGGCCATCATGTATATTTAATAATATGTATATGTATATGTATATGTATATTTAATAATAATAATAATTACTAATAATTTAATAATTATTGGCTCATGGCTTCTATGTGGAAAAGTCTTTCCAAAGTGTTTCCAAACAAATAAGCCATTATCGCTGATGAAAGCGCTCCTGCCACGGCTAAATAGCACCTCGAGGAAGATGGCGGCCAATTAGCGCTAATGGTTTTCCGTAACAACAAAAAGGCGATGTTTTATAGGAAAATGCTTCAAAATCTGCAGGATGGTTTTAGTGAATTGGTATTCCGATGTTGATTTTACCGGACGGACGCAAAAACAGCGTAGGCGATTCTCCTGAAGGTTTGAGGGTTGAAATCCAACTCAGGTTCGGGATGGAGGAAGTGCTTTGGTATCCGTGGATATGCTGTGATGTGTGAACCAGCGGTCTCGTCCCCCATCGGTTTCCCTGTTTGGTATCTTCTCAGCGGCCTCGCGTCTTATCTTTCTGCCGGGTTATTACGGTTTCCACTTCACCTTCCGCAAAAACCACTGGAGCAATTTCCCTGAAACTTCCTTGAGGGTTGGAAGCCAATTAAAGTTATGGATTCAGGAGGCCCCCCCCACACACTTTTAATAAGCATTTTCCCTGGATTTCTGCGTGAATAATGCATGAATCTTCAGGATAAAATGGCAAGCTACGGTAGGATTGTTGGGACTTGTGCTTTTCCTCATTAAAAGTTCCCTCCCAGCCTGTGGTCCCCCGGACAGCGACTCCCCCCGATCATTCCCACGACCGCCCTTGTCAAGGCTTCGTCCTCTTCATCATTTCAGTCCTTATCGGCCCGCCATCACCTCTCAAACCCTTTGTTTCCTCGCTCGCTCGCTCCCTTCAAGGCCAGCAGCTATTTATTTTTTCCCGGCTACCTCAGGCGCTACCAGTTCCCTTCAATCCATCGCTCTGCTTCTCCTTCCCTGTTAGCCCAGGGTGCTGTTTGCTGTGCTGATCTATTGCTTCTCATGGCGCTATGTCTTATTAATACAGCAGCCCGCCTTGGGCCACGGGCCTGCCCTCTCCAGGGTGGGGGGCGGGGGGCAGGTAGCGAGGAGAGGCATCATATACAAGGCTAGCTGGTGCAGGGAGGCTGTCAATCATTGGGCCTGTGCCTTGTTCGCGTGACAGTAACTCACTTGCGGTCGGGTACATTCATTCAATATAAATGTCATCCAACCTCTCTGGGTTCGCTTTTTATTTGGCTTTGTCATGTGTGAAGATGATTGAATGCTAATGAATGCGGGAGGGGGTCATGGATTTGGTGCGCTGTTACAAGAAAGACCTGCAAGACAACCTCAGGGGTAAAAGAAGGAGCCCAACATGTGATCCTTGTTGTGCTTATTTAGGGTCCTGACACCCCGGAACCCGTTAGCAACCCGAAGACCACCTCCCTCTCTCAGCGCCTCGAGTTCTGCTATAAAAGGAGGAGATAAATATATATTTTTTTATAAATAAAACAACGATTGGATACTATAGGGATGTTACGTCATGTCTGTAGGGCTCTAATAATGTTGAAAAGTCTATTTAGAGAAATAAATAAGGGATTCACTTATCACGGCCGGTTCAAGGACAAATGAAGTGTGATAAGTGAGGGGCTACAGTGTAACTACAATAACAATTGTAGGGTTCATTCATTCATTATCATTTTAGTTAGCATGATTAAAAATGGCAGACCTTCCGCAGTATCACAGTCATTAAAAAACATGAACGCGATCCTAAATGGCAAATCACACTACTTGTCCTTTAGCTTCCTTCCCGCTTCTTAATGAAAGAGCTGGAGTTGAATTCCAATTCCATTTCTGACTCCTGATTAATGAGGGCAGGAAGTGAAGAATGGCAGCGCCAACAAATGAAGCAGAAACTGCTGCAAATCAAAAATATAAAAACCACCCAGAGCTACAGTCAACCTGCCGCCGGCCACTTTTAACAACGGAACTCATTTTTCAGGGGTGTCAATCAGCTCCCGCGGCCCGCCGCCGCCGCTTCTGTTTTCTCATTTCAACAAAGCGTGAAGCCTTGCCTTTTATTTTTACCGTTTGTTTCGCCTGCAAAACGCAGACGGTTAAGCCGCTATCATCCCATTTACAGCCATTAGAAGACTTAGCACAAATCATCAGTTGTATTATTCGCCGTCCGGCAGCGCTTTCTGAAATGATAACACAATAATAACGGCGTAGTTAGCCTTGTTTATACCACACACACTCCCGTGCTTATGTCACAACCACCAGCATATGTCATTTGGGGTTTTTTTCTCAGCTGCGTGGGAGGATGGAGTGTTAATTCACACCATGCTTTTTCTCATCTCTCCTTTCCGCAGGCACAAATAGACAAATTGGCGGTTTTTCCAGTGCGATGCGAAAGCTATTATTGCGGGCTGCCATGGCAAAACATGCATAAAAATCCAAGGGGGAAGCCTGGTATGGAATAGTGAGGAAAGGCAGACGTCCACATATTCACCAAGGTAATGAAAACAGTCAAACCTCGGCTTCCTAACGCCTTCATATGATTCCCTTTGCGGGAAAACATTCTCCTTTTCATTTTTGTCCACTGCCTGGATTATCGTACAATATTGCTCTTTGGGAACAAAGTCAATGAAAACAGAGGTACCGCTCTGTGGGGAACATGGCTGTTTCCTCCAAGGAAATGATTTTTTACCCAGCATCCTAATGAGGACAAGCGGCATAGAAAATGGACGGAAGGTTTATAAAAGGATTTTAAAATGAAGCACGAAAATGCAATCTACAATCAATTGACCTTAAAGATGCTAAAACCAATCCACTATATGTCAGGATAGTCGTCCTTCGCTATATTGCAGTATATTGCTATATCGCTATATTCGCACCCTCACTATATCACTTAATAATTTAATAATAATTATTTATAATTCATAAAAAAATGAGCGCTGTTTTGTGGCCGATGAGTCAAAAATATTTAAGACAATTTGGTCTTGAGACTAGCTAGTCAGCCAGCAGAGCCTACATAGTGAAAAAAGGCTATCCTCTCAGTCAGTGTGGAAGTGGTAAGTTTTTGGACTTCTTGGTCAGTCTTCCCCAATCCGTTTTAGACACTTTAAGATTAGAATAAGTAAATTGGCAAGTCTAACTAGTTAGCTCGCTAGCTTCCCATGCTAGTGGTGGCTGTTCTATGTCCCTGTGGTGATCCAGTCGCCCGCGCATTGTGATGTAAACAAAGAATAATACTGCATCCCTGATGAAGATACTGTACAGTTTACAGATGAAAAATGGAAGTTGGACCTGAAAGAACATGAAGATGTGACAAAAATAGCATCGGTTTTCAAGCTTCGCTCAGACGGGTATCAGAAACGGCAGATTGGTGGTGTGATGTTTCAGCAGGTGCTGCACTGAAGCGGATGTAGGACGCCGTAGTCTTGTTGGATCTTCCTCCTGGGCTGCACTGAAGCGGATGTAGGACGCCGCAGTCCTGTTGGATCTTCCTCCTGGGCGTTCCAGCACAACGTTTGGTTATCGACAGCCGTCGAATGAGAGACGGTGGCGCGGCGGAATGTCGGCGCCTGCAGTCAATCATCAGTGTTTGTGCTAATTTGATACGTGTCATTGCCAAGAGAAGCATCCATGGCTCCTCGACGTTAAGAGGTGACATTCCCATCATTGCTCGGAAAGAAGACGTCAATAAGGGGGAACGTTTTTGCACCTTTTCAGTTTGTGCATCAAGGCCAAACGAGGCAATTCGGCAAGCGTGCCGCCACTTTATGACAAGACGCGCTTCACTCCTGTCGCCGTGGGACGCTCTCAAAGTCATGGCGATAACGCTCGGCGGGATCCCCAGCTGGCTGACGGCCGAACAAACAGCTCCCCGCTCGCTTTATCTCGCCGACATCAGCCGGGCGGCGCGGCCATTAAAATGGCGAGCAGCTGCTGGAGTCGTCCCGGGGGGGGGAGGCTGTGTAAGGGGAGGGGGCGTGCTTCACCTTGGTGCCGGCGGAATAATGTTGATGCTGTGTTTGATTCAGGCGGCGTGGACGCTGTGATTATGCGGCGTCGCCTAACTGCAGTCACATGACCGGGGGAGATTTATAACGATGGGGTGTGCACACGCCGCGCTCGGAATACTGATGTCTCCGGGGTTATCTGTCACATATCATTTCCGTATTGACACGTTTACACTTTGTGTGATCCTTTTCCACAACACAAACACTTTCTTGCTATCTTGCCATCTTTAGGAACAAGCCGTAATCCTGTTGTCGCCACGGAAACCTTCAGGAGCAGTAAAAATCCTCGCTTGGCTTTATCTCAAAGCTCCCCGAGATTTTTTTTTTTTTGCCGTCTGATAAGGCTTCAAACTCGGCGCTGTTATTCAAATCGACCTCCGTGTTCATGTTCATTCTTTGCGACCAGCGGCGGCTCCTTCTCTCCGCCTGCATGTCAATTAAGTCCTCAGCGTTTGACTTTTCGTATTAAATTGAGCAACATTAGCTACACCTGCTACGGGGATCATCAAGCCTGGTTCGTGAGTCTGTGTTGGGAAGCCAGCATACGCTAGGCCGCCTTGCTCCTTCCTGGTTGAGGATTTTCAAAATAATCTAATCGGTGTGGTAAGGTACGCATGGGGACCACACAAGCAGAAACAAAGCAGCAGTCTACAAAATGTCGATTATGTAACATGTAAGGTTACTTTTACAGTCACCGACGATGTGAAAGACACCATGTGGCGGTGAGATCAACATGGACACCACCTTCTTGTTTTGCCGTGAGTTATTTTTGGAATTCAATAGGAGTTCCGTGCCTCAAGTGTCTGCATTTATTTTGATCACGGCTGAAATGGAGCCAAATAAAGTGATAAAAAAAAGCATTACTAAATTCAAGAAGTAACTCATGGCAAAACTGGAAGGTGGTTTCTCTGCTGATCTGGCTGCCACATCGTGTCTTTATCAACAATGACGTTGACAATGAAGAAAATGTGTCATTAATATGCCCGTAGAACTGTTTTAGGCATGGAAAACTACGATTGTAAAACTATTGTGTAACATTTTTGTGTGTTGTGTTGTGTTGTGTTAGCAAGCCAACCGGCCGCTAACAAGGAAGTTTGACAACAGCATGACAAGACGGCACCAGGGCGAACAAGGCTTTACAGCACCCGATGCTACGGAAGACGCCTCATGAGGTACAAGTGGGGGTTCTTTTATGAAAATAACCGTTAAAGTCGTTGAAAGGCAGCCGCAAATTCACCGATTTATCATCTCAAACTAGACGCGCTAAAGTTTTATCCCGCGTAACGACAGCGCAGAACCAACACTCCATTTAGCGGCTAATTGCGGAAAGGAAACATAAAAACGGGGGCCAAGTTAGTCGGCGCTGGAATAATTCCAAAAAGTAAAGCGGCTCAGGTGATAATGAGGCCAAATGATCAGCTGATGATGTGTTGTCGTCTTCCACTCCGCGTCTCGCTGCAGTGAAGCGAAAACAAATAGCGAGAGATCGGCGCTGTGAACAGCACATCAATGAGGGGATCAAAGCCCTGCGAGGTCTTCTTGGCACTTGGAAAAACAAATACAATCCTGACTAGAAATAACAATATGCTCAGAAACCGCCTGGAATGCTGAGTAGCGGTCACGGTCACGGCACGGCAACCACCAGATACCGCCGTACATACGGGACGCCGCGCTGAGTGGCCGTCAGCCACACCTGAGTGAATGGACGGGTGCTGAAACTGGACATTATTATGATAGTAACAAGACTAAGTGACTAAGTGACTCAGGCACCTGAAACAAGACCCTGAACCTGACCCACACCAACGTTCCTTTGAGGTTCCACGCTAACGTGCTCCAAATGAACCAGACTTCATAGCGCCGAGACTCCCATGCCGTGTAAATGAGTGGAAATGAGTGTGCATGAACTCCATTTCCACTCCAGCGGTGTTACATAACGCTATTGGCTCCTGCTGCACAGCAGATGTCGGCGTCCAGATGCGTTTAAGAGCGCTTTGTTCTCTCCGAGGCTTGTTGGACCGCGATGGATTACGGGCTTGGTGGGCACAAACGGGCCGGGGGGGAGCCATCTCCTGCTCGGCAACATACGGAGAACAGAGGTCGCGATCACAGGAACGAGGCCCAACAATCACGGCGCTCATCACCGTGTCTGATCCTCCGCTAACTGGAGAGCCAATCACGGGGGGCCGTAACAATGAAGGACGGCACGACTGAAGACGGAGCACCTCGTTACCCGTTCCTGTCTGCGCGGCGTGATGGCCGACGGCTGTTTCTGCCGGACACAAAATAACGGCCATAATTCCCCCCCCGGTTGGGTCTCCCGCAGCCACGCTGGTGTTGTTTGTGCTGCTGTTTATTTATTGCACCAATAGCTGCATCCACGCCGCCGCCGCCGCAGAGAGGGGAGAAATATGAGTGTGGTGCTCGCAGGTAATTGGGAGGCTTTTCAGGCGTGCGGAACAAATCGTTTGGCAGGCGGGCCACACAAACAAAAGCGAGGACGGACCGACGGCGGGGATTTTTATGATTAGGCATTTCTAATGGCGTTAATAGAGGAAAACCCATGCAGCTTTTGTTATCACAAAAATAAAGACAGATCTTCAAGTGGATAAGCACGGTTCAGAACCCTTGCAGATATAATGACAAGGCAATTTACGGGAGTAAATCACCAAACTAAACGCTAAAAGGTTGTACACTTGTATGCTAATGGCTTCAACGATGGATGCTCCAGTTTGACGTGGAATGGTCTTTCCAGGAGACGCAGGATGATGAAGAGTTTAGCCAAAGGCAGGAATGTCGGGAAAACTTAGACATCACTTTCATGCAAGCCAAGCTGTCCGAACAAAAGATTGATAGCTGGGCTTTGTGTTGCAGAATATAAAAGAATATATCTATTTTATATTACAAATGAATTAATGTAATAATTCAATGCATCTTATTTTTTAATACCATGCCGAGGGCCAATAAAAAATGAGCCGCAGGCCAAAAATGGACACCCCTGCCTGAAGGACTAGCTATGAGAGCTACGTTGCTAACAGCCACATAATGCTAGCTTAGCCTTGCCGCTGAAGAAAAACACTTACTGGAGTTGATTGACGGACAGTACGCTGGCAGAGCTCCAGGCTTTCATTTTAAGATGTGTAGCGAAGCCTGCTATTTTCTCACTAGGCTGTAACCCTGCACTCGCCCCAACTTAGTAGATGCTACGCATCACGTGCAACAATCTGGACAGGAGCTACTGCACGTGCTAACATATTTGAACCGCCGCATAATGCTAGGTTAGCCTAGCTGCTGAAGAAAAACATGATCAGACTTCCGGCTGATTGACGGACAGTACGCTGGCAGGCTTTCATTTCGAGATGTGTAGCGAAGCCTACTTTCTTACTCAGCTGTAACCCGACGAAATAGACGTTGCAACAGCGAAACATCAAGAAATGAGACCGCAGGACACAAACGTGATCAACACTAGCATAGCTCTGCTAACGAACGCAGTTCCCTCAACTGGGCTCATAAATTCCCAGACATGAAAAGGTCAGGTTAGCATAATCAGGAAGCCGTGCCGCACCGCCCCCTTGCTCGTGACGATGGAAACGCAACAGGAAATGGACGTACTGCTGATCCATCCAGCGTTTGGGTCGTGAACTTGAAAATCTTTGCTGAAGAGGTCCCCGACGGTCACCTTCCCCTTGAGGGCGAGTCGGTCATCTTCGCCTGCAAACAAAGAAAAGACGAGGATGATGAGGATGAATACGTGTTGGCCAAAGACGGTGGGAGAGCATACGAGCTAAATAGAAGCAGTCAGCTTTCATTCCACCAGCAGACGGCGGGTCACTCTTCATTTCATCTTCATTTCATCCATCAATGCTCCCGACATCATCATCATCATCATCTCCTGTGGCTCATTTTTCCCTCCGTGGACGCTGGAGGACGTGATTAACATGTGGCTGCTTTCAAACTTATTGGAACTTATTTCCTGGTGTGAAAACATCCAGCAAGACAAAGCCTTTCTTTTTTCTTTTTTTTTTACAGATGAAAGCCGGGAGATGTGTCAGCGAGATGTGTCATCTTGTGGGTGAGGCAACGTCTCTAAAGTCTGAAGATGAGACGGACAAAACATCTCAGCTGATTCAGGTTCAAAACACAAAACAGACATTTTACAGCAACTGTTAGCGAACCAAAAGAGTTGGTTTGTGTCTTTCACGTGACACTAATTCCTGTATTTGACTCCAAGGTACCTTTTCCTGATGCAAACACGCAAAAGTCAAGTCAACCTGTCTAAGATATATGAAATATCAAAGCTTTTTCATCATTAGACAATGATCAATGACTGATGGCGGCCATCTTTTCCAACCAATCTTGCTCAAACATGGCCGCTACGGGCGTGGACCATATTTAGTAGTGATTCATCCGAATGTCATAGCTTCATCTTCTCAGCCAGCGTGTTGAGCTGTGTGGGGATCAAACATTAGAGTTCAGTAACAGCGCCACCGTGTGGTGCATTTGGGAAACACAGCAGGGTTGCATTCATTCATTCATTCATTCATTTTTGTGCGCTTATCCTCACCAGGGTCACGGTGGGGGGTGCTGGAGCCTATCCCAGCTGTCTTGGGGCGAGAGGCTGGGTACACCCCTGGACTGGTGGCCAGCCAATCACAGGGCACATATAGACAAACAACCATTCACACTCACATTCATACCTATGGGCAATTTGGAGTGGCTAATTAACCTAGCGTGTTTTTGGAATGTGGGAGGAGCATGAGTGAATGTCGTCACATATTTTCACCCTTAAGTGCGCTGCAAACAAACGGACCCCCGAAACGCCAAGAGCTGCAGTCATAGCGCCTAAATTTCAGATTTTGGTACATTTTTTACATTTGCAGACTTAGCTTGTTAGCTTCCATCGCTAGTCACCAATGGCAACCGGACAAAAAAAGGGCTGGCTTCCGGATCTGAATGACTTTTATTGCAACTGTTGATCTGAAATCATAGGGGAGCGTCAACGTCAAGATAGCAGGAGGGTATAGAGGGGGAGGAGCGAGACATGTGTCGAACCGAATTCGACACATGAACTCCAGCTGAGGACGCTTGCATTTTGATTGGCAGCTCAAAAAAACAAAAAGTCAAAGATTTTTTCAAATAATCTTTTAGAATTTGAAGCTGATATCAGTTCCTCTTGAGCGTTGACACAAAGACGACAATAAAAAGTCCCACGACTGAATGGCGCCGTGTTTTGTCATACGGCGGCAAACAGACGGACGCGCCCCAGCTAATCCTCACGTCCTCGCCGGCGTCTCAACGTGAAGACAAACACCTTCTGACGCCAGCTGCTGTCTGCCTCCAAACCATCGACAGCGTCAGGCGGCGAGGTTCAAAAGGATAAATGCTTATTTTACACTCACTTACGATAACCAGATGTACGGATTCAAACGCTGACTCGGACGGAACAGATGACGTTATCTACATTTTGTCCTAAATATAAATAGCTCCAGGCAAATCCCCCAAGTTCTCTGCTTAACGTGGTGCCATTGAAGGTGTCAGCAGTTTATATATGCTAATGCAGGCCGACCTCCTTTCAATACCACAGAGAGAGAGAGAGAGCGAGACGCCATCGAGCGGCCCACCTGGCAACTTTGAAAGACGCCTCAAGTGTCTTAATGTGACAAAGACAAAGACAAGGAAGCATGCAGGGGGTCAGCGGCGTAATGAAGACCACCTCGGGCGCTAATGGACTACATTACGGAGAGAACCTCACTGATGCCGTATTATAGGCGCCTATTTGTGGGACAATAAAACAGAAATACGGTTCCTCCATCCACCCATCATCTTCTGTTTCGTCCAGCGGATCCCGAGGCCTTCCCAGGCACGTTGAGGGACATACTGTTGTCCCTCCAACAAGTCTTTCCTTTAGGCTTCCTACTGGGCGGACGAGGCATCCTCAAATGGCAGAGTCACCTCCTCTACGGCAGAGCAGCGGTGCTCCACCATGTTCCTCCTGCTTCTGACCTTATCCTCGGAGGAAGGAGCCCAACTCATTTTGGCCGCTTGTACTCCCCGTCTACCCAAAACTCATGACCACAGTTGAGGGTAGGAAGGAACGTAGACCGATGAGTGAATTGAGAGCGGCAAATGATTCCGACATGGAAAATGTTGATGTTTCAAATGTTGAGGAAGGAAACGCTCAAACTGTCCTTGGAGGAAGAAAGAATTTTCATCAAATTGTCCGTAGACTTCCCGCCAGGATCAGGTAAAAGACCCGAGGACTCAGACACATGTTGTGTCCTTGCCAGGAATCCATCAAGCCGTATCACACAAACATGCTGGCGCTAACTGGCTCGGCGTGCCCGTTAAACATCGCCAAGGTCGTTTATACATCAAGGTCAAACTTGGACGGGAAATAAAAAGTGCTACAGGGAGATGATGACAGATGTGGACTTTTACGAGTGACCCCCCCCCCGCCGAAAGGACGTAGGCATTCCTTGCATCGTTTGTGCCGCCATTGATTGGCAAGCTAATGGACACGTCCGTGCATGACAATAACGGGCGTGTGCGGCTCGTGCGGCGTGTACGTCCTGCGTGGCGTTTACCTGGTGTCAACAGGATGACAGAGGTGACGATCAGCGAGCAGATGACCAGAATGACAAGGAGGGCGATCGCTATTCCCTTCCAGTTCCTCTGCGGCGGGTTGCTGCCCACCAGCTCCTGCGGGAAGGAGAGAGAGAGAAAGAGAGAGAGTGATGCATTGTGGGAGTCAATCAGGGTGCAATTTGCACGGCGTTGAAGACGGGATGACAGAAAATTGAAAGGAGCAGTGTGTGGGACATGAGAAATGCGACATCGTAGCTGGTGATGTGACGAGATGGGTGGGGGGGGCACAGAATGCATTTGAAGGAGAAAGAGGAGGAGGAATGAATTCTCCTAATGATCCTCGAACACAACCTGTGACACATCTGTGCATTGAACGCCTCACAGCAAAGGCGTGTAACAACCTTGAGGACGCTGCGTTCGCTTACTTCATAACAATCCAGCCTGTTCTCCACTGTTTACTTAGCCTTCGTACAACCTGGCATGGTATTAACCGGCTTCGGGGGAGGATTGGCCGTCAATTCCATTTCAACCATTCCCGGTTTTCCATTCCTCATTTTAATTCCAATGATTCTCCAGTGCAGTGCTTTTAAGAGGCAGGGTGATAAAAGTTTGCATGTTTTAAACGAGGATGCCAACCGGAGTCTGATCTTCTCAATAAAGTCTTTAAAAGATAGGAACTTTATCAACTCGCTATGAATTTCAAACGGATATTTATTCATATCACGATATGAATATTCAACCTTTAACTTCAGTACAAATGTTAGGAAGTTTCTTTTCGTTTATTTTGGAAAAGTAGCATACTTAGTTTGCTGCCTGGAAGTCGGAGGGAGACGCTTTTATTTTGTTAACACAAGTAAACAGGCAGTGCTGCACGGCGGACGAGTGGTTAGCGCAGATTTCGAGACCAAGGTTCAATTCCACCCTCGGCCATCTCTGTGTGGAGTTTGCATGCGTGGGTTTTCTCCGGGTACTCCGGTTTCCTCCCACATTCCAAAAACATGCTAGGTTAATTAGCGACTCCAAATTGTCCATAGGTATGAATGTGAGTGTGAATGGTTGTTTGTCTATATGTGCCCTGTGATTGGCTGGCCCCGCCTCTCGCCCGAGGACAGCTGGGATAGGCTCCAGCACCCCCGCGACCCTCGTGAGGATAAGCGGTAGAAAATGAATGAATGAATGAATGAAAAAGTAAACAGGCACTATTATTTTGATTCTTTTTCTTATTTCTTTCATCAAAACTGCTTGGAAAGGATTTCAAAATGGCTGCTATGACGGTTGCCGTGTTCCCGTGGAAGCGCCGAGTGCAATCACGGCTGTCCCAAACAGCGCTTTTAGAGCGTAACGCTATCCTTTGGAGCGTAACGCCCAACCCTAGCATGCATTCATTGGTACGTCCTAAAAACCCTGAGGACTTATTTTCCACAGTAAGGGCGCCACCGCCATCAGCTGAGATCACGTGACGATTTCAATTGGCGGGAAAAAGGCCCAACCCTCAGTGGAGTGGAGCATGATTAACTTCCTAATTAGTTTGGAGAAGATAGAGAAGAGAGCGAAACAGGACACTAATGAGAACACGCTAAGGCTGTAATGAAGCCGAGTGTCTGGGCTAGCAAGCGGACCTCCGGGTGACCCTCGCCCCCCCCCTCCACCTCCCTAGCCTCCGCACCTTAATTGAAAAAGGGCCCAAGGCATCGTTAGGCGGCAGAAACGGATCACATGCATTCATCAAGTCAGAAGCTTGTTATGATTAAAAGGCAGCAGAACACAAAAGGAGCCATTAGCGTACTGTGATGCTAGCTGGGCTATAAATAGCACGACGCATCCGAGCTCCCGTTGGCTCGTTCTGTCGTACTTTGGCGTGCTAGCCGTGTTCGTGACATTTGCTTTGGCAGAGATGCTAGCATGCGACGTTTAGCTTCCTGGCGGCCATGTTTTCCCAACCAATCTGGCTCATATTTGACACAGGTGGGTACCAAATTCCATGGTGGTTCAGCATGTGGCGCGTGTGTCGGAGAAGTAACGGCGGCATCAGTGGGGGTGTGGGGCGGTTCCTGTGAGTCAGGACTCGCTTGCCAATGTCCACTTGGCGTTTGTGTGCGCTTCTGTCAGGCTTGTTTGACGAGTGAGTGGATGGTTGAAGTCCATTAGCGGGCTGCCGGCGCAGCGACTAAATCACACGGAAGCGCGACGCCACAGTTGACAGTTTGTGTTTTGTCACAATAGAAGCAGAAGAGCGAGCGCTAGACTTTCTATCTCCAGTCTGACACGGCCGTGAGCGCTCGGCGCCCGACTCTCACGAGGTTCCGCAGGCGGGCAAATCTCTTTGTCATTCTCGACACATTCATCTTCCTTTACAAAGCCGGAACAATGCGGAACCGTTTCTGTCCGTTTCATCACATTTCCCGTGGCGAGAGAAGCGACGCGTCGGCAAATGCGATCCGCCCAAGCGCCGCCGATCCGCCTTCATCATTTTACATTAAACACGGGCCGAGTCGGAGCGTGACGCGTAACGTGCACGCGGTGATGAATTGCTCGATAAAGCTTTGCGCCTCACTGTGTGGACGGAAGCTTCGACACCAGCGTGTACCAACCTTTGTCTTGTGTACCCCCCAGGATTACCCCCCCTCACTCATCGGAAGCGGATAAAAGTCAAAGTGGTGTTTCTGTGGGCGTGGCCTGAAAGCCACTCAAGAATTTAACGATCAACAAAAAGCCATGTGGGCCCCCGACCCGCAGTTTGGCCAACCCTGTGTGAGCGTAAAGGAAGCGGAGAGAAAGAGGCGGTTCCTCATGATTGCTATTCAGGGCGCGTCTTGGCGGCGTGGTGAACGTGAAGAATTGAAAAGCGACTTTTCTCTTGTTCTTATCGTCCGTCGCCTTCGTTCCGTGACGCGGCCATCATCTCGCCGCTCCTGGATAAAAAAAAAAAATAAATTGCCATCATGGAAACGATGCGCACTTCCTGGAAAACGAGATGCGGTGGCGCCGTTTCCGGGAATGGGGGGGGGGGGTCGTAAGAAAGAAAGAAAAAAAAAAAAAGCCATCCCCCTCGCTGATGTTTGCTGAGGCTAATGTATTCTGGCCCTGCTGCTTTTTATCGCCTCCTCAGACAAAATATGAACATTGGCGTGGAAAGAATAGACTCTCCGCCTCTTATCGCCGCCATTATGTTTGACTGAAGTGCTCTCCGGGTGAAAAAACCCTGATAGTTATGAGAAGTCATTTCCTTTCCTGGGGTGAATAAATAAACAGACAAACTTATCTCACGCCTGCGCTGCATAGGAAGTCTCATGAAAGGGGAGGGGGGAAGGGGGGGGGGGGTTGCGGTGCTCCAGGAAGAAGGAAGTAGATGAGGAGTCCGGAGGACCTTGAAGGTTCCATCAAAGCCTGGAGACGTGTGAATAATGTAGCATCATGTGGGGCTCGCTTTTTGTACGTGCTGGACTCACACTGGGTTTCCACGGCAACCGGGTCAAACACATCCCCCCCCCCCCCCCAGCTGACTTCCTGTTATGCTGCCGGTGTGTTCCAAACATTCTTACGTCAAATTCTGAGGAAAAATGTGAGTTTTTCCATGGAGAGTCTGAGCCCGACCTTCCGCCATAATTAGCCTCATTTGCACAAATAACCTGAATTAAATATCAAGCAAGTCCTTGGACCTCTGCCAAGGTTACATGTCTAATATTATTCATTACTAACAACTTTATTTGTAATATCTACATTTCAGGCATCTCAGCATTTAGACCTTCTTCACTAACCTTTTCACTTTTTCATTCATCTATTCAATTTCATTATCATTTTGCCTATTATTTATTACATTATTTATTTATTGACTATTGCACTTTATTTTGGTTTCTCATAATACTTCAATATTATAAATTCATGCTACTAAAATGACATTTTCCCTCATAATATACTGTAAAACACACACACGTATATATGTGTATGCACATACGTACATATACTATACATACTGTATACACACATGTACATATATATATATATATATGTATAGACACACACATATATATATATATATATATATATATACACACATGTATATACTGTACATGTATACACATACATATATACTGCACATACTGTATACACACACATGTGTATATATACTGTACATGTATACACATATACATATATACTGTACATACTGTATACACATATACATATATACTGTACATACTGTATACACACATATACGCATACATATACATTACATATACACACATACTGTATACTGTACATATAGACAGGTACAGTATATGTATACAGTATATACACGTTGACATACTAGAATACTAAGCCATCCTGATTTGTTTTGTTTTTCTACTGCCTTCCCAGACCCCACTGCCACCACGAGAAGCCCCCACCCCGTCCAGCGGCAAGACCAGAGCCCCCAAGGTCAACAGCGTGAGGGTCAGCCAGGACGATGTGCACGCGGCCTGAGTCTCACCGAGTCTGCAAAGTTAGCGTGGCGATCTTCCGTCAACACCAAAGTACCCGCGACGGTGCGTCAATACCTGGTGAAGAAAACGAGGTTTTTGCTCGATAGCGTCCGCCAGTTACTCCAGGGGGGAATGTGTCGATCGTGCTTTGTCAGTTCATCAGCCGATAACGCCACGGAAGCGGCGGTGAATCCTTAATTAAAGCGTTATCCGCTGGGAATGACGACAGTTATCATTTCATGAGGAAGCAAGCAGAGAAATGCACTATGGATTTTTCCACGCGTTACACTGCGGGCCATTGTTATGGGGGGGTGGGGGGGGGGTGACTGCCAACAATGAGTGTAGTGACTAATAAAAGCAGCAAGCCCAAGAACAAACAATACTCCACCGCGCAGCATGAAATGAGTCAAAGTGACAGACAGGCAACCCCTACTGTGGTACTTGGTATTTTCCAGATAAACCCTTAAAGCTGGAGTGACTTGAAAGTTCTCATACAGCTCTACAAAACAAACCACTAACTTCAGCGTGTTTCGCCCAATCACAGTGGAATTGGGTACTCACCCTTGGAGGCCTGACACGTGTCAAACGTGCCAAAAGTGTCATAGCATGGAAGAGCGAGGTTCCACTGTACATGAGATAAGTCGATGAATGAGGAAATTGGAGTTGTTTATTAGGAACCAAGCGGAGTTTATTTAATAGGAAGTTTTTCAAGTAGAAACAAGCCAACTATTCACATCCAAGTTTGTAAATTAACAGCCGGGTGTTTTCTCTGGAATCAAACAGATGCTACTTGATTGGATATTTTTAACTGCAGGTTGAAATATTTGCTTTGAGCCGCCCGTAAGCCGACTGGGAGCCAAAATGTTTCTATTGTTCATTTTCTCTTCCACTTATGAAGCAGTCGAGAGCTTTTGAAGCGCGTTTCCACGACAGCAAAGGAAGTTGTGTGTGTTTTTGCCCGAATGTAATGAAAGCGACGTTAGCGACGCCGGCTAAACTCATGAAGGTTCCAATCAGGGCGGCCGGCCGGCCGGCCGTCTCGGAGCGGCGCGGCGCGGCTTGACCGCCCCGAGGACTCTTATTGCACAATAATAGGACGCCATCGCCAGCAGGTGCCTGAACCCAGCCGCTAATGGAGCAATTATTCTCAAACAAAAAGGTCACCTCAGGCGTGACGACAGGCCCCCGGAAATCAATAAAGCCCCCAATTACGGTGGGACAGGGCGGGCGCTGGGGGGTGGTGGGCCATGTTTCGGTGGCCAGCTGCCAGCCGTCCACGGGCAGATCGGATTTCTCTTCTCTTCATGATGCAGGTCTGCCTCGGTCATCGTGCCCCCCACCCCTTCCTATTCCTCACCGCTTTTACTTTGAAAGCGTAGCCTCACTAAATCCCCAAAGGCCAGCTCTGTCCGACTCTTGGTTTGCTTTTTGTTGCGACACATGAAATCGATGTTCTTGGCTGAGGATTGTTTTCTGCTTGGAAACAAAACAAAAAAAAACAAAAAATGGGCCTCAACTTTTATTCTTGAGACTTCCCTGATGCCGCCCTGACTTCATTACCTGCAATTTGACTGGGCGTGCGTGTGTGCTACATTTAGGCGGCGCTAATTTGGATAAAATGCTCTGCGGGTCGCCTGCTTCAGTGAGCCATTAAGAGTTTAGTGCACGTCGTTGCAGTCAAGGTCAGGACTCAATTCCATTTGTACTTGGCTAAATGTCGTTGTTGGACGCTCAGCCGCGTCTCCTATTGCTTGTTTGCAGATTTTGTTCACTTTGAAACACGGTTATTAATACATAATCAATAATCGAGCCTGTCAGACGCACTCGGGGGCATAAGGATACAATGTTGGCATCTGTGGGAGTGCTTATCCGTGGAAGATAAGACTTTAAGTACAAAAACGGGGATATTTTTATACTGAAAATGCTTTGGAAGACATAATGCAGATATCCTCAAATGCCTTATGGACAATTAGGATAGACGCCCATGCAAAGATGTTGGGCTCAAAGGCACTAAAGTTAAACTTATTATTGTTATTATTATTATTTAGTAAGATCAACTGTCAGCACGGTGGTCGAGTGGTTATCGTGCAGACCTCACAGCTAGGAGACCAGGGTTCAATTCCACCCTCTGGCATCTCTGTGTGGAGTTTTCTCCGGGTACTCCGGTTTCCTCCCACATTCCAAAAACATGCTAGGTTAATTGGCGACTCCAAATTGTCCATAGGTATGAATGTGAGTGTGAATGGTTGTTTGTCTATATGTGCCCTGTGATTGGCTGGCCACCAGTCCAGGGTGTATGCCGCCTCTCGCCCAAAGACAGCTGGGATAGGCTCCAGCACCCCCGCAACCCTCGTGAGGAAAAATGAATGAATGAAGATCAACTGTGTCCGGAAGATCAACACAGTTGGCTTCAACAAACAAATACAGCCACGTTTGGCTCTTGCTGGTACTTGAACACATCATCACCGAGTTGACCCCATCAGCACCATGCGACAGCGCGATCAATACCTCAGCCCGGCCTTCCTCCATCCGTGTTTGTGTTGGACATCGATTCCTAACCCCGTCTCGTGTCCGACCGAGCCGCATCCAGCAGCAGGGCTTCCCTTACATGGCGGCTTAGCTCCTCCCCAACGGAGACAAGCATTTCATTTGAGGTTTAGAGGTCGGCAAGGAGGAGGGCTCCCTCTCGACTGCTCGTCAAACCAGTCAGAAGAATGACTTTTAATTAGGAGATCTGGGCTGGAGGTCAGTGACGGCTGATGCTAAACGTGTGATAAGAATCCTCCTCCCTGGAAGACGACCCGCGAGGCTCGTTGCTCTTCTTCTGAAAGGAGGAGAAGGAGGAGGAAGCCGATATGAGCCACAATGAAGAACACCCCCAGGATCACCAGGAATGAGATCATAAACTCAGCAGCGTGAAGAAGCCCTGCACGCTGGGACGGCTAATCGCTAACGCAGGAGAACAGGCTAAATGAGATCCTCAAGAAGAAGACTGAGGGTTTGATCGTTCACAATAAAGTCCATCGGTGCTGCTGCTTGGAGTGTCCAACGGGCGGCATGGGGGCCATTTTCACTTTTGAGATTTTAGAGGAGATTTTAAGAATACCAAGATTAGATAGTCTTTAATCCTGAAATCCAGGGGGGGTTGGAAAAGAATCGAGCTATTTGGTGATGCATGACGCATCAGGCGTCCTTAGTTCTCCCTCATCTTCGCCTTTTGGACAAATTGTGTGCTTTCAACTTCATGGCAAGACTCCATTTGTGTTGCCAGAACACGGAGCCATGCAGCTCTGTGACGCCATGTTTGGATCATTTCCTCTACAGGTAATCGCAAAATTGGGAGCACTTAAAAACACAGGAGGCATTGTTAAATGGCTTCCCGGAACTCCAAACGGCGTGCCGAGCCAAACGCACAAGCGGCAGTCAAACTTCCTGTGGCGTTTGATGCCTGATGAGGCTGGCTGTGCCAGAAGCAGACGGAAAGGAGCGGAGCATGTGATTCAATTAGTCGCTAGTGAAGACAAACAAGATGGCGACGCAATTAAAAGCATTTAGTGGCTTTAATCTGCGCTTTGCTGCCTGGCGTTGAGTGACAGCATCGCCATGGAAACAAGTCTACGGCTAACGATGCAGAAGAGAGGCACTTTGCGAGGGGCCGATCGGGGGTTGGCGGTGTTAGAAACGGGATTCCCGCCAGCGAGAAGGTGGTGCCGGACGCCACTGGAAACATGACGAGACAAGCGGAGGGTGACTTTCAGCCCCCCCCCCCCACTCCACAACGGGCTGTCGCATTCCAAACGCTCCGGTCCATCAATTGGGTATTCCCGCGTGGAGGGAAGGACCGCAGCCATAACAATAACATCCAGGCTTGGAGGCGATACATGTCAGCAGGAGCAGCCAGCCACACAGATGAGCGGCCACCTGAGCTCCTCATTCGGGGGTCTTGTTTGGGGGCGGGGGGGTGAGGAGAAAAACTTTATATAGAGGACAAAGTCTGCCGAGCGAAATAATGACATTCCCAGCTCGCCTCCGAGGTGTGTATCGCATCACGCTGTCACAAACAGCACTGCCTCCACCGATCACCTGCATCCAATTAACCTAAGGGACTCGAACCCGCTCGCTGCACATTTGTCAGGGCGACGACCGACGGTAAAGCACTCGACATTTCAATTAGGGGCTGCCTGGTGCCGTGCCGCCTTCCGGCTTCACAACGATGGGCTTCTCATTAGGGCGTGAATCTCACATCAACACGCCAACGCCTGCACTCGCTTACCGGACCCACCTCAAGATCGTAATCTACCCGACAACTTGGTCTCCATACATGACACGGGTATCTAACTCGTCCATAGAAGACAGCTGGGATAGGCTCCAGCACCCCCGCGACCCCCGTGAGGAAAAGCGGTAGTGCATGAATGAATGAATGAACTATTGTGCTATTCAATTAGTCATGTTGATGTCAACGCTGGGGCGTCGTTCCTCTTAGTTCCACAAGAGGGAGACAAGGGTCCTATTCTCCGACCCCCAATATGGACGCAGGAGATGGCTAATGGAGACATTGTTAGCAAGTCAGCCACAGTGTCTGCTCTTTCGTACCTTTGCCCACCTGAGGGACACCATGTGACCTTTCCCTAAACGAGCCAGTTTGCAAACTCCACCTGAGGTGGTTCAACGCCGGCAGCCATTATTATTAGCGGCGCCACGGATGGCGGTGACATTTCGCCGAGCCCAAACACTGAATATTTATTGGCGTATTTAAAAGCGCGGGCTCCCGGCTCGCTGACAAACATTTAAAAGCCCCGACAACAATCATGATGAGGCGACGCCGAGGAGCTAATCTCCGCATCAGACGCCGCCACCACACCTCCATAATCGGCCCTGATATGAACTATGGCGTCTGCTAAATAATCCAGCCTTTTATCAGTCAAGGACGCGCGGTAAACAGGAGGGCAATTATCTGTTTGCAAAACATCCCGCGCTTCACGCGGACATCTTATTGACCTCATTAGGACGCGATGGCGAGGATGAAAATCATCTAAAGGAGCTTAAGTGTGATAACAGGGGATGACCCGACACCACCCATTCGCCGCCTCGTGTGCTTCCACATCCACTTTAAAGAAATGTAATGTAACATGTCAGCGTGATCACATCTGACAAGCGCGCCGCCTCATCCATATTGCATGCGGCGCCGCCTGGAAGAGGCCGTCTCCCGTGAATTAGCATTTAGCCCAATGCAATTTGCATGCTGTGGTTTGCTCACCGAAAATGATATGATGGGCCGAAGAGTCGCCGTTTTCTCCCCCCCCGCCCCAGTCACAGCAGGGGTTACGCTTAAATTTCAGGCCCCCCGTTGGACTGGACTCGATGTTTTGGTGAAAAATAGTCTTGTCGTTGCACAAAAGTGATATGACAAAACCTGAATCACACTTTGCTTTTTCTTTGGCTTTTTCCAAATGCTTTCATTAACTTCAGTGTCTCCGATAGTCGCCGGGTGAGCGAATTAAAAAAAAAAAAAAGCATGTGGCTGTAGGCAACCTCCACTCCACTATCATATCATGGATCATATCACCGCGTGCTTCTGTGACAAAAACTAAACTTAAACTATATTAGGAAAGCAGGAAGTGAACAAATGTAACAGTTACTGATTGTAAAAGTACCAGATGTAGGGGTAGGATTTAATAAGCTTGGTTCTTCCTACTCCTTTTGGACATGTGGAACTGGGAACTGATTATGGGATGCATTCAATTGTAATCTGATGCATGTTCAAATGAAATAAAACCATTACCACTAGATGGCAGTAGCTGCGTGTGAACTACTCGCGTGTTTACTCCGCTTTTAACCAACATTTGAGTCAAAACTACGCCTCCGAAGTCGCACGCCACTTGGAAGACGGTCACAAATGTCTCTTCCAAGGCAACAGATTTTTTAAAATTGTTTAAAAATCAGAACCAATGGGCCATAAATGCCTAATCACATGTTGAGGTCAAGGGATCATGTGATCTGACGGTACAAAGGCAAGCGGTGACTGATGTCAGCCATCTTTTCTCATCTTGTCACGTTAGCGCTTCATCACCAGCGTGGAACCGGCAGAGGCGGCACAAATCGCTGCTGATTAATGCCGCTCTTTCTTTGTCTTGGCGCCGCAGCCCCCCCCCCATACACACACACACAAAACTGCCTGTGAGAGGATCAGATAGCTAATAGCTAATAGCAAATACTGCATTTGAGCGGGACCCCTTCCACAATAGAAAACAAGTGGATGGGGAGACAAAAAGACCCTCTCCCACTTCCCACTCTCACGCTGCCTAAGAGCTTCCTCTAAGGCTCCTCAGCTCGGCGAGACGGCGGCGGCGGCGGTAGAGTGGTAAAAGGCAGATTATTGGCGTCCCCCCGCTGAAGCCCCGCTCATTAAATGCTGGACGCTGTGATCCGACTTTGAAGCCGCACTGAGCCCCAAATAGCTGTGAGAAGTAGCTGAATGCCAACTACCCACAGGAACTCACACAAGTCCTCCCCCAGGGCACCGCCCCACCGCCCCACCGCCCCACCGCAGCCGTGCACACGCTGCTGATGACAGGGCCCGGCTCAAAAGAAGCGTCATGTTTGATTATTACTGCCACTACAGTCCTTATGTTCATATTCTACACTTTTAGAAAAGTGCTTTTGTACGCTGTGCCCCCCCCCCTCCCCCATTGCTGTACATACAAACAACATGCCATACAACATGACAGTATGGAGAAGACCTGGCTTGCTGTGATGGATGCCACCTGGACATGAATGTTGATTCTCTTGGGCTCTTCATCAAATATTTGAACATGAACACAGGATTTGACAGGCTGCTAATGAGACAGGATGGCCGCCTTGGTCTTCAGGCAGAAGCTACATGTGTATGACCACCCATGAACAGAGGGACCATGTCTGGAGAGAGGAACGTGAAGGACCATGTCTGGAGAGAGGAACGTGAAGGACCATGTCTGGAGAGAGGAACGTGAAGGACCATGTCTGGAGAGAGGAACGTGAAGGACCATGTCTGGAGAGAGGAACGTGAAGGACCATGTCTGGAGAGAGGAACGTGAAGGACCATGTACGGCGAGAGGAACGTGAAGGACCATCTAAGGATAGAGGAACGTGAAAGACCATGGATGGAGAGAGGAACATGGACAACCATCCATGGAGAGAGGAACGTGAAGGACCATGTATGGAGAGAGGAACGTGAAGGACCATGTATGGAGAGAGGAACGTGAAGGACCATGTATGGAGAGAGGAACGTGAAGGACCATGTATGGAGAGAGGAACGTGAAGGACCATGTATGGAGAGAGGAACATGTCATGGTCATGTTAGCATGTTAGTATACGGTATGATCACATGTTGATTTCCAAGAGGTTCCAGTAACAACAAATAGACCAAAGGTCAAACCACAACAATACTACGTGGACAAAAATATTGGGACGACTACAGGAAGTGAAAAATGTAGAAAAACCCGGAGAAGGGTGTTCTCCGGACACACAGTTGTTCTAAAATGTCAAGCCACTAGACTCCAGTCCAACCTCTGATTTGCGGGGTGCCAATAGTGTTGGGTAATTAGTGGTTTCCATGGCAACCCTGCTTTCATTGGTTCAGCACGGTTTTCATGGAGTCCTGACAATAGCACAACGCCGTATAGCCTACTGCCGCAGAGGACAACAAAATAGCAGCACAATTAGCCCAAATTGCCTCTCCTGAGTTGCCGCCTCTCCGGCCTCCGCCATGTTGGAGTGAAGAGGCTCCGTGCTGAGAGTGGAGCTGCGAGCGGCTGATTACCGGAGAGCCTTCGCTATCTGCGCTGAGCTGCCCTCTATCTATACGTCCTCTGCACACACACACGCACACACACACACACGACTCCCATTTGCACCTTTCAGCCGCCACACACCATCCATCAGGAGGCCTGGACAGGACCTCACGTAATCACAGCGGGCGCACTTGTTTTTTGGCACGTGGGCGAGCGCCAGATGCGTCCACTGGTGCCTGTTCTACATGGATGGCTTGACGTGCAGGACGCAATCAACACTTGATCACACGCTATTTTTATCACGGGTCTCGGGGGTCCCAGCGGGAGGCAGATGCTCGTAACGTCTGTGAACACGACACGGACAATGTTGGTACGCGCCATCGCTGATTAGCTCCAACATACACGCATGTCTTAACGAGCTGGAGCCTACCCCAGAGACAGGACCAGCCAACCACAGGCTTTAAAAGGAGAGTAATCATATATTCATCATACATTCATCAGATACGGGAATGCAATTAACTTTGCAGGATAATGATACTGCTGAATACATCATGTATAATATATATTATATTAGATTTCAACATCATAATCAAACTTTAATGTATGTACACTAATTGGACCGCATAGTCATATCTAAAAAAAAAAACATGTATAAAATACGAATTCCAGAAGTGAATAAGTTAAATAATTCACTGACTTTCTATTAAAACACATTCCAATAATTAGCATTTATCACAAATATATGTACAAAAATACAATATATGTACAAATATGCTTTGCGCTTTCATTTTGTTGCTCCGTTTCCTGCACGTGCTTTCCTTCTGTTAGAGGGCGCTGTGGAGCACACCTGTTGATGAGAAGTAACCACGGTTCTACCGCTTTGTGGCTCAGCCACAGGGGGGCGACAGTGAGCTAGCTAGCGTTCCTTTCCCTTTCCCGATTCCTTTTCCGTGCATTCCACTGCACCTCATGTTCGGTCGAGCTCCTACGCCGCTACACTTTGTCATCTCCAGCTCGTGTGAGAAGACGATTTGTTGACTTTATTAATCAGAGCCGCCAACACGGCCTAGCGCTCAACCAATATAGCTCAAGGTGACAGAATATGACTAAATATCAGGATATCATAACCAAAAAGACCACAATATGCATACAAAAATCAACTCATCTTCTGTTCCATGCATTTCAACGGCCACGTATCACACGTCCGACCCACACACCCACACCTCCCACTAGCGCTTGTCATACTTATTCAACTGGACATACTGGGAACATGGAAGAAGGAAGAAGGAAGATGCCTTAGCTACGATGCAGTACACACTCCATCAGCACCAAGTAGGGGACCATAGATAATACTTCATATCTCGTCATAGAGATTGGTGCAGGTGTGCCTAATAAAGTGGCCCATCATGTGGAGCCTCCTTCCAGATGACAACACGGGCAGAGGAAGATGCAAAGTTGATGATGTCACGGCATTGACACATGATCATGGCACCTTGCCGTGACACACACACACGCACACACTTTCCCTCATGTCATCATGGAACCTGAAGTTGATGCTCATTTGACGCTTCCTCTCCAAAGTAACCCCCCAATCCCATGTCACATGGTGGCCGTGACTAGCCGTCTATGTAGTCTACATCTACATCTATGTCTATACATCTACATCTCCACTGTATATGCAAGGAGCGTGCACGCTACCTGGTCCTGCTGCTGAGCCGCTTTGAGCGAGTTGGCGTCCTTGGCTGTGGTCATGCTGATGATGACAAAAAGGTGCGGGAAGAAAAACGACGGAAGATGTGCACCCGTTTGGTCGCAACCGGTAGGAGGGGAGGGGAGGGGGGGAAAGGAGCTCCTGCGATGAGGAGGGAGAGCAATGAAGAGGAGGAGGAGGAGGAAGGACGCGATGCTCGGGACTAAGAGGAGGAGGAGGAGGATAGTGGAGGGAAGAGAGCGAGGGGGAGAGAGAGAGTGAGCGAGCGAGAGAGAGAGAGAGGAGCGTCCACGTGTATCAGTTAAAGACGTACGCAAATGAAGCCATTAGATGGCAGCTGATTGAATACGAATTTAGCAAATGTTTTGCTAGGAGGAATAAAAGCCTGCTGGTCGTGCTCCACATTCCCAAAGCACTTCCCAGATTGGCACATCCTCTTTTGGAGTGGATTCAAATGATGAAAAAAAATCCCACATAAGGTAACGCCCCCAAAGTGCGGACAGAGGTCATATTTCATAAGCACCCCCTTCGCCACATGTCAATTCATTCATTCACAGTCTGAATGTCTGAGTGGGTGGAGGCGGGGCTGCGACCATACACACAGAGTGTAGAAACGATACAGTATTAGTAGAGACGTTTTCATTGTGCTTTTCTTAAAAGTCCCGTATGGTTTCGTGTCTGGTGACCCCCGCTCGCTAATAAAATGGCGGCCGAGGCGGCATCAAATGAACAATTATTCTTTCAACGTTATCTCCGAGCGTTCCAAAGAAGCACGGAAATAAAAAGTTGAAGTGTCTTTTAATGAGCGACGTTGACTTTTCACCGCTGTGCATCTTCACGCTTTAACGAGCGGCGGCGAGTGTCTGCTGTAATTAATTACATTTACCAATTCCACGTGTTCCCATCATGCACTGCCTGCCAATTACTCACTCCTGATTTGTCCCGAGATGTGCTTATTGTTAATTAATACCTTCCTCGTCGGCAGGTTTTGATTTGGTCTTTGCGATGGGGCGCTGATGCGATGCGCACTTAATTATGAGAGCGAGGCGGCGTGCTGAAGGCAATTACCCACAATCCCCGGCGCATAACCTGCACGCCAAACTTCCTGTGCTGTGCCACCTTCCTGCCCGCATGGAATAATGCCGTCGTAAGTCGTAAAAAAACAGTGAAGACAACTGTCAAATACAGGATCTTTGGCAGTAGGTCCTCAAAAACAGCATATAGATGATCTTTGGCTCGTGTTTTTTTTTCATAGTAGGTGAGCAGAGTGCTCCTGTCATACAGTATGAATGATCTTTGACTAGTCGGGCTATAAAAAGAGGCGAGTGCTTTTTTCACAGATCATTATCGATGAGGCTCTCCTGTCAATAAAAATCTTTGATCATCATTTTGTTGCAGTGGGTCCTCAAAAACAGCAGAGTGCTTTTTTTTAAGGTCCCATTGCAAATACAGAGTGCAGTGAGTCCGCAAACAGCAGAGCATCCTCTTATAGAGGATCTTTTACCGGGCTTGCGTTGACATCGAAAGGTAGAACTAGACTATGTAGTTGAACCTACACACGTAATTGAGGATGCAGCTTAATGGCGGTCGGAGGTGAAAGGTCACCATCCGGCATGTAGCGATGGAGTCCTCCAGCCCGATGCCGGCATTCCACGGATGAGTGGCGAAGGCCGATGAGTCACACACACACACGTTGGAGTCAAGCGTTGGAGAAAGTGCTCGGCCGAGGTGTATTTATCGAGGAAGAGTGGAGACGGAGCAGCAGGTGGGGGGGCGGGGGCGGCCAAGCAATTTTCTCCTCTGTAACAGACAAACTAGATAGGCGGAACGCCGCCCCGACGTCGGGAAGCGACGAGTACGCGCACTACTTTTTCTGTTTGGAGTGACGCCGCTCTCGGCATCCTCCATCATGCTTGACCAAGACGCTCTTTGGACCTAAGTTGGTGGGGTTCAGAGACGTTCAGAAAGGCTTGCTTGGATGAGTTTGGTGTGGAGGAATCACCACAAATGGACAAAAGCCCCCCCCCCTAATAAAATGCCTTCTGGAAGCGTTCACGGCTGCAGCAACTCTACTTTTTTACAGCCGGCCTTGTCCCCGTGTCTGTTCCTAATAAAGTGGCCAGTGTGTGCCACCGAGTCATTCTAGGACACGGTTTCATCCGGACCGAGGGTCCTCTCTAATAGCGTTCGGAAAAAGGAGCTTTTGGTTCCCATTTGCCTCGCAGCGCTCGTAAATGTTAATGATCCTCTCAAAGAGGACACATCAGCATCATTGTGATCTGTTGTCGTGACGACCGCAAAAAAAGGCTTCATCACAACAGGACCACATAAGCCTCTTCAAGCGGGACCGGGAGGGACCACAAAGAGCCCGACCAAAGATATCGACGGAACACCAGCGTGACTTTGTGAGCGGCTCAGAATCGATACGGTCCGAGTGACAAATAATCTTCCCGGAGGACACCATGCCGGCCGGGGCTGACTCAGCAGCGGCGCTCCCGCCAAGGACTCTCATCCCCAGCTCGGCCTCGAGCAGTGGGGCGGCGTCCTCGCGTTCGGCGAGTGTCTTATCCGCACCCAAGCACGGTGCACTTGCCGCCCGAGGTAGACCAGACCATAGGAGGACTCATGCATACAAATTATATACAACCCACTGACCCAAAATATAGATAAACAAAATATATACAAATTATAAAGGTATACAAACAGCTAAAAAAAGACTATAATGGGATGCACCTTTGGGATTTTTTTTTTTAATCACTCAAATGGTATGACGCCGGCTTCTGCTGTACTAGCAACACTATGCTAGGTCACCTCTAACAAAATATACATGTTGTTAGCATATCTGCATTCTTTGATGTTCGGGTATGCTAATGGATCCAAGGTACGTCTATGAAACGCACACATTCCTCATGTTTCTCATTAAAGTGCATCAGTGTAAAAGTTTAATCAGCAAAGACCTTGAAGTCGGGGGGGTGGGGGGGGGGGGGGGGTGATCAGCCCTGCATCTTGTTTATGATGCATCCTGTCAAACAGCACAACACGCTAGCTTACAAGTTTACGCCGCGCTGTAAACTAAGCCGCGCTAACATCACAGCTCAGAGGCAATTTGCGAGGAAGTTGCTGCCAGATCAGTAAAAGCTTCTGCGAGAGCGCGCTGCGCCACGCCAGCTGTAGGAAGCCATTAGGGTTGCCATATTAGCGGGCAAAATTGGATTTTTTTTTTTTTTTTTAAGAGCATATTTAATATGCAAATGAAATGATGGAGGCCACAAACGGCATGAGAGATGAACATCTCGTTGCAGGGCAACATTCCTTCGTTCTATTCGTGACCTTGCCTTGCCACGCGGAATGCACGCCGCCACTTCAATGCTAACGGAGAAACACGCCGCGCGGTCAAAAAGATGTCAGCCAACTTCATTAACCTCCTGAATGCTTCGCCATGCCGACGCCAACAAGATGTCGTGCTAACGCATCATCAGTATTTCTAGCGCCGTTGCACCAACCCAAAAGTATAGAGACACTTTGTCATGTGACTGAATTAGAGTCGTATTTTTTGCTGACACTGCAGTTTAATGGGACGGACAAACAAAAAGATGGCGGTTGGTAGGAAAGCTTTATGGAAAAGAGAAGCACAGGCGACTGGCGGGTTTGCTGCATTCCTCCATTAGAACTTATTCCCTCCCAAAATCGCCTGTCTCGGCACTTTCTCCCCCCCCCCCCAACCCCCCCAAGGGGTTTAGAGACATAAGTAGCAGCGCTCCACCTTTAAAGGCTTTCCCAGCAGCGTGACTGATGTTTTAGTGCAATCCCTCCTCGTGACCTTAAAAGCGGCGATACGGCGGCGTGGATGAAGTAGCAAACAACGGCACGGGGAGCTAATCTCCAGCACACATTCAGGTGTGCTGCTGGCGACGCCGCTCGGGACCGTGATGAATCGGGTCTGGGGGGGCGGACATTTGTCACAGCGGGGCCAACATGTCTGTTCATCACAAGCGAGGGCTTTGCTTTGCCGTCCATCCCTGCCAGGAAGGAAAAAAAAAAGCAGTGCGGATTTCCAGCTTTGTGGGCTCAGCGGGACCAAAGGGACGTGTCAGATATTGGGATCACGTTGGAGATGTACAGTATGTATGCATGGGGGGGGGGGGGGGTGGAGCGAGACTTTGAGGAAAATTGGATCCGACGTTAAACTCTACTTCACCGCCACAATATGCGTAGAAATGCGTCCTTGGATCGCCAAATTCCACTTCCTGTATGCTGCTAAACAGACACTGGAATCCTTTTCCACAAGGTAGAGCTCCTTCTTTCATAAACGGAATAGTTTCGTAGCTACAGCATAGAAAACGACCTTCTAAATTGTGTAACATTATTAGAGCACTCCAGACATGAAATAACAGCCCTATAGTCACCTTTACACTGCTATTAACATGTAATGCACCTCATTTTCCAAAAATTGTTTATTTTGTATTGTTTGTCATAAAATTATGACTTAAAAAAACAGTTTCTTTAAAATTTGAAGTATTGCACTAAAATAATATTTTTCCTCATAAGTTTATTCTTGTAAAATTTGTTCCCTCCATAAAATAATTTTTAGTCTTAATATTTTGACTTTATTCTCTTAAAATTCCAGCCATTTGTCTGCATTTCTGCTGATATCTTGGGGGGGCATGGTGAGGATGACCCCCCCCCCCCAAAAGCCCCCATTATCGAAACCAACCTGGATCTGCTTTGCTGCTGAGTTCAATGTCAAAGTCTTTCAACACCCTCAACAATACTAGCATATGCTAGTGATAGTTTTATTACAATAATGAGTATATTCATATCATGAATGACCACAGAGCGTGCCCCCCCGCCCCCCTCCTCCCCACGCTGGGCTGGAGGACTAACTACTGGATGGAGGCCCCCCCCCCCCGCGTCGTCCTCCATGAAAGGCAACAGCGAGGAGGCGCTAATTAGCGTGCTCAGTTGCCAAAACAGGAGCCAGGAGTCGTGCACGCCGCAGCTGCACGCGTGTCGCTCACGTGCACGAACGCACGCACGCACGTGGACTCCGGGGCGGGTCGCCGCCCGCTGCCTTCAACACTTGCTAGCATCTGTCAGCCAAGGGCTAATTCCGCCATTATCTGCGGCCGCACAGTCGGCAGCCCCCAAAATATTCCTGTGGCTGATGCGTGCGCACGGAAGCCGCCCTCCTGGAGGCCAGCCTTTCTTGGCGGGAGAAGCCAACGCTAGTCCCACAAAGTCATGGCGGCGCCTCGCTTGCTTCCAACGGAAACCGCTCTTCACTGACATTTCAGGACTAAACGCTCGCACTTCGACATTACATCTTTCTTCCAAAGGCACGTTCAACATGGCAAATGCTGGAAGTTGTGGAAGGTCTCATTTCCATCTCCGGCGAGGGAGGCAAATGCGCCATTAACTCGGCCGCGCTCGTTATCGGCGCCATTAAAACATAAATATTTGATGCCCACATAAAAGTCGGGCCTTGCGCTGGAAATTAGCGCCTCGACGCTGCGGCAGCACGCGTCCCAACAATTACAAACGGCCCACAACTGCAACGTGTTGCAAAATCTTTGCCACTGCGGAAGTTACGTTCGGTGTTCCTTTTTTTTCTATTATTAACGTCTGCTGGTGGCCGTGCGAATACACAACAAAGCACAAACACTACACAAAAATAACTACACAAAAAGTGTGGCGCGTTCAGGACCGCACCAACAGAAACACATTGACTATTAAAACATGAAACGCTACACAACGGGATCATTCTACACAATGAGAGCCACCGCACCGTCGCACACTAAAACAGGAGATGCGCGCTTGGAACGCTACATTATGCAACACTTGCACACTACATCCTGTATGTGTGCAACACTGCATCACTTACGAGACCTACTTTCCGCGCAACACAACGAGAGACCTCGATGTGACAACACACACAGTGCAGCATAACTACGTGACACACTACACAATGATATGTAATTTCATAGTAATACACTATGTGTACCATGCTATGCAACAGTGTTGTAAGCACAATGTGACGACACAATGTGAACAACTACGCCATACACACTACGACTATGCCAAAATGCAAGCTAACGTGACACGCTACACAAAAGCCACCACGCTACGCCAGCAGATGGGAACGTCGTTGAAAGCCAAGGTTGTGTAACCAACGGAGGAAAGTTGAACGTCCTTCAATAAGCGGCGTCAAACTGCGTGTCAATAAAGTTTTCACACCTTAAAACCTGAGTAAACACAAATAAAGCGGCGTTGAGTGTTTTAGCGGCGCCTCCAACAAGTGCCGCTGTCACTAAGGTGAAGGAGTCTAAGCCCGTCGGCAGCCTGGAAATGTAAACACCGGAGGCGCAGGAGGCGCAGGAGGCGCGGTTCTGCGGCGGCGGCGCCCTGATGGAGTGGAGTCAAGTGGGGTCGAGTACAACTTAGCGGGTCGATGCAGCGATTCGCGGAGCGCCCGCCCGACGTGAGTGATGCGGCCCCAATTGAAGCGAAAAGGCCCGCCGCGCCGAGATTGATGGCAGCTCGGAGAAAGGAACAGGACGCGTCACGACTCGCTCCCGATTCCAGTCCAGATTAGGTTCTGCCAGCCCGGCCGGGCGCTTTGTATTCAGAAGCGGACGCCATCTTAGCTTGAAGGCTTTGAAAGTGATTGTCCCCGCAAGGATCTGGAATTGACTTGCTGGCATTTTGCTGCTGGGCTTTCATTAGAACCTCACTTCTGATGGCACAACCTTTTACCAAAATGGAAAACCTTGAAGGCTCGGGCGGGCCACAGCTTTGATAAACCTGAAGGCTAGTTTCACTTTGGGACAGCAACATGACTTCATGCTATTATGCAATAATGCAAACGTAAACATTGGCTTCATAAACGAAGGCCCATTACTACTAATAATACTATGGCTTCTAATTGGTCCATTTGGGGAAAGAAACGTTATTTTATGCAAAAACAGGCAGTGTGGGTACCCCCCGCAGTTTGTACATGTTTGATGCTTTTATCAGGGGTCTCAAACACGCGGCCCGCGGGCCAAATGTGGCCCGCAGGACACTAGTTTGAGGCCCCCGCCTTGATATGAAAGTTTGATGTACGGTATCATGTACCCAGAAAAAAATATTACATTTGATTCATGTTCATGTTAAAGGTTAAATAACTTAATAGTTAACCTCCCTATCCGTGTGGAAGTGGTAAGTTTTTGGCTATTTAAAACCTGATGCGGCCCAGTCTCGCCCAGACCCTCGCTCCAGTGCCCCCCCCCCCAAGTAAACTGAGTTTGACACCCCTGCTTTTATACTTCAACGTTAATTAACTCACAATTAAAGTGACCAAATGTCCTCTTTCCCCAGGACATGTCCTGCTAACACAGTATACCCAAGTTGACTTTTTAAAGCTAATTTTCACTCCAGTACGACTTAAAAAGGGAGTTAGTTTTCTTCCAGGTCAATTTTTTCGACTACAGAAGAGATATTTCTATCATTTCTTTCCGGTT
The DNA here is from genome assembly GCF_037039965.1 of Doryrhamphus excisus. NCBI lineage: Eukaryota > Metazoa > Chordata > Actinopteri > Syngnathiformes > Syngnathidae > Doryrhamphus > Doryrhamphus excisus. Next base: position 21,530,304 of record NC_136363.1, read on the forward strand.
AGTTATTTTGCACTCTTGAAAGTCTTATTATTTGACACTTAATAAGTCCACTTTGTGGCCTTGGGTTGAGATTGTGTAACGCAATAATACAGTTGTCCCTCACCACAGTTTCATGGTTGGCTATGGCTAACCCAAAAAAAATCATGAGCTTTATGTCTCCAATGGGACTATAGGGCTGTTATTTCATGTCTAGAGGTCTCTAATAAGTGTTTTTATAAATCAGGTGTAAATCCACTTATCACTGTCAGGTCGGGGACCAATTGCATCGTGTCGCGAGGAAGACAGGAAGTGAAAAACGATCATCCGGACGAGTTCAGTAAAACCGCTGCCACAGCACAACAATCACAAAATGATTTCCTGTGTGCCGTCCTTCCCCAAAGCCCGACACGTCTCGCTACGACGGGGAATGAAGATTGAGGACTGGGAGACGGATGGACTGGTTAGGAGGTTTGTTCCGATTAGAGACTTTGGCTTCCTGAACAAGACTGACAAGCGCCGCCTTTGATGCGGCATCAGTTAGCCTCATTAGCGCCACAGAGGGACCTGAAAGGCATCTTTAACGAGCAGCGTTAGATTTGGTCGCTTCCAATCACATCAGGCGAGCCTTCATCTCCACGTTTAGATGTGCCGGCTGTCACAAGCAGGCAAACTTATGCTAACTATTACCACGTTAAACGGTAAACACATGAAGTCAACACGCTTAGCAAATAAACTGAACCATGAACGTTACACGCAGGCGGTAAGATGCTGTACCTAATAAAGTGGCCAACTAGAAACAGACACCTCACCCTCCAGAACCTCTTGGCCGTCTCCACCCTGGACGGCTTCCTCCCGAGGCCCAGCGGCGTCCCCAGCGGCGTCCCCAGCGGATGCTCGAACATCATTGTGGTGCCGGCCCGTTAGCTCACTCTCGCCGTCCCCTGCCCCCTTGACGCCGCAGATGTTCTGCTCGGCCGGGCCCGTCAGCGTCTCCCTTTTTAAACAGCGGCTGCCGCCCCACCCAGAACCATTAGCCCCCCCCCGCAAGCAAACGCAAACAACATCAGGCCCTGCATCTCCAAACTCCAGCAGCATTAATAATAAGCGCTAATGGAGGCCGGATACAGCCAAGCTGGCCTTTCACTTTGGAGAATCCTCACGTGAACTGCAGCAGCTGCAGCATCCCGCCCTCCGTGCATCCGCGTGTGATGAGACGGTAAGCTAATAAGCGAGCGGAGGTAATTCAACACCTTCGGATGAGCCGCCGCGCGGGGGAACAATCAGTGCTAAACTGTTTATTCAGCCATCACAGCGCCAACATGGCCGCCTGGGCTGATTGAGACGGGGGAGGTGGAAACAAAAGGTGAAAATATCCATCAAGTGACACTTTGGGGGAACACCCTTTTGTCGTCACGGCGACACAAAGCAAGCTTTGGAACAACAACCGGAGACAGGATGTTGGATGTTGTTCAGGTATATCGGTAGATAGAAACCCTGTTTACAATATTCTAAATACAGAGACCTCTCGATGTGATATAGCAACCCTATAGTCACCTTTACACTCATATTAGCCAATACAGTAGACATAATGAGAGTATATATGACATAGGAATGTCTTGTGTGTGTTGCTATAATATGCTAATTTTTTTTATATAATCAACTAATGCCAGATATGAAGTACACTTTCCCAAACATGTGGTGAATTTGCCCGGACTGTTTTTAAATAGGACTCCATTGAAAAACATCACTGCTGCTTTTCCCCCATCAAGTGCAGCATGATTAAACGCAGGCATCATCAGACAGTGCAAACAATGTGGGCGTTCATGTTGTGCTACTTTGTGATGGCTCTTATTTATAACATCACGCCTTCACTGCCGGCATATGCTTCCCCGCACACACACACACACACACACACACACACACACACACACACACACAGATGTTTAAAGGAATATATTTTATCATGAAGCCTTTTTTTTTTTTTAATGTCACGCATGCATGCGGATGAATTATCACCACAATGATCTCATTTAAATTTGGAATATTCTATTAAAGAATCTTCCTGCCCGAGGGCTCCACCTCATTACAATAAAAAGCCACTTTAATCACTTGAAAAAGATTTAATCACATGGAAATGCCATTTGTTCGGTCCTGTGATGCGCCGCCATGACGGCGTGATGAGAAAAATACAAAAAAAAACATGTGCTTGACATGACGGCGCCGCACACACGCAGGAAGTTATTACTGGCGCTCAGCGTGCGGCCCGAGCCAAGCGTGACCATCGCCGAGGGGGGAAAACAAATCTCTTTCTCGAGTGGGGGGGGCAGTTCTCATTTGTGGCGCCCCCAAATACGTGCTAGCTTACGTCTCAATGATGATAGGTAGGTGTGATGGCGGCCATGTTTTTCAACCAATCCTGTTTGACACAAATTTACTATAACCAAATTTCGGGGCAATTTGCCAAAAACAAAGGTTCTGTAGAGCCACAGCGCCACCGTGTGGTGTATATGTATATATACACACATATATGTCAAATAACGGCACAGGCAACACGTTCATACGTACCTAAAACCGAAATAAGAGCGCCCCCGCTGGTCACAGTCATACAGCACACCCTTACATGCTACTTCCACTAAGCTGCTGCTTTTTCAAAGCATCAAACGTTTCATCAAGCTGAGTGTAAATGGGCTCCCATGTAGGAGTCGGAATGTTTTGAAAAATGCCCGTGCGTGGGCATCCGCAGCCATTATTCCCTCCGTGCCAAGGCCCTCGGTGCAACATCGACTGAGTGGCGCTCTTCACTCCAGCATCTGTGCAAGCGCCGCGTTAATACAGGACGCCGCCATCAAAAGCAGACAATCACCGCCATCGTCGTGTTGTTGCGCCATGGGAATCCATCCCTTTATCATCCATCCGTCCTTTATCATCCCCGCATCCCATCCTGCTTCACAAGGCAGCGTGCCATCCCGTGTTTGCTCGGAAAGAAAATGGCATGAATCATTGATGTCTTTCACAGTGAGACGTCGCTATGCCGCGTCGCCACCGTCTTTGATGCGGCACCGGGAATCGCGGTCAAATGAAATGGACCAATCCGATTGCATCATAAACGGACCTCGTTAGATGACATTATTACACATCAAACACACGTAAGGGTCTACGAAACACGCAAGCTGATCAGAGCTTTTCTTCCCGTCACTCACTCACACACGTTTCCCCATATCAATTGCATATAAAGGATCCAAGTCTATTTCTCACTGATTCAAGTCAGTAACCAGGAAGTGAGTCCGTATTGTACTACTACTACTACTACTACTACTACTACTACTTCAAGCAGTACTACTCCTTTTGGTGTTTGCCTTCACTTCAAATGCGAGACTCATTCCTCACCAACGGGCGGCGAAAGCAAGGCACATTCATCCCGACCCCGAGCTCGCCCGTACACGAGCGTACGGATTCAGAAGAAATAAAAAAAAGCATGAGGTCGTTTGTTATGGACCGCTGACTGCTTCAAGGGAGGGGGGGGGGGGGTATTGGTGCGCGTGTGAGAAACAAGGAGGTTCTCGCCCCGCTTCCTTTATTCATCTGGCTGCGGTATATTATGGGATGTCGTCCCTGCTTTGACAACCAGGAGGTCAAGGCGAGCCCGTATCGGCCTCGACCCCTTTGAGGTCCCTCGTGTGATGTCACACTTCAATTGGTCGGGCGCGATAGAGCGGGAACGGCGGGTCAAAAGGTGTTGGAGAAAAAAAAAGATGGCAGCAGGAAGGAAGCAAACGATGGGGAGGATGGTGATGATGATGATCCCGGGGTCAAGGGAAGAAGAGCAATTCCATGTTGGGAAGAAGGCGAGGCTTGCTATCGGATCAGTGGAACACACCACCACCAAAGGCCACTTCATTAGGTACACCTACGCCATGGAAGGAGATCCAAAACCATCCGAAAAGGAGCGTGGATGCACGAAAATGTCCAACAATTTCTTCCAATTCTGAAACACATAGGTAACAAAATGATCTGTTCCAGGGTCAAACTGTCACCTTTGACATGGTTATGGTTACACGAGTAACAACATCCTATCACCCGCGAGTCAATGAAACTTGAATCTCGGACGGGTACCAGTGAGTCACTATAGCGACTCGTGAGTCAAGCAGGTGAGTCAGTGAAACTCAAATCTTCATCGAGTACCTGTGAGTCGGTGTAACTGGAGTCGATGTCGAGCATGCAAGTCGATGAAACTGAAAAAAAAAATCTGTAAAACTTGACAGGTACCTGGGAGTTGAAAAAGGAATCGGAATCGAGTACCCATGAGTCAGTGAACCAAAAACTCTTAAGTACCGGCAAGTAGGGGAAACCCAAATCGTCACCAGGTACAAGTGAGTCAGTAAAGCTAAAATCTTTTGAGTATCCATTAAGCATGAAATGAGTCAGTGAAACTCTGATCTTCATCGGGTACCCATGAGTCAGTGAAACTCTGATCTTCATCGGGTACCCATGAGTCAGTGAAAGTCGAATCCTGGACCACAACCCATGAGTCAGTGAAGCTGGACTCTAGAACAGGTACCCGTCGAGCACCCGTGAATCAGTTAGTCAAACCTTCTCCAACCTTTTTTGACTTTAGCTAGCTGCAGCAGGGTTGACTCTCAGTGAACGAGTTAACTTCAAAAAAGTACCCGTGGATTCAGGATTCGGAGAAGAACGTGCGAGTTTGCGTCCCAGTTAAAATCCCCGATGATGCTCCCACTGCAAACAATGCAGGGAAGTTGTTTTCCTGCCGTACATGAAGCCTCCACACGCTCAAGAAGAACAACAACAACAAACCCACAAACGTTCCACACGCTCTGCAAGTGAGAAGAAGCTCCCCTGAGACTTCCAGTGTTTAAGTCGTGCATCTCAAACAGTTTTTGGTGCTTGGTTTTTTTTTTTTTTCCCCTCCAAGTGTGCCTGAGTGGAATGGAACGTGGCCAAAAGTTTCTAAGAGGCGCCACAAAGGTGTTTTGTCGGGGGAGGAGATGGCATGCTTGTCAGCAGCTTGTCAGAAAGCTTGGTGAAGCAAGAGTGATGATAATAAAAGCAACAATTCCTCAAAAGATGACACGAGGAGAGGAAAAAAATAAATAAAAAGGGCCAGACTGTGGTTGATATCATTCATTATTGAAGTCATTCTTCTTCTGAGGAAACAAAATGAGTGATGAATAATAGATCGATGATACAATGCGATAAGCGCCTTGCGCTAACGTTTGGAGAAATCTATGCAAAGTCATTTTCCACTCAGCAAACAGAAGAAATAACATCTGTTATGTTAGCATAACATAGCATGTGCATCTTCATACCAAGATGGTGGATGGCTTGGCATCCTTCTCAGGCCTGTGAGGTGTCCAACAGGAGCAGGAGAGCCTCTAGTGGTGCCAAGAGAGAACGTCACCTCACTTTGAATCTCATGCTGCCCACTGGACACTACATTAGGTACACCTGCACAAGCAAAACCAGCCTTCCGTATTAACGCGTCCAAGCTCCGTGTTGATTTCAAGGTGTTAAAAAGACGGAAAACTGGGATGAGGAAGCAGGAATTCATTCCCCGCCAACTTCTTATCCGCCATCTGTTGCTGCCAGTCAGACACCAGACGGCCAGCGGGAGGAAGTTGAGACTTCCAGCACAGGCGGGGGGGCCATGTTGATCATTTTTTTACTGCTCCAAGGAGACCATTTGTTCGCCATAAATCAGGAACTAATGCAAATAAAAAGAAATCAAACCGGGGTCAAACTGTGGCTACTGAAAACACCCGTTTAAGTCACCGTAATAACTTAAGTTCATCCCAAATGAGATTTGACACGGTTTAATATCAGGGATGAACTTGTGTTTACACTTGGAACAGTCTTCCTGAATTCATTCCTGATATATGAAAACATACTAGCCACCGAGCAAACTTGACGCTAAAAAGCCAAAGAAGAAGCCAAACACACCCAGACATTGACTTAAGAAGGCCCCCCTTATTAAAGCGTTGCACGAGGCCTTGATGTGTCTATTAAAACATGACACATGCTCACAAGGCTTTTAGCCCCGCCCACCTCCCCTGCTGCGGTTAGTAAAAGCTTCCAGATGATAAATAAAGCAGTCGTTGGTTTTGCGGCCCTGCCCCGCCTTGCATAATTCATCAGCGGGACACACGCCGCACGTACCGACGTGTCCACTTTGATCAGCCGAGGACGACGATTAGTAATCTCGGACGCGTGTCATTATGAATTATGAAAAGGAAAAATGTGTTGATGGCATAAACACGTTCTCCATCTTTCATTTATTCACTTCCTCTTTCCTACTGAGGTGCAAGGTGACCACGGAGGCAGCCATCTTGGATGTGCTATAATGGCTGGCACGGCGACATGAGTCGCTATGGTTACATGTCTTGTTGTCCTATTTTAAATACGTCCAAGAGGTGGTTGCTTTTGGAACACGGCCCCGTGGGTGGAGCTTTAATGCTATGGACCGGCGTTTGTTCACACCTGGAGGTAAGGAGGACTGGAACTAATTAGGATCCTAATCAAATATCATATACATATAATACATCAAATATCATTACTACTACTACCACCAGGAGAACCACAGTATGGAGGGGAGGGAGCTACCTCCTCTGGCCCAGCAAGGTGCGCCATGTTGGGGCAAAAGCAGCCGATGTGAGGCCACGAAGGTCAGGAGAACCAGACTACAGAGAAGGAGGGTCCACCTGCCGTGGCCCAGAAAGGTGCACTGTATTCGGGCACATGATCCGAGCAGCCGGTGTGCTGCTACGGAAGTCTTCTGCACTTTTCAAATGCGACACCACAAGCCCCAGGAGTCATAACATGAACATTACACTTGGACACCATGCTAGATTAGAAGAAAACATGATCAAACTCACAAATAAAGGTATTTTTTTTAAGATTTTAAGATGTGTAGCAAAGCGTGGTGTTGATAGAGAGGCTGTAAGGACACGTCAGCGCATCTTTAAAACGTGACTTCGCCCTAATGGGGACCTTTATGCCAGGGTATGACTTTTAGTAGCTTGTACGGCCGTGTTTGCCAACATTAAACTTGATGCAGTCTTTTTAGCATTGCTACGTAAAGAAGTCGTTAAGGTTTTACTACATGCGAGTCTGCTTACACGTGGAGTGGGTTTAATATGCCGAGTCGGGCCAAACGATAATACACTAACGTGTTCAAATATCACTTAGGGTGCTACATTATTACAATCATTATCATGATCAGCATTATTATTATTATTACTATTATGATAAATAGAATGATTTGAGAGCTCTGCCTTCTCATGGATGGTATTCATGAGAAATCCACCCCCCCCCCAGACCCCCCATGTGTGTGCCTTTATCTGCTCCTCCTCATGCTCTTAATGCAAAGTGCAGGCGCCAAGCCATTAGACCGCAGAGTAAGTGTGACGAGTTGGCTGTGAAAAATAAATGTACGTGACTTCAACCACACACACACACACACACACACACACACACACACCAAGTGTCACAAGTCTGAATCCCAGCTCTCTCCTGAGCCTCATTACCAGCGTGGTGATTGGACCAGACTGAGACAAAAAAAAGAAAATAGATGTTTACTCTGCAGGGAAAGGGAAAAAAAACTAAATGACACCTCAGGGATGAAACCTTTGATTGCTAAAGTACATTTCCATTTTTTTTTTGTACCAAGCTAAATGCCACCCGAGGAGGCGTCTAATTAACCTTAAAGGTCGAGACCAAATCAAATATTAAAAACCTGGGCTGAACCATGAGGGGGCTTTTCAAGAAATGTGATTAAGGGATCAATTAAATCAAATTTCTATTCATCATTTCATATCAATTTATTCTGAAAGACTACATTTAATATTGGAAAAATTCAATACGTGATCATGACTAATATATTGCAATTACAACCATTTTTAAAAAATACAAAAAATTGCCATTTGCTTAGCAAGCCTCCAATAAGCCACCAGAGGGCATACTTGAATTTTCGGAATTGCTATGATATGCTGTGATGCTCCTCAATTGATGAACGGCACTTAGGCTCGCCACTTTCCACCAGCAGCTCGCCAGGCTCGATTAGAACCAATCCCACAAAAGATCCACCTGTGCAGCGCCTCCCCCGTCAGAAGTGATGAAGAGGGAGCATAAATCACCGTTTGCATTGATTTCAGCTCAGCTCGGACTTAACGCACCAACAAAGACGCCAGAGGCAGTCAATGAATCACCCTCACGTTCTATTCATGTCAGTGTGTGTGTGTGTGTGTGTGTGAGAGAGAGAGATCACACCCAACAAGAACACCTGTGAAATCCTGCAAGACTGTAAGAAGGGATTAGAGCTTTCACACGAGGCATTCTAGTTTCTAAACAAACCTGCTAAAAAAGTTCGGAATGCCCATTTTTCTTCTTGCTACCGTAAAATAGGATAAAGATGGAAAGGAATGCCTTTTTGGATTTAATCTTGAAGTTGGTCTTATTTAATCCTGCAAAAAGTGACACAAAAAAGTCACTGTCCTGTTTTTCCAAATTCAATCCCTTTGCTGTTCTTCTGCAGCAATGCTAGTCAAAGATCCTCTATACGACAGGAGCGAGGTCATCTTGTAAGAGCTTCTGGAAAAATGCTACTCAAAGATCCTCCACACGGCAGACGCACTCTGCTGTTTTTTTTTTTTAAGCGCCACCGGTCAAAGATCCTCTATACAATAGGCAAGCTGTGCTGCAAAAACGCTAATGAAAGATCCTCTATATGACAGGAGCGCTTACAGTTTCCTGATTGTTACTGACTTTGCATGTACATGTACCCTGGGACTATTTGGAGGATTATTATTGTTGATTGCAGTGCTGAACTACATCATGAAAAACAGCAATCCAATGTGCGCGTGCACTCAGTCAAAGTAGGTGCAATAGGAAAGAAGGAGCAGCTCGGCAATGTAATTCAGGACCATGGACAGCAGGCAGCACTGCCTGTGCTTAAAAACCATGGCCAGCAACCACAACGGCACTACGTGACGTTCAGCACCACGGACAGCGAGCAACACTGCTCGCGTTTCAGCACCATGGACAGCAACCCTGTCCTCGCCGCCTGCTATTCAGAACCATGGATAGATCCACATTTACTTTTCAAACACTTTGTACCTATTTTAATGGGATCTGACTGCATTATAATGCAAACAAATGAAGTCATAATGGTCACCTGACATAACTCGACAGAAAAAAAGCCCACTACTTGTTTGAATGTCGTTTTACAAAATATGTTCAAAGTGGACGAGCACACGTGCGTCTTACAGCGAGAATCTCGTCCTGGTGAGGATGATGATGCTGAAGGAGATGGCGCATCTCCCGAGGGGCGGGAAACGATTTGTTGGTGTCGATCTTAAACCGCTGGCACAGTGACGTCATGGCATCGACAGTCGATTGGTAAAGTTTAGAAGGGTCCTTTATGGTTGCCCCCTCCGCCCCCTCCCAAAAAACACCCACAAAAAGTACTCCAGCAGGCAACTCTGCGCTCTTCCGCCAGACTGACGAGAAGAAAAACAAAGGATAAAGTGAAGAGTGCATATTGAACATGTTGGACTACCGCAGTTCAATGCAGAGCAACAGCGCTCTCATGTGGACAAAGTAGTACACTACAATATATCAACTTATCTCTGACAAGCTTTTAAGACACAAAAAATAAAATATCAGCCGATTTTACCATCGTTCATGTATCAATGGTGTTTTTTATATACTTTTTCATATACACAAGATCTTTGATACTCCAAAACGACAGAATGCTCCAGTTTTGAGGATCTTTGACAAGCATTTTTTGCAGTAAAATCTTAAGTAAGAACAGCATAGTGTTCCCAATGTATGACACTAAAATCCTAGACAATGATTGGTTGAAACATTCTCCTAATAGAAACTAAATAGGAGTTATACGAGTTCACTATCATATCTGCTCGACAAGATGCTGAACACTCCACAATAAAAGCTGGGAAAAGACCCAAAAGCAAAAACAGGCCCGAGTAGTCTGGTCCCTGTAGTAAAATTGGCAGCGTTGTTGTGAATTATCTCCAAACACAGACAACTTCCTAAACAGATTAAGTCGCCAAATGACTCAATTTACTTGGCTGAAAGATATCTTAGCATGGATTTCCTTTTGTAAATACATTTGTTAAGAACGGTATCCATGGGACTGGGGTACAAGAGCACAACATGTCATAAAAAGAGATGAATGTCGAGCAGGAGGAGGAGGAGAAGTGAGCTAGTATGATTTAAGGTGTCCTAAATGTGAGGAAGACATCAAAAATGTGTCTTTATTTTGGTGGGAAACTGATAAGGCAGCTCTGTGGATGACGCAGTTACTTTTATATATGATATTATATTATCTAATATTGACAGACAGTCATGCAAAACCTGCAGCCGACCACTAGAGGGCAGTATTATGCAGTGTTGCTGTAAAATGTGTTTTGTACTTTGCATATTTTGGTTATTTACCTCCATGAGATGGCCAAGATATGAGAGACAGCTGTCAATAAGATGTAACTTAGCAGAATAATAATCCCGTCGGATGGTGTACCTAATGTTGTGGCCTGTCGGTGTACGTTTCTATGAAATGCAAATCGACATAAACGGACATACATTTGCAATTTGCTAAACATACACACGCCCAGCATGGGACATCAGTCAAACGTTCATTGACGGCGTTCCGTGTAAGAAAACTTCACATTTGCCGGAGCATCCATCCCCATCGGTGATTTATGACGGTTTGCATTCTCATTTCATGCTAGTGTGCCTCACGCTGCGTCTCTCCGGACCAAACCGCCATCACCATCCTCCGCTCTAAACGCCTCCATCATGGCCACCACACGCCAGCCAGCCATGGCCGACTAGCATCACGCTGGCAACAACATGAAGACTCAAGTAGAACACATCAAGTAACATGCAGGTCAAAACTTGCAGGATTTTTGCCACAAATTCTTGAAACAACAGAAAACCAAACTCTGATGTCTATGTAACATTTTTAGTGTCAAACCAGGTTTCAATACACATCAGATCCAGATCGAGTGTAAACAGTTCCCCAATCCCATGCATTAGTGTCAGCCTCCCGTATGCAAGAAGATGCATAAACCTGCTAATCGTGCAATATTGATCCAATAACGCCAAGCGTCATGGTGGGACTAACAAAGAAGAAGCGTCCAAAGAGTCCATTCCACCTCAGACTTGAGATGTATTGTATGGTGGCCCAGTTGAAGAAAGGAAGTGGGGAGGTAACCTTTAAATGGAATAAAAATGCCGCTGACGGCGAGTGCCATGTGAGCCGCTATGTGGAAGATGTACGCCCAAAGACGGCAGCGAGCGAGCTTTGACCTTGTCACACAAAGAGAAAAGCGGCGACCGGGAGAAAGCAGCATGAAAGCAAAGAAAAAGGAAGGAAAAAAGCTCAGGTGCGAGAAAAGAGCGAGAAGCCATGAATTTTTACCGCCACATTTCTCTGATGGGGGCCATTTTTCAGCCAGAGTGCTGTCATAAACCTCCGCCTTCAACGCGGGGGCCGCGCTCTGAGGGTATCAATTTGGCCCTCGGCGCCACATTCGCCTCTGCCCGACCACGAGAAGCCAATTTGCAACTTAGTCCGTGCACGCTTGCAAGTGTCACCGGGATTCCGCAACAGCAATTTCAAACACGACAGCTTTTACATGCGGCGGATTTAAAAAAAAAAAAAAAAAAAAAAGTCCTGGCAGCTCAGATGGCTGCTGAGGTTGTGGCGGGCTTGTTGTGAATGACAAGGGCGCGATTGAAGGCGCTGAGGCCTGACGCTGTTGGACTTCAAATGAAACAGTCAATTAAAAGCTGCAGCACCTGCCATCACTTTGCCATCAAAGCCTGATGACGCTATCCTCAACTTCCACCACCACTGGCTCACTTTGGGGACAAACCTTCCGTTTCAGGCCTGAACTTTGGCAGCTTTGTGTTACAGCCGACGAGGCCTAGTATACAGTAATTACTCTTAAAGGTACAGGCACAGGTACAGGTAAATAAGTTAGCTTTATATCAGCAATTCGGAGCGTACCAATCCCATTTAGAATGGGGGAGATAAAGTTAGAGGGAAAGGAGGAGGTCAGTGGCTGCACATAAAGCGTACATGGACACTTGCAGACAGCTGGGGAAGAAAAAAAAAAAAAAAGACATCTCAGTTATCTTTGCTGCGTGAACGCTCTCACCTATGGGGGGGGGGGGGGGGGGGGGAGTCCTCCCGAGGGGTTGATTTGTGGTTTTTGGCAGCTCAGCCAGACGCCAGCAGCTGATGGAGTGAAAAAGCAGAAATATGAAAGTTGAAAAGGCCACAAGTTGACAAATGTATCCGCTCACGTCCACGCCGCATGACGCCCATGCACCGGCCCGGGCCCCAGAAACACCAAATATAAGAATTCCAGGACAAATTTAATGCTACACTTCATTAGCTACACCTGAACAAGCTAATGCAATCCAATATAAGACTTGTAGCACCGTTCCCACACCACAACAAGAGTAAACATTATTATCCTTGTAAAAAGCTGCTTTTTATCCATGGAGGTTTTGTATCGTATCTGAGTAGACTTTGCAAGTGTACCTAATGTTAAATGTGACGCTTTAATGCATTTCTAATCAACACAATTTGCCATAAAGTAGCAGAAAAGCTGCCAAAGTTGCTGGTCTAACAGCGGTAATGAATACAATTACGGGGCAGAGTGCTAGCGTGCATTTTTGCCTACGACTTGAATGCGTTTCACGAAAACAGATGTCACACACACACACACACTTGTACATCTAATGCCTCCTTAATATGTCTGCCTTTCACACTTGGACTTATAAAGACAGCCACGCCATAAATAATACATCATAAAAATCAATAGCTTTAATCCCGTATTTGTCCACACGGCTTTTTCCCAGCACGGATCATGCACAAAGGTGAATGACCACTGGGGGGGAAAATGTGGATTTTAAGCAATTATTGATTTCTTTTAGGAGAAGAAAGCATTTATTTGAGCCGTTTCCCTCAAAGAGAATCAATGCGGTCACATATTCCGCCATTACATGTAAAATATCACAGGATGGCATCAACCTGCGTGTTAAACCTGCGTATGACGTCGCCTACAGAAGCCATTGCTGCTGCTGCTACATCCTGTAGCAAGGCATGCGAAAACGCACAGTCAGCAACGTGTTCCTTGGCTTTGACAAGGAACACCGGAGGCGGGCTGCACGCGCCCGTCAAGTCAAGTGAATGCAGCATGACAATACTTCGCTGGTAGTCATTTAAATGCACGCCTGCTTTTTTATTTGGGACGGAAAAAAACAACAAACCACTCAGGTTGGCTCGCCCATGAAGCTTCTGGATCACAACACAAAAATACTAACACTAAATTAGCATTACAGTCCTGCCAGAACACACAAATACTACATACTAATGCAAAAACATGTTATGAACGAGACATGAGCTCCAGCCTTGTGAGAGCATACAAACACATACACGCTATAAAATGCTAGCATTAGGCCTGAAATACACAATACAGTAATCCAGTCCTTGTAAGATACACAAACATGCTGGAAAATGTCATTTTGCCTCAAATGTGCAAAAACCTGGCAAAAATATCTGCAAAAATGCTAAAAATGCTATAATGCCCTGCAAGAACACAAGCACATGCACACAATGCTGTATAATTAGCTACTATAATTTAGCCTAAAAAAAACATCTTTAGTGTGTACTTCAGCACTGCTAGAATACACAATCACTGTATACAACTATCCCTTTCACCTTAAATACACAATAGCATGACCAAAAAATATTCCATATTGAGTTACCATAGGAGAGGGTGTGGCCGTATTAAGCCCCGCCTTCCACCCGTCTCCCCTTTTAATGTTGGAGTCCTATTAGAAGACATTGTGTATCGCACATAAAGACTTTTATCTCCTAATTGCACTAATTAAGATGAGTGTCTGAGCCCCAGTGCCCCCCCCTCCTTAGTATGCACCCCACAGCGCCACCTTCATCCTTACCAGCTTGGAGGCGGCCCCATCGATCCCGTGGGTGGCAATTAGCATCGACATGGCTCCCGCCGCTATCTCCTCTCCTTTGGATCAACACGGGAATAATAAAAGGGGGGGAGAAAAAAGGAAAAAGTCCCCCGGACAAAGTGGCCCAGAGGCTTTACTGACAGTAGGTGGATTAGTGGACCCCCCACCTCCTCTTTCTAGTGGCCCGTCCACCGGGGTCCATCAATCACACGGCGACACGCACCGATGCACAAGGATCCATTCGGCCTGGATGTTTGGAAGAGTGTGCTACTCCACCTCACTCGCTCTGGATATCCTTATGCCCCCCCCACACACACACCGGCCCCCAACACACACTTTCCTCCCCCAACTCTGTCGGCCCTCCACTCTCTGCAGCTTAGCTGCTGAACGCTACTGAAAGCCCTCTTATGGTACTTTGTCACATGATAGGCTCCTGGAAGAGGGTTAGCCTTCATGGTGGACACCTCCCTCCTAACTCCTCCTAAGTCCTCCTCACTCCTCCTAACTCCTCCCAGCACACACTTTCTTGTTCTCTTAATAATCTGGCTTTTGTGTCAAATTACTGCTGATTTTTCCATATTTTGTATTTTGAGAACGTGCAGCTCCAGCAGATCCAGATTATTTAACGTGTAGTGAAGCCTTTTTTTTCCTGTTGAAGTGTTATCAGGGAATCTTATCTTTGGACAGACGTTTCATGGTAGGTTAGAAGTTCTTGTGTTGGGTCAAACGTCCCAACAACAAGCTAGCAGAGAGCTGAATGAGCACCCCCCCCCATCTCACCCCCCGTTTAATCACTCCTGTGACGGGGTGCAGTAAAGCGGCGCTGATATATACGTCCCACCAATTTGCCCTCGTAAATTGTACGCGGCATCGCCGACGAATCGCTCCCAGGAAGCGAACAGTGCCAGCGGGAATTTATGTAGCATTAAACCAAAAAAAAAAAAACAAAAAGGCAGCACAGGACGGCCACTTGTGCACGCTAAAAGACACTAAACAAGCTCGTAAAACCAGAGAGAAAAGTTTTCGTGGAGTTTAACGAGAGGGGAGAAGCTTAATGAGACGAGTTTGGGAAAAGAGAATCAATGCAAACTTTCAGATGGCCGGGATTTGCACCTTCATCCTTTTCATTCACCTGCTCAGCCCAAATATGGATATTAGAGGCGGAGCCACAAAAAAAAAGACAGGAACTTAACTCGGCCAATACTAACATGTAAGTCTATATTATGTCTTATTTGTCAACTCTACAGAGTAATAGGAGGGTAAAGGTGACTATAGGGGTGCTATTTCATGTCTACAGGGCTCTAATATAGATTTAGAAGGTAATATTTAGAAGGTTGTTAAACAGGTTTTCTACGCCCCAAGTATAAATATTCCATTTATGAAGGTTGATATACGAGGGGTTAAAAAAAATCGGAATCATATGCAAATGATATGCTAATAGCTTTTAAAAAGGTGAGACGGCACCTGAGCTTGTAATTGCTTGAATGGAACAAAAGCACATGCATGTATCCCGACTCCCGATAGGATGGTGCCTTAGATCCCGTACTTTGGACGACGCTTCCAAGGCGCCGCCGTTTATCACGCTAACAGGCCGCAGTAAACGGCGGTGAATATTTGATGGCACGTAACAATCACAGCAAATCCCAGCGAGCCGTGCCGATGACAAACGACGACGACGGGGCAGCACATCCTTTTCCATACCGCTTCCTCGTCTTTGAGTTAATCCGGCGCCGTACTCGGAATTGAATTTGTGTCCCGGCGACGCTTAATAAGTTGACATTCAGCGTGTGACTCGTGTGCTATTCAGATAAGCGATGGCGCCGCCGTGGAAACACTGGCGCTTCCACGCCAAACAGCCCCCATCGCTCATCATAAAAAGCCGCGTCTGGACGTCCCGCTGCTGTTCTATTTTACTGGGAGTGTTATTAATTGGGCCGAGACGCGGCTCCGTGTGGGCGAACTCCACAAAGCAAAATGATGGAAAAAAGTCTTTGGGGAGCGCCATTGGAGATGAAGGACGGAGCATGAATAAAAAGATGGAAGTTTGGACCGCAACTTTCTTCTCCCTCTTGGCTCCTTCATGGAGACTGGAAGCTGATATTCAAATATCACTCATCGCAAAGAATACGTTTAGCTTGAGCTTGGATGAAGGCCTGCCTGGCTTCTACGCTTTGGACGCAATGACGGTACTTTACTGGAAAGTGAAAGTGAAAAACAGAAACAAATACTTAGTACAATGTGCTCTTTCAGCTTCACAGTCTTCACTTCACAGCTGTGGCTGTAGGCAACTTCCTGGCACAGTTTACACTCCACAAGACATTTTTAGTATCCAGTAGCTTCATCTATCTCTGCATGGGCTTTAAAATGTTAGTTACACGACTCAGCTGTTGCTGTGGGGGGGGGGGGGGGGGGGGAAGCTGTAATTTTACAAAATAGTCCATATTCCAATATTCAGAGAAAGTTAAAATATTAAAGATTATTTAAGATATTAAAATATTAATATATTAATATTAATATCATAAATATTAATATTAAAATATTAAAGAAAGAATGTTTAAAATAAACAAAACAAGTTTGATTGGTAATGTATAAAAGGGAAATCATTTTACGGTCATAAAGATGACGTTTTCAGGAAGGAAGTCGAACTCAAGCTTTTTAGTATTTTGACAAACACCTCCTGTGTACGACAAAGCTGAGATGTCGTTTTTTCTTGAAATACACCTATAACTCTATAACTTTATAACTTTTTAGTAAGCATTCATTTATTCATTCAAGTACTGTGCAGCTTAATCCTCCCTATAGGCTGGAGCCTATCCCAGTTGACTTTCCACACATACGTAGACAACCAAGCATTCACACTCTGATCACTCTAAGCGACCCTTGCTGTCATCATCCACCATGTGCCTGCCCCCCCCCCCCCCAGGACAGTAAACGCTGCATCCATAATGCCATCCATGTCGGGGGGCCCGTGGGTGAAAGGATTAGGAGTATTGTGCGAGAAGATACTAAGGAGGCTGTGTGGGTGGGATTTCATTGTTACCCCACACAGAGCGCCTGATGTCCCCCACCTGTCCTCCAGACTTCCTCCCCAGAGATTAGAGGCGGGAGCGGCAACACAAGCCCGTCTTTACTACGTGCTGGACAAAGCGGCGGCGCGTCCCTTTTCCCTCCCTCTTTGTGAGCGCATGAGCAGCCGGCGTGGTGGATATCGAGGCAGACACCTCCTGCAAGATGAAAAGGAGCATTTCGGTGTGGCGGGGGCCCTGAAGGTAAACGTGGCGTGCCTTCCCAAGCAGCTCCTGGCTCGACGAAGGCCCGGCCTGGCGGAGCAGATATTTAGAAGGCATACGCTCCGTGTTTGTGAAGCCCTGACAAAGTCGTCCCAGTAGAGGCTGCTGTGCTTTCCCTGACATTTATTTGCAACCGCACGGCGGGAAGCTGCAGCAAACATTTCATTTGCATCCTCTCCGCCGCCCTTATCGTGCTCTATTTGAACAAACGATTATGCGTCAGATAAACTCGCAGGGTTCAAATGTCTCCAGGGCCTGGGGGGGTTGGGGGGGTTAGCGCACGGCGGCTGCAGGCGTCTTCAGTGTTTGGCTAATATGGCGCACGACGCAATAAACAAGGCAAATATTTGCTGGAGGAGGATTGTCATGTTATGCCGCATCTGGGCGTGATACTTCCATACATCTCATTGGCTCCTGCGCCTTGCTCTCCATCACCTCGTGGCGGCTCTTTCCCCAACGCGTACATGAAACCGCAGGCTTGCGACGCGGGTGCCGCTGTAGCAAACATAAACAAGTGTTGCCGTGTTCATCGCTATTCCAAATGCAAAATGTGAATGAGAAATGTTGGTCTCCACGGCATTACGCTGGTGTGGATTCCATCACCGTGTTGATGTATTCCCCGCGGAGAAAGGGTGCCTCTCTCTTTTTACTCGAGGATTCCAAGAGAGATTAAAACTATTTCAGCAGAAAAGCATCTTAAACGAGAGGAGGCGAGTGATGCTCGTCTCAATTAAAGAAAAGGTTAAGCGCTCGGGTGCTGACTTTTGAGGACTCTCTTGCAGACACTGATGCGGAAAAAGTCAACGCCTCCACAGTTCATTCACGTTTCATTTCCTGTAGGCCAGGGGCATCCAGAGTACGGCCCGGGGGCGATTTACAGCCCGCGGTTTGTTTGTTTGTTTTTTTTTTTTTTAATTGGCTCTCAGCACATTCTCAAAATATGAATAAACAAGAAAATGAAAAAGCAACAATGGAGGGGAAAAAAAAGGGCAGTGATTTGACAGCCTGTTAATTGTGGTTGGTGGTCTGGGGGCTGCACGAGTGACACAGCAGGCAGCTGCGGTTCATAGAGTAGAAACATGAACGCTTAAGGAGCCCCAAGGTGAAGGTTGGATGGTAAACATATACTGCTATATTAGCTATACAAGCCATACAGCCAAAGGATACCATCTCCATAGTACTGCCCCCCCCCCAACATCATAATTCTTTATCAGCCGTCCTTGTAATTATCAGCCAGCAAAATATCTTGTGTCCTCAAACGCAGAGAAGCCCGGCTCACGAGTACATTAGCTTTACATTAGCAGCCATCATTATAGAGGGGACATCATCATCATCATCATCATCATCATCATCTCCACAAGCAATTTGTGCCGGGACAACAGCAGCGCTGCAGTCCCACAGCGGAGCAATGAGCCACGGCAAACCTGATTAGGTCCTCGCCGTAATGGATGGCTCCTCCCGGACACACTTTGGAGATGAATAACTCGTCCCGAAAAAGATGGGGGGAGAGGCAGGGGGCGGGAGCACAGGGGCGGCCATCGGAGCGGGCTTCATCTCAGAAAGAAGAAGAGGAAGGTGACCCTTTGTTGGGTGGGAGTGTCTGATGTCGCTAAGAATCATCATAAATGCCATACCAACATTCATAAGCAGCCTTTATCTAGCTCTGTATGCGCTGTAAAGAGTGGCTGCATTCAGAGTGTTCGGAGTAGTCAGCATCGAGTGGCTTCCCAAGCTCCATCTACCTGACATTATTTTCTGGCGGATGCGAGGGGGGGGGGGTGAACTTTAAACCCACCGGGGGAGCCGACAGTCAGGTTGGCCTGCCTGATGTTTGATTAAGAGGCGCATTGACCTTTCCAAGGTGTGGGTGGTTGCGAGGGAGGGGGGGTGGGGGGGGAGGATGCACTCTCACCTGACAGCCTCCCCACTTAAAGCCTCTCAATATGTCCAAAATCTATCAATCTGTGCGGCTTTTCTCGCTCGTTTGCCGCCGGAAAAAATTGAAATGTCACGGCGGATGAGAAGATGTCATTGGAGGGAAAGTGTTGGAAAGTAAAAAGAGGGGGGTTTGATGGGGGGGGGGGTGATGTGAGATGAAAGGATCAGAGATGACGACGGGATGCGGAGCATCTGTCTGCAGGAACGCCAATGGCGGCACCGCTTCACTCTTATTGGGAATTACAGCACTGAGGTGAGGCTCAACGTTCCTGCAGAAGGAACTTGCGTGCCTTCACACACACGATGACAAGTTACTACGGCGACCCCTGGGGTCCGATACATCAAAGACTGTTATTCATGTTAACATGTTTTTTAAATGACAAAAAATATACAAGTGTAAAATTACTACATTCACCCACAAATTAGGTTTAAAAAGTGAAAATCATTTAAGGCGCTTGCCTCAAAACTGACACCTAGTGACCTATGAGGAGTACTACATTCAAATTTGAGTCGTCTAAATTCCCCGCATTTGTGTTTTAGTTCATTTAGCCGTTTCTATACCAACAAATGAGTTAGCACCCTAGCAACTTGTAGGCCGACATTATTGCTTATTGTCGCTTTCTGCATGAACATTGTGAATAACAATGTCAGCAATTGTTGGGGTCAAACGAGGACAATGTCCATACAAGCCGATTTGTCCTGACGTCGGACTTCCCAGCCTGCAGTAGCCTTGCTTCATTTACATAAGAGCCCAGAAGATGCTGTTGAAATAACAATAATTCTAGCGCTGCCACTTTAAATCATCTGTGCACCAGAATAAATAAAGCTCTCAGCCAGCCCAGTGAGCAGATTGGACCGCCGGTACCGTGGTTCTGCCATGGAAGTGTGCCAGTGAGCATCTGCCCGATCAGCGGGGACCGGCGAAGGGGCCCAAGGTTGCTGCTGTCATCCATTAATTCAGCTTCACTGAGGCGCCGGCGTGACGCGGTATGAGAGTATGAGACAGCAGCTACCGGATAGCAGGACTGCGCCACTTTTGGGGACAGAGGACAGAGAATGGACACTTGCCTTGAGCGTCAGGATGCATTACGTCTTTGAGCATTTTCCCTGACTGGTCAGCGTATATCATACCATGAACCTTGGTGGATGTCTGATGGTGTCATGATTCATGAAGCAAGGCTGCACAATCACATTTCAGGGTGGAGGAACCAGCCAGAACTTTAAAAGGCCAAGCAGCAAACTACGGAGAAGAATAAAGTATTCATTTTAGAAAAAAAAAAATGTATGAAGCTTTGTCTGTCTTGCTACTATAAACGGTTTTACTTACCTCTACATGCACACTTTTTTCTACCGGAAGCGATGGGCGTGAACTGTAAAACCACAACATCCAGCAGCTTTATCCGACTCTGCATGCACTGTAAAATGTCATTATGTACCTCTGCGTGCGCACATCTAACACCATTTTCTGCTGGATGCGATGGCCGTGAACTGTAAAACCACCAGCCCAGCTGGCTGTGGTCAAAATCCAGCAGCTTTATCTACCTCTACATGCGCTTTAAAAAGTTGCAACTCGGTTGTTGGTGTGAAAGTCATGTGTGCGTAGAACTTTGGGGACAAAAAACGGTCAATTTTGACATGATTAAATTGGTACTTTTTCATAACAACCCTTTTTCTGTACTTTTTAAAAAAGGACAAGAGTATATATAAGTATGTATTTTTTGGTTTTCAGCAGGGCCCCAGGACTCTGGTCTCGACTTTGGCTTGTTTAAAGGCGGTAAACGAGCTGGGCCTGAATAAATGGTGCTTTCTTTCTGCTGGTGGTAGTGACATCCATTAGGCCCCTGTGATAGCGGTGACTTCACGAAAGATTTCTACTTTATACCTGATCTCCCTTTGGTGCTAAAGGCTTTTTTTATTGTCTTTCAGGACCATTCCGTCTGGTAACGAGCCGCATTGCAGCCTGCGTGCCTGTTAAGTTTAAAAAAAGCATGTCTGCGCGTAGCAAAAATTGCGCCCTTTGAACCGTGCACCGTGAAAACGGCCACAAGGCTTCCACGGAACCGCCAATTAATTCAAATGAATGGCCCGCATCTATAGAATAATGAAAAATAGATCACCGAGCGAGGATGCACAAATTGTTCATTCAGCAGCGCACGGAACATTCTGAGCGCTTTGTGTTGGGGGAACGCCTGCAACAACAGGTGCTTCTTCATTCTGGTCCGCTCTAATGATCTCATTAGACGGCCACAGCAACAGAGGGGAAGGAAGTGCTTGTGGCGTTTTTAGAGCACCAGCGGGAGCGCCACGGATCCAGGACGGATGGACGCATGGACGGAGAGTCCAAACACACCAGCTGCTTACGTCCGAGATGGAAGCTAATTGAATTCTCACGCCGCTCCCGGGAGACCAGACGACAAGACATCAAGTACATCATTACCCAGAATGCTGGATGGCTTCCTGTGCATGTCCAGAGGCGGTACAAAGTCATTGACGACACAACAATGATGCTAACCTGGATGCTATGATGGACGAACACCAGAAGAGTCTCTTTCTATTCAAACAATATCAGTCTCCATGGTCACCAGATGACTGGTCTACAAACTACCAATGGTTTCTAATTAGCACTGGTCACATGGGCATTAACAGCTGTGGCTGTAGGCAACCCCCGATAGTACCCAGTATCTGTGGCCGTAGACATTTGAAGAACCATGACAGACATAATTAGTGCTTCCATTACCACCGCCAGGAAACCATTCCACCTTTGAAGTTAGCGCACCATTCAAGGAAAGGACGCCGGATTAGCAGTAAGGCAGCGGTGGTCTTCCACCCCTCTTATCTAATCTGCAGGAATAATCTCATCCTTGTGTCTGTGGAGTAGACGGTGGGCGGGCGCGGGGTTCAAACAAATTCAGACATAAAGAAACCCTCCCTGGTCCTGCTTCCCCTGATAGCATCTTGGCTGTCGTTACCTTGGCGGGCTTCTCACTATCAGACAGCGGCACAACACCTCGGGGGTGTTTTGGCTCTCATTTTCAAGTCCTGGCTCGCTAACAGAACACCCCCCCACCCCCACCCCCGACAGACGCAAACCGCATCTCAACACGTCGTCTGCAGGCCAGCCTCAACGCTCGATGCACATCCCTGCAATGTTGTTGTTCCAAGACTCCCCGCTGAGCCGCCACACTCTGTCTCTGTCCCACGAGGACGCATGCAAGGAGTGGGGGGGGGGGTGATGGTGGGTGGCTCACTGTGTAATAAATCTGTCACAATCAAACATCGGGCTGTGATGCGTCGCGGCTGCATCTTAAATCTCCAGAGGTCAGGCATCCTTCGCCGCCGAGGGAGGCTGTGAATCAAGGAAGTAATCTCCCGAGTGTGACGCGCGTGCAAATACATCAATAACGCGACGGAAAACAATCCATGACATGCAAAGTCCTACAAGAAGCCGCCCCCCCAGCAGTGTGCCTCCAGGCAACGCTTACTGGACTCAACTAACAGGCCGGACGTCACTCTCGGGGCCAACGTGGACCACCACATGTCAAGAGTCCATTTAGAAATTGAAGCCATTACGCCGCTGCAGGTGCATTTCCTCCCCAGGCTAAAATGCTTCTCAAGGCCCTTTTTGATTTTCCCTCTGAGGAAATGCACAACAATCCTGTTTTGTTTTTTAAAGCACAACAATGTGTCACTTCATGAGACGGATTAGGAAATGAAAAACACAACACTTGGCTGGAGTAGCTTTGCATTCATTGTCTTTGTTTATAGCAAAAGGCATTAAAACAATGGTGATAAACACCCCCCCACTTTACTTTGTACGAGTCAGGAGCCAAAAGGCAAAAAGAAATAAATCTAATTGAAGCGCTAACTCAACTCACTCCATTCACTTTCCACTGTTGGTGGTTCCTAATGGAGTGCTTATTACCGTGAAAACTGCATTGTTTACTTTCCCACACTAAACTACACTACTAAACTATTTGAAAAAAAACTCAAAATTTACATATTTTTTGCATATACATTTTTTCCAAATCTGAGCGCAAAGGCACCAATCTAAGCAAATTGATGCTCTAACTTGGCTAGAAGGGGGAACCTCACTCCATTCACCTTCAACAAGACGACGTTGCGGTTTTGTCACTCATTAAAATTATGACTTTCTTCTAAACAAAACTAAAAAAAAAAGTTTCTCCTGATATAAATTTTTCCTAAAGTTAAAGAAAAGGGACAAATCAATCAAATCTAAGTGATGCGCTAACTTTGCTACAAGGGGGAACCTCACTCCAATCACAATGTTGGTGGTGGAATATTATATGGAACAAACTGCCTTTTTCCCCACACAAACTACAATTAGAAATGAATAGTACATTTATATTACAGTTTTAAAATGCCATAATATTATGGAAAAATGTTTAAGGCACAGTTTAGACATTATAATACAATTTTCCTCTTAAAAAATAAAAATGGTTACTATTGTTATACATATTTTAAAAATGATACTGACAAACTTCATTTTATGACTCTCCCTTTCGCAGCAGCCCGTCTAGGCAGCAAACTTGTCGGGCCTGATTTAATGCCCTCTATGAGTGACAGACATTAATATTTTCAGACAAAAACTGGATAAATTAAAGAACACACACATCTAAACATCATACCCATCTTAGTCAGCTATAAAGACGTCAAATCTCACATCAGTCCAGCAAAAAAGTTGTCCTGATGGAGGAAAAGACCACCAGGCAAGAAATCCAATAAGAAACCATAATATACCCCAAATGAAAGATTCAAAGACGCTAGCCTTCATATATAGGAGAGATTTGCTAGGAATTGTCCACACGATCGTCCATGCAGCTGGAAGGCATCATAAAAAAGGTGCAGCACTAAATTATTCACCAGTAGCAAAAGGTTACTTTGGCGACCATAAAAGAGGACCAAACTTTCTTTAAGTGGGATTTACGATCCTACAGAAAAGGGAAAAAGGGCGTGAACGTCCAGCATTCCCAATCCCAGGATGCTCACAAAACACAACAGATGTCCAAAAGAAGCGCTACAAAGATTCCTCCACACAGACGCTCACACAAAAGCCCAAGCGTCCTTACCAGCACGTTGCCTTGCATCTTGGCCGTCTCGATCAGACTCCTCTCCTTCATGGTGGCACTTTAGCGGCGCCGCTCTGCTCTGCGTGGAGGCTTCGGTCGTGGAGGAGCAGCGGAACGACGATGCTGGCTCAAGCGTGCCTTTCCCTGACGCGCTGTTTGTACATGGGGAGGGCGGGGGGGAGGCGGTGGTTGCATGTGCAGCCGCGCGGCGCTCCCCCCGTGCATACAAAGCAGCGTGGTCACGGAGGAAGATGAAGTGTGATTTATAGAGACGGCGCACCGCTGGCTCGGCTTTTGGGCCAATAAAGACAGACTGACTGATCAGAAATCAAGACCAAGACTTTCACAGAATTCCAAACACTGACCTATCGTGTCCATGAAATATTCATCCCCGCAGGAACTGGGACTGCTGAGGGAGGAAGACAAAATGTCACAGAAAGACGGCATCACAGCATATCATAACAAATCAGACAAAAACAGGTAGCCCAAAGCAGCCCGCCGAGTGAGCCGCATAGCAATGACATCGCAGCGATCTGATTGGATGCTTCAGAAGTCCTGTGATCCTTTAAGGTCCATTAGATCCCAGCCAAAAATGAGAAGACCAAGGTCAAGGACAAGGACAATAGTAGTCTAGTTGCTCCACTGAATGCCTCTCAAACAGTGGACCATAAAAACACACAACCCCTGGCATGACCTGTGGCTGGAGGCAACCGCCTGATGTTTTTTTAATAATTAACGCCACAAGATGGCAGCTTTATCCACCTCTGCATGCGCTTTAAAAAGGTTGCTACTCAGCTGCTGGTATAAAACTTTACGCGTTACAATAAACTCACCAGCGCCATTAATGCCGTCATTACAACATTGGTTCTGTTGCTGCCGTGTTGTTGAAAACCCTTAACTGAACATGTGGTCCACCAGATGGCAGTAGCTTCATTGGGCATCCATCCGTGTTGCCCACGTCTTATTCCAACATTGGTTGTGTTGCTGCAGGGCTGTATAATACACTTGCTAATAAAAGTGGTCAAAGAGCACTACATTTCCACTTTCAAATGCACTCCAAATCATGATTCAAGTTTAATACTAACTTATAATACTAAACGTGGCTGCTTCCACTTAACGCGTTTTAGGTAAATAAAGGCTCCAACTATAATTGCATCCATGACAGTGGGTGGCGTGTTGTATTTGTACTTTTACTGCGTGGAAAGCTTCCCTGCTGTAGCGGATACTCAAAAGAGAAAGAAAGTATGCTAAAATCATCATAAACTTTAGCGAGCCGCCTCCTCCAGCCAACTTAATAGAGCCATCCGTCAACTTTAATGCTTGTTAGCATTACGCGGCCACCGGGTTTCATCACTTAACGGTCTGTTGATGCCACGCTTGGACTTGGAACGTAAATGTTGACCGGGCCGAGGCTGACGCGGCGTTGACTGCACCAAATTCCTCTCTGTTAGCGTGTCTTATTACATGCATCATCTTTTTTCATTAGCCGTCTCCCTGCGACCGAGCACGGTCGGTCAGATGTTTTCATTTCTCACGCGTGCATGGCGCCAATAATGGCAGGCTCCATCAAATTTATATTAGATTGCGTTAATTGGACACGTGTTCCAACTGCTGCCTGTGCTTGTAATGTCATTAATAATGACCGCCATGATTCCGCGTCCAGGAGTCGCCCTCGATGTCTTCTTGGAGTAAATTTGATCAAAGTCAACTTTACGTTGACTTTTTGGGATGTAGCGTAGGTTAAAGCCGCCAATCCCGTCCAAGTTCCTGACAAACGCCTGCTGTTCCAGCCAACTGTTCCATTCAAACTCACACGCGGACCACCACGGGGCGGAGAAAGTTGGGAAATAATTACAGTCGCCGCCTTGGAAATAACATCCCGAGATGTGATTTTGGCCTTCCAAGTGCATCCAGAGTTCATTCAGGTTTTAATGAACAAAAGCAGCAAATAAAGTGACATTTTATTATCTCCCCGGCTCGGCATGGGGTAGCCGTGCTGCTAATAGACCCCCCGCGTGGCGGCTGCACGATTAACGCGCGCCTTACGTGCACAAGCGGACGTTTTTTCCTGCTCCGGGATTCATTAGCGACGGTAACGATCTGTCCCTGTGACAGCTCGGGGCGGGCAAGGTCAGCCCAAAGCTCTTATCCAAATTAAGGAGACGTGCGCCTTGAAAAGTTGCTTTTCTATTGCATTAGAAAAGTACGAGACGCGATGCAAGCTAGCGTGTATTGAACTTAACATGATGTGAATTATTAACACTTGCTTTCATGTCTTAATTACACATTGTGTGCCTTTGCTCCTGTTCTTCCTCGGGCTGTCATTGAAGCAGCGTGACACGTGGCAGGATGTAGTGTCGCGTAATTAAGGGCATAATGAAAGCATCGATTTGTCCCTCTGAAGAAGAAGAAGAAAAAGAAGGAGGAGGTGGACTTGGTGGACTTTTGTATTGTGTCGGATGATTGCATCACCTCACGCTGCTCGCTCCGGTGGGAACTGGGACGCACTCCGGTTCTGAGACAGACCACATGCCAGGATGAACACAATGGAAAAGTTTGTATGTTCAAAGTTCAAAATAGTAGCAAACCTTAGCTTGTATGGTCGCCCCTTTGGACACGAGTATCTACAGCCATCCCTCCTTTAGCGCTGTAAATTGGTTCCTTCCGTGAAGTAGGGGTCCTTATTAGAAAAGGAAATAATGGAATATTTTCATAGTTGGACACTATTAGAGCACTCTGGATGTGAAATAGCACCCCTATAGTGACCTTTCCACCCTTTTTAGCCAATACAGTAGACATAATGAGGGTAAAATAAGCCACACATGCTAGCATTGGGAGTCTTTGTTTAATTTGCAAAATTACAAGGTCATGGTATTTTATTTGGTACAAACTTAACAGTGCTTATGACTGGTAAGGAGGACTTATGATTAGACTTGGCATTAAAAACTTGAGACTTGCAAAACAGACTCTCTCAGCACGCAAGAAAAACAAAGTTCTGGACCACACCCCACACCCGTCCAGCCTCTTTCAATACCGAGCAGATGCGACGGATCCCACTGGCTCCCACACGGGCAAATCACAGCCTCAAAGCGGCGCTCCGCGGTGTTGACGAGGGCTTTTAACAGCGCCCTTTGCATGTAAGGCACAGATAACAAGTTCAGCTGCTATCTGCCTGCTGTCAGCAGTCCAGCTGGAGTGGGAGGCGCTGGATGCCCCCGCCAGCTCGTTGTTTTGACACCGTTATTCACAGTAATTAATACCACTCCCTGGCTAAATGGGATTTCTTAGCGAGATGCGCCGTCTTCGCTTCTCGTCTCCGGCGCGGCACCATCACAGCTTTTAATGCAGCGTCTAAATTCAGACTTTGAGGGTTATTGATTTATGGAGCGGGGAGGGAGGGCAGCGGCGCCGTCGTCTCAAGACCACTAACAACGGGGCGAGGTGTTTAAATGGACACGTTTCAACTACAAACAAAACGGCAGCAGCTGGCCCTTTTATGCCATCTTTCTTTTATTCTCATAATGTGAATCAATAATGTGTGTGTGTGTGTGTGTGTGTTGTTTTAACACTGACCTTGGAGGTCGCTCCAACTTTTCCTCGGCTATGAAATACAACATTGTGCTAATATATTTCAACCCTCATTACAGTTGGAGTGCAATCTTTGACGGCGTGGGTATTTATTAGCTAATCTTTTGCAGCAACAGAACCAATGTTGTAATAGTAGTGATGAAAGAAGTGATGATACAACTCCACAATAGAAGAGAACAAGTCCGGTGCCGCTTTAATCTGTAAAAACTGCCACAAGGTGGCAAAAATACGTTCTAGAGGCATTTTCCTTTTTTGTTGGGAACCGATTTTTGCTCAAACTGATGAAAGATGAGTCTCATCATCATTCAAATGGTCAAAAATAGCTGAGGGGTACCGAGGAGGATGTCTTTAGAAAAATGTCTGAGACCGAATTAGTTAATAGCGCTGGTCGGTTGATGGTAAACCAACAGTACGGCAACATTTTAAGGCGCACGTAGAGCTAGATAACGGCTTTTTGATAACGGTTTTGTCACCTAATGAGAGATTAGCCTTGGTAGACGGCACACCCGGCGACTATAGGACACTCTACTTCATCAAATAGACGCATTTAGGTTACAGAAAAAAGCCTCGGTGAGTCGGGGATTTCAATCAAAAACAGCAAATGTCTCACAATTCACCCGGATTCTTGCATGATAGCATCATTTCCAAGTTAATGCAATTCCTTGTCACGCTGTCACACGTTCTCTACAAGCCCGCCGACATCATTCCTCATCAGAGGAATCAGCGACATCAAGACTCCCTCTTGCTGCCGTCCTCTCTGGAACGTTCGCCCGCTTTGAAATCGCTCACGTTCAGACGTGGCTGACGTTCCATTTCTAGGCCCGTGCAATGCGGATATCTTCTGCGCATGTGGGGAAGATTAACTATGTGGGAATATTCTTTGGAGTCTGATAGCGAAGTGGTGGGGGGGGGGGGGGTGAGTCATATCGCGTCGCCCAAGGTGGCTTTTGGGGGCGACAGCGTGGCCATCAATCAGCTTGTAAAGTCGCTGGCGACATGCAAATTAGCGGAGCGTCACATGAGCGGACGCTGCAGGAAAACGGCTGAATGTGGATTTCATGAAAAAGATGAATTTGTTGATATACACAGCGATGGTTTAACACAGTTACACTTACCCACATCACATTTACACTTGCATAACTCAACATGTCCGAAAAGGAGTAGGAAGAAGCAGAGCTTCCTACCTTCGAGATAGCGTCATCAAGTAGAACGCCACCGCTGGTCCAAGGCATGACTGGCGGTAATGACACATGACCATACATGATATTAACTTAACACACAAAAAAGGGTTCTCCAACCATTGCATGTGGAAGTGGTAAAGTTTTGGCTTTTTTAGTTTAGAAAAAACTATATTAGAGACCAACTGGTTAGCTTGCCAGCTCGCTAGCTAGCTAGCCATCTCGAGTCCCTGCAGCATAAGAGTTGAGCAAACATAGAAAAATAGGTGTAAAGGTGATTTATAGGGGTGCTATTTCATGTCTACATGGCTCTAATAAAAGTATAAGTACAAAAGTGTGAGATACGCATCATGAAGTCCTAGATAACGGTAGTGCTTTATTAAACGTATGCAACGCCAATCACACATTTCAATTTAAAAAACTTTTAAATAGTCAAACTAGTGTGTCTAGTTGTTGTCATGACATCCCATAATAATAATAATAAGGTGATTGGCAGCAAGGGAATCAATTAAGCAATCAATATCAATAACCACCACTAAATAGCAGAGATGACTCCTTCAGGGTCAATAAGGAGGTGTTCCTTTTCGGGTAAGATTACTTACAGAGTAAGTGTCAGAGTGCCTATGCACGGAATAAAATCCATTTTGGCTCGAGGGAGGGGCTTTGTCAGAGTTCAAAGGTCAGATTGGAGCTCAACAAGTCATATTTGTTTTGGAAACAACAGCTCTCGGGTCTTCGGGGTATTATGGATCTGCTGTACGTCAGAGCGAGGTCTCTATTGGTTTGCAGGCAGCCAAGTTCAACCCGAGTGAAGACCGATGGGAAGTCACGTGACCCAACGCAAGAGCCTCATTCTAAATTCAAGAAAGTATAATAGCAAAGGCTGTTATTTGCGGTGAAAAGCTAATCATGTTTTTTTTTTTCCCCCCCTGCCGCCGCCGCCGCCATCTCCGTCTTTGGATTTTCACACTCGATAAAAATGAATAATTCCGTGTGAGCAGTAAAAAGTTTATTTGCGAGTCTATACGTTTTACGGTGCTATAAATATTGCAGATGGAGCTGTTTTTCCTGCAGCCTGGGAACACAAAACAAAAAATATCTAATAATATGGCATGAATAAATACATCCAAGAGGAGGGATGACTATTTATGTTGGAGTATCTGACCACAGAACATCAGCACTTCTGGCTGGGCTTATAAATAAGGTATATAAATACATACGCCTGCCTATGGATGGAATGATATGGTTCCAAATATGCTTCATATGAGTATTAACATACTAACATCAGGTAGTTACATTCAAAAGAAGCATGCCTAATTCACTTGCATCATATCTTTGACAGGATGACACCTAAAAAATATCCAAAACAGCAAATGCTGTAACAGCAAACATCAATAATTTTGATTCAATTAATAGAGTATATATTAATACAATATAAGGACATATACAAGTAATGATAAGAGAATTCTGACATGTTTCCTATGCAGCTTCCAGCCACTAGGGGGCGCAACTACATGGTATCCAAGGATTGCTATGATGTGTTGTGATGTAATAACCAGCAGCTCTACTTTTGTCTTCCTCTCAAAGCAAAGCGACCACACTCTCTCCTGCCTCATCGTGTTGACGGGGGCCAAAACCAGAGTGTCTTATGAGCCAAGGATGGCCCCGAGCGCGGATATGGGCGGCCTGATGGAGATAAAATTTCACCTCAGACTGTGGGGAGGAAATCAATAATCATTTCCATAAACTCCTGTGAGGGTGCTGAAGTGATAACCGTGCATTATAATGTCCCGCAATGTAATGAGCGGGGAGGGGGGGTGTGGATCAATACTTGGCACATTTGTAGGCGGGGGGTAATTAAGAAGTCTGCCCTACCACCCAAATACCTTTGAGCGCCTTGAAATATCCATTTAGGACTGCAGCTCTTGGAATAATGCCTGGCTTATTTGCATTATTTTTATATTATC
The DNA here is from genome assembly GCF_037039965.1 of Doryrhamphus excisus. NCBI lineage: Eukaryota > Metazoa > Chordata > Actinopteri > Syngnathiformes > Syngnathidae > Doryrhamphus > Doryrhamphus excisus. Next base: position 21,561,359 of record NC_136363.1, read on the forward strand.
ATCATGATGTAAAAGCATCTACCCAGACAAAAAGGTGCAGATTTTTAATACAGGAAAAGGAAGGAAATGTTGCACGGTGAACCTTTGGGTCCCATTTGGATTTGCTTTGCAAACGCTGGAAGAAGTGTGAAGTTATTAGGACTTAGCAAGAACACCCAGGACTCGGGAGGTGTCATCAGGACTTGGGAGGTGTCGTCACCACAAGCAGACAATAAAAGGAACACAAAGAATGAAGAAGATGATTATAATTATGATGAATAGTACATGACTTCCAGAAAGACTACCTTACTTTACAACTATTTATAGTGAAACACTGACACCTAGTGGCCAAGTAATGTAAGCCCAGGAGAGCATGTGCTGCACACCATCAAAACAAATGAATGCTTTCATCATTTTTTCACCACAATAATCTATAAAATGAAGAACAACAAGACGGAGCGTATACAGTACAGTAACAACTATTAAAAGGCTGGTGGTGTTTAATAATACAAATTGGACTCGTCATCCAGCATATGAAACAAAGCCACAAAGGGAGAGAAAGCTGAATATGTCGGGAGGTTAAAAAGGGAAACTCGGTGCTTAGAAGTCTGCTCACATTGCAACTTGCACGTCCTGAAATGACTTCATTTTCCCACCCAGCCCCGAAATCTCTTGCATCAATCTACTAGAATATCACAAATGTATGCACACAATGCATGGGACGCACTAAGTCAAATAATCAATCAATTAGCCAGCAGGATGTCAATGATTGATCACTTTGGACACACTGTGTGCTTCCAACAGTTACAGCATATTTAGTATTGTTTGCCCAAGTTCATCATCAGTGACCTCACAAATGCACAAAAAGTCCTACATAAATAAATAAAATCCTGTAGATGTAATAGCAGGGGAGCAAATCCATATTTTATTTCTTTTTCCAACACTTTTCTCTTTATAGCGTACAGAAAAACAGACTTGTGCTGGTGTCGCGTTAGAGATAAGGCGCCCATCTCTGATAAGAAGGTCGCACATGACATCGCTGCGTTACAGATAAAGAAAATCATTTTGTTCTCCTTTAAAGGAACACCGGAACCATCTAATCTCCCCCCGTCTCCATTTAGACGCTCGGCACTGGGAGCCCGGCTGCATGGAGCGGCCCATCGCGGGGAGCCAATCACAAGTCGGCCATTAAAAGTCCAAAAGCGAGAAACAAACGTCCCCACGGACCTAGCGGGCTGTCAGCGCTGCCGTAAATAGAAAAACTCCACCGAGACACGACTCATCAAAGCGTCGTCAAGCTTTCAGCGGCTCCGAATCGGCACCACCGGCGGGCACGATTGAAAGGTTCTGCCTGGAGGCGGCTTGGGCCCGCTTGCATCTCATCTCCTGACGGCGCACGCAGGCCGGGATGAAAGTGGCCGCAATTAGAACACACACTTCACAGGTAGGAAGCAGACAGAGACACGCACGCATGGACGCTGGGCATCAAAACAGGAAATGCAATTAACCTCCCAGGAAGAGCATTAGCAGCTGTTTGGTTGCAGAAAAGGAGCAAACACAGACACATCAAGGCTGCAGATCCCCCTCTACATTCTCCTTCAATTTCAGATCAACATTAGCAATAAAAGTGACAGATGTAATTATTACGTTAGTTTCAGCTCGAGAACCCCACCCTTTTCTCTTCAATTGCCATTGTTTACTCGTGACATTCCACATTTAAGCCCTAAAGTACAGCAACCCAGAGTTGGGCTAGCAGGCGAGAGAAGGCGGTCACATGATCTCTCGCCTGTTATTCCACTAACCAACCAACCATCATCAACCTGCCAGGTGTCCAGGCTGGTGCTTCTGGAGCAACAATGAGGCGTTCAAGGACCGCTGAACATTATCAGTGAAGCACAATGACAAATGGACTTCCTAACAGGGTTCCATGCTTTACATTTGAACAGGATTATGGCGTACTTGGAATCATTACCCACTTACTGGACGCTGAAGATGTGTTTTTTCTACTTTTGGGGGTCTACCATAAACATTTATTGAGCTGTACTGTTCGGACTTAACCAAACGTCAACAAAATGGAGGGCAGTGAAGCATCCAGGTGCATTCAAGGGTCAAACCGTATGCCGAGTACAACAACTATCATACATGTTGGCAGGTGTGCACTTACACAATAAACTAATACAAGTCCTAGCTTTTATTACGAGGGCAGTCAGTTGGGAGCAACGCAGCTGACGTTCATTTGCGCTGATTGGAAGACGCCATTACTTTCTAAAAAGACCTTTTCTACTTTTCTTCATGTCTTCCACATGACTTTATTATATCATTTACGGACATGTTTGTATTTCGTGTCAATAAGAACACCGAGAAACACATTTACCGTAAGATTCCAGCATAAGGGCTTCAAAAGTAGGGACTGGTGCAAATCCTGGTACGGCACCACCAACCAGTAATGAGCTGCAACGTCAGCAAACTTAACACCACAAAGCAAAAACACTAAATAATAGTAATAATAATACAAAAAATAAATAAAACAGACAACCGAAAACCTAATCGTATCGACCAACATTGCCACGACCGTGGATATCCACTACCGTTTGTATCGACCTGCCCACGCCAATTAAAAAGCTCCCAGTGCAGGTGTGGCTTTTTTTCGCCCAGCGGCGAGCAAAGCTTAAAAAGTACCTCCAAGTGTATCCAAGTACCACATAACACAAGTACAACAATGAAACTATATAAAGTACACGTCGGTGCTTCAAATTCCCATCACTGCTCCTACCTTCCCTGCTTTGGAACACCTCCTGTAAACGTTGGTGGCCCCTGCTGTTTGGTTCATGGCGACAACTTCCGACCCCGGAACGCCTCGAAGTTGGCGGTGACAAGACAGCTGCTGATGGCTCGTCTTCCGCTGGATCCACAAGACGTCCTGTGCTGACAGAACAACTTCTGGTGAGAAGAAACGTCGCCGTTCGCCGAGCAAACCGACTCACCGCAGCGTGCCTCGGTGTGAGCGTGGAACCGTCTGGTGGTGCTGTGGGGGCGATCCCGATGTCGATAGTAGCGATACCGAGGCTAGGATATCAGCGTCACACTGGAAAAAAAGATTTTTGGCCCTGTAATTATTACCTCACATATTAATTTAAATATTCCAAGGATTTATTATTTAACTTCTTATACTCTAAAATCTCACTATTTATTTAATGCCTTACTTGATGATTGTGTGTAACTTTGTATCCTCACATTATTGATTTTACAACCTGATACCAGATAGTAAAATGTGCTTGGGTAATAGCAGTGAACCTGGCCACCTTGTGGCCATTCTGCGCATGCGTCGGAGGATCTTCGCACTCAGACTTCCCAAGGCCAAGTTTGAGGGCGCAAGGTTTTCACATGAGACGGTTGAAGACGACATGGACAGTCGTCTAACAAGGAAATTCATCGACGTGGAACCATATGGGCAGGTCATATGTTTATCTGACATTTTCTGGCACATTTCCTCATCTGTTTACGTCAGTGTTATAATATGAAATACTCGACGTTAGCATTAGCTTACCTTTAGCCTGCCAGCTAGCTTAGCCTGCCAGCTAGCCAGCTATCAACTGCGAGCTTTGTGGAGGTGTTTTCGGTTGCAGAACAGGAGATTTTTTTATGTTTATTAAATCTGTAATGATTCATTCCTTATATGTTATTCGATTATTTTGGCAGCAGCAGTGTCCTCTAAGCCATGGGAACAGCTTAAACTACACGCGGTTGAAGTATGCTATCGACCTGGTGGATGCTGTCGCGGAGCGGGAGTTTTTCTTTGTGATTCAATGGATTCAATGGTATTCAATGGAACTGAATTGCAAAATTTCAGCAATAAGAAGAGCTTGTCCAGACCCTGAAAATATATCAATAATGACTGAAACCTGACTGGAAGGATTAGAAATTTTGGAGCAAGGTTAGTTCACCGCATCTGTGGTCATTTTAATGTACAAAATATTGTACGTGTTCTACCAATGATCCAAGTATAACCAAATAAACGTTTGTTTTAATTTCACATATTTTAACACATGATATTTTCATTATTTGTCACTACAATGTTGTTTATTCCACTTGTCAACAGCGTCTAAGAAGCAGAGTCCTCTCTGTGTGTAAAGCAGCAGCTTGCACCAACTAAGACGCCTGACTGAGAAGGTAACATTGCAATAATACGTATATGGTTATTTGAATCTGTAAATGGCAGTTTAGCCTTTTAAGTTTTATTGATTTAAATGAGTTGGATAATGGAGTTAGGTTTCAAGACACGGATGAATAAATATTTGTATTAAAAACTAAGTTGATTTCGAGTGTTTTGTTTTAAAAAAAAAAGACAAATCTTGTCAAGCAGCTTTGTAGTTTAGACTAATGTGCACGCAATCTGAAACCATTGTGATGATTTTAGATTTTGTATTGTTGCCATAATTGAAATAATTTCTCTATCTAGCAAACCACAATAACAAACATGATGATGATTATCTTCATCATGTTTGCATTGGATCTGGTTGGACGGTGTGCCTAATGAAGCGGCCTCCGCGTGTCCAGCACATCCAAGGCCGTGTGTAGACCTTGAGTGTCAGGTATCAGAAGAGCAAGGATCATCCTATTGACAGCAGCTACATCAGGACAGCCATCAAGCGGCTTGTTTGCATTGTTCTGACAGGTGAGTGCCACGCGAGACTCACCTCCATGGCGCCAAGGTGAACTCCGGCAGCTCCGTGCCTCCCGTCAAGTCCTCTCTGTATGACATTGTCGTCGGGTATGCAGCAACCGTGAACCTTGATTGTTTTTTCCACACTCCATTAGGCACAAGTGCTGACTTGCAGTCGTTTGGCGGCGTGCTGTGTGGAGATCTTCATTAAAACCCGACTAACAGCACATCTTCCTGTGAGAGAGATCCAGTGTTTCATTGAAGGTGTGTTCACACTTGTCCTGTTTGGTTTTGCTAAAATGAATTGGTGTGCATTTGATCTGCTAGCACGCGCGGGGTAGTCACGTGTGAAGGTGATCATCCCATCCTGGTGTGTACGCTTGACTTGCGCTTCCATGTGACACCAACCGCCGTTAAAAGGGACCTATTGTGCTTTTTAACTTTTCTAACTCGATTATATCGTTTTCACTGTGATGTCACAGACCTCCTTTATGGGCGTGCCTGGTTACATACAGAGTACGGCAGCACAAATATGAACAAACACTAAGCTAATGAAATATACAATAGAGAAAATGGTAGGCTTCCACAAGAGTTGCAGGCCTTTGGGCGAATTAATTTTGTGCGGAAGAACAAGCTGGAATCCAACCTTTGGCCTCCTAAAAGTCCCACAAACACCCGCCAAAATCTTGTCGACGCTTGTTAAGACGAGGAAACAAGCCCGCAGTTTCCTCAATTCCCCTTAACTCTTGAGGAGTGAGTTTCTACCTCTCAGAAAAATTGGAAATGTCGAAAGGTAAAATCCAAGGAGGGGGCGTCTTCCCCCTGCAAAGCTTCCAAAGACATGACAGAGATTATCTTGATGGTTTTTTTTCCCCCTAACCTTTTGCGACGCAGCTGCACACGCTGGTGAATGTTAATTTGCTCCTTTCCCGCCTGGCTCTAAGCACATAATGGATTTATGCACAATAATGCTCAGTGCGGGATAATCTCATTGTGGAGGCCCGATAGCATCTTCATCTCATCAAAGACGCTTTTATTTATGTGCTTATCTATGCACCTTGTGTTGGCATCACACGAGCCACTGCTCAATTAGTGTTGAATAATGCTGGAGTTCAGGGCACAATCAAGTGGATTTTAATCAAATGTGGATTTGACACACGCATGCTAACCGTATGGTATACCAATCTATATATGGAGTAAAATGAATGGGACTTGAACAAGTGATCAATCCACTAGCAGACGTTGCGTATTCTTTTCTCAGTCTTAGTGAACAGCAACCCATCTATGTTCTATGTCGCTTATCCTCACAAGGGTCACAGGTATGCTGGAGCCTATCCCAGCTAATTTGAAGAAAACTGACACATGCATGATTCGAACCCAGGCCTTCATGCTCACCACTCGGCCACCGTGCGGCGTAAACAGCAATCCTTACACTCAAATAAGATCTGCTTCCTTTCCAGACATGTTAAAAGCGTGAACATGTGATTAATCAAGCAACAAAAACAATCAAACTCTCTTTGACTTTTTGTTGTGCCAATAGGCCTGGCAGTTATAGCGCCATCTGCAGCTTTGGAGCTGATCCCTTAAAGAACTCCTCCTTGCCTCTGAGCAAGGAGTCCATCAAAAATGGTAGCAAACATATGCTGTATATCTTGTTGAAAGCGTGTGTCTAGTGAATACATGCACCGATGTCAGCAGTCAACTACTGAGAATTTCCAGCCTCTGATTCTGACTTTCAAACAAGCCCAGATGAGTAAAAGGTCGCCTGATGGATTCAGGGATTAGTGTTGCTGTGGGCCAATCCACAGTCCACACGCGCCGCCTGTCTGCCAGCGCCCCTCGGAATGACATCAAACGGTGCTTTCTTGCGCCGGGAAGTAGCGTAGATGGCGCTGGGGGTTATGTTAAACTCTCTGAGCATCAAACACCCACACGGAGGATTAATCTGCCTTGTGTGAAACGTGTCATTGTTAACTGTATAATAGATAGACTCCCGAGAGTTGTAATATTGTCCTGCCAGGAAATCCTCATCTTAAACGGATCTGTTTCAGCAGCGGCAGGAAATGTGATCTGTGCCCAAATGAAATCCTCCTAAATGAATCTCGGGAAGGCACCCGGGCGGTGGGGCCGGAGGGGGAGGAGAGCGGAAACAGCGATACGGCAGCCAAGAGATCCACGTATGGAAATGAGACGCAGGATTTGATATCGGGCCATAAGGACCATGAGTTATTCTCTCAACAGGAGATTTCGCAAGAATAAAATTGGTTTCAGCACCTTGGACAGTTTTCAATACTCCTCTGCAACAGCAGGTGGCAGTAGTCTGGCTTCATCAGCACCATACAGTCCATATGTGCAAATGAGTTTATATCCAAGCACAGGTTTGTTCTCCCTTACCCCCTCCAATATGCCGAGTGTCATAATCAGCCTTTCTACGCGGTGACACAGTTTTTATCGGCACCATCAATCTGCGAGTGAGACGTGGTTATTACCGGGCATCAGTCATCCGACGACGTCGACGCGTAGCGCCTTCACGCTTGAGCCGCTAACATAGAGGAAGTGCTTCAGGATGGATGGCCTGCCATTGTAACACTGGCCAATTCATTGGGTACACCTAATTTGCTGAGACTTGAGAAGGGGTGGGATGAAATAAGATGTGCTTCTTCCTACTCCTTTTTGAACACGTTGAATGGTGTATGGGACGTACTTCAATGTGAAGAAGCAGCTTTAGATGAGAGTATATTTTGGTCCATCTGCAGCCCTTTGAGAGTTAAGGTTTTGCTGCACAATAAAAACATGATGGCTGCTGTTGTCATGGCAACAGCAATAACAAGATGGCAAGGAGGAGAGGTTTCACTAAGATCACATGAGTCCAAAAGTGCTTTTGACCCTGAAAAACACACTTCAGTTGCTGTAAAAGTTCTATTATTTCTTTTTTAGAAGCTGTAGAATCCTTGAAAAAATGAAATATAGGCTTGTCGGGTTGACATTTCCCAACAGGTCTGCATTCCAGATGGCCTTCTCTGTGATACTTAAAAAAAAAAGATTATTCCTGCAAACGAGCAACAGGAAAAAAACAGGGATGTCAATTTGACGGCCCACAAGAGGAAGCAGAGCCTTCCTGGTGTGATTGGTGCCTCTGCAGCCTGTCATGCTTCCATGCTTCCTGCAGCGCAACACAAAGTGCAGAGAGACATGTGTCCACAAAGACAAACATGTCACTCTCACACAACTAGTCTTCTTTCTGTGTGTGTGTGTGTGTGTGTATCATGCATAGACCGTAGGTGGCGGGAAAAAAAGCTTGTAGGTTTCCTCTCTGGTGGCAAACAATCTCATCAAACAGAATGCAATTAAAACACAAACAACAAGGAGGGCGATAAATGCGCAATGTACTCTCGCTTGGTGGTCTCCCCCGAGAAAGTGGTATTCTTAGTGGGTGCCACACTTGAATTTAAATGCGGTGCGTCAAGAAGATAATAATAAATAACTATTAGCTCTTTTTGTCCCTGAAGAAAGAGCCACATAAAGTAAAAACACATATATATAAATAAACAATTGATTTCAGAATAAATAATATAATGTTTTTAAAAATAGTATTTAATATTTTTAAATGTATTTTAATATTTTATTTACAATTTGTATTGTATTTTTTTATTTTAACAATAAAAATTAATTAAAAACAAATAATTGCACCATAAGGTGGCAATGTGCATACTGCTGTAGTTCTACATCGCCCCCTACTGGCCCGACATGCACACTACAAGGTCTGCATGTACATATAATAAATAGTGGGGAAAAAAATGTGATCACATCGACCGCTTTCATGCCTGAAGCACTTCAAAAAAGACAGCATCAGAGCGCCGCTGCGACCTTGTGGGCTCCAGAAACATTTCTTAGTTTGTCAACGCGAGTCAAACTTCTTCCCAGGGAGGCCACGATGTGACACGTTGGACGTGACGGAGAGCGATCCATTAAAAATATATATCTGACATTTGCTTTATGACTACACCTGGTCTTCCCAACACTTCTATCACAGCAGCCTTTGACTATGCTCCATCTCCAACGCCTATGCGCCATCTCCAACGCCTATGCTCCATCTCCAACGCTTTTGTACGCCGCTGATATCGCCTTGCGCTGCGTTTTAACAGCTCAGTGGTTCCCATGTAAGATAGCGATGAAGAATCGTGGCCCCCGGAGGTGTCATATTCCCCGTAACGGTGATGGATGGCGCTCGCTAGCAGGGGTTAAGTTAACAAGGCCCACATGGTGGTTACCACGGCGACCACGTTAGCAAAAACCATAATGACAGAGGTGAATATGCAAATGGAGAAAGACCAGAGGGCTCGTCAGTCTACCATTTCCCTTTAATTAAACACAGTGACTATATTTTCTTATGGGTTAAGTCTTGCCAAGCGGTGTCTTGCTCAAGGGCACGTTAGGAAATGAATTTGAGGGGGAGTTTTATGAAGCCAATTGGGGAACCGAACCGCTCCTCTACACGGATGCCGTGAGCAGCATGGCGGGATGGTGGAACTTTAAGTTTGTCTTTGGTAGGATTAGCTTTGGGCTTCACAAGACAGGAGGAGGAAAGATGGCGGCTCCACCAGTCCAGGGTACACCTTCAGCTGGGATAGGCTCCAGCATACATCCAGCGACCCTAGTGAGGATAAGCGGCATAGAAAATGGATGAATGAAAGATATGGAGGATGACAAAACCTTAAATTGCACCGCATGGAGTCAGCCATGAATGAAAAAAGGTCTCTACCCATTCTGTGTGGAAGTGGTAACTTTTTGGCTTGTTCTCCAGTACTGGAACCAGTTAATCGCGATAAATGAGAGACAACTATAAGAGTCTGATTCCCCCTTCTCGCCACATGCAGCCATTCATGCAGATTCCAAGCAAGCAAAATGACTCTATTGAGCCGTGCAATGGAGTCAAATCATATGTAAGGATTTATTCTGTGTGAAAATCCACCGTGTGTGTGTGTGTGTAGCCCACGTGGGGATTTCCAGTGACCCACTTGGCAGCTCATCTTCTTGCCATATAAGAAGCGTGCTCTGAAAATGGAAGGAGCATCACCAACGGGACGCAAAGAGTTGTCATTTCTGTACAGTGTACACTAGAAAATGCTCTGCTATTCATTCAGCAGGGGGCGCCATTTTTGATGGCCGCTCCCAAATGTAATTTCACTCCATTCCACTGCTTCAATAATCACTACCTGCATTCGCACAAACTCTTGTCCTACTTCCACTTTCTCCACAAAGCTATAGATGAAAAGAGCCGTTTGATAGCTCAAATAGCTCTTTTTTAAACCCACACCCCTCCTCCCCGCCGCTATTTCTCCTACCAAAAAGACTCTTTTGTGTCCTGCTGGAAAATAGGACCAGCACAAAAAACAGGAGGGGGGATATGGCAGGCGAAAGAACATTATCAAATAGAATATATTCATGGGAAAGGATGGCTTATACAAAAACATCTATCCATCACTGTGGGATTACGCCATCATCATCATCATCATCAACAAGCTGCTTCTAATTAGTCCTTGCGTCTAATTAGTCCTCTCTCCTTGCAAAATGAGTCCGCCTGGGCTTTGGTGTCGTCTTTCATCAATAATCACCAAGGAAACACATCTGGATGCCAATTACATAAAAGGCTGTGGCAGGGAACAATGCCGCCGTTAGCATCTGTGTTTACTTTGCACTCATTTATTTAGGAGCCACGCATCGTTAGTCAGCACGTTTACTGATTTATGTTTGCCCCGAGGCGTCGTCCAAAGGGGGCAAAGGCGAAATATTTATTTCCAGTCGGGAAATGTCGTACAGTAAAACTCGGCACAGGTTAGCATTAACCGAGGGTGTCCAAATTGTAGCCCGTGGCCATTAAAGAAATATTCAACATAACCTGCATTCAAAACAGTAAAAAGGAGGATTGGGATCTCATTGAAATGAGAAAAAAAAAATTATAAACAAAGCTAACTAGCCACACGAGCTAATTACTGTGGAGACAGATATGTTAACTTCACATGCTAACTAGCCATAAACTAGCCAAAAGATAACTACTGTTGACCAATATGCTAACTAGCTTCACAAGCTAGATAGGCAGATATGCTGACAAACTTCATAAGCTAACTAGTGTACATCAATAGATATACACTAATTAGCGACAAAACTACTCTTGATCAATATACTAACCAGCTTCACAAGCTCAATAGAGATCATAAGCTAACTACTATAGATCAATAGATGTACGCTAACTAGCCACAAGAGCTAACTACTCTTGATCAATGAGCTAACTATAGCTTTGCAAGCTTGATAGAGATATGCTGACAAGCTGCATGAGCTAACTAGTATAGCTCAATAGATGTACGCTAACTAACCACAAGAGCTAACTACTCTTGATCAATTCGCTAACTATAGCTTTGCAAGCTAGATAGAGATATGCTGACAACCTTCATAAGCTAACTAGTATAAATCAATAGATGTATGCTAACTAGCCACAAAAGGTGGCCACAATGCGAGATTGACAGCTAACTAGCTAGCAGTGTAAAAGTAAAAGTTGTCCAAAAAGATGAAAGATGAAGATTGAGGGACTCTGACTGGCATCCCATGGATTATCTGTGAAGGTAAAATCTTTGATACAGATACAGTGTACCTAATATAATGGACAAAGGTTTCATGTGAATAATTAACGTCATGGGTGAGGGGGTATTAAACAGCGTCTCCAGAGATGAGACGTGGAAACGTGCCGGCTAATATTTATTAGCAGCTTGGTGCTCCTTGTCACGCTGCGGGCCTCGCCGCTTACCTTCCACATTATTCCCATCACGTCCTCAACTTCCGTTGCCCGTGATTGACGTTCCTCGCTGCCTGCTGCTGCCTCCTCCTCGCCCCCATCACGGACCTGCGGGGAAATGACATGAGCATTTTTTTGAAGTTGTACTACAGCAAAGTAACACCATATTATAGTTTTTTTGTTGCTAGGCAGAAATCATGGGGATTAATCATCAGGCTAACAAAAAATCGAAGTCATTGAGTTTTGTATTAAATATATAAAAACCAAAAGTGAGGTTGCTCCCATTGAAGTGCAAATATCCCAACATCCGGCAAGTCATAAAGGCTGAAGCGGAGATATTTTTATATCATATTTTGATCCAACTTTTATTCACTTTGCTCTTTGCTGCTGCAGCAGCAGCGCTGAGTAATTGTTGCTCCTTCTGAAGCCGTTTTGAAGCTATAATAAGAGCAGCCTCGGCTGTCTGGAAGATACGCAGGCTTGCCAGCAAACATGGCCGATGCAGGCGATGTTCCGAGAGACTCATTAGCGGAATTGGAAGAAACGGTGTTCCATTTGCCATTAATGCCAATTCGGGTGTGAAATAATATGCTGCAGAACACGTCTGCAAGCCACCAGCCCCGCCGCCACAAAAGACAGACTTCCAGGTAGTGCGGTACAAAAAAAACAGCCAGGAACCCGAACCCGCCGAGAGGATGATTGACAGGTTGAGCCACCGTCGAAGCTCAGACGGAGGAGCTTTCACAGGTTCTTTTTGGAGCTTTTTCCGTGCAGTCAAATAGAAGAACACAAAAGCAATAATAGACCCACTTGGAGAAGTGGCCCGCCATCCATTAGCCATCAAACCAAGGGCACGTTTCATCGGATAATCATGGATTTTAGATCGGATTCCGGCTGCATAGGGAAGTGGCCGCCTTTTTTTTTTTACTGCTGCTGCTGCTATTATTTTTGACTGTTAGTACATCAATCCCTCATTTATTTCGGTTAATGGCTTCCAGGTTCAACCGTGATAAGTGAATTTCTACAAAATAGAATTCTTTATTTATAATTACAATGTTTAGGACCTTCTAAATATGCTTTTTAATGTTATTATAGCCCTCTAGACATGAAACAACACCCCTATAGTCACTTTTGCACTCCTAAAAAAATGCACATGTTAGCATTGACAGCATACAAGTGACATTACGGACACTTAGTGACTGGTAGAATACTACATACTACATATAAGCAACATCTTTGAATGCATCTTCTGAAAGCCTTATATTTGGGTTTTCAGTCATGTCGCCATTTTTAGGCTTGAAAGTGCTTTTGGTCACAAATGTATAAAATATGATTAAACATGCATATAACTTATTATTTAAGCTAAGCTAGCAATGCTTAAGTTAAGCCAAGATCACAAAGAAACCAAATAAACTGATTCAACATGCATATAACTTATTATTTAAGCTAAGCTAGCAATGATTAAGCTAAGCTAGCAAAGAAACCAAACCAAACTGAGCGCAGTGTCTCTTGTGGCAACGTTTACAGCGTTTATTCCTTTTCTTGTCATGAAAAAGTCTTCACTCTGAAACAGCACACACATATAACGTGATTTTAAACTTCACAAAAGCGATACCATCTCATGCGTAGGCGGAGAAAATTCTCATTTTATCTCTCCCTTGAGTAATTTCACAGCTCCTTCAGTCAAATTACCAAATCTGCAAGATACAAGCTGTGAATCATCACTAAAAAAATACAATCTAATCTCCCACGGTGCTTGAATGCCACGTATGGAATGCTGCTATTGTTGTTTCCTGTGCGGATGCCACGAAAGACTAAATAACTTGTCTTATTTTATTTAATACTATTTAAAATAGTATTTTGGTCAATAATAATGTGTATTCATAACAAATTAGCATCATATTTGTGTTTGTTGTCTGGATGTTAACTAGCAGGCTACTTCCTTGTTTGGATGCTGAATGGACTGGTCACATTCTGGAGTATTGTGGAAAACTAGAAACTGAGGATGATATTGGCCATCCCAACTAGAAACCAAAACAATCCCTCCCATGCTAACCCACACCTAGCAGTATGTGTGCGCTAATCAATACTTTGATTGTCATACTCACAAAGTAATTAAGTGAACTGGGGCGGGGGGTCGGGGGGTGATAGACCGCCGGTGAACCGGCACAATGGCACTTTATCATCAAAAGCGCCGCACGGTACAATCCATACCTGCACTCCAGGGTGCTTCAACGGGCCTGAAGTGGCGATGAAGCAGCTATTGAACATTTTTATGTCCTTTGCAGATTAGACTCGTCTGGCCCGGGGACTCTGATGAGTTCAAACACAAACGGCCAACCGAGTTGAGGACAGGAAGCAGGATGTCAAATACGCTCAGGTTGGTGGTCAAATGCTGCAAAACAAAGAAGATGGTTCCAAAGTGTTGTAATATTGAAATATGTACAGCAAGCGCAGATGGAGACAGATCAGGAGCGCATGTTGAAATATGTATGTTTGACCCTTGGAGAGGACATGAATAATAGATGGAACTCTATAGATTTGTCTCTTGTTGTCTTACATTCAACTTCCTGCCGAGTTCCATATGGCGACCATGAACGCGTCGTCAGACAGACAAACAGCAATGTTTAGCTACAACGGCGAATGCAAATAAATACAATTGGTTGCTTCAAATTAATGAATTGCGAAATAAGCGAAATTATTAAATTATGAAACAAAATTAATTAATCAGAATTAATCATTTATTTGTCTATTTTTACATGCAATTAATTAGCGTATGTATGGATGGATGTTCTGTATGAGAGATGCTTAGGGGTTAAAAAGCATTTTAATGGTTGACTGCGGTCACGTACCCGCCATCAATCTTCCACTTGACAGCGCCCCCCCCCCCCACCACCCCCCTTCATTTGCATGTCATTACACACAAGTGCAAATTAGAGAGGTTACATTTTCCAGTGCACTGGAAGGCAACTTTGAATTGATGAAACTGTTGGCTTTTGTTTTGTCGGCCGAGTTGGGCCACGTGGAAGAAACCTTCCGAAAATGTCTCAGTGAAGATGCGGGACCTGTTCTTGCCAAATGAGAGTTCAATGCTGACGTGGTCGAGGTTGTTTGGACACTAAAAGGCTGGAAAGGAACCTCGCTCTTGAACACGAGCGGACAGTAATGGATGGGCTCGCCACGCTAACACGGCACTCGTTCTGTCCGGTTGGTTCCGGCCTTGGACTTAAGGACGTGTCCACTCCCAGTGTTGCTTTAATGAGGCCCCCAAGGGCTCGCAGCTCTGGGCCACTGGACCCCCTTTTAGCTGCCAGTAATGCAGACGTGCTTTGCTGTTGTGTTGTACCTGAAGCTACAGATAAGCTACGAGTCTTTGCAGTTCGGACGCTGACATTCGGTTAGTGGATGTTAAGGGGGGGGGGGCTTCCTCGATCTCTCATTTTATCTATTTTATTTGACTATATGTATTCTAAAATGCCAACATAGGAGCCAAAAAAACCTGCTTTTAGGGCCAATATAGTTGATAGAGCTCCCCTTACAGGGCTTGTATGGAACATGGACAGATTTTTTTTTCCTGACTCTTATGGAAAACTATGGAAGCCCATTTCCGCCACTGAAAAAAAAATATCCCAATGGTAAGTCGAAATAACGAGATAAAAAGTCGAAATTCTGTGATAGAAATTCAAAATTATGAGATAAAAAGTCGAAATAACGAGATACAGTACAGTACATTGATTTGAGTGTTTGTAAAGAAGTGAACAAACATCATTCTTAACTGAATAGTTTATTTGGATATTTGACAAAACGTTACAAAAGTTACAGAAGATACACCCTGTACTGAGCCCGTCATGTATTGTCTCTTTACAACCAGGTGGGGTCGCTGTTCTGCCAGTAGAAGCTTATTTCCAACAATGCTGTAGGTTTATATAAAAACAACAAAATACACCCTTCGCTACAATCCATGGTACGACTAGTAGTAGTACTGCCCATCATGTGCAAAGCAGAACATATTCCAGCATACTCAGCGATAGTATTTTCTATAGTATAGTCCGTCCCCAATGTTGTGTGAAACGGACTTCGGTAGGAAACCCATTTCCGTCGCTGGGAAAAAAGTTATCCCAATGGTAAGTCATAATTATGAGATGAAAAGTCACAAACTACGTATGTATGTACTGCGCCTTCTTCACTCAACTCGATTCAATTCAGTAGGATACCCACCTTGCTTACGATTGTGTCTCCATTTTATCTCACAATTTTTAACACATAATTGTGACTTACCATTAGGATTAAGTTTTTTTTTCAGCCTTCTTTAGACTCCACTCAGTGGCATCCCTGCAAGCGTAGTGTCTCATTAGGTGTACCTAATCTTCTGACCCTGAGGTGAAACGAATCAGGCATGCCAACACATCTGTGAAGTCCTCGCTTACAGTTTTTCCCCGGCTAAACTTAAGCCCGTTACGCGTTATCGCTTCACTTCAGCATCACCTGGAGTCATTTTCAACCGCAGCCTTTTCAAGCATCAGAGGTTTAAGCATCCCTGAGCGCGACCCTTGCGCGACCTTGCGCAGACTCAAGCATCAAGAATCTCTTTCATCCCGAACGTCAATAAGGCGAGAGAAAGCAACAGATTTACGGTCAAGTCTGCATGTGGACTATTTATACGCCTGGAGTGTTGTTTTTCCAGCAGGTTCTGATCCACTTGGGTCCTATTTGACAAGACCGGCCCGTCTTGTGTTTGCTTGTGTTTACAGAGCCAGAAGGCTCCTCGCATTGCCAAGCCTCGTGTCAGTGATGCCTTTTTCATTTGTGCTTGTCCAAGGTTGGCCCACGTTTCCCTGGAACACTAAAGGGGGTGTGGGAGGTTCCCCTCTGCTTTCTCCAGACCAGAAATGGGCTGATCAAGCGTGAAAAAAGTGGCATTTTCTGCCATATCTGAGCCCTTCCAGATCCTGTAATGCGGGAAATTTCTCCCGGGCTGGAAAAGGGCTGCACGCAAAAAAATCATCAGATAATCTGCACTTCGGAATGTGTTTCTCCTTTTTTGCCATGAGGATGTGGGAAATTACCCCCAACTCCCAAATCACCGCCGAGGAAAAGTGGGATTTTCTGCCATTTATGGGTCCTGCTGGGACCCCCCAAGGAGGCTGTGGGAGGTTTCCCTCACTTTGCAGACCAGAAAATAGCAATGGAAGCAAGACGGAAAGAAAACTAAATGATTCCACTGCACTTTTCTGGTGGGGGGGTCCCAGCAGGACCCCAAAATGGCAGAAAATGCCACTGTTCCAAGGCGGGATTTTTGACAGAAGTTAGCTGGAAGATAAATGTGAAAAGACCGATGTGCCTCCATGTTGGACGGACGCACTGCGGCATAACATCATCGTTTATCCTTGACCGTCACACACGCCCATCTCATTGTGGTCTCTCCCTTTACCTGAGGGTGCTCAGCATTTTAAAGCGCACGCAGAGGTAGATGGAGCTGGATGCTGACGACCGCCATCTTGTGTGGCCGTTGAGAAACAAAACAAAACAAAAAATGACCCATGATACTACCAGTGCAGCGGATGCCATCTTGTGAAGTTCATTTAAAAAAAGAGGTTGCCTACAGCCACAGCTTTGAATGTTTTTTGGTTTTGCTTTTGTAGGCCATGCATCCTGCGACTGTGAGAGACTCTGCGGTTCATAAAAAGGGGCTTTGATTGGAGCGTTTCTGGTAGTTGTTTTTCGACCCCATACCACTCCTAATCATTTGTTTTGGGTTTATGTGCGCTTTAAAATGTAATGGGAGCTTGTTATGCTGGTCTTCCTGCTGATTCAGTGAATCCCTTCAATCAATCAAGCGTCTCATTGAGCACTTTGCATCATTGATCCGATCGCCCCCGGAGGAGGCTTCAATTTGTTTTATTCCTGCTGATGCCGAGACAGCAGCATCCCATAATAAGACTCTTGTTGACACACGGAAGCCCGCTGTGAACAACAGGAGCCTCCAGAGGTCCGCTAAGGAGCCAAAGAAGGCGAGAAGGAGCGATGGACCTTTTTGAGAGGCCGTGACTCGCAAGTCGAGTTTGCCACATGATTTATGAGTGTTATTATTGTCGCCATGACGACCACCGCTTCCTCGATTAAACCTCTTTTTGATCCTCCAGGCAGCCTGAAGAGAAGCATATGCGAGCTGTTCCCTTTCTCCAACAGAATGAAAGGTGTTGTGGTGACAGCAGCGACCTCCCCCAAGGCCATAAAGGACCTTTCTCCTGACCCGGATTAAGTGCTGATGGCCCACCATAGGGACGTAATTATCCCTCAATCCTTTATTGAACATTAGCAGGGAATTATGGATGGAAAATGTTCTCCGATAAATCAAATCTAAATGAGCAGTTTTTTAAAGCTTGGCTGTAAGCTTCCAATTTCAATGAAATAAATAAATGCTAGCGAGTGATTAGCTTGTGATGGAATAATGACTTCATTCCAAAGCAGAGAATTATTCAAGTGAAGCCGAGCTGGTGAATGGGATTTGCTGAAGACTTATCCTGCCATCTAGTGGCGGATGTCGGAACTGCACAGTGAAGAGAAAAAAAAAAAAGGTCTGTTCTAGTGTAAGATGGGGGGTCACGTGTCCAAATACTGACATCCAAAAGGTGGGTGTGGCCCTAAAATGACACGGTGTGTCTGTGCAGCTCGTTGAGGATGACGTCACTGCTGGAGCCATCGGACAAACCGCTGTCCACAAACACGGAGCCTGTGAAGATGACCAGATGACCAGAGGAGTTGGGATGCTAAACGTCGCCCGAATACGCCCCAAGTCTGCTGTACTTACTGCTGCTGTTGGTGCTGTTGCTGGTGACAGAGGAGCTTCGTGAAGACAGCTGGCGAGGAGCCGAGGCCGATGAGGTGGTCGCCGAAAAGTTCCTGTTGTCCCGCGTGGCCGTGCGACTCCAATCTGCAACGCCTTGCATTCATTTGTTGTGCTCTTTACTCGCAGTTCAATTCGGCTTCGTGAGGCACATTACCTGAGTTTTCAGCCAATCGCAGGCGACCGCAGCACAGGTAGGTTGTCCACTGCCGACGTACGTTCTCCTTGCAGGCGCAGTGGAAGACAAAGATGAAGAAGCCTACAGGATTAAAAGTAGCTTCATGCACAGGAAGTGGACACAAGGAGGTGTGCTGTGGGTGAAATGTGACCTTGCAGGGAGTTGAAGATGGCGAAGAGGTAGACGAAGGGCAGGTAGAGCGGCCCCCAGGCGAACAGAGCAAAGCCCCAAGCCAGGCCCAGCAGCACCACCAGGCCGGCAATGCTGCGGAGGTCGGTGGCCAAGCCCCGGTGAGGGGACTGGTTGTGAGGGTTCTGTCTCTTGATGCGGGACAGCTGGACCATGACCACCACGAAGACCAGCAGGCACGACGCAAAGATGAGCAGGAAGTAGGCCACCACGCCCACATAGAAGGCCGTGTCGTTACGCAGCCAGCAGCTAAAAATATAAATATAAAAAATATAATATATAAAAATATTTTATATATATACGTATATAAATAATTTTAATATTATATAAAAATATATGACATAATTTAATATATATAAAATATGGAAATATAAATATTTTAAATATATAAAAAATACAATATATAAATATGAAGAGATATATGAAATATTAAGAGGTGTACATAAAATATTACTCACAAGTCATCAGAGGTGCCATCTGTGTACCTTCCATATTTAACCAGACCATAATTGTCTCTGTCCACAGAGATGACCACAACCACCACCACAAGAGGAACACCTGCACACACGAAGATGTTACCATTCTGAGTTCCAAACAACAAGACACACGAAACAGGACACACACCCCAGCCAACGAGCGAGAACTTGAGCATGTATCTGCTGAGGTACGGCGTGAACACCCGCACGATGCTCAGGTACATGTGCAGGGCCTCCAGCCCGGCCCAGGTGAAGGAGGTCAGCAGGAAGTAGTGCAGGAAGAAGGCGGTGCTGATGCAAAGGCCGGGGGCCGGGTAGAGCGCCAGCCAGCCGTCCAGCAGGTAGACCAGGTTGAGGAACAAGAGGGAGAAGCAGAGCTGGACCAAGATCTTGGCTGGAATGTCCCTCAACAGCTTCCTGCACGGGAACAACAGCGTTTAAAGGACAGGAGAATAAATAATAAGAACTTAAGTGATTTATTTAAGTGTCTTACACAAACGAAAGGTAAGTCAATAAGGTGGCGGCAAGAAAAATAGCCGAAATGCCGCAGCCGATATAGGTGATGAAGGTGAGAATCTGTGCCTGCTGGGGGTCTTGTATCCCCTCTCTGGAGAGGTCCTGTATTAGGACAGAACAGGGGTGCTACACCACGGTACCATGATGATGTCTCACTGATTCAATAAGACTGACCAGCAGAATGGCGAAGGAGGTGAGGTGGTCGCAGGTGCAGGTCGTCCCCCATGGAGTGGAGTTCACCACAAAGCAGCCGTCCGAACTCCAACCTCCTGCACCATCTAAGAAATATAAAAGTGATTAATATTAATAGCGGAAATGGACAATATATATTCTTACCATTCATAGCGAAGTCCCAAAATGCACAAACAGCCTCAAAGTTAGCCTGAGAAAAGAAAAGAGGAAAAGAGTTGAAGTTTTGCTTCTCTAAGACGGTCACGCTGGTGCATGCTTACATGTAGAGGATGTAGGTTCCGAATGGTAAAGCTAATGTTCTCAGCCAGGTTGCTTATGGACAGGTTGGTGACACTGGACGCCAGAACTGAACTGACCACAGTCCGGTTGCTCAGTGTGCCATCCTGGAAGAAATCAGGTCTGTCAGTCAGGACCCATGTTTGGAGACTATGGAGGCCATGATGGAGGGAGCACCTGGAACAGGATGGGCTTGGTGTAGAAGGTGAACTGGACCCTTTTGACCTGCCTCTGCTCTTCAGGACTCAAGCCCTCAGCGATGGAGGAAGGCAGGTACACAGACCCCATGGTGGAGTCCTTCTTCCTGGATTCGAACCCGCTGAGACCGCTTAGCTGTAAAGACCCACCTAATGAGCACGCAGGAAGTTGTGTCTGTTGTATCTTCACTACCTGAACATCGTCAGTGTTGTAGATGTTGATGGACATCTCTGGGAAGTTTCTTCCATCCACTTTTTGCACCGCCAGAACCAGAGAACCGGAAGAGAGGACCACAGAGATGCCTCTGACAACCAGCTTGAGACCCAAGTCCTCCACCAGCCGAATGATCCTGGAAAGAAGATGTGGAGGAATCGAACGGAAGTGACGTTTGTTCCTTCAAAGTAACATTTTTATAGAATGAACTGTACCTGTTGGCGGACGATGACAAGGCGCGTGGGTCACTTTCCATCAGGGAGCTCACGATGCTGATGGCTTTCCTGCCCACCGCTTGGGAGATGGTGGCAGCATCCAGAAGTTTCTCCAGCTGCTCTACCACATCTGCCACCTGCCGCGGTGGCAAATGGGTAGTGATATTAATCCGTCACGTAGGGGCCAGCAGACTATGGAATTGTTGGTTACCTGGGTGGAGTTGAGCTTCGATGCGTCTTGTGTTCTTTCCAGAAGTTTGTCCGCTTGCTCCTCCAGGTTCTTCTTGGTTCCAGAAGACAACGTGGACGTCACTGCAGTGCCAAATTGACAGTTGTTAAACCTTACCACAAAGCCACCAAACAAGTCATACAGAATATCTTCATACCAGGTGTTCTCAGGGTTGCGGCATTATTTTGGGTAGGAAACGTCTCAGTGGTCATCATCAGGGTACGTTCACGAGGCGTTAATTTGGAGTAATTGGTTGAATTGCTATCAAATATGGAGGACGTGCTGTCGTTGTTGGCTGTCATGTTGGAGTTGATGGTGGTGCGGTCGGTCAGCGGCGTGGATGTGGGGAGAGCAGTTGAAGGGGCGGCTTTGTTGCCAGATGTTGTCGCCGGTGTTCGGGTGGTATCAGGAAGGGTTGAGTTCTGCTGCGGTTCCTGAGACGCTGTATGGCTGGTAGTAGAAGTGGAGGTTGTTACATTGAGTAAGTGTGTTGGCACATTAGGGGTGCTGTTGTTTCCATTCCCAGCGTTGCTGGCTACAGTCGGATGAAGCGCTGTTGCGGTGACTGTTGCATCAGGCGAGGAAAGTGTTGTTACGTTTGTCCATTGACCGCTAACTGCAGTCACACTGTATCTCTCTTGCGAGTCGTCAGCAGTTTTAGTGTCCACCAGCAAGGCCTGTGTGGTGTGGAGGCCAGTGAAGGCAGCACCAGGTGTGGCGGCCGTGTTGGCAAATCCCTCGTCGTGATCGGTGGCAGCAGTGGACGTCGCTTCTTCGATGGGAGCGGGTGGAAGCGTTAGCGAAGGAGGGCAGCTGTCAGCCAGGAGCAGCGCACGAGTTTGGGCGGTTGTACTAGAAGACAAAACACACAAAGGTCCCCCATGATGTAACAGCGACATTTTAACCACGTTTTAGCAGCTGAAGTGGAAAAAAAAAGTTGCTTTTGAAATTCATGAAGGAAAAAAACGTATTCCTCAGGCTTCGCTACACATCTTAAAACAAACTTTTGGTTTATATTCAGCAAACAGGTTAACCAAACATGAGATTGTCGTGACAGTGTGAGTGTAATGTTAGCGCATTAGCATCACATTTAGTAGCTTTGCTAGTGTTGCTAATGTTTGTCATCCTGCCCCACTACTTAATGTTACATTGGACAAGACTTACTGTGGATCAGTGAGGCTGCACGGTGGACGAGTGGTTAGCGTGCAGACCTCAAAGCTAAGAGACCCGAGTTAAATCCCACCCTCGAGTTTGCATGTTCTCCCCGTGCATGTGTGGGTTTTCTCCTGTGAATGGTTGTTTGTCTATATGTCGATGTGATTGGCTGGCCACCAGCCCACGGTGTACCCCGCCTCTCACTCTAAGACAGCTGGGATAGGCTCCAGCACCCCCGCGACTCGTGAGGATAAGCGGTAGAAAATGAATGAATAAATGTTGTGATTCTTGAGAAGCTACTGCACATTATAAAAGGTGTGCTGTAGTCACCATCGGAGCGGAGCAGCATCATGGCGGCATATGTCCGACATCAGCAGGTCATGAGGAGACCAGCTCAGGTTGGAAGCCAGGAGATGATGAAGCGGCACGCCGGGAGAACCACACAGCACTAGGATCCCATCAGTAAGAGCCGTCAGTGACATCATGTCAGAGGTTTGACACGACGACATGTGCTCACATACCCAAGCGTGACAGCGACGTTTGATTGGTGACACCTCCGTAACTTCCAATCACCTCCTTCACGAGCGGCCCGAGCGAGCAGCTGTCGATCGGACCGGACACTTCTACTATCACCATGCAGCTGTTCAACCTGCAACGCCACGGACTTAACACACTGATAACACACACACACACACACACACACACACACTAGATACCTCTCATGGGTGCCGTCACATTCCAGATGGACACCCTGCAAAGAGGAAATCATTTAGAATTTAATGGAAAGAACAACATAAGGTTTTGGTTGTAATTACCTGGAAGTACTTTAGTATATCTGGGTAGTTTTTACACCTGCAAATAAACAATTGGGTTAGCATTCAGATATCACTGTTGTTTACATATACACAAGGCTTTATATAAGAAAACTTACCCTGACATGGGGCTACATGGAAGCTTTGACAACTGTTAAAAAAATGCAATTTAAAACACGTACAAAGTATGCATGTAGAGATAAATTATATTTTAGAGTCTGAAAATTCACCCTTTAGACCAGCAGTAGTGGTAAAGTACAGATAATGATAATAATAATAATAATGAAATGTACTTACCAAGCTTTGTAGTGCGTCCACATTAACGGAAGCACTGTTGACATTAAAGCCCAAAGCAAAGAACTGACCTGATGGAGAGAAATCAAACCTAAATAAAGACTACATTTCCTGTATATGGGCGAGTGAATAGTACAATCATCTTAGAAAATACTTGTCGTGTTGCAGAAAACACTGCAGTCACAGAGGCCGTGCCCTAAAAACAGCATCAAAATACAAAAAAAAAACACGACAATTAATGTGTTGATTGTTATGGCAGCAATTTCCCTAATAAAGTGACTCTCACCTGATGTCATTTGGTCATAAGGTGGGGAAGACTTTGTAGGAGGAGCTTGGGTGCTGCTTGACACCTGATTGGTCGAGCTGGGATTAGAAGGCAGGTCTAACATGACAGTTGGAGCATCACTGGTTGTTGATGTGGGTGTGGTTTGGGCAGCAGCTGGGGGAGACCTAGTAGGCGGGTCCTGGGTGCTGTTTGACACCTGATTGGTCGGGCTGGGTTTAGGAGGTGGTTCTGATGTGTTTGTTAGGACTTCTTCATCTGCTGTCAACAAGATTGGGCAGGGTGTTGTTGTGGGTGTGGAATAATCAGCAGTTGGGGGAGACTTTGTAGGAGGAGCCTGGGTGCTGCTTGACACCTGATTGGTCGGGCTGGGGCTAGAAGGCGGGACTAACGTGCTAGTTACATCTTCTGTCCTTGTTGTCACCATGAGTGGGTGGGGCGTTATTGTGGATGTGGTTTGGGCAGCAGGGAGGGGAGAACTTGTAGGATGATCGAGGGTGCTGCTTGACACCTGATTGGTCGTGCTGGGGCTAGAAGGCGGGGCTAACGTGCTAGTTACATCTTCTGTACTTGTTGTCACCATGAGTGGGTGGGGCATTATTGTGGATGTGGTTTGGGCAGCAGGGATGGGAGACCTTGTAGGGGGAGCCTGGGTGCTGCTTGACACCTGATTGGTCGGGCTGGGGCTAGAAGGCGGGACTAACGTGCTAGTTAGGACTTCTGTAGTAGTCACCATGAGTGGGCGGGCCGTTGTTGTGGCTGTGGTTTGGGCGGCCAACAGACGAGACCTTGTAGGTGGAGCTAGGGTGCTGCTTGACACCTGATTGGTCAGGCTAGGGCTCGAAGGCGGGGCTAACGTGCCACTTAGGACTTCTGTAGTAGTCACCATGAGTGGGCGGGGCGTTGTTGTGGGTGTGGTTTCAGCGGCAAACTTTGTAGGAAGAGCGAGGGTGCTGCTTGACACCTGATTGGCCAGGCTGGAGCTAGAGGGCGTTTCCAATGTGCTAATTGGGACCGCTGCACTGGTGGCCACCACAAGAGGACCAGGCGTTGTTGTGGGTGGAGTCATAGGTAAGGTCACTTTTACTGACGGAGGCTCACTTTGACGGTGGCTTCCCAACGTAGATGTTGAAACTAAAAGAGCAATAAAATAATAAAATGAATGTAAATATGTTTATGTACAAATATTATTAAGGAGGGGAAAAGGAGTGTCCAAATTGCAGTACTGAAACTCACCACAAGGGAGGTTGGGGTCCCTCTGCCGGGCCCGAGGACTGGTCACGCCCCAGAAGTGTGCGTCCCAGCCAATCACGTCACCGTCCTCGCAGAAGCCACGACGAGCCAGGTCGGCCCACATGCGGAACATGTAGACCTCCACCCGGCCCAGTGCCGCCCCCCCGGCCGGTACTTGTCGGGGTCGACAACCCAGCCACAGGGAGCCCGATGGAGGGATGGCGTTGGCGAAGACGGTACGCTCCGCCACCAAACGTCCATCAAGCTGAAAGACCATTGGACAATCCTTTGTAAAACAAACTAATAAAGTTTAAATAAAGTTTTCAAAACAAAAAACAATACTACTTCTGAGAAATTGGCCACAAATGTACTTTTCTTACCTCCAGGCTCAAGGATTTATCGTTCTTCCTCAAGCATACGCGATACCAGCGATTCAGGGTGAGACTGAGAGGGAAGCGATGTCTCACCCCCAGCAGCCACCCATACAGGGCCCCCATGTCTCCCTCCAGGCCCAGATCGGGCTTGGGCAAATGGGTGGAGCTGTATGAGAAGGCCACCCAGGCCCCGGGGTCCACCATGCGCACGTCCACGCACACGGTCATGTGGAAAAGCAAGGGCATGGGCGTCCTGTCCTGCAGGGTCCAGTGGTCCTTGCAGCCGTTCAGAACCGCCTTGGTGTCCCCCAGGAAGTAGCCTGTCAACAGGAAGCGGGCACAGTTGCTATTTTTAGCCCTTATCGATCCTCAAACTGTCGAGTGGTTAATGCGCAGACAACACAGCTAGGAGACCAGGGTTCAATTCCACCCTCGGTCATCTCTGTGGGGAGTTTGCATCATAATGAATGACACATTTGTGTAAATTCTGATATTAATTTCAAATATATTATATATAAAAATAAAACGTACAGTACCTGCAACTGGAGAGGCTCCCAGCAGACAAGCGCAGACAAGTGGAAGAAAAGTGGCCATCCTCCTGGAAACACCAGCACAAAAGCATTGAGGTCCATCCAGCAAACACGGTCCATCACGTTCCGCTTAGATGGGTATGATGCAGAACAACAAAGATTTTGGTTGTGCACAAAAACACACTCCGGCAGAACGCCGCTCATTTGTTGCGACTTCCTCTTCCTTCTTTATTGTGCAGCATGCAGACGTGATGTCAACATGCATCTTCTCATGCAACGCAGGTAAACAAGCTAGTGATGGAAGCGTCTTGTGTAGCGCGGGGGCCGCAGGGCAGGGTTGTTCCCTACCTGCACATCCATACTTCCATGACTTCCATTTACTATCAGGGTTTTTGTTACATCTTCATTGTGTTGCTGCAGCATGGACACAGATATCACATGTCTCCCGGGCTCATATTTACAGGATGTTACTAGATATTTATTACTAATTTGCAATGTATGTACCTTATTTATTAGCTTATTATGCTGGGGTCAAGCAACAAGTCACACTGCATTTAACTTTAAAGGAATAGAACCGCCATATTGGAAAGGGCTCACCTGATGCTCTTGGAGTCCATGTGTCCTAAGTTGGACGACTTGTCTCACACTGCAAAGTTGTTGCCATTGCTCCTCGTCCTCTTCTGTGGTGCGTCCCTCGTGCACACGGCTCTTAAATGAAAGCACGGACACGCCCATAAAGAGGAGGGAAGACGCGTGCGTGCCTCCACCCGTTCATTCCTGGACCGCTGCGCACAAATGGGTGCAAAACATGTATTTTTCTGACAGATACACCTCATGGTGGCGCTGTTATGACTTGAAATTTCTCATATGTGTGCTGTATCTTTACACTGTTTAGGCAAATCACCACAACATTTAGTACACACCTTTAGGGGAGTGACAAGCACAAGTGTGGTCAAATTTGGTTGAACTAATTTTACCTGTTTGCAAGCATTTTGCCCCCAACCCATAGAGACGGCGCCCCCTATGGTCCACCCCCCCAGCACAACCACAGTCATCCATGTAATTTGTCAGTGTGACTGCAGGGCAACAGCTGCTGTGGTACAGGATGCACCAGCAGACACTTCCTGGACAAGGTATTAGCATTTATTTGATCCGTGTGTGTGCGTGTGTAGAAGTCGTACAAAAATGTCCCCAGGTCAAGTATTTGGAATATGTTGGCTCTACAGTACTGTGAAATGGATTGTCGTTAAAAAAAAAAACAACAACAAACACACAAACAGGTGTGGCTGTGGATATGAGGAATGGTACCTTTACGTCAGGATGGAAAATGAATCAGATGTCCCCCTCGTTGCAGTACCGTGACTCAACACAGGGAGGCAGTGAAGACCAGAGCAGGTCGGGAAGGCTCAAGTGTCCTCACGTATTTGTTCATTGCCACTGGGCGGAAAGAGAACGGGATCAGATTATCACCATATTAATGTGATACAAGACAGCACAATGTGACAAAAACAAAGAAAATATGCTAAAGTTTCTGTGTTGTAGTCTCACAAGAGTGAACTGGAAGTGTGTCGTCCAAAATCTAGCCTGGAGGCTGGAATTTATGAAACATAATATCATATATGTTTCATGAGATTTGAGCTGATGGCTGCAATTCCGTAACAAACCATTAGAAGGCAGTGTTTTCCCAGGAGTGAGCAACCATAACTTATTGACTAACTATTTAGCTTCCTGTGTGGTTGTAGTGAAAATGGCGACTGAAGCGACAGTGCATAGTATTTAGTAGAATCCAGAGATGGAGCTGCCATATGGTAAGATGGAAAGGACAGGGTCAAGGTGGTCTTGGCATTAACACTGTGACTTTATTGGCCCCAGTGTTCAGGTAGAAATACAGATGATTGCCTCATGTTGCATTCATGTACACAACATGGACACCAGGTACTGGGGGCATGCCTTTGTCGATAAAGGCATGCTCTGTGCACTGGGAACAGAAAACGGGTGTGCCCACCTTCGAGGTGTGTCCCAATACTTTTGCCCACGTGCAACTATAGTTACATAGCAAACTAGTTAGCGCCTGCAGCAACAACAATGAGATCCAATCTCCTGAGCTCAGCTAATCCTCCAATCTTTGGTTATTGGACAGACCGTTACCATGGATACGCTACACCCAGGTCCTCACTTATCCATCACTTGATGAAAAAACACCTTCCGTTTATCTTTCCACGGGTTTCTGTCTGCAGCATCAATGGTCCCGCATGGCGGTCTCCATGGCAACTGAGTCCTGGCATCAGACCGTCGTGATTTGGTCCACTACTCTAGTGCTGTCATTCATCTCCACGCATTCCACTTCCTGCCTGGGGGCGTCTCCCCCGGCGGGCCGGTGGGCGCGGCTTTTTGAGGGCGGCAGAAAGGTAAGGAGGGTGGGCAAGAAGGCCAGCGTGTGCAGCGCCGAGCAGACCGCCGTCAAGGCCAAGCAGCGGAAGAGCGTGCGAGTCAGGTTGGAGCGCACGGAGCCCACGGGGACCAGGGCGGCGACGTAGCAGATGAAGGCCTGCAAGGAGGGCACGCCGTGTCTCTCCAGCGCCACCCTCACCCAGCGGGTCCTGCTGTCGCCCTGCCCCGCTGCGAAGCTGCAGAGGAGGGGCCCGCTGCAGTCTGCGGCGTGCCCCAGGGCCAGGATCAGACACAGCACGGACATGCAGTCCAACTCCACTCCCCACAAAGTCATGAACCCCAGCACGCCAAACTGGACGGAGAGCAGGGTGAGGCCCAACCACACCGACACCAGTGGCTCCACCACGGCGAGGGAGGACAACCCCAGCAGGAACAGCACCGCCAGCAAGGAGTGACGCAGCGGTGAGCTGACCGCCGTGGCGTAGCGGTCCAGGTACACAAAGGAGGGGTTAAAGATGAGAAATCGAACTCGGGAGGTGAGTGACAGTCGGCGGAGGGTGTCCAGCAGCACAGACATCTCCTCCCGCTTGTTCTCCGTCGTCTTAGCGACCAGGAAGATGCGTGATGCCGCAACGTCCGGCTCCTCCCCCTGACCCCGCTCGGCGAAGATAATATCGTCGGCAAAGTGGGCGAAGCGTGGCTCTCGGAGGAAGGCGTGGCGGAGCGTGCGGGTGAAGTTTTCCCGAGGCGGGCTGGTGGACTGGTTGCGCTCGGACAGGAAGGTCAGGTAGGCCTCCAGCCAGCTGATCCTCTGGAAGCCCTTGGCGTACTCCAGGAGGTCCCGCTGCACGGAGTCGTTCCAGTAGGGGGCGCTCTCGTAGATGTAGAAGCCAATGACGGGGGAGTAGGAGCTGAAGTATCGCTGCTGGGCGCGCGTGTACGACACTGTGGCCGTGTCCATGGCGACCAGGGCACTGGGGTCCGAGCCCTGGGCCACCTGTCAACAACAACAACATTTGTTTATACAATATCTATAAATAATTAGAAATCATTAGAATTACTAATTAATCATATTTATAGGTTCAAGCTAAATTTATTTAAATAATTTGTAAAGACATTTTTTTATTTATAAAAACATTTTAATATTATTAAATAATTATAATATAATATATAAAATATTATGATAATTATAATAATTGTAATATAATATTATTATTATTATAAATTACTAATTAATTATAAAAAAAAATAATACAATAATAATAAATAACAACAAATAATTTACATTTAAAAAAAATAAATTAAGTCATGAATAAACAAGCTTTAAAAAATGTTAAATTTATAAATACGTAACCAAAAAAAAAAAGAGGACAATAAATGTTACTTTCAGACACTTGAACCCTACGTCAGATGCCATCATGTCTTCTGTTGTGTTTCATCTCACCTGCAGGAAGCCCATCAGTCCAAAGGAGATGTAGACCAGATAGAGCAGCACCACAAAAGGCTTGACATATGTGTTAGTGATCCAGTCTCCATAGCAACGCCTCACACAGCCCAGCAGAAGATGCGAGTCCTGAGGACGTGCGTCTGAGGCATGTGTGCCGTTCGTCATGTGACCGTGGATGTTTGCCGCACGAGGATGCACGTACGTGCGTGTGTGTGTGAGGTTCCCGGAGTGGCAGTGACCGACCCCGTGCGGCGCGCCTGTAGTCTGCGCCTCATCCTGGTAACGGGTGTACATCAGACACCTGTACCAGGCCGGCTTGGAGTCCAGGCGGTCCTGCTTTGGAACCCTTCGGCAAAAGCATCCGTGTCTGTAACCCGTCTCCAGGTATCCGGTGAAGACCAGACAGGAGCTGTAGAAGGACAGCATGTACACGTATCCCACGGTGACCGCCAAGGCGGCCGTGCGGCAGAAGAGGCGCACGGCCTCCATGTTGGTGAGCGGTGAGGCGGCCAGGCCCAGCGTCAGGAGGTGCAGCATGGTGGAGCCGGAGAAGCGCAGCATGACGTCCTCGAAGACGCTCGCCACGCGCTCCTTCACGTGTTGGTCCTCGCTTGTTCGTCTCCATGACGACAGCATCTCAAAGGACCCAAAGAGGCCGTGACCTGATGGTGAACAAACATCTGATGAGATCCGATACACTTGTACTGCCTTTGCACGTATTGTACTTGTGACTGACAGTCACAGGTTGGTGCGGACCAACCAGGAAGTGATGTATGTCAACCACAACATGTCAAAAACATGTCACATTTTCACTTATTTGCAGCGGTTGAAGAGTTACAAAGTCATCCAAATATTCACGTTAGCTCTCGTGTAAGCGTACGAATAAACAAATTGTGAAATGGTCGTCTTTGGACACGCAGCAGATGTTTTTCAAGCCAGTCTGAATGGTTGCCATGGCGCCAGCAAGTCTCCCGATGACCTCAAAAACACGACAATACACTTCACACCTCAACTGAAACCTAACAGACCGACAACGTCGGTCCTGGGTGAGACTGATGAAGTCTGCGGAACCGTGAAGATCACACACGAGCACCGAGACCGTCGAAAAGGAAGTTGTTTCTCCGACTTTACACGTCTGCCCACATTCCCGGCGACATTTTCTTCTATTCCCTCTCGGCTGTGATTTCAAGCTGGTGGTCCCGCCTCCACATTACCATAAATCCAGGCTGAGTAACCTTAAAGACCCCCTGCTGCTTGTGTTCTGTCAGTCAGAAAAATGTGCTAATCATAAAGCGGCGCCGCTCTCTCTCTCTCTCTCTCTCTCTTCAGGAAGTCAAGGTCGACCACCTGTCAGTCATTCTAAAATGACGCCGTCCAGCCGGTCCTCACACCCTGGAGGTAAGCATCAGATGCAGCAGACAGCGAACACGGCGTTCTGTGATGGAAAAATCAATAGAAGTAGAAGAATTCGCCTTGGCGGCGTGTGTGGATTCGCTTTCGTTTTCTTTGATGGCATTTTTTTTTCTGCAACCTTCTTGTTGCGTGTTGGCATTTTAGACAATTTCACTAATTTATTGAATTTATAGAATTTGTCTGCTCTCCTAGTTTATCATCGAAGGCATGGTGACACGGTGTGATCTTTGACCTACCCAGCATGACAAAAGGGATGCCCAGGTACGTGGAATTGTAGGTGGAGCCACCCAGGTTGAGTATCCCAGCAGCCGTCAAGCCCGAGAGAGTGACCGAGAGCAGCGCCAGCAGTCCCAACCACGGCTTGGACCTGACGCAGTCCCTCATGGAGCAGCAGAGCACGGCCAGAACGCCACACATCCCCAAACTGGCCAAGAGGGGCCGCCGTGCCAGAACTGAGGAGATCTGGAAGTCTGTCCTCAGGGACGAGGATGTGGTGGGGTAGAGGTCGAGCTGGGGGTGGAGCGACGCAAACTGCTGCATCTCGCCGAGGAAGGCCTGCTCCCATTGGCCGGCCACGCCCTCCATG
The DNA here is from genome assembly GCF_037039965.1 of Doryrhamphus excisus. Lineage (NCBI taxonomy): Eukaryota > Metazoa > Chordata > Actinopteri > Syngnathiformes > Syngnathidae > Doryrhamphus > Doryrhamphus excisus. The sequence continues at coordinate 21,592,838 of NC_136363.1, forward strand.
AGGCCGCCGCGTGCTTGGAGGTAATAGGTCAGCTGGAGGGCCTTGGCCGAGCGCACGCCCTCACCTCTGGCTCCTTGCACGCGCACCGCCCCGTTGGGCCCCCAGCCCTGCACGCCACCCAGCTGGTGGCCCACGTAAGCCTGGCGCCCGTCCGCCAGCTGCGTGATTGGGTAGCGGAGGGCCGGGGTGGTGCGGTTTGCCGTGCGGGCCGACTGGATCTCCTCCATAGCACGGATGATGTCATCGACGATGCACACGTTCTTGTCGTCAGGGAGACACAGGTGGGAGAAGGAGTAGTTGAAACCCGATGGTGGCACCGACACCTGCATGTGGTAGATCAGCCTGTGGAGCTGCCATGGGACAACCAGAGATGTTCGTTTAAAAACAACACAAGCTCCCTTACTTCGAAGAAGTGCTCAAAAACGGGCTTTTGATGTCGCAAGTTGTAGGCTTCACTACACATCTTAAAATATTTTTTATTAATATTTTTTTGCACAGATGTACCAAATGTTACGAGTGAATATAACTGTATTTATAACTAAATACAGTACCAGTCAAAAGTTTGTGGACGCTTGAGCATGCTACTGAATGAGCAGGTGTCTCCTTATTTTTGACTTATTGACTGGTGCTGCAAATGCTACATCAATAACATTAATTTTAGTCGGCAGAGCACCAGATATTAAAATTACATTTTTCAATATAGTGATATTGTCGCGCAGACCTCACAGCTAGGAGACCAGGGTTCAATTCTCTCCTCTCTGTGTGGAGTTTGCATGTTCACCCGTGCATGCGTGGGTTTCCTCCCACATTCCAAAAACATGCTAGGTTAATTAGCAACTCCAAATTGTCCTTAGGTATGAATGTGAGTGTGAATGGTTGTTTGTCTATATGTGCCCTGTGATTGGCTACCCCGCCTCTCGCTCAAAGACAACTGGGATTGGCTCCAGCACCGCCCGCGACCCTTATGAAGAAAAGCGGTAGAAAATGAATGAATGAATCTAGTGATATTATCCCTGAAGGAGACGTATGATTTAGCCTCTATAAATAAGACTTCACCAGATGGGGCAGGGGGTGTGCGTGCTCAAGTGACAGGCTAACAATGGAAGTCTGAGAAATATCCCATGTTGCCATGGCAAGAGCACAACAGTGCCAACATCCACACTGCTGGTTACCGAGCAACAAGCCTGATGCCAGGCTCTCGCATCCACGGATGCTACTTCCTCACTTTTTCCTGCCACACATAATTTAACATCGTTTTTTTTTTTCCCCCTAACTATTTTTAACTCGCAGCAGCCCATCATTTGTGATTTAATAGCACAGACGCTTGTAACATGCGTGCCCATTTACGATGAAATAACGCCGCCGCTAAGCAATAAATTTGGATCCTATTCCATTTGTGTGTGAGAATGACTTTTGATTTGTGATGGGGAAGGGAATTCCTTGTCAACACTAAATTATGCAAATGCAGATGTCAGCAAAATGGTAAATAAACTTGTTTCTGTGTGTCATAAAAACCATTTTATAGTTTGTGGTGGAATGTTGTAATTCAAATTAAGTGCAGACAGCTTTTTTTATTGCTTCAAATAAAAGTTATGCCGCACTCACTGGTTGCAACATGAAGTCCAAACACAAAATCTGCCTTCATAAGGATAATAACCTTCAGCTTTTATTCTCATATTTATCATTCACCACGAATTAATATATTTTCTTTTTTTTATTTGGACTTAAATATTTTGAGTGCAAAATAGACTCAGTTTTTAAAAAGTGATAAGAATGAAGGAAAGTTGTGTGTATACCTCGAGTATAGCGTCCAGGTGAGGCGGTTCCAGGACGCTCCCTCGCCGGGCAGTGATGATGACGCGCCCGTAGCGCCCGGGCGTCTGCAGGTCTGAGTAGAGGGCGTGCTTGGAGTGGTTGATGGGGAAGAGGCTGTCCACCAGGTTGCCCTCGATCTTGGCCAGGCTGTGCTTGGGCGCCAGCAGGCTCTCCACGTCCTCCTCCACGCGGTAGCGGCTGAAGCTGGCCCCCAGCAGGATGGAGAGGAGCACCGGCGTCGAGGCAAAGAACACCGGGTGACTGGCCACGAAGCGGCCGAGCGCGCGGAAGCCGCCGCTCAGGCCGGCGTGCAACACCTGGCGGAGCATAGTGGAGCGCGGCCGCGGCTCGAGCCTCTCCCACCGACCGAGGCGCCGCCGAGCGTCAGGGACTGCCGGGCGCATCGGTACCAGCAACGGTTCCCTCCATGAGAAGGAGAGGGAAGGAGGGGTTGGCTCCCGGAGCCGGGGAGGATCCTACACCGGGGTGAGGCGCCCCTTTTCTTGTGCTCTTCTAAAAGACAAAACACGTGTTAGCTCAAAAGGGGACATTTTTAAAACATTTCCTCCTACCTGCTGCTCCGGACTGCCCGGCGTCAGAGCCCGCAAACAGATGCTCTCGTCCCAGCCGAGCTCCACTGCCGCTGTCACTGCCTAGTGCGGTGCTGGTGTTTAGTAGTCCGTGTGCGCATCAGGAAGGCATTACGGTAAAAGCAGGCGATATCAAAATAAAAGCCCTTTCCGGAACTAGTCCAATATCAACGAATGAAACAAAAACATAACATAGAACACACGCCAGTTGAGTTATAAAACTGTTTTAACACTAATTTGTGTGGCAAAATAATGTACGGATCTGGACACCAATGCAAACCAATGAACATTCTTAAATGACTAACAAGATTGAACATTATTTCTTTGTATGAGCAGAATTTGGCAGTTTAAATGCATCTAAAAATGCATGAAAATATTGTGGGGATGCCTGGGAAGTCCTCAAATACTGTACCCACACACTCACACACAAACAATGGAGACCAACTGGCGGATAAACACGACATTCCTGTGTTTATGCATGTTCTAATCCATTATTCAATTAAGCCCCAATTAATTAAGCAGTTAATCGTCATTAGGAGCCCGGTGAGGAGGGCGAATGAGTAAGTGTCTCTGCAGGGAGGCAAGGAAGGAAGCGCAGGAGAGGAAATGAAAAGACGGGAGGGCCTTAGGGGCTCTCCCTGATAACAAAAGTCATAATTAGTGAGGCTCAAAGATTTATAGGAAACAGAATAAAGCTATTTTCTCTTCACATAAGACGAGGGGGAAGTGTGTGACACATTTCCTGTATTATTTATAAAACAGCCATATGGACTGAAAGCCTCTAGATCCATACATTTTTGGTGAAGACCATTCATTAATAAAGAGTTCCATCATTTCGTTCTTGGATTATTTATAGAGTCATCCATCTCCAGGCTGGCTCCTGCTGAAAGGAACTATCCTCTAAACATGCCCGCCACATGGGATGTGTACTACTTATTATTATTAAATATCATCATTTAAATTAGCCACTGGAACTGCTGTCCTCATAATACATGTAAACCTTCATATTCCGGCTCCATCTTTGCAATTTTTCAGCATATTTATCATTTCTAAACGACATCTGGACATAAAGTCGTTGGGCCGGAAGGATGCAGAGCGGTAAGGAGGAGGTCACTGAGAGGATAAAGTCAAGATTAGATTACAGTAAAGGGCCAGAAACAGCAGAGACAAACAGACATGAAAATGTCTCCTATGGAGGAGTACACTACTCTAACCACTAGAGGGCGCTGTGGAAAAAGAGTCATGATTAGTTATATTGCCAATATTCAAATTTGTTATCAAGTAAGTCACGTTTTTTGTCTTGGAAGTAATACTTTAGCACTAATTCATTTCTCACTGCCGGCTCTCCCTGTCCTTTTTTCTGTTGCGTATCCAGCAGATGGTGCTAAAAAAGCCACAGCATTACCTTTATTGATAATATTCAGATTTTTTATGACGTAAGGAGTCAAGTGCGTGCCCTTTTTTATGGGTTGTGCCCCATGAATCCTGGCTAGCAACAAGCAGCAATGCAAATATAAGACAAAGAAAGGATCGGATCTGCTGCTGTGTGCGCGCTTGCTAACTAAATATAGAAGAGGGAAAAAAAGACGTTTGCAAGTGTATGTGTGTGTTGCTTACACGTGTCGTAACAGCAGATCTCACGTCATTACTGTCCATCTCATTGACACACTTCCTCTGAGAGACGGGGACTGCTTTTCTAATCAGTGTGTATCGATGCCAGTCCCGCCGGGGTTGCCACAGATGTATGTCACTCATGGCCCCCCTGCCCCCACCCCCGTCACACAAAGACACAAACAATCACATTCAAGATCACCCTGATATAGGAGAGAAAACACAATGGGTTGCCATGGCAACTTCCAAGTGGGGTGCGCTAGTGGGTCACAAATCAATAACCACACGAGCCAATCGGCTCACTCCTCCCAGGCTTTCATTCAGACTTTAATAGAATAAAATCGTTCATAAAATGTCTCTGATACGTGCTTGAAGTTCACTTACACTTAGAAAATTTCAGCACTGGGACTGACTCCTGGTTACCATAGCAACAGCTGGAGTGCTGCAGTTTGGGGATTTTTTTGCGCCCAATCTTTCTTTAACAGTAAGATATTTATGACATTTATGTTATTATTTATGTAGATAGAATTTGTACATTCATTTAGTTCATTACTATAAATTTAATAAATTAAATGATTTTATTTAAAATTAAACATTTGTATTAGTATGATTGAAATTACATTAAAACGTGTATTATTTGAAAATGTATTTGTATTGATATAAATGTAATCAATATACAGTATTTGTATGATTTGATTAAAATTAAAAGACACATCAACATTTTAGCCCCCTCCCCGAATATTTGTACTCAGGAACATTATACTTCTATTTGAAATGCTATATTATACCATACTTTGAATTTCATTGGAACATTTATATTATTATGACTGCATTTCTTTACTGAGAGGAACCACAAGGTTTTGTTGCATTATTATAAAGCAGGGGGTGTCTATTTTGGCTTCTTGAGTCAATGGTACCAAATATGGTTCCACAAAACTTGGCCAATATACTGTATGAAATGGTAAATTGCTTAAAATATATGTGTATCCAGGATGAGAAAGTAATAGTTATTATATAGTAGCGCCACTGAGGTAAAAAAAAGTTTATTCCAATCGACGTTCCATCATCCAAAGCTTGAGTTAGACATCATGTTCATGTGATGGAAGGCTCCCACCAATCAGTTCACTCTCAGTAAAACGTTCTGCTCGTACAAACCCGAACACGTCAGCGGATAAACCGCGTCTGCTCCTTCCGCTTCCACTCGGGGCGCCGGCACGCTCCGCCTCTTGGTCAGCCGGCGGCTCCGACAGTCGGGCCTGGGGTCGAGGGTCACCACACTCTGCAGGACTGTGCGCCTCTGTTCATTCCTGACAGCTCGGGGCAGCTGAAGGCCTTGCCGAACTCAGGGAAGTTGCTCATGGCTCCAACAACCCTGCGGGGGGGAAAGAGGTCAGGGATGCTGAGGATAAACGTCTTCATAGTGAAAATGTACACAACAATGAACCAAACTTCCAGGAAGTCTCTATTGAATTCTACATTCAGGAGCACATCAACATTAATGCAGTACTGTGTATGATAAGTGATAAGGTAATATGATAAGGTAAGTGTGCTTACCGGTACTTCGGTGGACTGTGTGCTCCACTCTGTATCTGGTCCCTGGCCGCCTCCGGGCGATACGCGTTACACCTGACCTACAGGCGTGTCGCACAAGAGCTTTCAGGCCCAATTTCACACAACACAGCGTGCTCACTTGGCGTGTTCTTACATGTGCGTAGCTCAAGAAGAACAGCTGGTTGTTGTTCAGTCCGACTCCGGGCAGCAGAGGCTCTTCTGTGCCGCCTCGGCTCTCGTCCACCCACCGCCTGTACGCCTGACACATAAAAAAAAAACACACACACTTTGTATCAACCTGTGATGCCATGCAGGCATACGCTGGCATACGCTGGCATACGCTGATCATACCCTGAAAGCTTGTCTTATTCCTCCGTTATCTGCGATGTTCTCTGCTAGCGTCCTCTTGCCCCGCACCTGCAAACATCATCACCACCAAGACAGGAAGTCCTGATGTGACACCCTCAACCAACATGGCCGATATGCGATACCGAAAGTGCTTTACGTTCAATCCCGCCTCCTCCCAATGGTAGTCGTTGTACTGCTCCACCATACATTGAGTCTTGTCGGTGAAGGCCGTCACGGACGAGTTGCTCCACCACTGGTCCAAATTGCCATCCTTGTCGTATTTGCGGCCTGTTGTGCAAAAAAAAACCCAACAAGGTTAACGTTGATGCAAGTATTTTACTCATCTTTGACTGTTGTGTTTACCGTTGTTGTCGAAACCGTGCGTCAGCTCGTGTCCGACGATCACCCCTATGGCGCCGTAACTCAAAGACCTGCAAGGCAAGAGTTCAGATCTGAGGTCAAGCCAGCCGCATGGAGCCCACGTGACAGACGCCCTCTAGTGGCCAAGAACGAGTAATAATAGTAACGTGAGAGTGACAAGAAGTTATGCAACTTTGCAATGCAAGAAATCATGTTCCCTATAATTTCAATAACGTTAAAAGAATATAACGCAGCACCTTGGGTAGGCTTTGCCCCAAAAGAAAGGTTTCTGGAGCTCACCAGCTGGGAATCCTGAAAGGGAAAGTCACATATTTAAAACACACACAAACACACACATACATACAGCAGTCCATTTCCTGTTGGTGCTTTTTCAATATCCTGAAGAAAAAGTATGTTTATTGATGAAGGAGCATTTCTAAGTCTCCTCCTTCATGGTTATGAAAACAAGTTTTCGGTTATTTGTAAGCAATAATTTTGAAAGGCAACTACCACGAACATCAGTCTTACTAATCTGGTTGGTGGATGAGCTGTAGAAGGCGTTGACTGTTGTCGGGTTTGTGAACCACCTGCAATGCACAAACACAAATGTCCTGTTGCGACAGGAAGTGGAGGAGAAGGCCACACAGAGGCGCTCAGCTCACTCAGTACGCGGGACCCTCCTACGAAGCCAGGCCACGTCGGACTGAGCAATGAACTTCAGCGTCTGCATCACGTTGCCGTAGTAGTCCGTCTCGAGGAACTCTAGCTGAGAGGAGCACGTGATGTCAACACGCGTGAAGGAAGACAGGCGCGTCGCTGTACCCACCTGGTTTAAGTCATCATTGAGGTAGGTGTCATTCAGGATGAACTCGGGGTAGCCGACTTTAGCCAGGACGGCGTGAGCCTGAGGAACGAAAGCGCTGACTTTTTTAGACTTTTAATAGACCAGAGACAGAGTGAGATGTCGTCACCTTTTCTACGGCTCTGGCCTTGGTCGAGTCGTCCATCCACTCGTTCTCCTTCTGCAGCATGTCGATGAACGCCCAGCGAACGCCGCCAATCAGCTCGTCCATCTGAGGAGATTCGGTTATCATTGAATTTCATCATTTCAAAAGCTCCCCAGTGTCAGCAGCACTCATGCAGCCCTCAGACCAGGACGCTGCCACCACTATTCACAAAATAATCTTGGCACTTGAAACGTTCGAGTATGTGATGAGTCATGTTCAATACTGCTACAATACTGCAACAGAAGCTCTACACTGACTACTCTTCATAGTATTGCCAGATACTGCATATGTTCTCCTCAGCCATTTACCATGAGTTTCTTGTCCTCTTGGAAGTGGGTGTCGACAAAGAGGCGGCCCGTGGCGTAGACGAGCGAGTTCTCCACATAGTTGACACACTTGTCCCAGCGTGGGGTCAGAGATGTCGTTCCCGTGGTTACCTTGGGGGGGGGGTCACGAAAGTGTGAGCTGAGTTTGCCACTAGGTGGCATATCGAACCAAATTGTACTCTTTTACTTAATCAATCAACGAAGTAATATTCGGAGGTGTGTGCACGTGTGCTGACCCGAGCAAAGTCCAGGTATCTGTAGAGGAAACGGCGGCTGAGGGTGGTGATCCTGGAAAAAACTGTTCTCCATTGTACGTAGTTAGCGATGGTCCTGCAGGAAGAGAGACAATATTACGTGGCTACATGTAATCTCATTAGTCACCATAATTGGTGATAATGAGAGACAGGAGACCTCCAGGCTCTGTGGACGTGTGTGTGTGTGTGTGTGTGCGTGTGTACGTGCCTTGGATCTGTGGCGTTAATGAGCTTGACAAGGTCCCTGAAGTACTGCGGCACTCGAACAATGACAGGCTCCGAGGAGGAGATGGAGCGATCCGTGTCGCTGTTGGACTCCACCACAGATTTGACGAAGCCCAACCAATCAAACTGCATTTGAAGGACATGCAGAAATGAAGTCATCATGGCTGCAGGTGTATGTTAGTTGCATTAAGTTTCATCCATAAAGCCCCCATTATAACACCAATACAGCCAATCAGGCATGTGTTTAGTTTTTATATTAATATGAAGACTAGCTTGTTTGTTGACATGATTCCACGGTCAACCTCCTGTCTTCCTGTGTGTCACCTGTCACTCATACAGACCCAGGTCAGGACAATTGAAGTTACCTGTGGCATGTGGCGCTGCAGCCGGGACAGCGTGTACCTGTTGTACATGTTCTCACTGGTCCGGTTCTCATAGGGAATCAGGATCTGCAGGAGCAACGGAAAAGCAATCATGTCCATCATGCGTGTCCACCTTTTATTTACTGGCTTTGGCAAACGCCTCTCTTTACGTGAGCCAGCTGGGTCTCAAAGTCCACCGCTTTTTCCATCTGGACCGTCGTTGTCGTCGTCTTGGGAGCGCCCAACATGACGGCCGTGTCCACCATGAGACTCAACAAAGCTGCACGATACTACACACAGAGAGAGAATGTTTGTAGAAGTAAGACGTAGGAGACAATAGCAGAATATTACCGCCTGGGCAGCAGAGGTGTTGGTGGTGTAGTCCTCCCTCGAGGCCAGAGACAAGGAGGCCTGATCCAGCTGCGTGAAGACGACATATGTTAGAAGAAAAGTGCAACTTCCTGTTCAGTGGAGCGTGAAAAAAGCCCGAAAAAAAACACCCAGTCCATCATCGTCAGACATGATGTGTATGAGTGCACATACTTGGTATGAAGCCGTTTAGGGAGCGTGAAGAGAAAACTCCCAGGACCCCCCCTCCCCTCGTCTAATATCGTCTAGTGCTAAAACTCCACAGTCAAGACGCCTCACCTTGATGACGTATCTGGAGGAGTTCTTGTCATCAGGCGAGACGTAGAGGCGGATCAGGACGCTCTTGCTGTGCTGGTTCCTCATCTCAGCCAGCGTCCTCAACAGGCTCCACTCCTCCTCGGACCACCGGAAGTCACCCCCGAGGCCGTCGCCCACCACGGGCCAGCGAAACTCAGGCTGCATGAGTGTCTTCAGCATGGGCTTGGCGTCCATCTCCTCCAGTAACGCTAGGGGAGGAGACACAAAAGACCAAAATATATACAGTAAATGAAGGGGGATCTTTTTTTAAATACATATACACAGTATGTATCACTATGGTTATCAATTATTGACTTCATATTATTAATAATAGGGCCTGGGTGTTGTACTTACTCTCGTTCATACAGGACCGGTAGAGGATCTTGGCCTTGGTCACGGCCTCCAGCTCGTTTGCGTCAGTCGGAGCTTCAAGTAACTCTGAAGCCGCCAAAAACATCAGCCGTGATGGGACTCTTGCTGCCTCAGCAAGTGACAATGAAGATGGATATCAAACCTTTGAGTCGCATGTCAACGTGCTGCCGGAGCCAGGGGTAGATGCCGTACGAGGACGACTCCTCGGGAATGGGATTGTCCTTCAGCCATCCGCCACAGGAATAGGTGTAGAAGTCCTCACATGGATCAATGGATGGATCCATTTTACTCAAAATAGATCCGGCTATGTTGGAAGAGACCATGAAAAGGATCCTGTATGCATTGAGGACATGAAAATGGAAGGAAAAGTTGCTCTCACCTGCTTCGATGCATTCTGGAGTCAGACAGAACTGCTGCTTGCTTCTTTGGGAAACTGACAAGATAGAAAGATGCTTTCATTTTGGACATGACCGCAGATAAGCACCCTTCCTGGTCATGTGCTGCCCCCTCATGGTTGAAAGTGTGGGCTCATCAACCACAACCATCACACATCATTTTTATTTTGGCCTAAACCAGTTGCTGAGCAATTTTCCTTCATTTTTGAAAAATGAAAATGCAAAATCAGTGCTGTAAAGTGAATGCAGGGCGGGGGGGGGTATGCATGTTGTTATTAAGCTATAAGAATCACAATTTTGTATCATTAGGCTTGACTGGTGCACTTAAATGCAAAGATTTAGCTCTGAGCCCCAGGAAATGAGGGCCGCCTTTCTATTGTTTTTTGTCTTAGTGTTCATAGGATTTTTATTTCTCCGAATAAAGATTTCACATTTGAAGTTCTTCACTTCCTGTGTGAATGTTGGAAAATGAATAAGTAAATGAGCTTGACAATCAAGTCATCTTCCGGTTCCCTGATTCAAAGAAATGCACTTCCTGAAAAACAAATGCAAGGTGACTCCTTGGACAGCAGAAGTGTTCCGTGAGGTGAAACAGCCCACGGATTTGGAAAAGCCAATCCCGTTTGAGAACGGATAAGATGTGCGGCGTTCCCTGACCTTTGTGACCAACCGTGTCGTTGCAGGAAGACGCTTCAAGCCTCGCTGGTTTGAAAACAAGAATTTGCGGGGGGGACTTGGCATTCTTGTGCGCGGTCACACGCATGGCGGAAAACGCGAGGGCTTCCATTAGAGTGGGCGTGCTGGGGCGAATGAGGCCCGTCACGTAATTACACTTCAACACCACCGCAAGAATGCGCCGCATCACAAACCATCGCTGAGCATCCTCACGACTGGAACATCGACATCAGGATGTTGCTGAAGGGGAATCACAATGACCCTCAACGGGAATTAGAACGGATGTCCTAACTTCAGCTCCCATTTTGGCTCCTCCTCGGGACCCAAATGTACACAAATAGATGGTGTATCACCATAACAAGTACAAGGGTGTCCAAAGTGTGGCGTGGAGGGTGGAGTACAAAATAAAGAGATTCCATGGTACATTGTTTTGGAAGTTCCAGAACATGGATAGATGGACCATTCGGTCATATTGTGTCTTTTTGATGCCTTTTTCTCCCTCCCAGTTGGCCTCCCAGTGCGTGAATCATGGTGGGAAAGGCTGCAGTGCACGAGCACGTGGGCGTTTGAAACCTTATATGAACCAGAAATAGTTTGACACAAGCTCTTGCTCACTGCCAGGGACCTTTGCTCTTCCCCCAAGACGTACGCTGCCCCGGGCTTTTAAGCAAGTAGTCTTCTGTGTATGCTAAATTCCTTGCAAATTATAATGCAGCATGAGTGCAAGTGTGTGTGTGTGTGTGTGTGTGTGTGGACTCACCCAGTATAAGTGCGAGTAGAAGAACCCCACAGAGCAAGGCACACACGATAAACGCTATCCTGTAGCGACGGCCGTTGCCCCGCTCGGGTTTGACCCCTCCGCCACTTAAATGCTCTGCTTCCATGACTTATACACACACACTCCAAAGTATAAATCTGCCTAGCAACCTGAAAAAAAAGACATGACATCTATATGAATGCCTATTCCAAAAAAAGACAAGTGTTCTTACTTACCTTCTTCTCAGCTCGTGTCCCTCTGCAGATCCTGCAACTTTCACCCAAGCTCTCCAAGCTCTTTGCCCCTCCCGCCGTCCGGCACTCCTCCCTCTCAAAGTGTATGTGGAGATGAGTGGGGTCGGGGGGGTTTCAACCATGGACCAAAACTACAGCCTAATCTGTGGAGTGTGACGTGTGACTAATCTCATGCTGACTGCTGGGGACAATCATCAGATGAGAGATGAGATGTTCACTGGACCACAACACACACAATTAATCTGCTGATAATGATGGAACCCACATTTAACGTCCCCTGTTATGCCACAATGGTGGTGGCCGCTTGGGCATCTCTGTGTGGAGTTTGCTGTATGTTGTACTTGTGCGTGTGTGGGTTCTCTCACATTCCAAAAACATGCTAGGTTAACTTGTCACTCTAAATTGTCCATAGGTATGAATGTGAATGTGAATAGTTGTTTGTCTATATGTGCCCTGTGATTGGCTGGCCACCAGTCCAGGGTGTATACCCCGCCTCTCGCCCGAAGACAGCTGGGATGATAATAATATAATAGTAATGGCTCAGTGAACTAAAATACAAATAAGTATAAGCCATTAAGACCACCATTCAAATTATGGATGTAGTATTCTACTTTGGTCACTGGGTGTCACTAATTCTTTGGTGAGACAAGCACCAGTCTTGATCTTTTATTGCGAGTTTAAATGACCCACAACAAACAAGCGTTTTTGTGGCTCATAGCTATGACATAAGACATTTATTACCTTGGTTGAAGACAGCCTCACAACTCATTAGCATTAAAGCGACAGACACACAAAAGGGTGTGTTACTAAAACACGCTTCCACTACAATATGGAACATGATACCAAAGGTCCCATGATTGGTCTTCCCAATAACAACCCCCCACCCCGTTCTCCCTATTCCATTGCGGCGAGGACTATTTCAACATCTGCTCATTAGGGTTTGGGGCGTCGCCTACAGAGTCCTTTTATAGACTTCCTGCGCTGCCGAAAACATCCATTCATCAAGCAAAGAGCAAAGAGCGAAAAGGGAGGCCCTGGCTTGTTGTCACTTAACAAGAATACACGGCATGGATGTGAAGAGTTGATGATCATATAGCCAGAATAGGAGCAGAAAGGGAGAAAGGCCGCCATTCTTACCAAAGTCATAAATTAGGTCTAATGAGTGGTTGTCATGTGAAGTTTTCATTTTATATCCATTCATTTGGTGGGGTGGGGCGTACAGTACAAACAGTAGCAGCTGAAAAAGGTGATTCCACACACATTTTCAGGAAAAAAATTTATGCATTGAGCATACCTTGAGCTTGAGCAGCTCCATTTCCTCCCAGTCTGTCCTCCGCTGCCTCATCAGCCTCCCGCGGATGTTTGGCCAAACACTGCAGGTCGTCATTAGCGTGAGATAAGCAAGCACACACAAGCGTGAGATGGAAACAAATCAACCTTCAAACGTAATCTGAACACAAACATTAACATTCCTTACGTATCCTTCTCCGGTATGGACTATGGGTCCAATGTTTAACCTGTTGGTCGGGGGTAGAGGCGGGGAGACAACAAAGCTGGAGAACTAATCTATACATCTTTGTCCCCTGTACAAATGAAACCTGACAGACTTTATTTTTCATCATCTCCAACATCAACACAGTGTAAGACAATTACAATTAAAGAATCACTAGAAAGGGGGAAGACTTCAGACAAGGATTCTATCCATCCATACATACATTCACGGGTATGCTGGAGCCTATCCCAGCTGTCTTCGGGCGAGAGGCGGGGTACACCCTGGACTGGTGGCCAGCCAATCACAGAGCACATATAGACAAACAACCATTCACACTCACATTCATACCTATGGACAATTTGGAGTCGCCATTTAACCTAGCATGTTTTTGGAATGTGGGAGGTAGCCGGAATACCCGGAGAAAACCCATGCACGGGGAGAACACATAGAGAAGCCCAGTTGGTGGTAACTTCAGATTAATTTCCCTTTATTTTCCTCTTTTGGTGCATTTTAGGTTGATCCTGACATTTTACCCAAGTCCAATATACCTAAATGTAAACATCTAAACATGCTAAATCACATCTTTTTCACTTTTTGGCCATAAACTTTTTTTTTTATGACTCTTGTTGAAAATAAATGCAATGTAAAAAAAAAAAAAAAAAAAATGTAAAAAAAAAAAAAAAAAAAAAAGTTTCTCAAAACAGCCCCAATAATAATTTTCTTAAAAACAACTAAACATCCAACATAATTTGGTAATGAATAAATATGTGATAACAGGTAAAATTTTGGCGGTCCTTGAATGCACCATCATGTGCTGTTCATGGATGATCTTGCATTATCATTCACTCGAGGTGAGTATGTGTACCTTTTATACTTCAGTGTTTAACAAGTACAGTATGTGAGGCATGTTTAGGTCTTGTGATGGAAGTGATCAAAGGCAATTGAAGAGAGAAGGGAGGGGGGTGCTGGAGCTGAAGTAATTCCCCTCCTGTAAATCAATGAATTTCCCTAAATGAGACATTTGCACACATTAACCACGTTCACATCCTTCCATACAGCACCTGCATTTAATTCACACATGTGCTCTTGGTTTGATGTGGTAGTACTACAGTATAAAAGGCAAACCTGGGGGCTGCTGGGTAACGTAGTCTCTTCACAGTATAGTGGTCCACAGGCTAGCATCAGGTTTTTTTTTTCCTATTTCCACAAAGGGACTGACCATCACGGCTACCGCGCCGTGACCATCCACAGACCCAGCGCCACGTTGGCGGCCAGCAGGGCGCTCCCGGCCAGCAGCAGGAAGAAGCCGATGAGCTCGCGCTTCTGGCGGTCCGTCACCACGTTGACAAGCGTGGCCTCCAGCAAGGCGTTGAGCATCCACTGGCCGTCCAGAGCGAAGCACGGCACGGAGTTGACCACGGCCAAGGCGCCTGACAGGGAAAATACATACCTGGGAGGCAGGAGGGATAAGGACTACAAGCGGAAACTATTACAGTTATTATTATTGGCATCATTGAACACGAGACACTGTAACAACATTTATAGGTCAGAGAAGCATAATAGGTCCCCTTTCATTTCTGGAGGCATGGAAAAGGATACTTGCAGAATGTCTCCAAGAAGACAGGCAGGTCCAGGTGGAGGAAACCAAAGCGGGGCACAAAGTTGGTGAGACTCACTGGAAGAAATAAAACATTAGAGGCGGTTTTGTCAGGATTATGTAAAAGTTACTTTGTGCAGAATTTTGGTGCAGATCTGGTTGATCCTCGAGATCTTAATAAATAAATTACCGGCGTGCTGAAGATGCGGCGGGTACCCCACAAACAGCATGTGTGCGGCGGGGGGGTGCATGACCCGGATGAAGCGGGTCTGGTTCTCCAGGGAGGGCGTGACGCAAACGCTGAGGCTGGTGCGAGAGTCGCAGTCGCGGTCGCTGCGACACACCTGGGTACCCGTCACCATCTTACGCACCGGCATGCAGGCGTACTGCACGAGAGCAAAAGCGACACAGGAAGTGCTTCAGAGGGTGGGCGGAGCTAATGTTATTGCTTGCATTAGCGTGTGATACCTCTCGCTCGCGGCTCTGCGGTTTGATGTAAGAGAAGCAGAGGTCCGTCAGGCTGTTGTTGCTGCAGCAGTCCATCGTCCCATCCAGGCGCTTGAACGCTAGGCGGAAATATCCAATCAGGGTAATGATATTTTCCCGATTAAGGTGAACCTTACACGCACCTCGTCCGTGGGCCCAGCTGGGCTGCAGGCTGGCGGCGGGGACGCAGTATCCCGTCTGCGGCGTGTGAGAGAGGTGAGACAGGCAGCTGTGCCAGTCCTCCACCCCGCTGACGGGACACTCCTCCAGGCCCGTCACGATGTCCCCCACGGAGAGGCCCCGCTGTCCATCGGCAGCTGAACCCTGATGCACACACACACACACACACACGAAAACATGCTAAGCAATTTTAAAAAGCTACAAAATCAGTTGTAGAATGTAGAACTGACCGGTGCAACCTCAGTGACCAGAGCCCCTACGCCGCTGGTGTATAAAGGGAACAGGAACAGCGGCAACAGGAAGAGGAACGCCAACGCCGCCACACACAGCACAAAATTGTGCCACACTCCTGGAAAAAGAAAAACAATAAAGGGTGTTATTTGTTTAAAGACATATTTTTAGGTTGAGGCAAGAGCAGATTTGCGTCTTGGGGTAAACAAAGCATTAAAGTTGCATCACATGCCACCGCGAGAATAAATAATAAACACAATCAGTGTGAGGAACACGCTGAGAAAACCTCAGCTGTGACCAGAAAGGATAAACAAACACGGCGGGACATGGAGATGTGCTTTGCTGCCCTCTAGTGGCGGCAATAATATACACTCACTGGTTCATTAGAGTCTATTGATATACAAATGAATAATTTCCATACAAAATAATGCTGAGTTTTGATTGACATTGTCAGAAAGGTATTAATTTAATATGCTGTTTGTGCATTGCCAATATTCCTGGATTAAATTTGCTTCACGGTAGGCCGGGATGATTTGATGGTTTGAGGATTGAGTGAAAATAATCTACTTAATGGCGTCTGCCCTCACCGGCGCAGAAGATGCGAAGCTGCTGTGTGGGCGACACGATGTTCAGGTGTGTGGTGAAAAGGTCCACGAAGGCGCCGGGATAGACCACAAACACAAACATGCCGAAGCCGTTCACTCGTACTTGCTCCCTGCAGGAACACCATATTGTAAACTTAGCAGAGGCATGTCGGCGTGGCGCTAACACAAAAACCTTTTTACCTCAGTGCTGCCACCGCATGACCCAGCTCGTGGATGACACCGCTGAGCAACAGGGCGAGAAAGAAGTACGCCAGATGACTGGTGGGGAGGTTGACGCCGGGCACCTGAAGGAAAACATCTATCAGCTAGTTTGCATGCACAAGAGAAGAAACATGGTGTCCAGTGTGAGCGCGGCATACGTACCACCACCTGCAGTGCCTGCTGGGCGCCCATGCGAGGATTGTCGGTGGTCATCTGCGCGAGGGTCTGCTGTAATGTTTTCACCAGCAGCACCACCGACGCCAACATGGCCACCAGCCCAAACACCAGACCACTGTTGAACCTGGAGGGGATAATGAGGAGAAATACTAAATTAGCTTTTTTTTTTACCACAGCTACACCTGTTGGATGTTTTTAATCACAATCTCAGAATAGCATGACTTATTTTTTAAGCACAGACTATCATTTTTGCAGTCATAGAGGATCTTGCCCACCACAGGTAGAGAGCTCGCGGCCGGATGCGCGCGCAGTACGCAAACAGTCTGTTGAACATGCAGGTCTGCCACCTCAAGTGGAAAGGGGACAGCATCAGACCTCGTCTGGCCAACCAGGACTCATAGCTGATCCGGTGTGTGGGCGACGACTGCAAGAGAAAGCGAATAAAATTATTGTCCATCCACTTTAGCAACAGTCAGGTGTCAGTCTGGCTTTGTAGCCTTATATAAACTTGGGTGACACAGTCAAGGACAGTCAATAGCAGTGGATTGATGCTAGCTAGCAGCATCCGTAGCCAGTTAGCACGTCAACTATTAGTACAAACTGCGCTTTCTGTAGCAATCGAAAACATTGAAACCCCTTAGTAAACTCTCAAAATGAACAAAGTTAAGTGTTTTACCCTCAGTAGTGTGTCTGCGAGATACACAGCACTCCAGGCTGCCATCACGCACACTAGTAGAGACACGGGGATCATGGTGCATCAGCTCCGGGGATGCCGTCGTCAACCACTCTGGAATGCCGCCATCTCTCCAAGACACCCGCCGACCGCCGGATGTAAAGTTGCCGAACACGTCTTTAAGTTTCAAACATCACTCGATAAAATAATGAATGTTTCATCCAGTATAATGAGAGGGATATCACAGATTGAATATACTTCCGGACAGCGTCGCGGGTTTTGTTCTTCGTGTATTATGATTAGCTGCAGACAGAATAGCTCGCTACTGCCATCAAGTGTTAAACCACAGAAGTGCAGATGCATAAAAGTCCTGTAAAAACATGCAATGACGAGTAGACAACTATACATTGGTTTTAAATGTACATAAACTAAAAACCCTCAATATACGTGGGATTTTGAAAACCCTCACTGTTATCCGGCTAGTAAAATGTATACTAAATGTACACTAAAATGTACCTCGTTGCAGTAGCAGTGCAGTATGAGATGAATCGGACTCTTAAGCGTATTTGCAGAGGAAAAACAAAACAAGTAAAATACAATTACAAAATACAAAATTACAAAAAATTACCCTGATATAAAAAATGTCCCGGTTATGAAAGTTCCTGGTTATGATGGTGGAACAGCAACTCCTCAGAGAATATGAATCAAAAGAATATACTACGTAGATATATGCACGCAAAGAAACACACACACTTAAAATTCATTCTTCTTTTTAAGGGGTGCTGGAGGAGGAGCACTGCATCCCTCCGAGCCAATCAGGACAGGCGGAAACAGGTCAGGTAGTTTGGAGAACCTGACAGCGTGCAGGCAGGGCACGGGCACAGCCAGAAGGTAAGAGGGCAGTCACACGCCATTCACACATTTACCTGCACTATTGATGGATTTACCAGGAATGTGCATGTGTGTGTGTGTGTGTGTGTGTGTGTGTGAACAGGTTTGAGTGTGTGTCAGTGCAGAAATAGGGCAGTGCCATTTTTGTCACCAACCTCAAGAGCATTTTAGGTTGTGTTTCTTTGCAGTCCAAAGACAATGCTTCACTTAAATCAGCACTTTTTTCAACCAAGTCTGGTGTTGCAGTGAGTTGTTCATTCATCAGAACATTTTACTGTTTGAGGCTCACCGAAACAAAAACGAAAAATTCAAATGAAGGCTAGTCAAGCGCAGTGACACTATTTGACTATGCTGTGGTCCGTCTCTGAACGCGTCCGTGTGTGTGTGTGTGTGTGTGGGGATGGAAAGCAGGTCCCTTCCGTGTGTATCGCTCGTCTATTTATAGTGAGAACAAATCCCAGATATGAGAGGAATCCTGCCACCACTTAAAGGCAGGAGGGAAGAGAGAGGAGGCGTGGAGAGAGAGAAGTGAGGAGATGGGGAGTTGAGAGGAGTAGGGAGCTAATGCGAGGAGGCGTGTGTAAAGTCAGCCATCCGTCAATAGGAGTTTTGTATCATCACCAGCAGGTAAGTTGCCTGTAGTTGAGCGTTATCATCCTGCTTGACTGGAAAGCTCCTGACAAGCATCAGGAGGTTTTGTAACGTAGCTTCAGATCTAAAGAAGCTTCCTTTCGCCGTGTTTAGTCTGGAATTTAAGGTGTTTAATATCTCATGTTCTGCAAGGCAGCTTGAATGTCGGTAAAGGTGAAAGGGATAGTGTGGTCATGTAGTTCTTTCTACAATGCATGATCTCACGTGTGTGTGTGTTTTGTCACATCAAGGGCGGGCCAGTGTGTTATTGTTGTGCACAAGCGGCACCCTGGAAACCAACCGAGCCAGGGAGCGAGCGCCCCCCCACAAAGCGACCGTAGATAAGCTTAAATAGGCCACAGAAACTTCTACGATTACATGGCCAGCGCTGATAGGAAGAGGCTGGGAACGGACACTCACTTTGCCCCTGATGCAAAGACATGTCCAAAAAGTCCTCTAGTCCAGGTGTTCCCAAATGGTCTCAACCCGGGTCCAACATTTTCCAATGGGCATTAAGTTGCAATGCACTTTTATGGAAGTCATTTTACATTTTTATATTTATTTAACACCATCATTATTTTATTTAGATATTTTTTAAACTTTATTTATTGAAGTCATTTTATATCTATCATGTTTTACACTTAAATTTGTAATTCCAAGTTTTACATTTCATTGTGTCATGATTTTTATTTATATTTTTATTTTTTTTTTTACACTTTTAGGTCATTCTCATTTTTAGATTTATTTAATTCCTTCATTTTTAATTGATAGTTTTTACACTTTTATTGAAGTCATGACATCACCATGCATTCAAATAATCCATAAATGTAAAATAGTACCACTAAATCAGATATTTCACAGAGAAAGTTGACTAAAATATTGCTAAATTTATGTCAAAATAAATTATGGCCACCCACAATGGATCCGTAACCAGCGTATGGGCCCCAACCCACCCGTTGAGGACCACTGGTCTAGTCTGGTTGATGAATGAACTAATTGTGATCCAATCTGTCTGTGTTAAAAAAAAGCTGCTTTTTCTAGTCTCTGTAAAGGAATCCCACATGATTAGAGAGGGGACTCTGAACCTGAGCTCTTTTATTGTGCCCCCCCCCCCCCATCAATGATGCACACTCTACCTGCCATTCTCCGCGACAGTCGCTAAGCAACGGAAATGCTATCCCCGGGCTGCACCATTGTGACATGACGACAAACACACACACATGGATGCTGAATGTCTGTGTTCTCTGCAGGTCAAGTGGAGATTATGTCCAAACCTTCGTCCAACGTCAAGGCCCTGCAGGTAAAACAAACAAAACAAAACACGTTTGGTGCGTTCAGTGTGTGGAAGTGTGTTTAAGGAAAGGTAAAACGTAATAAGCAGCTTTATATGGTAGCAGATGCAGAAAACGTATCAGCAGAACCATATTTCCTTGTTGGCTACTTGTTGCTAGGCAGATTTGATCAAATGTTAGCATTAGCACTTTCCTACTTCTGAACCGCTGCACACAAACAGGTGAAAACGTGTCAAAACCTGCACCCCTACTCTATTACCCGTGCTATTAGTTTATCCATGAATAAACCCCATAGCGGTCATGACTTGAAATTTCTCACACACCGCTCTACAAACAACCCACTGTAACTTTGTGGGTTGCCGAACCACCACAAAATTTGGTACGCAAATTTAAAAGGGACTAACAAGCACATGTGTGTCAAATGAAAAACATGGCTGCCGTCAAGTAAAACGTCTTCCAGGGGCCCAGAAGTCATTGGGCACTAATAACTGAGGATAGCTGTACATGTACTTTATACTAGCAAGTACTCCAAAGCGTTCTTGGACACGAGCCATAGGGGCAGCTCATTAAAATATAAACCCGCACAGTGCCACCTTCTGATTTGT
This sequence comes from Doryrhamphus excisus, assembly GCF_037039965.1. Lineage (NCBI taxonomy): Eukaryota > Metazoa > Chordata > Actinopteri > Syngnathiformes > Syngnathidae > Doryrhamphus > Doryrhamphus excisus. Next base: position 21,613,466 of record NC_136363.1, read on the forward strand.
TTTTTTGTTTCTGCAAAGCTAACATGCTAACAAGATGACTTGGTGTTTGCATAGAAAACAAACAGTCCACTTGTGTACGTTTAAGTATTTATTGGTGAAGGCAAGTACACTTTTTGACACTGTGCATGTAGAGCAAAGAGGCTGGAGTTGTGGTGTAGCGTTGCAGCGTTGCAGCGAGGCAGAGTCATTAAGTATACCGTATGTGCTGTATATACTGTATGGCGGCTTGTGTACTCAAGTTCGGATGCGTTGCCATGGCTTCTCGCCTCTCTCGCTCCTCCTTGTGCTCGTTTGCTCGTCTAACCATGAGTCAGGCATCTTTTGTCTCTCCAACACAAGAACAGAGTCACAATAATGTCATCAGAATTAAAAAAAAACACACACACATGCCAAATAGTACACATACTGTAACGTCTTTAAATACATCATTTCCTTATTAAACACAGAAGTTCATTTATAGAAATACTATAAGGCCGAGCTCAGGGGTGTCCGTGTGTAACAATACAGGAGGTTTGGTCTTTAAACATGACACATGGCCTATGGTGCCTTCAAGGTCCGCCGGACAAAGTGCTAAATCTCAACCCTTACCAAAAAAAAAAACATGATCAGTAAAGACATAAACATGACATATTTATATATGATTACCCACTGAAAAAACACAGAAAAAGCAGCTGATTTTTGGCCAAATAAATATTTGTTTGGCCAAAAATCCACAAATTTGTGGGGCTGTGAATGCAGCATCATAAATGTGTGAGATCCACTATCGAGTATATAAAAATGGTTTGGACACCCCTGGCTTAGCCAAAGAAACACAATAACACCTTAAGATCATTTTATGATAAAAACCTTATTAAAGCTGCTTGACATTGTTCCCAATAGCAACCTACTGCAGTTTTCCAACAGCACGGACACCCAGGACCCTCTATAAACATCATTTCATGGCATCAATATAAGCTGCATTATTCCTTTTCATCTTTGGAATGTTAGGCGGTGATTGTTAGCGGCAAACATGCTGCAAATGGAATCCTCTTTGAGGCAGCCCGCACACGTTTTCTCTGTACACCAACTTGTGGATTTGCCCCAGTGGGACTTTAAGCTCCTTTTAGGGGCAATACAGGAGGGAGTTGCGGCGAGTCAAAAGAACACACACACACACACACCTCAAGTTTCTCATTGAGTCGTCTCGCCGTCCTTCAGGCTAATCTGAACATCCCGATGGGAGCTCTGCGTCCAGGGGCGGGACATCCTGTGAGGAGGAGAGAAGAGACGGGAGACACACATGAGGTAAATGACGTCAAAAGTCCAAGACAAAGTAAACAATTCCTAGATCCATCTCTTTATCCAGATCTGCACTAAAGATTTCGGTCCCATCCACATCCACCGTAGGAATTGCTTGAGTAGTTTTAGCATAATGCTGTGCACCACCCGTGGCACACGCACCATGGTTTGAGAACCAATGATGTTTTTAATGCCGCCACATCCCGTAGGCTCCCTCGCCGCCGGATGAGCAGCCCGGGGAGACGGCGCACACGCCGGAGGAGAAAAAGATGCTGTCGGGCGCCGTCAAGCTGCCGGGGCCGGCTGTGGACCTCTCGGAGCTGCAGAACGTCAAGAGCGAGCTACGATGGGTCACCAAGGACTAGCACCTGTGCTGCCGGGCAAGGTGACAATGCCAATAAAAATGCTATTTTAGTTGATTTACATGTAAATTGAACGGAAATACTTCAATTATGATGTACATTTTTGCCTGTTGGGTTAGTTTGACGTGGTTGCAGTCTCTTTTGTGGCCACAGGAGGGCGCTAGAGTCTGCACACCTTGTGCTTGTGGACAGGCGGGGCTGAGTCAGGCTCTATTTATACCCCCTAAATGTGTGTGTGTGTCACATATAAGAGACGTGTGTGTGTTTTGACCCTCTCATGTCACTAAATAAGGTCAGAGAAATATTAGATATGCTTCTCGGGATGATGCAGCACGGTTGCACAAGACCGTGATGGGCACAATGAATACATGAATAACATTAGTACCTCTCTCACAGCGTTGATTAGAATTGGGTATTATCATCATGGTTTCTTGCGGGTCAGATGATGCCTTGCGTTTGTCTTTTAGGACCAGCGTCCAGGCGGCGAGCAGGACAGTACAGACTGGCCTGCTGCTATGGAGATGGTGTTTGGCAACATCAGCAGCTTCGTGTGACATGCTCAACACCTACAAACTGTCAAACATCTCTAGAATAAATCAAATCATTGGTACAAAACGCAGCAATCTGATGTCTATGAAGTCCACCACCGCCATCATCAACGGCAAAGAGACGTTTTAGTATCTAACATTCTTTTATGGTTCATGTCTTGTACTGGTTTGGGTTGTTTTTTTTGTCTTATTGTGTGTTTCCGATGAAAGTGGCATCTGCAGGAACAATAAAGGAACTTGGTTCTGATATTTTCTGATATTTTTATGGCCTTTAAATTAATCTGCCTCCAGCAGGGGTGTCCAAACCTTTCCCAGAGAGGTCCACATGCTGAAAAGTGAAAGGATGCTTTGGAGAAAAGCATATATTATTCCTATCAACTTCACTAACTTGTGTTTTTTTCTCAGTTTTCATTTCAACTTTAAAAAATAATCTCCCTATTTTGATATGACTTTTTCCCCAGTTCCCATTTTCTTTATTTTGTATCTTATATGATAATATCTCAACTCTATTCAACTAAAATGATGTGATTGTTCCTCATAATATTCGGGTTTATTCCCATGAAACTGAGACTTTTTTTCCTCATTGGAATAAGAGTTTTCTTCATCACATCCAAGATGATCAAATGCTGGGTCTCCTCCACACCTGAACCCCATTCAGCATCCATGGGGCATCCTCAAACAGGAAGGAAGTAAGGTGGAGGAGTGTAAGCTGTGGAACATGGACCTTCATACATCCAGTACTTGTGTTGCCAACCATTTAGACAATAGTAGCTGTACTACATCTATAGTACATCTATGCTGCTATACAAGCTGCACGCTGACTACTTCTACAGAATAAGATGTGATTACATTGTCCATCATGTTTTAATGACCTCCCTTATCTCTATCATCACGTCACATGCAGCACGCGCACACAGAGAAGGAGAGAAAGAAATGCAGAGCAGCTGTAGCTAAGTTTAGCCTCCATCAGGCCAGGGTGCCATGATAACATCCACACGGGACAATCTGACTTTGTGTGAAAGCGAAGAAGGCGTTGCAAAGAGGCGTGATGCTTGTTTTTGTTGCGTTCCAGTGCAACTCTTATACAAAATACAAAAAAAAAAAAACACTCCAAAGTGAGCACGAGCACATCCAGTCTGCAGGGGTGCATCTATTTTGAAGCACGAATCACCACATAACGTAAATAATAGCTGATGAGCCCACAATAGAACACAATAGCGCGCATGCTGACGGGTATTGTGCGCATCAGACGAACAGTAGCACACGGCATTCGGTAGCAGGACATGATACCAGACAGACGGTAAACACGCTGCAACCTGATAAAGTGACTCTATCCCCGCACCAAAATAAGCACACAAGCTTAGCATCCTGATCCAGCTCCTTGTCCTGACACTCAAGGCCTCATCTTGTCAAAAAAAAAATTGATGTGCTTGATGTTTGAGTTTTGTCAGTGTTCCTATTCCTGTCGCTATGGTGATGAGGGCCTAGATAGGTGCCTTGGCGACGGAGCCCTTGGACTCAGACAGGCAGCTGTATTTACCAATGAGTTCATCCACTGGGATAGACGCTAAACCATGCCAGACCTGCCTCTGTGTGTGTGTGTGTGTGTGTGTGTGTGCGTGGTATTTGGGTGATACTCCCACCCCAGCGCAGACCAAAGGGCAGCGGACAAAAACGAAAGAGCACATTGAGAAGATCACACCAGACAAGACGGGAGGTTGTCTGTGTGTTCTGCAACCATAGAGTGCGGACAGTAGGTCCCCTCCGGCAACCTGGATGGATAGCTACTCCCTCCTTTACAGCTCGTCCCACAGAACCGAGCTGCTCGGGCGCTTCCAGCAGCTTCGCTCGGACAGGAAGATGTGCGACGTGGTGCTGGAAACGGACGGCGCCTCCTTCCCCTGCCACCGGGCCCTTCTGGCCAGCTCCAGCGATTATTTCTGGGCGCTGTTCGGGGACTCCACGACAGAGAGATCAGCACCGTCTATAAGGCTCCCGGCGCTGACGGCCGAGGGTTTAGACGCCATTTTGGACTTCCTGTACTCCGGTTGGCTCAGGGTGTCACCGAGCACACTCCCTGACGTTCTGGAGGCGGCAAGGTACCTGCAAGTGGACACGGCCGTGGCCATATGTGAGCGCTACATGACCGATGGGCTCAGCGCTGAAAACTGCTGCAGCTATGCTAACGTAGCGGAGCACCATGCGCTTCCTGATGTGCTGGACGCCGCCAACTACACCATCGCCACGGAGATGGCCAAGCTGCTGTGGGAAAGAAGAGATGACCTCCTCGGATTGAACGTCCATTCGCTCATGGCGGTGCTGGATGCTGATGAAATCCCAGCAGTCAAGGAAGTGGAGCTCGTCAAAGTGGCTTTGGATTGGCTGAATGAGAACGGGCCCCTCCCACTGCTGCAATCCAACCTCCTGCTAAGTCGTCTGCGCTTCGGATTGGTCGCTCCTTCCGACCTTGCACACATTGTCCACGTCCACAGAGCCATGGCCACGCCTCTGATAAGAAGTCAGGTGACCCGGGCGCAGGAGTACCACAGAACAGGTTCGGCTGGGCCCATCAGGCAGAACAAACAGTCCACACTCCGAGCAGCGCCGGATCGCATGCTGCTTGTCGGTGGAGGATCCAGTCCGGACCGACCTGAGCAGCAGGTGCTGACGTTCAATATGAAAACCAGGACGTTTGCATCTCTGACTTCCTGTCTGCCAGCGAGGCTGAGGAACCACTGCGTGTGTTCCTTGGGGGGCTTCCTCTTTGTGGTCGGCGGTGAGGTGGTGAGCGAGGCGGACGGGAAGCCGGTCACCATGGAAACATCCAATCAAGTATGGCGGTACGACCCCCGCTTCGACTGCTGGCAACAGGTGGAGTCCATGCTGCAGAGTCGGGCCAAGTTCGCCTGCTGCGCCCTGGAGGACGCCATCTACGCCATCGGGGGGCAAAACGCAGATTCCAACGTGTCCACCACACTGGCTTCTGTTGAGTTCTATGACATGGCGGCAGGGGCGTGGAGGAGGGGCGCGCCCTTGCCCGGCCCGCTCCACGGCCATGCTTGCGCCGTGCTGGACCACAGCATCTACGTCTCAGGTGGTCTCTCGAGCAACAGCGGCGTGGTCATGATCCCGGGACAGAGCCAAAGCAGCAAGGAAGTTCTGCGCTGGGACGGAATGGGAAGAGCCTGGAAGGCGAGGGCGCCCATGTCCATTGGCAGGTTCTCCCACCGATTGGCGACCGCCCACGGTTACATCTACGCCCTCCTGGGAATGTACGAGCCCTTCTGTGACATCGAGCGCTACGATCCACGAGCCGATCACTGGACACGTCTCAGGCCGCTCCTCTCCGCCACCTTCAACTACGGGATGGCGGCGACGCCAAGCGGGAGTCTGGTGGTGTTCGGTGGGACGAAATGGAGCAACGCGCGGGAGGTTGTGGTGACAAGCGTGCTGGAGTACGACACAAAGAAAGACCAATGGAGGGAAATTGCTCAGCTGCCAAGACCCCTCACGGGAACAGAGTGTACCTTGCTGCCGATGCCCGACTAAAATGCACCCAAATTTGGGTGAAACTGAGTCCAATGCCATTGAATGCACTTTTGCTCCAGTAAGCCATTATTAGCAGCTGGCTAGTTGAACTAAGCTAATTACCTCACACTTCTAACACATGGGAGACAAAGCTGGACGTACATTGTGAAAATTAAGCGTGTTTTTAGCATGATTCGAGTCAATAGAAATCATCTCAAACAGAATGCAAAAATGTATCATTTTTGGAAGAAATCAATGCACTCCATTTGTTAAACATGAAAAAATGAAATATGTCCCCTACAGGAGTGGAGTGGACTGGAGTGGACTAGCGCCGACCTACAATACCAACGCTACAGTTGTTTGCTGTGACTTTGCCATTGCTGTTTACTCAAGTGTCTAAAATCCTACGAGGTTCCCCCAGCTTAAGCAGGAAAGCCGAGAGATGTTTCAGGACAAGGTGAGAAAGTTTAGCAGGATAAGCCGGGTTGTCAAGCAGAGGAGAAAGGTCAGGAGGGTGAAAGAGGATACACTGGCTGAATATTTCCTCCAAGGCGTAGAAGAAAACATGCATTTAGCAGCCATTATTGATTAAACTTCAGCGTGGAATCTGCTGTGTTGTGGATTTTTAGCTTATCTGAAAAAGCTGCAGAGGGAAAAACATCACAACAAGGTCAGGATTGCTGCAGCTGGAAATAAACATTCATTTTGGTAGTCGCCATTACTTTCACATTTCGTATCAGCCATGCATACATATAGACAGTAAATCCAAGCATGGCGGCAAGGGGGCGTGGCTCTGACTTAACAGGAAGCAGGGTTTCGGCAATAATCCATGAACACAAAACCATCTACCTCCAAACAAACAAACTTTATTGATCCATCCGCTTGGTCCAACAGACAAATACTGCTTTTAAATTGAATTCATAGCTTGCGCATAAAACACTCCTTAAAAAAACAAAAGCTAATAGTCAGCCAAGACATTCTACAATGCATCTGGAGCTTTAAAAAACACAAAATATACTCAGAATAAATAAATAAATACAACTGTGCTTATTTACAACAAAGACGCAATGGCAGCATGAGAGAGCATTCAGCATTGTGTGATTAATTGTTGTGGGATTGGTTGATAGTGTGGCTTTGTGCTTGTGTACGCTCACACTAAAGGTTCTGGATGCTTTCTTTTTTCATAATACAGTGGATCCCCGTAGATTTGGGATTTTTAATCAAAACATTGTTTTTCTTTGTGGAGAAAAGCCGCCCATTTGTGCCTTCTCTCTCCCCTGAAACAGCCCATCTTATTTAACCTTAATCATCGGTAATTCAAGTGCCAAGTGATTAGGTAGCAGTATAAGAATAACATACTGTGACAGCTTGAGTGGCCAGAAGGAAACTTTAACCTGCTTTCAAAGGAAGTGCACTTTTATCTGCTGATAGTAGCTTAGCAAACACAAAAGGGGTCATCAAATCGAATCACAATCTCACTCACGATGCAATCAACGCAAACACGAGGCATGATGGGAACCGATGTGCTACCTTGCACTTATTTGATATTTATGGGACGTTTGGAGGAAAGTCACTGATTACAAATGTTGATCCAAAATCAAGCCAGCAGGAGGGTTTTGAGGGGGAGGAGCGAGCCTGTGTTGTGTACGGTGGAGCCCCAGCAGCAACACCTAGACTTTATTTCCATCAGAATGACTTACAGGGTCTTGCTAGCAAACAGTGGGGATCCACTGTATAATATTTTCAAGAGCCCTGAGACATTCATCTTGGAAAAATACAAATAGTACCTCCTTTACAACTTTTGAGGGAATATTCGAGAACCTGACTGCTTCATTCCACGCGACATGAACGCAGCATACCACAGGTGATAAGAGATGTTCAAAATGTCCTCAACATGTGCGTAAAAAGATGACATTTAAGTCCTGTCAATCATCCCTGGGACGACTCTACAGTACACTGTCCATCACGACCTCCATCACTACCTCTGCGTGTGTGTGTGTGTGTCAGACGTGGGTCTCGATGTAGGAGTGCGTGTGGGAGAGCGAGGGCGTCAAGGGCGGCTCGGACTCTGAATCGTCGGCCTCGCCTGGCGGCAGAGAGAAGAGCTCATGATAAGCTCGCTTCCACTCCTGGAACTCTGCAGACGACAGCTGGGGGTGGGCCAAGAGCCTGTCAATCAGCGCTAGCTCCCCCTCTCTGTCCTATGAGAGCGCACAAACACAGGAGGGCGGAGTCACTTTGTGTATTTTTATTGATTTCTTTCGCTTAAATCCGCTCCAAGTTAAAAATAAAAAAATGCAGACACACGGAAAGCAAGACAAAGACTACAGGGGTATACAAGGCTCTTGGTAGATTCTCTCTAACTTCCTGCTTTGTGAAAAAATGACGCAAAAACTACTAAAAGTTGGATGTGATGAGTAATTTGCAATGAGTCCATATTTACTGTAGAAGCTTTCCTTGTGTAGAGAATCGTGGCAAAAACCATTTGGCAAAGGAATACGGCACAGTAGGATATTTATGCTTTCTGCAGCAAATTACGCAAAACTAAACCATTGCTCCAAAAAAATGAGACAAAGGCCGTCTTATAACTAGATTATTATATTATTTATAAGAAATCATGTTTGTATGCTTTGTTTGTGTGGACATTACGCAGAAATTCAGATTGCAGACACTTGTATCAGGATTTTTTGGGGTAATCAATTAATGTGGGAATGATGAGCTCGGTCTGGAATGGAATATTATATATTATTCACGTATAACTTTTGTTTTTTGCATACGCATCTGCTTTAGGCATAGCATGTCACTTAAGATAGGATTCTTCATCAATCCCAAAGGTAATTCTAAGATCCCAGAGGAAATAAAGTCTGCTCCTTCAGTTCTCTGGCACTGAATTGTTTTTTTTTTTTTATTTAGTTGACAAGGTTACACAGATGCTTCTCACACTGCTGTTTGCTTCAATGTCTTTGTTGTTTCCACAGCAACGAGAGCTTACACTAAAATCCAACCTAAAACCACAACACCGCAGACTTTTTGAAGACGTCAGCAAGGGAGCCGATTCTCCCTCACCTCCTCAAAGTCAGCGTATTCCCTTTATTAAAAAAGACACCAGACAGGAGACAAACACGGAAGCTCCTTAATCCGACCTGCACCGTGACACAAGAGCAGCCAAAGCCACAAATCCGTGCAAAAAGCTCAGAAGAAAAGCCGCCCCTTCAACCGGCAGCGGTCCCTGCCTGAGGACAGGAAGCATCAACAACAGAACACCACAACAACAGAACAGAAGAGCTCGGAGGCACGCGGCGCGCTAACACGAGCAGAGCTCACACAGCATGAACGCACAAACGGCTGCACCAGGAGACACTTCAGACAAGGACGGTGCAAGATAAGGTAGCACATACACATAGTGGGTGCAAAAAGCTGAATGAATGACCAAATCCCACATTTGAAGTATGAAATCCAAGGGCCTGAAATGTTGGGGGTTGTGTTCATGTCCAAGTGGATGTTCGTGTGCGGCGGCACATGCACTAACCTTCAGCGTGGAGTTGAGGATGCGGAGGCGGTTGAGATGCTCATTAAGCTGCGGGTTGGCGGTCCGCCGCAGGAAGGACTGCCTGAACTCCGACTGACCTCTGGCCTCTGATTCCCGGCCGAGGGGACACACGCCGCCTTGCTCGCACGCACGAAACAGATCGCCGAGGGACGCCCCCTCACTGCCACCTGCAGTCATTCAAAAAAAAAAAAAAAGTTGAGCTGCATGACCGGACGGTTGCCGTGGTTACTGACGATGCTTTCAGCAAACATGCATCCACCCACGCTGGTGTTCATGTGTGTGCTGCACTCACTGCTGTGCGTTTGCTGCTCGGCTTTGGCGGGCGGCGCCAGCAGCATGTGTAGGTTGCTGTCGCGTGGCAGCGTGAAGCTGCGGGGTTTCCCTCCTTGGGTTGCCATAGGAATGAGCCTCTGCATCGCTATGGGCAACGGTACGTTCCTCGGAGCGGGGAGCGTGTAAACGGCCCCGGCCATCATGGACGTCGAGCCAGCCGGACTGGGCTCCATGAAGACCGCATCCTCTGTTAAACAGATTTCAGATTTACGTTGACAAAAATGGCATGTCTAAGATTTCTTTGGTCATCAATGATTATAGAAATAAATGTCTTTCTTCACCATGTGTAATGCACATGACTGCCACCTATCACAGATCACAGTGGATTAACACCGACTGGCAGCATACAGCAGTAACCAATTTATTTCATTCTGTTAAAATGATTAACACATCATGTGAAGCTCTGATGATGGCAGACGGAGGAACTTTTTGTTTATAAAATACAGTACATTTCACACAAAATTGCAAATGATTAATTCATATAAAAACGAATGATGTGTCATCATTCCTCATCCCGACATATGAGTAAAGAGGAGCTGCCGATGTTACCCAGTGGTCCCGTTTGTAGGTAGTGCAGTCCGGCTTCCGTCAGCGGCGTTTCGATCAAGTCCTGCCAGGAGCGTCTCTGAGATGAGGACGACCGGCCAGGGGACCCGGTGTCACTGCTGCCCCCTGCAGGACTGGAACGGTACTATGGGGAACAGGCAGCATCTTAAATGTGACAACCGACCTCCAGGCCGCAAATGCCAGCATACATGATGGAGATAAATGCAGTCAGGCTAGACATCCTGATATCTGTTGCGTTTATACTATTTCTGCTGTTGGCATCTAACAAAATTAATAACTAAATAAGCCCTGACAGCAGTCCAGCTAAAAATGTAAACTTTCTCCTGAGGGCGCCGCGGCATCAAAAACATCACAATGTATGACTAATGAGCAAAATGTGTATAATTATGGCAAATTAGGACACATCCCTTTTTCATGTGCGCAAATTTGACACATCAGCTTCAAAACACCACATAACTGTCATAAATGTGTGGTCCTTCTCTTGTGCTATATTGTGGCATAGTGTCTGAATTGAACAGAAAATAATTGAGACTTTGTGCGCCCTTAGGTAAGCACCCCAACATCAAGCTAATCTAATCAGCATTCCCTGTTGCCCCCCTCCACCCTACACACCTCCACTGGGTCACACCGGTACGGCACGTCGCTGCTGCTGCCCGCACCCGACCTTCTGCCGCTGTGTGTGGTGTCGCCCCCCATAGGGCCGGGGTGGTACTGCGGCTCAGCCGCCGCCACCGCCCCAGACGGCTCGCCGCAGAGAAAGTCTTCCTGGGAAGAGCGTGAACGGGATGTCTCGGTGGAAGACAGTCGAGTCGTTCGTCCTTCCAGGTAAGCACTCATCTAAAAAGGAAATGATTTGTTTGGTGCAGTCGTCATATCACAGTAACCACTATAAACGAGAGACGATTGTAATTCAAAACTTAATTAGTGGAATTTTATCAATTGATGAAAACCCAATTTAGCTCTACCCCTCCCAGCAGGTTAAACGAGCCAAGTTTAAAATGTATGCGTGGGTTGCAGAAGAGCATATTTTTGCCTACTCTGCAGCACCGTATGTTCTCGGTTGTGTGTGCGCGCGCTTGTGACTCACCGATGGGGGCCGTGGGTAGGTATCATATGGAGGTGGCGGGCTGTCCTGTTTGGGGCTGGAGGTGGCGTCATCCTCATGCTCGCTCTCGCTCCAGTAATCTGCAGGGAAACCCACGCACATACTGTCAGATGGAGTACTGTACATTTTACCATACTGTTTACTTTGTTTCACAGTATTTGCAAGTATTTTTAATACTGCCTCACATACTGTATTGAATACATCCCAACTTGTGTCATTTTCATACACAATCTGCAGTCACATCAATCCAATTTTAAAGTGAAGGATGTTCACAATTGTTGTGTTTCACTGTCTGCCATCTAGTGGCTGTTCTGATAACTGCAGTTCTGCACTTCAGCACTCAGTCATCTACTCTAACCCATGGCAAAGTGTAAGTGCACACAGTTTTATGCCTGTTGTCCTTCTGCAAATGTTATTGTTAATGTAGCCAACATCACCCTGCTCTCAGGAGGTTGAGCTGCAAATCAGCCACAGGCTGATCTTGCATACTTCCATGAAATTATTGATGATTAATAGGCACTGTCCCTGTCTTTTTGAAATAAATAAATCTACAAACTGCTGAAATCTCACCTTGCTCCTGGCGTATCCTCTCTCGCTCTGCGTAGCCCACAGCGGCCATGTTCAGTCGACTCAGCCACCTGACAGGCCATGAACGGAAGGACATTTAGAACACACACACACACCAGGGGTTTTGGAGGGTACCTGTTCATGTCGTCCACTCCATCTGCTGCAAAGAAGAAGCTCTTGACCTTGGGGTGGCACGCTTTGAAAGCACTGGAGATCACAGTACACACATTGAAACACACGTGCATTTTCACCAACTTGCAAACAGTTGTGCGCACTTACTACTTCTTGCGGCATTCACTGGCGCGATCAATTTTAAACTCCGGAAGACTGACAAAGCCCTCTGCTTTCTCGTCCTGCACACAAAAAAAGTTTAGCTAATGAGAGCAATACAGCAAAACCCACACCCCAAAACACGTCCCGTTTTTACGTCACTGTTCTAAACTTGCTGCAGACTTTCCAGAGCAAGTCCCATGTGTCATATTGGAACAAAAGGTTTGACGACAGTGCCTTTGAGCGCTTTTTAAAACAACCTGCACTGCTCCCATTAAGCGGCAGCTAGCGCCTATTTATACGTGAAGGGTGAGTACAAAGCCCCGTGGTTCTCTACCTCCTCGTTGATGTACCAGTACAAGCAGTTGTCCTTCAGAACAAACCAGTACTTCTTCCATTTATGAGAAAAGTAACCCTTGGCGTCTCTCTTCCGCCACAGCCAGCCCTCGCAGTCGCCTCGGCCCAGCGCCTTGCAGGATACGCGCCTGCGACTCAGGGCGGCCAAACTGCGTCCTGGAACGATGAGAAAACTTACATGAGCATCAAACTCAGAAATACAACCTGGCAGCTGCTCACTCTCTCCAATGCAGTAAGCTCAAATGTGTTTAAAAAAGGCTTTTCTGCAGCCTGGAACAGTCCAGAATCATTTTTCACAGCGGACTCCTCGTTAGAGCCTGCAGGCAACCGAGATCCAATATTCTATTTATTTTACAGGAACACAATATAGCTCAACACTAGCAAAAATAATGAGACTGCAATTAGTTTATATAGGCTACTGTACTCTCACAGGCCACTAAAGCCTTTACAAACATAATAATGGTCCATTTCAATTACTTTTAATATGTTTATTATTGCAGGATAAGCAGTATAGAAAATAGAGGTTCATTATTTCCATTGCAGTGGTGTACCAACACACCGCATAATAGACATAGACTTTCTTTATTGTCATTGAACAATACCTCTAATGTTGTACATGTGGGCGTACCTAATGTTGTGGCTGGTAGGTAAGTGTTCAGAGAGAAGCTACATTTGATTTTATTCATGTTCTGCACAGCAGAAAGAAGAGCTTGGCAAAAAGTGAGCAATATTTCATTACCCACTTAAGAGGGGGATTTGGCCATTTCATTCCAACTATTATTTATTTCAAAGCTTTTTCTGTCTCATTTTGTTGACACAGATCTGTGCTGAAACATGCAGATGGAGCTAAAGCTTTCTCGTCACAGCAGATGGTGACACAAACCAAAGGCCGGCGGGACACACAAACAAAAAAAAAAACATGTTTATAGTCTCACGCAATGAGGCAAATAAACTGATATAAGTGAGAGCAAAAATATACTCCATTTAATTGAAGTGGGAGGACGTGTAAACAAACAACTCACATGTGGGAGGCCAAAGTATGCTGGGAGGGCACTTGGATATTTTATCTTTGATATTAATCTGTTATCAGTATCGTCTGCTTTGGCTTGGGAAAAAAAAGTAAAGCCCAGTAAGACAATAAAAAAAAACATGAGTTCCTTTTAACCGGACGCACCCTAAAAGCAGCAGCTTTGCACAGGTTTGGAATGAACCTTACCTTTATTCTTCTTCCGAGTCTTTGTCTGCATCGAAGAGGCCTGCTGGTACGTCTGACAAGGGAAGCAGAGAAGAAGAAGAGAGTCAGGAAGGATGTTGATGATCTCTGTGACCTTTCTGACTGCACAGCTTCTCGGGCAGTAAAGATGATGGATGGTTGAGGAGCAAGGAGAGCAGGCGGAGGGCACACAGGAGGGGAATTCATTTGCAGATCTTCTAAACATAGATCAGGAATAAAAGGAGGAGGAGGGGCGTCCGATGGACGGAAGTGTGAGAACTTTATCAAGCGAAACATGTTGCCGTTGATACTAAAAGCCGACCTCCCCACAGTTCCCTGTGGGAGAACATTAACAGCGCCGACGTCACAGCATCACAGCAAATACCGGCGCCTGGAGCTCAGCCATTCACAGGCCGCCACTCGCCAAAGACTCATGACAAGGGGCCCGCATACGCCTACTGACATGCCATCTGCCATCACAGCAGCAGCACCCGACGCGCACAAGGCAACACGGGCACGCAAACAATTTTCCAAGACATACTGTCAAGATGTATAAGATCAGTGGCGGCCAAGCGATCCGTCTGCAGATGAACGTGGCGCATCAGCATTCACGAAGGTCGTGCTTTGCGACCGCAAGACGGCCGGGGCTTATTTGTTTCTTTGAACCCTTGCAGTCTCGAAACATGGAGGTGGCTTACGTGATAAATGGAGGCGGGGTCTCTCGGTGGCGACTCTCTTTGATTTGCCTGGAGGACATAGTGGGAGGGGCTTTGGCTGTGGTGGCTCCGCCTTTTGGCACGCCTGGCCGTGTCATTGGACCGCTTGCCAGGGCGGGCCGTGTGGGACGAGTAGTCCTCCGAGCCCAGTCGCTGGTCGGCGCCAGGCAGGCCCACGTAGCGCATCAGCGACGCCTCTGTGAAAGCAACCATCCAATCCCATTTGAGAAGCATCAGGAATCCATTTTTTTTTTATCCGTAATTAAAACTTGCAGCAAAGTCAACACAAAATCAAAATGCGACCGATACTATGACTGTGTTTGGATACAAGGACAATACGTCAACAAGCTAATTTGTGCATAATTCCCCCATGCCGCCAGAGAGGATGACGGGGCGTCATTACTGATACCTCCAGTATCCCTCCCTGCCCTGGCCTGGTTGCTAGGCAGCCAGCGGGCAACCAAAAGAAGTGAAACGCTGACAAGAGCTGCTGTCAGCGTTGCCATGGCAACTGTGTGAGGATTCAGGTGGACAGGAAGAATAGTCTTTGGATTGTATTATTTCTCCTATTCAGTCTTTCATTTTCTCAGCCTTTGTGCCAACTATCTTCCTTCCTCTTGCCATGGCGTGCTTTATGCTAATCTCAGGGAGAATTAGAGAGCACCCAGAGCTGCGTTTATCTCCAAAACCCCTCATCTTCTCATTATGCCGAGGTGGGGACCTTAGGCACGCACACAAACATGCTCACCTCTGCGGCTTTCACGGTTAAGCTTGGCGGGGTCTTCGTAGTCGCCCCCCCAGCTGCACTCCACTGGCATGGAGATAGGCCTGAGCCTGCCTGCAAGCAGCCATCCACAATGAGATCCTTGTCACTTCCATCACTCGGGAAAGGATTGGAAGTGTTCACAGTCAAGTGGACAACCAAGTCGCTACCATATGTCGGAGTGGTGCAGTAAACTGGCTCCTCATCTTCTCGCCGCCGGGACTCTTGATCCAGGAAGGAGTTGGGAGAATCGGATCGCTTGGCGCCGCCGCTGATGCTGCTGTGGCCGCGGGACGCTTCGTCACCGGACAAGGCGCCCGTCTCATCTCTATGGCAACAGCAAGAGGAAAGAATGAGAAAGAAAAGCGGACCCAAGTCCAAAATCCTTGATGGCTTCCTTACCTGGGGGCGTAGGGTTCCATGGGTGGGGGTGGGATGTAAAGGTCCTGGAGGGCGGAGCTCTTTGTGGGGGTGTCTGAGGGTGTGGCCGAGCTGCTTCCCGGGCTTCTGGTTGGCTGCAAAAAGTAATCAATACTTTATTTACAAGAATATTTTGTACAGTACCTCCCAGCTAGACAAAATCTACACAATCATTGATATGACCACAACCATCGATGACTTTCAATAAATGGAGGAATTTGCTTCATCACATCATTTTATTACTAATAAAAACATTGTGCCGAGCAGGTTCATGGCGCCAATTTAGGGATGCTGTGAGCACCATGTAAAGAATGTAGATAAGAACATGCAATCAAGGAGAAAAACATGAATGAAGTGATGAAATATATGTAAAGCAACTGTGCAAACAAACCCTTGACTGGAGAGACTCAAATAGCAGCTTGCGTGTCTAATCTGCGTGTCTAATCCAAGTTAATTATGGATGTACATTTGCTAATTTACACACAGGGACAGACAGTGGACAGTGTGTACGCTTATCAACCCCCGCCCCCCCCCCATTTCCCTCTGGTGTGATTCATCTGGCAAACAAAACCAGTCCTCTGACCCAATTACACGCTTTAGCTGAGGCTTGAGCGATGCGATGCGAGCCCGGTGGGGATAAAGTGGGCCAGTTGTTAATAAAGTCTATAAAAGGTAGAGCGTGCCCCCCCCACCTGCAGAGCCAGGGGCTTCCAGCGCATGTTCTTGAGCAGGGCCGGAGCCGAGCTGAGCGTGCTCTGTGGGCGTTTCTTCAAGGTCAGGGACACGACGCCCTTGTCGGCGCGCAGCGAGCCCACCAGGTTGCGCAGCTGCCAGCCCACCTGTGGATGAGGAGGAGGGAGGGAGAGAGGCACACTTTATGTATTTGGTGGATGCTGTTAAACTCCATAAGTCTTGACTTGAAATTTCTCATACAACTCTACAAACCCAATGTAATACTTATGTCACACACACACATCTAAAATGTTTTTTTCTTTTACCCACCACAGTCTGATGATTGACTTGAATGACTTCATCGCCCGCATGGATCTTCTTACAGCGGTCGGCTGGAGACTACAGAAGATGCAGGACAACACAACCGTGAGCTGAAGCCAGCCTATCGATCCTGGCACACTTATGTCATCGCTATGGAACTGGATACGAGGCGGGTTTGGGGCTATTCTTGGAAACAGGTTACTGTATCCTTGAGACTCAAGATATTTATAATACATGCTGTATACCATAATAGCTTCTTACCCCCTCGGTGGTTCCAGTTATCACATGGAGGCCGTCATAGGTGGACTTGATGTACATTCCCTAAGGGACACAAGACAATAGTGTGTGTGGTTCACGCATCGCAAATGGTATCGCCATACCAGGCCTTCGGCGGGTTTGACGTTGGTGAGGTGGACCAGCTCCAGGTGGGCCGATTGGGACACCAGCGGGTCCGATGACACGCACACAATGTGCTCGCACACCTCGGACAGGGTCTTGCACTGCAGTGGACCAAACAAGGGGTGAGGGTGCCACTTAATTACTGGTGGTTTACTGTTACTGTTAATATGCTGTAACTTTTTTGAAATGTAATTTGACAAAAATATGTTGATTTGTTTTCTTTCTCATAATCTGACCAAATTGAAATTGACGTTTTAATACGTTGTATTTATTTTTTCCTCATAATATTACAACTTGCATTTTTTTATTTTCATGTTGAATTTTATGTAATTATTTTTACCATGTGCCAAAACCTCAAACGGTAGCTTCTGCATCATACTAGTTTGGTATTTAGGACACAATATGTGAACATACAACTTGAAATGAGAGAAAGAGTGGTTCAGCAAACAAGACATGATTTGTTTTCGAAGAAGTGGTGTTCAGTGTGTTTACTTCAATGTGAATCTCAATCAAACAAGCGACAGCTGAAACTCACCACATGGAGGATTTTATTCTCCGTCTCAAACACTGTACAGTCCTGTTGGGAGGGGGGGGGGGGGGGGGGCAGACAGAATGTTTTGTGACAGAGTGTCGGGAGCAGAACAACAACGCAACACGCCATGCTGTCTGCGCTTGGCGTTATACTGAACCCTTCACCTGCGCACTAACAAATAAAAACACTCCCACGCAAACACACACACACACACACTAACAGAGCTCCCTGTGTTATTTATAAGCCCGTCAATTCTCAAAGACAGTCTGGAAGCGCACAAATGGCAAAGAAACTGTCTCGCTGACAGCCTTAAGAGCGCAGCATCACACCCACGCCAACACACTTGAAACAATGAGAGCCGCCATCCTTGGGCTGATTCCACCAACCTGCTGCACGATGGTGGTGAGCTCCAGGCAGAGCTGGATGACATTATTTCGGGTGACCGAGTAGTCTGCCACCGCAGCAAAAGGAGACCTGCGGAGAAGATACTGTAGATCAGACTCACGGGAGGCTTCATTAGGAACACCTGCAGGTTCTAATGAGAGGCAATCTGTACATTTATGGCACATTTTCTCTACGGTTAGCAAGATTCTTATCACTCTCTGGGCATAACCAGGTAAGTGGGTTGTTCTATTCCGGAGATGCACCGCTTTGTTGACGGCTTATCATCACCCTCCGGGATTTAGAAAGTTTTTTTTTGTTTACAGCACAAAACTGAACACAAGTACAGGACAAGGTGCCTCCTTTTGCACTGAAGACCCAGATTTCAAAAACGACCACAGTCCCTGGTGCTCAAGTCTGTGGTGCAACGTGCCATGTGGGTCACCACTATTGAGGCTGTGTGCTATATTTATATTTATACACGGGACCTAAGGCTATACGCAGCCTGCTGGCAAACCATGGGGGCCTCCAGCCACTCTGACAACAAACATTTTGAACGAGGGCCATCAAAATAATACAAAAGATTGTAAAAGGTACTCTGTTCTTTGTCTCCACAGATGATCTGTGTATTCATTTGTATCCAGTAAGACCCCATTTCAAATACAATAGTGATAGACTGGTCTGTTATTCGTCAAAACATATTGAAAAGATGTGTGATGTAGTATTCTGGTCACTAGGTGGCAGTAATTACCCAACACTGCATGAAGTCAGCAAGTTGTCTTCTTGAGTTTAGAAGAAATCAAATAGAGGCTAACTGTTTAGCTTGCTAACCCACTGGCCATGTCTTATAACTGCATGTATTGTAAACAACCAATAAGAGTGGAGAGGTCACTGTACGTGTGTGATGTAATCTCTACAGGGCTCTAATGTTAAACTGTATCGAGAAAGCCAGCTATAGATGGAGCTGAAAGTTTGGTCCCTGTGTTATTCAGCAAACAGGCTAACTTAGCATGATATCGCGGTAAATGTGAGTGTAATGTCAGCGTTGGAGCACCCATAGCTATGCTAGCGTTGTTTACGCCTGCTTTTGCCCTTCCAATACACTATTGTGGCACCCTTGATACTAATTTGGTAAATTGGTAAAATGACTACAGTGTGGGAGCTTTAAAAGACATTCACTTTCATTATTTGATGCTGGTGCTGAAATAAGGTATTTCAATTTTATTACTTAGCGTTCGCGTCAAGCTATTTCTCAATCAAAAGGTGCATCACTGGATAACATTCTCTCCTCTGCAATAAAGCAGCAAAATGCATTCCTCTCAATAATTCATCAGCAGGTGTTAGTAAATGCGCCCATAAAGCGGAAACGACGAGCTGTGAATTTCTCTCCCTGACAGACGCAAAAGGCGTTCTTTTTCCTGACGACCGAATGTCGCACATAAAGTCTGTGTGCTGCTTAAACAGACGTCCAGAAGTGGCATTGGCTTCTCCAGAATATTCATTGACGCGTTGGGCAGACTTGTACGTTAGCACGCTGTTCTGGTGCCAGCACGTCAGCATTATTAAAGTCGCAATGAGCGGCGAGCATCAATGTCGGCTGGATCGATGCCTTCTTTATTGCCATTTTACAGTTGCATCATTGTTACGTGGGCGGCCGCCTGTGTACTCGGCGCATGCAGATGTGTGTATGTGTGGGGGTGTTTATGCCTCCAGTCCAATTTGACGTGCAGGGCCCGAGGACACAAGTGGGCGTCTGGCATTTCAAGACCTTTTAGTTTGTGTGTCTGCGTTGTCAGTGATTGTGTGGAGTCATGGTTACATGATGTGACAGTGAGGCCAAGCAGAGAAACGTCTTCACTCCGCCGTGGCAGGGAATCGATTTGAACTTCATGGGATCAGCCAGAGTGTGATTGGCTGTGACAGGAGGAGGGGAATTCACGCCTTTTCCTTTGCTCGCTTGCAGTTGCTAGGTGTATCCTGCATTGCAAAAACCTTGACAGTAATCAAACCTTGAAAGGGCTGCTTTGAATAATAACCACCACAGGTATTCCCCATTCACTTGCTTTGGTTGTCAAGGTGACTGAGACTCAATGTACTGTAGGTGATGCACCATTGCTGCAAACAGAACGCACGCTAATAATGCTCGCTAATGCATGACTATGTGGTGAAAGATTTCCCTTAACTACCTTGACATGCACTCCAAATCATAACCGAGTGGGCGTCTCACCTATCCAGCCAAGCTAGCAAGCTCTTAGCGGCAGTGATGAGGTCCACCACCGAGGTCAGCAGGTCATTGGGGAGCCGCCGCGACGTCCTGCTCTCAGACTGGCTGCTGCGGCGGCGTCCGGAAATGAAGTTTTGCAGGTTTTTGGCTGAGGCGCCGAGCTTGTGAGCCAGAGTCCTAACACTCTCAGTCTCCAAGCCGGAGTTCTGGACCCAAGCACACACACAAAAAAAATATTGTTCTTTTTCATGTTTTACACACCATATGTCAAAGCTCTCATAATGTATTATTTTTTGTGGCGAACGAAGGCCAAAAAAATTCAGGAGGCCGACTCAGTTTGCCCAGGCCTGGCACATTTATTTAACAGGAAAAATAAACTTGTGAAAAACACTGAAATAAAAAAAAAATGGGAAAATGAATTACCTGACTTCCCTATAATAATGTAGTCACTCACATCAATTAACCACCATACTGCAGCAACACCACCATATCACTCTGTCCTCCCCAAAGAAGCCCCAGCTGCTCATTTTATAGGGCTCTCAATTTGCCCAGAATGTCCCACTTTTGCCCGTAGGTTAGTCTACAAAACACATCTAATCATGTAACTCTTAAAACTGGATTTCAACAATATAATCTTATGTGAACCCAATGCTAGTACAACTATCCATAAAACATTAACACATACATCTATTTCCCTACCCGAACCCAAGATTAAATACCCATCAAACCTTACAACCCCCTATCTCATCCTGAGTACATGGTATGGTCTGATGATGTCACTAATGACATCACCAAACCTATAAAACACAGAGACTCAAGGCGGCTCCTTCCCAAACATTCCTGCAGGTGACTTGGTAAGTATCCGCACTCTGTACGCCTGTTCCTAACCTAACAAATCCCAATTCAGCTTGAATTAACAAAGCACTATCAATGAAACAACTCTCGACAAACAATGAATACAATAATACAAGGGACAAGTGAGTTCTGACTCTAATTCACTTTGTCACAAGAATGTTTGCCTGAGAAGAAATTCTAACCTTGAATTGAGACCGTTGACAAGTGCTTGATGAAACTCGTGTAAAAAGCTGACTGAAAGATAGTTGGCAGACCTGATGTATACCTGACATGATGTATATCAGGCTGCTTAAAAGGAGCAAAGACGTGAAGGGGATGAGTTCAGTGCTCACGAGCAGGCGCTACAGACGCTTTCATGCAAGAACAGAATTTCAAGTACATTTTGCATAATAGGGATTCTTTAAAGGATTTATTGCATCATCGGAATTGGACTTGAACACAAAAGTACACTCACCAGTGCGCACAGCAGGTCCACGGCCTCCAGTATGAGTTCCTGGTGTCCAATGCGAGACACTCCCAGGTCCTCCAGTTCAGCGTGGCTGATCCTGAGCAGCCTCTCGCCACACACACCTCCGCGCTCAAACACGCACACATACTGCTGCAGGCAGTCGTCAAGACCTGCAACAAACACACAGGGTTAAATACGCGTGTTCGGGTAACATCTAACAGACTTATCATGCACTTAGGTTTGTGTTGTGTTGTGTAACCTGTTGTGAGTGCGTGTGTTTGTGCAGCTGTGCAGAGCCACTGTGCTGAGTCAAAGGAAAGCAGTCCAAACTGCTGTGTTGCACCGCGTCGGCTGCCAAAACAATGAATGTATCCAGCCTACGACCTCCGAATAAACACGCCTCGTGAAGGGTAAGTATGCGCACACGCTTCCAAACACACACACTCCCCCGAGGAGCGAGCATTGATTTCCCCTGCTGCTCAGAGCCGGAGCTCCATAGCACACTCATCTGTCATAACCCCTCCAACCCAGATACAAACACAAGGAAGAAAAGGAGAAAAATTCATAAGGTACTCGCTAAACTGAAGCAAGCAAACACACACACACTCCCTTGCACAGAATTTGTCGACTCTTGCATCTGCAGCCTAAATGACTATTTTCCTTATAAATGGCAAACATCCACTTTAAGGGCAAAATAAGCATCAACATTCATTAAAGTAAATCAGGTTTTATTGCTATCGAGCGGTAAGTGTTCAGCAGCACCATCACCTTCTGCAGCACTTTTCACATTTGTGGCATCAGAACAACACTGGAGCGGCGCCAAATGACTCGTTGTGTCGCACCGCTTGGCTGGAGGTTCCAGCGTTGCTCTGGAAGCACTCCAGAGGCTTCACGTCCCCATGGCGTCCTTGTGAGGACAACACTGGAGTACAACAAAGCCTTCAGGCTCCGGCTGCGGCGATGCTGTGATTGGTCGGCTTGCAGTACAGGTGGTCCTCGGTTTACGGTGTTCCCTGTTACAGCGTTTGCATGAATTAATTAAACTTATTTTTGGCCTCAAAGCACAAGACCATGGTACCATGCCATTTTTCCAGGATATCTTTAGGCTTCATCAAGGTAGCCTGTTTTTTCTTTTATTCCTCTTCGATTGCATCCCTGCTATTTTTAACAAACTCACTACCAGGCGGGTGTTTTATCGAGTGTTAATAGACGTGAGGCCAATTAAAACAATGCCGGCTCTGGCGGGTTGAAAGTGTTACTAGAACGCTAAAAGAAGCATACGAGCAGAAGGTGGGCGGGGTGCACTCTGCGACCAAAGTTGGCCTCGGCGTCGCTAAACATGACACCGTGAATACTGAGGAAGCTCGTGAGTGACATCACTGGAGTGCACACGCGCTCGCCCACGTGGGAACGAAAGGAACATGAATATACAGCAAGAGCAGCGCTGGCCCCGATTGCACTACTCAGTCATTGGGGAGCAAATCATGCACATTTCTGGATGTCATTCATATTGATGGATATGCTTTGTGAGATGCAGAGGCAGTCTAAGGTTTAGGCAAACTTAAGGCGTCTAAAGTTTAGACTGGTTCTGTACTGTATATGGGATTACAGGATTGTGTAGATTTCCACAAAACCTTGAACCGCTACCTAATTGGCTCACTAGCTTGCTACGGTAGCGGCGGCATAGGAATGATTGGGGTGTTATTTCACGTGTACATACTTCTAATAAAGGTAAGAGATGACTGTATTATGACAAACCATGTTTTTCTGTGTTCACAGGCTAATGGCGGTTTGGGCAGTTTTTGCAGATCCAGGTTGGGGAACCTCTGTATTTACGGTTTGCTGATAGATGCATTTTTGGTAGTTCCCTTTAAACATTAAAATGATGTGCTATTATGTAAAAACAAATCTAAATACTATAACAGCAGAGCTTACATACGTATACTGTATACTTATTGCAAGTGCGTGATTCTGCCATAGTTCCAACGTATGTCCTATACTGTTTAAATAGCATTCAATCAAATGCAACTTTGTATGCAAAGTATAACGCATGTGCTTGATGAGCGGCAACAAAAAAAGGCATGATTCATAGCTGACTCACACACTCAAACTCCTACAGATGCACACTTTGCACACTTTTCTCAAGAGCAGGCGAGCCAAACTCCCACACACACACACACACACACACACACACACACACACACACACACACACATGCGCACACACCCTCAAATGGGCCGTCACTCTCTCACTCACACTCACACACACGCACTTGGCTGTTAAGAGGTGGTCAACAACAGAGCCAGCCTGCTACTTAGGTTATGTTGTCATGTGTTCTGAGGCTTCTGAAGTTAAAAATGTGGAAAAAGAGCGCCCTTTTATTGTGACCATGCGGGATGTTGGCAGAAACGCGCTCACAAGTTGCCAAGTTGAATCCTGCCATCTTGGATTGTTTGTACAAAACAATATTACGCTTTTATTCAACTAGATTGTTCTCCGTTAGAGTCATAAATTAGAACTAATGCAATATTTTACGCCAGTCAAAGATCCTCTATAGAACAGAAGCAACCCAGTGTTTTTAGGGCCTATTGTAAAAACTCTGGTCACAGATCCTCTCAATGACAGGAGAGCTGCTTTCAAGATAGGACTGCAAAAACATGAATCAAAGTACCTCGAAATCAGTAGTTCTAGCTCCGGGATTCACCATCACCCTCAATGACAAGCGCCGACTCAGATTTTTCTAATATCTTATTTAAGTGGACTGTTTCAGTTTCAAAGCTGCCGAGGCACGCACACACACAAGGTGCATTCTGGGACATCGGGTTATTAGATTCTTTTTTATTTTTTGCCCAGGCTCTTGGACTAAGGGCCGACTACAACGTGCTCTTCATGTTTCTCACACAGCTAAACACTCTCCAGGAACAATCCACTGTAACTTTAGGTTGCTTAGACCAATTACTGCAAAATATTTTCACCACATTCTCCCCAACTGGTAAAAATAGCAATTTGTTACACTATGAGAATCACTCAGATCAACATTTCATAATAAATCCACACATCGCTTATGATGATCAATTGTGAAAATGCAGCAACTAGTTGTGAGAAACCTACCCCTCCCTCACGGCGCTAATGTGGATCGTGCCAATGCTGTCGCAGGCCAACAATGCCCAGACCCTTTGGCCCCAGCGCCTGTGGCATATGTCACACATTGTCACACATTATCACACACACACACAAACACACGGTGTATCATGTTTCCCTGTGTTGCCAGACACACCCAAGAGGCCCGCAACATGGATCAAATACCACATCAAGGCACGGCACACGCGTGTTCTAGCAGAGCGCCTTCTGTTAGGGGCGGTGCACACGCGCCTTCTTGTCAGCTGTTGTGCACAGACGCTCCGGGACGGAACAACTCACCACCCGCCCACATGCTGACCACACACATAAACACGCATGACCAACAGCTAACCTCAGGATAAAAAAAAGTGCATTGTGGAACTAATCTCGGTCACGATTCTGTTTGCATTTGAGCCGATGAGTCAGTCAATGCATTGCTTGACCTGCTTTTTGGACAATATCAATATTCATGTAGTCGTTTTGGCCATTATCATTATGGTATTAGCAATTAAAAAATGACATTTAATTAACTATATAAAAATAAGTATTCTAGAAAATGCTTTTTGGGCATCATCAGCAATAATAATAATATCACAATTGTTATATTTTCGTCCAAACAAGTGTTATTTCATGTGAGGGGTGAAAGGTCACAGGGGTTCACAATTTCAATGCCTTTTTAAAAGCCCAATTAATTGTTTGTTGATGAAGTATAGAGTTCTGTATCAACTATAAATCATTGCATATTGGTTGAAATTTTGCATTGCATCGCATTTGACTTTTCTCTCTAGTATATTCCGTTTTAGTTTGGACAACTGTAGCAGTAGCAATAATAAGAATGGAGCATGAAGCGTAATGGTGCCCAGTGGACACTTCATTAGGTACAGTCCAATGGGATCCAAGGCTTTAGCAAAGATGATAAGCTTTACTTTGGACTCTATTGCCCATTGTAAGTGTACTCATACGCATTGCTCTCTCCATTCTCATCTGCAACAGGTCTTCCACTTAATGACAAGATAGTTTTGCAATCTTCACAGACCAGGTGCACGCTGCTAAATTATGCATGACTACCATCTCTAATCTGCTGTGGGATATTTGAGAAAACACGATCACAACGCATCTTTGTTCTCTGAGGAAAGTTAGTCATCTGCTGTCATGACATCACCCTGTGAGTGATTGACACCTCCCACGGCAAGCGGCATCTCCGCATCATCATTTCCTCACCCACCTTTCATCCAGTCCACCACCTGGCTTGCGGTCCACTTGCTGACCGGCTCCATCACCAGCGCCATGGGGCAAACTTTCACCACCACCCCCTTTCACCTCCACCCTTCAAAAAAAAAAAAAAAAAAAATCTCTGTGGGGTGGCCCCAGAAGAACCCCCCCACCAGCTCCACCACCTTCCTCCAGGGCCAGGTGACTGCTTTCCACACGCCTCCCCCCTCCACCTCTAACAGCCCGTTATCCGGTACATTCCTCAGCTCGTGTGCATGCCGGATGCTGGCTCTCCTCTTGTCCTTCCTCTCTGCTTCTGTACGCCGTCACGAGCGAGTGGCACCGGGCTGTGTCGAGACGTGTGTGTGTGTGTGTGTGTGTGTGAGGATAGATAAGTCACAGCATCTCTCTCTCTCCCTCTCTGATGAAGCTGTGCACGCTCCCCGTGGGTGGCTCCACGTACATTATGACTACGAGGCGATGGTGCAGATATGATGGAGGCAATGTGTGTGACAGGGAAACACTCCTTTTTTCTGCTTCAGATGGCTGTGTGGGAAAAAATAACGAATCCTCAGCTGACTTCCTCCTCCTTCCGCTTCATCCCCTCCCTCCATTCTTTCAAGAGGCTGCAGAGAAAAGGTGGCTGCTCCTTGTGGACTTCCGTCCCCAAAAGGCTTTATTAAAGGGGACCCATAAGTCCCACAATAGCGTGGAAGTTTGACTGTTAAAAGTGCTTTCAGTAAAGTCGCTTTAATGCTAATGAGCTGTTTGTCCACAAGTGTGCGTCTCCAAGAAGTGCTATTGTACACTTCTGATTAATTTAAGATGTGTAGCAAATTGCTATAACAAAGCTCTTCTCCTGTAGGAACGTACATATGTAAAAGACATCGGAGCAGCTTTATGCCCGAGGAAGCAAAAGTGGAAGTAAAAGGTATTCCGTTCCAGACTCATCCACGTGTGGCAAAAAAACGTGACTGAAACCGCTCATAAAAATGTCTATTTTTGACACACGGTTCGACACCCCCCATCGCCACACCCCCACTTGCAACACAGTCCAGATTTCACCCAGGAATCCCCATTTATCGTGACTAATTGGTTCCAGACAAAACCACGAAAAGTGAATTTCCGCTAAGAATGCATTATTTACAAATCAAGTGTTTTCATAGTTAGAGCATAGTTCACCTGTTCAAAACCTTCTGCATATACTTTTCATTATTAGAGCCCTCTAAACATAAAAGGATACCCTGACTGTGTGTATTTCCCAATTTAGGAGATATAATCAGAGAAAATAAGCCACTGACGATATAAATGAGACTTGTGCTTGTGTGTGTTTCAATAAATGTTTGTCGCATGTGGAACCAATCAGGAATTCAGAGTTAAAGCCACAATGGTATTATAGTTATGATGATGATGACATTGATTGTTATTATTATGATGACTCTTATTATGCCTGTTGTGTCATTCAAATCTGCAATAAAGGCCGGCAATCAAGTCTGGTGCGTGTTACTAGTGACACCTAGTGGTCAGTGTAGCGACAGGTCACCATCCTCTTTTAAACTCTATTAGCATTTTAGTTCATTTGAACATTTTTAGTTCTTGAATATGATTCATTTAGCTCAAAAATACTAAATATGTGCTTAAATATGCATTTTTCTGACTAATACAAAACTCCAACCACTGATTTATTTTTGAAAAATTAATAGAGGAATGCTAGAATGGCAGAACATGCTAGAACAGGCAGCCATCACGAGCACAGTGGGAAAGAAGGACAAAAAGCCAAAACCTTACCACTTCCACACGAATAAGAGGAGAACCTTTTTTTCCCACTCGACCTCAGCCACGGCGTGCCCGTCTCAGCCATGGCGTGCCCGTCTCAGTCATGGTGTGTCTCCTTGCAGAATGAAAGGTAATCTAAAGTCATGCGTCATAACATTAGTGACACCAAGTGATCATAATATTACATACGTGTGGTACCGTATGTCTGTTTTCTGACAAAAAAATAGGCCAGTAATCATTTATTAACTACTACTAAAAAAAGTGATATAGTGAAGGAGAAAGAGTGGAACCGCAACATAGCGAGGTACGAGTGTAATTTGCTTGACCTAAAATCTGAATGGCAAATAGTGAATGTGCGGGGATCTGCTGTATTAACTGAGAATGTACTTACCGTATGTTTTCACACCTTGTGGCTGTTTACACACTTCCCTGCTTTTATTGTTGCTGTGGGTTCGACTTCCCGATTGATAATCTTCCTCTTTTTATTTTCATTATTGCTGAAAAATACACATTAGGGAACAGAATACATTTTTTACTCTAAAATAGTGCAGCCTTGTCGGTGTTACCTATATGACAGCCGTATCAATAAAATGAATTGAAATCGGAAGGATGTTTGGGCTCCCGCTCATGCAGCTTCACCAGAGAGGCCTGCACTGCCATGTTACCAACACCACTGTCTTGCTGTTCACTGGCACCCAGTTAGTCAATAATGGCTGTGTGATGATGCATCTTCAGTGAATCGTGAGTATATACTGCTATACAAGCTGTACACCGACTACTCTAAATACTTACAGTATTATATACATACAGTATTGTCATACAAATGCTTGCTTAAATGTGAGGCTGTATTCCCATCACACTTTTTTATTGTTTTTTTTTTAATTGACATGACCAACCCGCCCACTCTCACTGCACTTGGGAAGCTGATACCAATCGCTTCCTGCTTCTCAAGGCCGATACATACCTACTACTTTTTACCATCTATCTGTTACACTCCTGGACTGAAAGCGGGATTTAACAAACTTTAACTTTAGATTTGTCCTTACAAAATATGACATCACTACTGTCATGAAGAAATCACAGACCTTTTTTGTCCTCAGGTTGCTTTCATTGGAGCATTTTTTTTAATTGGTTACCTGATTCATGGCATCTGTTACTATGGAGGAGAAACAAACCTTGAACACTCTTCTAACTCTTCACCTGTGCGCTCCTCCCAGCTTCCGCCTGTTCGATGAGCATAAGGACGTCCTGATCCTGGTCTTCCTGGATCACCCCCGTCTGTGAGCTGTCTCCTTACTACCGTATGAGGAAGCTGCTGAAGAAGCGGTCCTTCCTGAGCTGGCCCCGGGCCACCCAGTGCACTGACCTGTTTTGGGAGAAGCTTCGCCAGGCTCTGAAGGCCAAAGAAAATCCAGGTGGGGAGATGCTACTGCTGACTGTCGACGACGAGTAGTGAAGATGATGGTGACAGCAGGCTCGAGAGGCTCATTGAGGGGCTTCTAGAATGAATAAGGAAAAAGCAAAGAGTTTATATCAGTTACAAAAAGCATAACGAGGAAGTTTTGTTGTGAATAGAAACAATTAAGCAAATTTGCGTTCAGTGTGTGCTTTATGTGAGTGTATGCTTGTAAACAGTCTTTCCTGCTTGAAATAAATTGAAAATACAATGAATTAAACGTGACATTCTACTACACAGCAGTATATAACAATATTCATTTACTTTGTGAAATTAGCATGCAAGTTAATTCAACATGTATTTCAGTAGCAGTATAAGACACTCCTAGCCAAACTAGCTTGTGCTCACTAAGAAAAACGCCTTAAGGATGTGCATTAATGTCCTTAAACATAAAGGTCCATCAATAAGACTAACTTCACAGTATATCAGTCACTTACAGGTTTTGTTTTGCCTCAACCAAGAAGAGTTTGGAGAGTGTGAAAAGGACACTTCTTGCTTCCCCGAATACAGCTTTTGCACCAAATTACCTGCCGCTGACAGTCGGAGGCCGCTAGATGGCGGTGACACTAACTAACTCCCAAAGGCGTTACATCCGAGTATCCTCCATTGCCAACAATGACATCTAGTGGAGAAACAGAGAATTACAAGAGCATTGCATATAGTAAGTGAACTTGGGGGAATCAGTAAAAACATAAACATGTAACATTTGCGGCCTGGCACGTATGCTGTTACTTTTTACCTGTATTTATTTATATTTCTATACATTATTATTATAATTAAACTATTGCTACTTATGTTTATATTTTGGAGAACTAAATAATTGTTTGACAAAAAAATCCAAATACCAAAGTGGGAATGTGAAGGAACCCACTTTCACGTGCAATGTATTGACTCTGTCATGCAAGTCATAGTTACACATTTCCTTTGAGTAATGTCTAATTACTGTGGGTTCTACGAGACAAACTTCCTCTTTTCCATTTCACTAATGCTGCGTAATGCCTGGAAGAAAATTTCACAAGTTAGGCAACAGAGTACATTTTTTTACCTTCAAATAGAGCAGCCTTGTCAGTGCTACTTCCACAAGATGCCCGTAGAGCATCAACTGCTCCCTACCATTCACATTCAATTCACAATTATAATAATAATCTCAATGAAAGACAAAACATATTTACCAAAAGTGAAGTGATGAGGAAATAGAAATGATGCAACCATGTGCATCATGCACCAATGTAACGTTCATTGAAGTGATGGTTATTGCTTGACTGCTTCAATAAAATATAATTCATTGTACAGTTTCAAGGGACTTGTCATCTCAGAGTTATGTTCACATCATGTCATTTTTAAGTGAAGTGACCCGCCCACTCTCACTTCCTCACGCGGTGTCCACAGAGGACAGGAATCTCCCTCTCACAGAGACAATTTATTTCCAAGCGTGTCTCACGCTGGAGTTGGTCTACTGTTTGATGTCTTCTGGTTAAAGGTAAGTTTTTAAACTGCTGACTCGCTATTCTAGCTCCATGTTTTTTGTTCATACATTTTTCTGTTTTATAAATGACTTGTTGACTAGGCCTAACTTACACTTTGGGGTTGGAAGATTGGAATATGTCATGATGGAAGATGACGGAACACCAAACGGAAGGTCCACAAGGTTTATTTTCATTGTCTTCTCTCTCACTATCAACACTCAAATTGGATTTTCACTGAGGAACTGTCGGATCAGTTCCGACCGCGCCATTTGTTCGGCCAATGGGCTCCTGGATGTTCCTCGTGACATCCCGCAATCTGTCACAGAGTTTGACTTGTCCGTGAACAAAATATCCAAAATACGAGTCGGCGACTTTAGAAATTACACGGCCCTGCTCGAGTTAAACTTTAAACGTAACTCCATTTCGCAAATAGAAGAAGGTGCCTTTGCTGACCTGCGCTCGCTCCGGAGGTTGAATCTGAATAATAACCGGCTGGCACGATTGGGAGACGTTTTTGGTGGTTTGGGCAACCTAACTGAGCTGAGAATCACCAGCAATAACATCAAGAGTGTGCTGTCGTCCTCCTTTAAGCCTCTGAGGAGACTGACCTTTCTGGACCTGTCCTACAACAAACTGCAGAAATTGTTATATGTTCATCATGCAATACAACATCTACCAAATCTACAGTATCTGATCATCAAAAGTATCAATGTAAACATTTTTCGTTCTTGGGAACTGACCAACCACACGGTGGGCCTCCAGTACCTCGACTTATCTCAGAATTCCATTGATGTCTTCAACGTCACCGCAAATGTTTTCCAAAACCTAACCTGGTTAAACATTGGTGGCCCACCAAGGAAGCACAAGATGAAATGGGACCTTCATGAAAAGACGCTGCTTAGCCGAGTGTCCACACTCGATATTGGCGGCATTCACTTGGAAGACCAAAGAGCGTTTTTCGAGAGCTTCAACTTTTCATTGACTTCTGTGAGGATGAACGCGATGAAACACAACCTTAAGGAGCTGCTCGGCATCGCCTGTACCATCCCAACGCTGACGCAGCTCCAAGTCAGACGCAACAAGCTCAAGCTGGTGGATTCAGGTCTGTTTCAGCCGTGCTCCAATGTCACAGAGTTGGATCTCGCCGAAAATCGCATTCAAAGCATCTCCCACGACTCCTTCAGAGCCCTTCAACGTCTGAAGAGCTTAAGTTTCAGCCGCAATAAACTCACACTGGTCCCGCCTGCCATCAGGAATCTGACCAGGCTTCTGGAACTGGACCTGAGCTCCAACAACATCACCTCTCTTGGTTGTCACGACTTTGCCGAGTTGGGTCACCTCAGGGTGCTCAGTCTATACCAGAACTTCATCAGGACAGTAAAGCAGTGCGTCTTCCAGGATCTAAGGAACCTTCAGGTCCTGAAGTTGCAGACGAACCAAATCACAAGACTGAATGATGCTTTTAAAAGATACTTGCCAAATCTCAGACAACTGCGACTGGACAGGAATCAACTCACCACCATTGAAGACGGAGAGTTCGAAGGCTTGCGGTCTCTTCAGTACCTGACCCTGCACAGGACTCTCATCAGCAAGTTAAAAAAAGGCTGCTTCAGGGGACTGACTATGCTCACAGATATCCTGCTGCAATCCAATAACATCCGAGAGAGCGAAATAACCCAGGATGTGTTCAATGATCTGATTAATTTAAGAAGGTTGAATATATTGGATAATCACATCAAATACAATTCGAGTGCAGCTTTGCCAAAGCCGCCATTCGCTCGCCTTTCTCTCCTGGAGAGTCTCATCATGTCGGGCCAACACAGCAAGGCCAAGCACTATTTGCCTCGCAACTTCCTGCAAGGTTTGACCAACCTCTTGGTCTTTGATACCAGGAACGTCCAGCTCTGGACCTTGCATCAAGATATGTTCAAGTACACTCCTCTTCTGCAGAAACTGGACATCAGCTCAAACGACCTCGGGGATGTGTCGCCACATTTGTTTGCCCCCATCCAGAACCTTCAAAGCCTCTACATTTCCAGAACAAGTTTTCAGTCGCTAGATTTTTTAAAGGAGGCCAATCTTACAAAGCTGGAGTTCCTGCAAGCACGAAAGAACCAATATTCAGTCATCACTAAGGAACAGCTGGAAGACCTTCCTGCTCTGGTTTATCTGGATCTTCAAGGCAACAGTTTCACCTGCGACTGCGACAACGCTTGGTTCATCCAGTGGGTAAACGACACCAAAACGCAAGTTTATGACGCCGATAACTTTGTATGCAACTACCCCCCGAACCTTAAAGGCTCCAAGCTCCTGGACCTTGACATCCGATCCTGCTCCGTGGACATTGAGTTCCTTTACTTCATCTCCACCACATGTGCCATCCTCTTGTTCATGCTGACCACCTCCACCTACCATTTCCTGCGATGGCAGCTGGCTTACGCCTATCACCTCTTCCTGGCTTTGCTGTACGAGAGGAAGCACAGGAACGCGCAGCCTCAGTGTCTCTACGACGCTTTTGTGTCCTACAACGCCCACGATGAGGCCTGGGTCTTCAGTGAGCTGCTGCCCAAACTGGAGGGGGAACAGGGCTGGAAGCTGTGTCTGCACCACAGAGACTTCCAGCCAGGTGAGGACACGCTGTTGTAGTACCGCCTCCACTCCAGCTGATGTCACGCTGACGCTAAGTTTCATCACCAACAGGGAAGCCCATCATTGACAACATCACTGAGGCCATCTATGCCAGCAGGAAGACCATCTGTGTGATCAGTCGGAGATACCTGGAGAGCGAGTGGTGCTCCAGGGAGATTCAGGTGGCCAGGTAAAACTCTTTAGTTTGCTCCACTTTGGAGGGGAGAGGCACTGTTTCTTTCAATTTTTTCTATGGATTTGGCATGTTCTTCCCGTGTGTACATGTGTTCTCCCATTCCAAAAACATGCATGTTGGGTTCATTGGAGACTGTAAATTGTTTATAGGAATTAATGTGAGTGTGAATGGTTATTTGTCTATATGTACCCTGCCTTTGTCTAGAGACCAGTCCAGGGTGTACCCCACCTCTCGTCTGAAGTCAATTGGGATAGGCTCCAGCATAGCCTTGCGACCCTAGTGAGGAACAGCAGAGAAAATAAATGAATTAACTAATAAAAGTAACAATTTTTAAAAAAAAGGAATTTGCACATCTTACCATAGTCGCAGACCCCCTCCACACACACACGCACCCAATTCACACGAGCAATGTTTAAGAACCCCGAAAATTAAATCAATACTATACAATTTCTAACAATTCCTTAGAATTCCACCCAATAACATTCAAAACTTTTAATGTTTCCCGAGCTTTTACATTTGACATTACATTTACATTAGACATTTCTTGAGCTTTGCCAAATGTCTGTCAGTCAGCTACAGACGTGGGATTTGTACGTTTGGTCATTTTGTTTTTTCATGCTAACCTAGCATGTTATGCTTGGACGCTAGCTAGCCTTGCTAACGTTTATGTCCTCTTTCCCGCCATTTAATGTTATGCTGTTGTATGTCTTACAATGGAGAAGTAACAAACCTTGCCAAATGTCTGTCAGTCAGCTACAGACGTGGGATTTGTATGTTTGGTCATTTTGTTTTTTCAGGCTAACCTCACATGTTATGCTTGGAGGCTAGCTAGCATGCTAGCCTTGCTAACGTTTGTGTCCTCTTTCCCGCCTTTTAACGTTATGTAGTTGTATGTCTTACAATGGACAAGTAACAAACCTTGAACACTCGCTAACTCTTCACCTGTCCGCTTCTCCAAGCTTCCGCCTGTTCGACGAGCATAAGGACGTCCTGATCCTGGTCTTCCTGGAGGACATCCCCGTCTATGAGCTGTCTCCTTACTACCGTATGAGGAAGCTGCTGAAGAAGCGGTCCTTCCTGAGCTGGCCCCGGGCCGCCCAGTGCACTGACCTGTTCTGGGAGAAGCTCCGCCAGGCTCTGAAGGCGCAACAAGATCCGGGTGGGGAAATGCTGCTGCTGACTGTAGACGACAGAGCGCCATGATGATGATGATGATAGTGATAATGATGGAGGTGATGGCCTATAGGGGGCGCCACTCATCATGATAACTAAATAATAAATACCATTCATTCAAACAGACAGGGGTGGTGTAAAAATGTGTTTAATAAATTAACAGACAATAGCTTTTTCAACATTTGAGAACTCCAGTGAAGAGGAAGATGTGAGGACGTTGCAAAGTATTCCAAATACTACACTTTGCTGTTTATAAAACAGAGCTTATTTGACTGTGCTTCTGTGCTACAGGAAGTGGTTGTAACTAGAGATTGTGTTCATGCTGCAGCGGCGGTCATATTGGCCTGTTTTGGGCCTCTGCTCTTCCTCCTGCGCTCACTGCCAGGAAAAGAACATTGCTTGGACATATGTTTCAAGTGAATCCAAAAAAGATGCAGTATGGTATACTCACTCGATGCACCTCATCCCTCTTTGGGTCCAGTTCCTGGACGGGTCGGCGCACACGAACCAGCCGGGCAGGTGGAAGCTGGGAAGACCAGAAAGAGGAACCTTGGAAAATGAGTGCACTGGAGGAATTTGGCTTGTTGATTAACCCACGGTTATATTTATTTAGTGCACACGTCCTGGCCAAGGTTCCCCCCTGACAGGAGCAAAAGATTCTACTATATTTTACAGTTTTGTACATGTTTATTATTTTTTATTCATTCATTCTTTTTCTATGCCGCTTGTCCTCACTAAGGCATACTGGAACCTATCCCAGCTGACTTTTTATGACTTTTTTCTTGTATTTCTTGTATTTATTTTTATTTATTATAATATATTTTTATGTTACATTTTTTAAATAATTCTATACATACGTAATTAATATATATTTTATCAAAGGTATTATGAATGAATGAATGTATATGTATTATCATTAATGTTATACTGTATATTGTTTTATATTGTTTGTCTATTTGTTTCTATTGTTTTTCGATATGATATACATATCATATATTTATAAAATTTATTTATATTGAATATATATTCTTTTCATATGGAAAAATAATTTAAAAAATAACATATTCAAAAAACATGTAAAAATTACACTAAAAAATACAAATGAATAAAATAATCCTGAAAATAAAATGTATAAAAAATGCTGAGTACACGACCAGCCACACTAATGAGATCCAGTGGAAAAGATGTTCTACCAAATAAAGATAATCTCCTGAACGGAGGTTGGTAAACTCACATGACAGCATTGATGTCGCAGGACTTGCCCATGCTCTGGATGGTGTAGCCCAGCAGTCGTTGGCATGGCAACTTGATGTCATGGTACCTCAAACAGCAGCTGGCTGGAGTCAAAGATGCTACGTTTAGATTGAAAAATAACAAAGTCCACGTTGCTTTACCAGAGCCGAGGTGGCTCGCTCTCACCTGACTGTGTTCTTCCAGTGAAGGTCATAAGGACAAGGAGCGATGTCAGGAGATACACCTTGTGGCCTTCCATGGTGCCGCTGTGGTGGTAAGATGTGTTGGCTGTGTTGGGTGAAAATGTGTCGTTGTGAGCGGCCGCCCGGCTCCTTAAGTAGGATGTCTCTCTGCTGGGCTTTTGTCTGCGTCAGAGGCGTGCCCTCATGCTTGTGCAATGGCATGTGCCATTGTTGTCAACCTTGGGAGGAAGCCAGGAGTGAGAGCAGAGGTGATCATCTTCGACTGCGTGGGGACGTCCTTGCGTGGGTGTCGAGAAATTACGAAAAGGATCACAGGTTCTATCTGGGCCTGGGTAAATGCACACAAAACATTCAAAGGTCGCAGAGAAACCTCAGCGTGGGCAAAGTTTCACTTCTTTATACGCTTGTATGCCACTTGCTATTGTTCATATGTTACTTGAAGAATGACCTGTACAGTTAGCACACGTTTTAGAATGGTCTCTTTGCCTTCAAGTGTATTAGACAGATCAAACACAATGTCATGTAATCATGCCACAATTAAATTAATGATTACTACTACATACTACTACTACTATATATTACTACTATAACTACTATCTAATTTACGGCAGCACGTCAGAGGGCTAAAAAAAGATGCCTGCTATAATTAGTAACAGATTAGCAAGGTGGAAATATCCCGGCATGGCCTGTGTACTCATGTTGACGTAAAGTATTTCCTTGATGATGCAAGCATTGAAGGCAGGCGATTTCTTGCACTGATGTGCCGCTCCTTTTTTATTTATCTTCATTATCTCAACTTTGAACCAAAGCTCTGCCTCAATGAGCCATTGTGTGTGTGTGTGTAACTTGATTTGTTGCAACACAAGCAGTACAATTAGCGGAGGAATTCATGACACAATTGATGACACGTTCAATTTGTTTTTAAACATGAGCTCACCTTTTGTCTGAACGGGTAAATGAGTGACTTAGCTAAACCATGGTGAAAAAAACTCCCAAAGGAACTGTTGTGGCAAAAAAAGGAGGTCACAATGCCGGCAATAGTTCCCCAAAATAACATTTCCTTGACATCATTCAGGTTAAGTGGGGATCTGGATAAATGTGTCACTGTTGGGGTACTTTTTGTTATTTTGCTGAGTTGCCATGCATTCAAAACACATTTTTGTGGTAAAATATGTATTTTAAAGACAGTTGAAATTGGAATATACATCATTCTGCATTGTGTTTGGACAAACAAGTGCTGCATAAACACACACCCTGCACAAAGAAAGCGTTGAGGGAAAAAAAAATTCCCGGCTTTTATGTCCCGATTGCCACAGTAGATTTATCACGGGAATGTTTGACGTATTGTGGACCACTTACATCGTAAACCACACCGCCTCGGTATATCTAAATCACCTGTCTTCCGCTCCATCTTTGATAGCGTCCATGTGACACAATTGTTGTGAGAATGACGTCCATGACTTTTGGCCTGCCGGCTTCATCCTGTGATGTTATTTCATACATTCCGACACATTCCATCATCTTTTTAGCTAACAACAATAGACAATCCAGAATAATAAAGCTTTACCAGAGTCCCAGAAGCAAAATAACAAAGCAAAGTAAATGATTTCCATGTTTATTGCAAAGCAAACATGAAGCGCACACACACGGTCAAAGAAAACATCCAAATAAACGTGTACTTGACTAAAAGAAGGAAAATAAAAGGACTGCTAATCCATGACCTTTGGTGTGATCCTGACTCACAGCTAGTTTGGTCATAGGTTTTATCCATTCTCCCAATGGGGGTCACCCTGGGTACAACCTGGACTACTCAACCATTCAGATTGTTAACCCGTCATGTAGAGTGCGGACTTGAGTCACACTTTAATTAAAGAAACCAACGATATGAGTGTCACAAGCGGTTGACCCGAATATAAAACGCTATTTAAAAAAATATTGAGGCCGTCTTATAGTCTTCAGATTTTCTACATGCAACCAACAGGTAGCATGTCCTCGGACACACCAGTGCAACCTGGATACCGGTTGGGCAAGTTAGCGGCTGTCTTATATTTAGGGTTGTCTTATATTTGGGACGGTTTTATATTCTGGGTCATCGTAATACAGTATATGAGGTTGTCTTATGTCAGGAGCTGTCTGATATTGTGGGTCATCTTATACGAGATGTCGTCCTATACCTGAGCCATGTCTTATATTTATGGTTATAGCGGGGTCGTCTTTATATTTGCGGTTGTCTTATATCAGGAGTCGTCTTATAGTCAGGGTCATCTTGTAGCAAGGGTCATCTTATATGAAGGATTGTCTTATATTTTGGGTCGTCTTATATTCAAGGTGTTCTTGTCAGGCTTGTCTTATATTCAAGATCGTCTCATATATCAGGATTGTCATATTAGGGGTCGTACTCCATAAAAGAGATCTTATGTTCAGGGTTGTATTATATCTGGGGTCATTCTACATATCAAGGTCGTCTTATGTTCAGGTCAATACATGATTTCTCTCGTTGTGCTTGTGACTGCTGCAAAGCGCAATGTGCAATGCTAGCGAAAGTAGTGCCTGCACTAAAAAGCGCTTTGGTCTGTTGAAGTCAAGCATCGCCGTGTTTCATAAAAAGGTAAAACAAAAAAAAGGCACAGTGGCGTTTTGGCAGAGAGAACATCACACGTCGTCGTCCGAGCGCTCGTCGCCCCTCAGCCTCTCTCGCTCCCGGTGCCTCTGGATGGCCCGCCAGATTCGGCACAGGACTCCGCCCCTGTAGAAGCGGATAGTGATGATGTCGTAAATGTTGCACAAACTGGAGAGAGTTGATACCTGAGGCGGAGGCAGCGCAGGTCGTCTTTGGTGACGTCGCTGAGGATGTCCGTCAGCGTATATTCTTCAAGCACAAACTGAATGAAAACATTTAAATTGTAAATTTAAATGCTGAGAGAGGCAAATTCTGAAACACACACCTTGTCAATCGTGTCAGGGTCCGCCCCCTGCTCCTTCAGCCAATCAGTGAGCTGCTTATCAGGCTCGTGGTCCGCCGGAATGTGGAAGATGGATGGTGGCGAAATATCTAAAGAAAAGAAAACTTGACAAGTTAAAAGCAGTTTCCAGGTTTCGAAGCGAAGGAGACATACCTGGCGGTCTGTGCCGGACCCTGACCAGCTCCAGGTCGTGCGTTCGCTGCTGCAGGGTGGCCTTCAGGACCTGCTGGTACTCCTTCTCCTTCTGCAGCAGCTCCTCCAGCAGCCTGCAGGCACAGCAACAAGAACATGGCTGAGTCAGGTTTCAGATGAATTGGCCCGTTTTATTGAGCGTGGGCGTTCACAGCTTTCCTGTTCTGTTTGTCTTTAAATTACGCAATTTGAAAGTGTCAGGTGACATTTCCCAACCTTCGCAGATTAAAGCTATGATAAACAAAAGTAATGGGACACCGACAGGACGTGAACACAATGTGGGCTTGGCTGACCTGTTGGTCTCCTGCTTGAGGCGCCCCAGCTGAGCCCCCAGCTGGTGGTGGGAGCGCTGGTGCTCGTGGGAGTGAGCGGAGTGGAGCGTGGCGACGGCCGAGGCGACGGGGTCGGTGGGCTCGTCGGCGGCCGGC
The DNA here is from genome assembly GCF_037039965.1 of Doryrhamphus excisus. Taxonomy (NCBI): domain Eukaryota; kingdom Metazoa; phylum Chordata; class Actinopteri; order Syngnathiformes; family Syngnathidae; genus Doryrhamphus; species Doryrhamphus excisus. The sequence goes on from NC_136363.1 coordinate 21,652,921, forward strand.
GCAAGCACTGGGCCGAATTCGCCCTCCTCCTCGTCCACCTCGTCCTCCTTCTCTGCGCCCTCACACTCAGACGCCGGGCCGAAGTGCGTCTGCAGCTCTAAGATGGGAAAAGGTCAAGAGGTGAGGATAACGTAAGTGAAAGTAAGTTACACTTTTTACCCTTAGCTCCCGGGAAGCAAAATATTGTTTTTTTCGGAAGAACATAAAATATGCAATTTTTTTTTTAATGAGGTGCAAAATGCTATATTTGGAATTATTGTTATTACAGCCTTGACTAGGTCAATAATTGATAACACTAATTTGATTTTCCCATCACAAAAGTGTCATAAAAATATATATATTTTTCCTTTTCACTGCCTCAAATCTCTTCAACTTCAAACCTAACCAGTTTTATCTTTTTTTTAACTTTGTTATGTTTTAATACACTGTAAACCCCAACAGTTGTACTCGCTCATAATTAATAAGGTCGTAACACTCAAATGACGTTATGTAGTTGAATGAAAGTAAACGTTTTTAGCTCTGTTAAGATTTATGCCACTTTAATTTAACAGGGCTTAATATTTTATAGCTAATTTGTGTAGCACGCTTAAAAATGTAGGAACCATATATTAGCGTCATGACGTCATCGACGTCGTTCTGGTGGGTGGGTCTTATCGCTCCCTCAGGAAAGCTGGGTCAGCCATCTTGAATTTGCACGATGTGGAGATGCTAATCAGAGGTATAAGCAAGCCGACGTGGAACACAGTTTCATTAGTTTTTTTATCTGTTTGCGGCTGTCACTTTCATCAAACTACCACCACTTCCTTTTTTTCATTGGCCCTATTGCCGTCGTTTTCTCAAGTGCCGTCTAATCAGCCCAGATTTGGTAAGTAACGTTTGAATTGGTCTACGTTTCAAACTGTGAATGCATTGTACAATGTGCACATTGAATATTTGTTGTAAATGGTTTCTAAATACGAGTAATGGTAACTTTAGAAGTTGTAAAAAATGTATGTTAGTTTGTCGTACAACGGTGTAAGGTTCCTCTAGTTTACAACAGTGTAAAGCAATTAGCGGCTTTTCTGGACGAACTACATTTCCCATAATGCAATTTTGCCCGGGAGGAATGAATGTTTGCTCGGCAGTTGACAATGGAGGTGGCTAACCGGAGCCCTGAAGATTAAGTTCTTCCTGCTTTCCGGTTTCTGTCGGCTGTTGTTTTCGCTGGCCGGCGGTTATGCGCCTGCATATTGCGAATCTGTGAGTATAAGTGTTCGCGTTACAGGGTCAATATTTTACTTTGTCGAGTAACCAACATGTCCAACCTGCTGTGTGCTAGCTTGAAACGAACAATGCTAAACGGCATATTGAGAGTGTGTAACAGGCCTGTGCTTGTCTTTCCTCGTCAGGAAACTTTACACGTCCTCGTGTAAATATTATTGTGTAATCATATTTTTTTTAGTTCTGTGAACTTATCAGAGTTTACAGTGTAGCCTTTTTGTTGATGATTAATGCATTATTACTCAAGCAAATTACCTGAACACGCTTTCGCTGTAGGTCCCTAAACCGTCCACTAGATATCAGCAGGAGCTGCTCTCACCTGGAATGAGGATGGTGATGGCCGCCTGCACAGCTCTCCGGATGATGTTATCCATGGCGAACATCCAGTGAGGTTTGATGTGATGGTTCCTGAGCACCTTGTTGACCTGAAGGGAAAAAACAGTAACACCATTTAATGACGAGATACCTTCAGAGAAGAGTATTTTATGTGCGTGTGTGTTCTCTGACCGAGTCCTGGAAGCCAAAGAGCACCAACTGGATCTGGTTGATGGAGGTGGAGTCAAAGTCTAGGTCCAGCTTGAGCTTGGAGATGGTGGCCGCCATGACGCGCCTCTCTGGGGAATGAATGAAGTCTCGGAGGATGCAGATGATCTGCTTGATGTGCTCCACGGACAGCTGGAGCTCTTCGCTGCCCTGATATCACAGATATCAGCAAAGGTCCCAGAACGTGGTCAGTGAGGGACCGAGGAACCCTAAAATCTGTCCTCATCTGTGCTGTGAATGTGACTTATATTCATGATGGTGGCAGCAACAGTGATTTTTATGCGCATTGTTATTTCTTTTACAGTGTCAAAATTAAAGGTAAGACTCACACTCAAGGTCCTCGGGACCAAAATGTCTGCATCACCCAAGTTAAACTATTAAATTATTATTATATTTGGACATTTATATGCACTAGATATGCTGTTTTTTTTTTACTGAAAAAAGAAGCGTGAAAAGAAAGGGTGCCTTGCTTTAAGTAGGAAAAAGCAGCGCCATCTTGTGGACAAGTTGATGGCCAGTCTAAGTTCATTCATTTCCGAAATTGAAATCTTAAAATGACTGCATTAATTTATGTTAGGATATATGTGGAATTCCATGTGGGACATTTTTGGTTGTGAGGAGCAAATGTGAGTTTTTTTTGTGTCGATATACTTTAGCAAATGCCACCTATATACCTTCAATAGAGCACTAAAGTCAGCACCTGGATGTAGTTCTCCTTCAGGTTGGAGATGACCTTCGCCTGGTCCTCGTTCAGGACCTTGAACAGAATGGCCCGCCTCTCGCTGTCCTTCTTCAGTAGGAAGAGGCCTCCGTCTCTGTCCTCGGGGGAGGGCGGGACATTGCGGTCCTCCGACACGGAGCCTTCGTCTGGAACGCTGCAACGCACACGAACACCTCAGTGTGTGGGCTTTTTTTTTTTTGGTCTTTACGACGGCCTGTTTGCAAATACAAGCCTCTCCTGGCTACCGTGCACCGTCAGTCTGCAGCACACGCTTCCTTAAACACACAAGGGTCCAGCATGGTGCTTGTGTGTGTAAAGATATTGTTATACAAGTGCTGTGTCGTAAAAGGCAGTGGAGCATGCTGGGAACACAAGGAGGCCACCTGCCAGGCAAAAGGTCATTCACATCTTTCCAACATTAGTAGCAGCTGGGATAGTTTGCTCTGTTGGTTTGTTGACAAGCAGAATTATGCAATAAGTAATGAAATATTGATTTTATAGTAATTCATACTAAAGGAAACCATAAGAATCAACATAGTCCTGAGCAGACAGCGCCCAACGCGTCCACATTCTGCTACATTATAGTTCATAAGTCCAGTCCTGGAAGGAAAGTGTGTAGGCACCTCAGGTAGTTGGAGTTGGGCGGTTTGAGCAGGTTCTCCGAGCCGGAGCTTTTCTTTTTCTGGAAGAAGACGTCCTGTTTGGAGTCACAGTCAGGGCTCATGGAGCCGTGTTCGCTGCTGCTACTCCCAGTAGCCTCGCACTGCAACTGCACCGGCAGGGAAACGTGGATGTAGTCTGACGGCCACGCACAACAAACACAAAAACAGGACAATTGTGATGCACATTGGAAAGATTGTTCCATGTCTTCCCACTTCCGGGAGCACTCGTGCTACCTGAAGGTTTGAAGGCGATCTTGCTCTTCTTGCCCTTGGTGTTGTGTCTGACAAAGGTGTCCCTCAGCAGGTCAGCGGCGATGGCTCGTTTGTGAGGGTCCGGCTCGAAGCAACGCAAGATGAACGACTTGGCCTCCAGTGACAAAGACTCTGGGATCTCCGGGTGGATCTTAAACATCCCCACCTGCAACACACAGTTGCAAAGTCAGCATGTGTTGTCTGAAATAGATTTTTCTCCCTCTTGTTTGTTACAGGGAGGTTTCATCAACCTTAAACATGGCGGCTTGAGGCTCCCCCAGCTCATGGAAGGGAGGCTTCCCGGTGGCCATTTCGATGATTGTGCACCCCAGGGACCAGATGTCTGCTGGGGCCCCGTAGCCTCGAGGACCCTTATCGATGATTTCTGGGGCCATGTACTGTAGAGTGCCTACACAGGTAGGAGAAAAGAGGACATTAATGTCAACTTGTGGCGCTCCCTATGGGTTGTGGACGAAATGTTTGCGTACCATGTATCAATTTGTAATAACAGTGCTATCATGTGGT